>NC_057403.1:42745293-43405342 GCF_019320065.1 Cervus canadensis
TGGATCTTGCATTTTGCACATTGCAACGAAGCACCGCCTTCCCGGATTTTGATATTGGAAATGTCACGTGATTAGCTGAAGATGATCTTTTTTCTTTTTTTTCCCCGTCTATCTCTGGGGTTGTTTTTTCTCTGCCAAATCCTCAAAAGCACTGAACTCTGCACAGAGCTGGCAAATGGGGCTTCTGATTGATTGAAACGTACAGGACGTTGCCAGAGGGCCGCATAGTTAAAGTAAAATATACATACAGGGGACAAGAGACAGTGGCTAGCAGCCACTGTTAAGTTAAGCAGGGCTTGTCATATGGAATTTCAAAATCAGAGCTTCTTCGGATCATGTAATAATCTGCTGCTAAGTGTGGAATTGGAGGGCTTCTCCCCAGCCTTTGCCTGACTTCTCCAAAACCACCGTAAAGTTTCTAGAACGAACAGAGCTGTTCTGTGTGGTCACCTCATTCTGCCCTACATGCATTCTCCTTTGTTGGAAGCTGGCGGTTTAATTAGCACTGCTTTGAGTCAAGGGGTGCCTTCTTTACCTGAAACAGGGTTTTTCCCTCAAATAACTGCCTCTTGATCTTTGCATGAAGCCGGAGCTGGCTCTTGGCTTCCTGGAACTTTGCAAACCTGTCAGAGGCTCCCATCTGACTCCACTGCTCTTTATATGAAATTATGAGACATTATGAGATCCGAGCTGGTTTTTTTTTTTTTTGCTTTTTGCTGCAGTGAGATAATTTCTGGAGGCAAGACACCTGGCTGGCCTTGAGTGGTGATTAATTTTATGTGTTTAGGGTGCAGTCATCACTCAGAAAAGAGGTTGAGGGTTGGGATGATAGATGATGGGCAGGAAGGAGATGGCCCGTGGAACTGTTCTACACCATCGGTTCCTTTGATCGCTGGCAGAAGTTCAGAGATAACTTCTTTGCATCTGCCGAGAATAAACAAACCGACCACAGGCTTCGCAGAGCTCCCTTCTAGAAGGAGTTTGAGGACTATAGCATCTGAGCCGCTGAAGCTGAAACAGGTCTTTTCAGATGTCTCTTCAGAAATAACATGAATCAATTTCTATTTTGCATTTAAAATATGTTTGTGTGTATGTGGATTGCTGGATGCTGTGGTGTGCTGCCTAAGTGCTCCTGCAGACACTCGTTGCCCATCCTTCAGCCCCATCCCACTCTGGAGAGATGCTAGCTCAGAGCTGCTCCCCTCCTGGGGATTAGGGGGTTAGAGAACTAGTTCAATCAAGATTGGGCTTCCCAGGTGGCTCGGCTGGTAAAGAATCTGCCTGCAATGCGGGAGACCTGGGTTTGATCCCTGGGTTGGGAAGATCCCCTGGAGAAGGGGATAGCTTCCCACTCCAGTATTCTGGTCTGGAGAATTCCATGAACTGTATAGTCCATGGGGTCACAAAAAGTCAGACACGACTGAGCAACTTTAACTTCACTTCACTTCACTTCAATTAAGATTGCACCTCCCTCTCTGGCAGTTCAGATCCAAGACTGGGCAGTGTTGGAACATAAAAGTCCAGCTTATTTGTCTCCATTTGGGACACCTCTGAAGGGTGATCCCAGCAACAGTACTCCCCACAGTATCAGATGTGGTCTTTGCAACTGCCCAGTGCCTCTCCTATCTCCTACTACCTGACAAGTGCTATTTCTGAAACTATGCCCTGCATGCAAATCTCCATCTCTATTTCCAGAAATTTGACCTAAGACAATATTCATCTCTGAGAGAAAGCATATATCATTACAGTATAATGGCAGAGGAATTTTTGTTTCCCAAACTAATATTCACATAAAAAAAAAAAAAACCCAGCCAATGTGGGATACCCAGTGGTGACTATAGAACATATATCAATTTCTGCAGCTTTGATGACAAACCAGCCTCTGGTGAAAGCTTACCTCAGTGAGCAGGGACGTTACCGAACAACTACTAATCAGGAAAATGATGTATGGATTAAAGTAAACACTCCAAAAGCATTTTTGCTCAATCAAAGAGATTTAAGGGAAAGGATGCTTATACCAACCCAAAGAGAAAAAAAATACCCCTTTTGTACTTCAATTAGCAAACAATAATTTGGATAATTGGAAGCAAATGTTTCTTCTTTTATCACATGAATCCCGCAGTTCTTTGCCCAATGCTGTCCCCTGCAGGGTAGACGAAATCAAATCAGAAGACTCCGAAAGAACCATTCCTAGGCCAAGAAGCCCGGTGATTGCAGCCGAGAGGGAGAAAGGCTGTGGCCCAGAGGCCAGCATTTCCCATCTAGACCTTCTTCCAGGAAGATGCCACCATTTCCTGGAAGAGTATTTCATAGTCATTCTGCAAAGACAGATTCTCCAGGAATCATGTCTGAAGCAACCACTGCCAGCCTCATGAATTTCCTTGGTTAAACATCAGAATTGAGACAGTTTGCTTCTTGGACCAAGAAGACAGTTTGCTGTTTGGAGAAACCAGCCAACCTGAGCTAGAAGTCTGAAAAGCCAATGCCTTCTCACCAGGGAGAGGACATTCTTTTTTTAAGGGGGAAGTAAGTAGCAAAGGAGGAGGGCATGGCAACCCACTCCAGTACTCTTGCCTGGAAAATCCCGTGGACGGAGGGCCTGGTAGGCTGTGGTCCATGGGGTCGCTAGGAGTCAGACACGACTGAGCAACTTCACTTTCACTTTTCACTTTCATGCATTAGAGAAGGAAATGGCAACCCACTCCAGTGTTCTTGCCTGGAGAATCCCAGGGACGGGGGAGCCTGGTGGGCTGCCGTCTATGGGGTCACACAGAGTTGGACACGACTGAAGCGACTTAGCGGCAGCAGCAGCAAGTAGCAAAGGAAGGAGGGCATGGCAACCCACTCCAGTATTCTTGCCTGGAGAAGCCCATGGACAGAGAAGCCTACAGTCTGTGGGGTCACACCGTTGCACAGAGTTGGACACAACTTAAGCGACTTAGCACAGTGCAGCACACAAGCGGCAAAGGACTTGAGGAAATGCTCTCAGCTCAGCTAAGTCTATGATGTTGTTCCAGAAGGCACCTGCTTTCTGAGAGCAGGTTTGTCAGTGGGCAAGTGGGGGACAAGAGAAGAAGAAGTCTCCCTGGGTCCTCCCAAGGTCAGAGCTGCAACCTGGCCTTGCTCCCCCTCCCAGGGGACTGCCAGAGGCCCAGGGACTTCTGCTCCTACACTGGCCTCACTTTGTCACCATTGACTTCCCAGGAGCCCAAAAAGCACCCCTTGGGAAGGAACATGTCATCTCTGTTTGCACAGAATAGAGAGACTGATTTTATGACTGTTTTTTTGCATCCTGGGTGCAAAAACTAAACCCCACCCTACATCTCTTTACCTCTTCACCCTTGCTCTTGGCTCAGTATCCTTCCAGGTCTAGCTGATTGTCTGTCCCATCTCTATACCAACCCACAGGCGGTGATGGCGGAAATGGTAACAAAAATCCTTTCCCTTAAAATAGTTTGTTGAATCCTCACAACAATAGCACAAGGTGAGCGTTATGATTACCCATTTTACAGATGAGAAAACTGAGACTCAGTTAAATTCACTTGATCTGCATCCCACGGTGAGTGAGGGTAGTGTCAGGTCAAGGGCTTTCTGGAAGCAGACAACTCACAGACCCCTCTTCCTCACTGGCCGAGTGAAGGGATGGGAGGAAAGAGGTGTGGCTGACGAAACCCCATTAGGAAAGAAAGCCAGCATAGGGTGAGGGGTGCTGATGTGAGTTCTTCTTTTTTAAATAATTTATTTGTTTGTTTTGGCTGTGCTGGGTCTTCGTTGCTGCAAGGGCTTTTCTCTTGTGGCAAGCAGGAGAGAAAGTAAAAGTGTTAGTCGCTCAGTCTTGTCCAACTCCTTGCCCGCCAGGCTCCTCTGTCCATGGAATTCTCCAGGCAAAAATACTGGAGCGGGTTGCCATTCCCTTCTCTAGGGGATCTTCACAGGACCCCGGGATCAAACCTAGGGCTCTGCATTGCAAGCAGATTCTTTACCACCTGAGCAAGCGGGGGCTACTCTCCAGGTGTGTTATGCGAGCTTCTCACTGTGGTGTCTTCTCTTGTTGCGGAGCACAGACTATAGGCTCTCGGGCTTCAGTAGCCGAGGCGCAAGGGCTCAGTAAAGTTGCGGTTCCCAGGATCTAGAGCACAGGCTCAATAACCGTGGCGCACGGGCTCAACTGCTCTGCGGCATGTGGTATCCGGACCAGGGATCGAACCCGTGTCTCCTGCACTGGCAGGTGAATTCTTTACCATTGAGCCACCAGGAAAGCCCTGTGTAAGTACCTCTATCTTAGGTCCTAGAAGCAGGAAGAAAGGCCTATGAGGTCCATTCATTCATTCAACCTTGACATAGAAGTTACCCTGTAACAGTCCCTGCCTGGAGACACAAAGCTGGTTATGGCCCCAGTTTTAGAGGTGCTCACGGTGTGGATGGGAGAGGGAGGTCTGCAGTCTTAGGGGTCCTGCCTCCCTCCATGCACCCCCTTCCTCTGCTCCTCTGAGGGGTCCCTGGGCTGGCTGAGGCCCAGCTCTCAGAGAAGCCATTCGGTTGTGGAGTGAACAGCTGGCGGCTGCCCTACATTTCCTACCAACGGAAATGTGTGCATCCATCTGTTTCCTCTCTAACGTCTCATCTTCAGTCATTTTCTGAGCCTCCTGTTTCTGAAGTTATGGAAATAAGCCTCATTCTTACCCTCAAAGCAGATCCCAGGCCTCTTGCTTTGGTTCCCCTCGGGTCTGTTTTAGGACCCAGGAGCCAGCCATTGTGATTCTGGAAGAAAGATCATTTCACCCCTTCATGAGAAGATTGGCAGCTCTGGCCACGCTATGTTACTGGTGTCACTGGACCCAGTGGGCTGGTACCAGTAGTAGGGACAGGAGGTCACATTTCCACCAGTGCTGGTCTATTCTGACTAACGTCTTCCCCAGGTCCCAGCATTGTGCCAACTTGGCAAAGAGGAGGTGGGAGAAGGTCCATAGAGAGCTTATAGATTAGTCTGGAAGTTACAAGGCTTGAAAACACAGGACTCAAATGGAATTATGGGGCAATGTGGATTGAGAAGGACCTCTTACCATGCCCAAGGCCCATTAGCACCCTTAGATGTTCCACCTTACTGTTGTCCAGTTGCTAAGTCATGTCTGACTCGTTGCAACCCCATGGGCTGTAGCCCACCAGACTCCTCTGTCCATGGAGTTTTCCAGGCAAGGATACTGGAGTGGGTTGCCATTTCCATCTCCAGGGGACCATAGATGAAGGCTAAACATGGGAGATAAATCTCTGGCATCAGACAGTGCTCCCGCCTGTCTGCCTTCCCCTGCCAGGAGAAGGGGAGTGGTCTCTGTGGGTGGCAGAAGCCTCAGGTGGGGAACCCCCTGTCTGTCACCCTAACTCCTTTCCCAAGCAGAATGCCTCAGTTCCTTGGCATCTAAGACTCAACCCTTCCTATAAGAACTCCAGGAATTACTGGTTGAAAATTTACTTGTCTTTGTCTATTTGTCCTCAACTTAAGTGCCCTGGGGTGGTTACAGCGAACAGAACAGCTCAGCTGCTGACAAGAGATGGGTACCTGTCTCTTCCAAGTGGGAGCCATCAGACTTTATCAACTTCATTCCACAGCACGGACTGCCCATGGGGCCCAGAGCTTTCAGGAGGAAAGCCAAAGGCCTTTTGCAAAGTAGATATAACATCCTGCTTGGTGCTCAGTCGCTCAGTCGTGTCCAACTCTGTGCGACCCTATGAACCCTAGTCCACCAGGCTCCTCTGTCCATGGGATTCTCCAGGCAAGAATACTGGAGTGGGTTGCCATTTCCTCCTCCAGGGGAACTTCCTGACTCAGGGAGCGAACCCTCATCTGTGTCTCCTGCATTGGCAGGCGGATTCTTTACTATGGAGACACCTGGGAGGCCCCAACACCCTGCTTTAAACAAATTTTATTTTTGCTGCCATGCTGTGGTGTCATTTTAGTTGCAGTGTCCACGTCCCATGACCTGCACCCTCGATCATTAAGAACTTTCTGGAGTTAGATTGATGTTGGAAACATTGATCTCCTGCACTAGAAGCTTTCCACCTTCCATCTGTTAGATGCTTTGACCTTTCCTTAACACCATTAAGAGATAAAAAGTTAATCTACTGAGAAAAGATGCGTGACCTTTCCAAAGAGAATGGGTACCACTGTGCAGCTTCGCATGATTGAAGAATCTTACATTCAAGAGTCAGGCTGTATGTGTATCTGAGCAAGATAATTGCGGAGAGTAATATCGTGGCACAACCAGAAAGGTCTGTATCCCAACTAAAGTAGCTGGGGATTAGGCAAAATGAACTTGGAGGACTGGGGTCAAGTGACCTTGGCAGGCCACTGCTCATATTCATGACCAATCAGCTTCATTATTGAACACAGACTTTGGCCTGAAACATGGTACTTGCTGACAAAAATCTGTTAACTATGGTAACCCTTAGTCAGTTGACTAGGTAACCAGGATCCAAAGGACCCGAGTCCTCTCCCATCCGTCATTCACTAATTTGACAATTATCTGTTGAGTGCCTGTTATGTACCAGGTTCTTGTCTAAACATGGGCCACATAACATTGAAAAAAGTCAAAAGCCCCTGCCTTCCAGGAGCTCCTATTCTAGATAAGAAGACAGATAATAAATAAGACACAATTAAATATAAGCACTATATAAGTAAAATGCATGGTAAGTAAAATAATGATGAACTCTAGAGAAAAAATAATAGAGCAGGGCAGAGGGGTAGAAAGCAGCTGAGTTGGTAGAAAGTTGAAATTTTAATTGGGAGACCAGAGAAGGCTACTGAAATTGGTTTTTGTTGTTGTTGTTGTTTGGGGGGAGGGGTGTTTGGTTTGGTTTTTATTTTTTCTATTGTGTCTTTTGAGAAAAGCAGAAAAATAAAAACACCCCCCCCAAAAAAAACAAACCCAAGCTCTTGGCCATATCAGCCTATGGCTGATATGCATTAGCTAATCTCTTCTCCTCTTTATAACTAGAGTCTTTATTATACAAATTCCTGTTCGAGATGAAGAAGCTTACCAAGTTCTCCAAGATTCAGGAAAATTTCTTTCTTTAGTGGGTGAATCAAGCAAATGGAAGGAAATAAATGGTGGAGGACTTTTTGATTTATAGCTACAATCAATTCAGGTGAGTCACAAGTAGTTGAATATACTTAAAAGCAAATGTATTTAAAAATAGCCAATAATCTTAGCATCCTACACTTCGTACCAAAGGATAAACTGTTTAGAAAATTAGTGAAGACCTGAGAACTTCCCTGATGAGCCATTGTTAAGATTTTGCCTTCCAATGCAAAGGGTGTGGGTTCGATCCCTGGTCGGGGAGCTAAGATTCCACATGCCTCAGATTTGAGCAAACTCCAGAAGATAGTGAAGACAGGGAAGCCTGGCATGCTGCAGTTCATGGGATCAGAAAGAATCGACAGGACTTAGCAACTCAGCATCAATGAACAATAGAGTCTTATGTTTCCCTGGAGATTCTTAGGGATGAGCAAGATCTCAAGTGTTGGGATTCCAGATCTACCACTTGAGCTGCACCTTTTAATCTGCTTAGATGTTAGGTTTCCAGATATAACTTCATTTGTAAAAAAGAAAAGTTCTATTTCAAGGAAAACAAACAAACAAACAAACAGACTTAGCCTTTCTCCCTTTATTCGGGGGGAGACTGATAAGCAATGACTTGTGCTTAGTCGGTCGGTCACTCGTGTCTGACTCTTTGTGACCCCATGGACTGTAACCCGCCAGGCTCCTCTGTCCATGGCGATGCTCCAGGCTAGAATACTGGAGTGGGTTTCCATGCCTTCCTCCAGGGGATCTTCCCAACCCAGGGAATCGAACCCAGGTCTCTCACATTGCAGGCAGATTCTTTACCAACTGAGCCACCAGGGAAGCCCAAGAACACTGGAGTGGGTAGCCTATCCCTTCTTCAGGGGATCTTCCCGATCCAGGAATTGAACTTGGGTCTCCTGCATTGCTCAAGATCAAATAGCCAATTTTGGGACTAAAATCCTTATAGAAACAAATGACCTAATTAAAAAGTGGGTCAATAGATGTCAACATGAGGTTCACATGGGAACCTATTATCTGGAATGGTGGTGCTTTTTAACCAGGATCATCTTCTGTCTCAGCCATCCTGGGGCTATGTGGCCATAGTAGATGCCCTGTCAGACTTTCCACCACACCAAACAGTAGTCATCACACAAATTCTATGGGCAGTCACTTGGCACGTAGTAGGTCCTCAATGAATACTCACTGAATCAAGAATTTAGATATAGTTCTTTTTCAACAACTCTCCTTCCTTGAGTTAAGCACACTCCACCAGCAACAAGACAAAAGTACAGCTCCACAGCTCAGGCAGTGGAGGGAGGGGGTGGTTGTGGGAAAAAGCCGATTTCAGGTTCCAGCTACCACTCGGAAGGGCAACATTGGCTGCCTTCGGTGCCAATCTCAAGAGTGAGAGCAGATGTGAAAATCAAACACAGGATTTCAGAAGTATAAACTGTTTATATGTGTGCTGAGAAAACCTATTCATCGCTCGAGCAGGCCACTCAGTCCCCGCAGTTCCTTCCTTCCTAATGGGCGGCGTGTAGCTATTTTTTTCTTGGTGGCAGTGTGAGTCCTCACGGGGTGGCAGAGTGTAGCTTGGGCTGTGCAGTGACCGCCTGGGAGATGAGGCCAGCCAGGGCAGGGTGAATGCCTGCTGCCATTAATTTTTAGTGAATGAGCACCGTAATTCTACCCAACATGGAGTTTATGTGCCAGACAGCCACCTCCTGGGCCAGAATGGAGCTTGCAGAGCAGGAAATAAAACATCAGGAGAATTCAAAGCATTGTGTGCTGGGAGGAGAGGGCTGGAAGGCTTGCTCATAAAGATTGTTGCCAGAGCAAGCCCCAAAGAAGCTTCCTGGAATTAACTCATGTAGGTGCCAGTGAAGGACCATACACATTCAAGGACCCAGGGACCTTGACTTCTGGGGACAGTAGCACAGAGCAATTGGAGGGTGTAAATGCTAACAGTGGAGCCAAGAGTCACAGATGTGGGTTGGAAGCCTGGTTCCACCACTTCCTGACTGTGTAACTATAGTTCATAGTTTCCCTTCTCTGGGCTACTTTGAGGGTGTTCTTATCTGTAAAATGGAACAACAGTGGCCCTAAACTCCTCGACTGTTTGTGAGGGTTGAAATGAGATCACTTGCATGTTGTTGTTTAGTTGCTCATTTGTGTCCAACTGTTTGTGACCCCATGGACCACAGCGTGCCAGACTCCCTGTCCTTCACTAGCTCCTAGAGTTTGCTCAGACTTATGTTCCTTGAGCCAGTGATGCCATCCAACCATCTCATCCTCTGTTGCTCCCTTCTCATCTTGCCCTCAATCTTCTCCTGCCCTCAGTAACATACTGGGTACTCAACAAATGGAAGCTGCCACTGGTATCATGATCTTCAGGAAGTGGGTCCAGACTACGGAGCAGCTGCTTCAAGACAGGGGCTGAGCAGACCTCCCCACACCCTCAACACACCCTTGCACATCCTTGTCCCATCTGTCAAGGCATCTCTGTTCTCTTGACCCTCTGACTAGGCAGACACAGACATCACCTGGAAGGGGTAACATACCTGGTTTGCTCGGCCACCTCCTAGCTCAGGAAAGGTCTCTCCACCTTCTTGTACCTCTGTGTCTTCTCCGTAAAACAGAGCCAAGAATCCTTCCCTTTGGGAACTATGGTGAACAGTCCTGAGATAGTGAGTATAAATTGCAGCGTGTCGTCAGGTGTGCTTGCAGCATCTGATAAACGACAGCTCTGATGGCTATGATGGTAAATATTAATAGTGACCATGGATAGCTGTCAGAGCCCCTGCATAATGCCCATCTGAAGGAAAGGCGTTGTGCATGGAGGCACTGCCCAGGCAAGACCATACTAAGTAGGCTTCTAAATCCTAACAGCACAGGTGCACAGGCTCTACGGAGTCAAGATCTCATTCATATCCGTGGGGGAAGACAGTGGATAGTTCTCCCTAGTTTACAGAGCAGATGATGGGGACCGACTAAGCTTCTTGTGGGATCACACAGTTAATACTTGGCAAAGTGAGGCTCCTGACCTGTCTAAAATCATGAAGCCCAGTGGTCCTTCCACTGTCACAGTAGATCTCAACTGGGGGCAGTTTGGTTGGCCAGGGGACCTCAGGCTATGTTTGGAGACATTATTTGTTTGTTACAAATAAGAGGGGGAGAGGCTACTGGCATCTACTGGGTGGGTGTCAAGGGTGCTGGTAACCATCTTCCAATGTGTAAGACAGCCTCTCCAGAAACAACTTCCCTGGCTAAAAGTATCAGTGGTGCCCTGGTTAGGGAACCCTGAACCACCTTCTAACTGCTTCCAATTGAGGAATCCTGACCAGTAGTGGTCAGAGGGCTATGAAAGGGAGACAGAAGGTGATAACAGAGGTGGAGAAGGGAGGTACAAATGCAACTTCACCTCCCACACCAAGGGAACGCAACAGGGGAGATGCTGTGGCAGTCTGAGCTTCGGTCATAACATGCTTAGGATCGTCCACCTCTGCTGTCTTAGAACAGAGCCAGCTTGACTTCTTCCTGTCTACCTGAGCCGCTCCAGGTGACACTAAGATGTGGAGCAGGGATGAGCTATTCAGCTGAATCCAGGAAAATAAATACTTGTTTCTCTAACTGATTCTTAAAAAAAAAATCATTTTTTTATTGGAAGATAATTGCTTTACAATATTATGCTGCTTTCTGACATACATCGGCATGAATCAGCCACAGGTATACATATGCCCCCTCCCTCTTGAACCTCCGTCCCATCTCCTACCCTATCCCTCTAGGTAAGGGGTAGTACTAGGTTCCTAGCACTCCTTTAGGTTGTCACAGAGCACTGAGTTGAGCTCCCTGTGTCACATAGCCAATTCATTTTTGGAATCTTCATGATTAAAACAAAAAGTTTTTATTTTTTAAAAATTTATTTCTTTATTATGTATTTATAATAAATTTATTTATTTATTTATTTATTTATTTTTGGCTGCTCTGGATCATCATTGCTTCACACAGGCTTCTCACTGTGGTGGCTTCTCTTGTTGCAGAGCACTGGCTCTAGGCGTGTGGACTTCAGGAGTTGTGGCCCACAGGCTCGGTTGCCACGTGGCACGTGGAATCTTCACCGACCAGGCATGGAACCCACGCCCCTGCACTGGCAGCAGATTCTTAACCGCTGGACCACCAAGGAAGTCCCAACAAAATTTTAAAGAGAATTGTATTGGTGAAAGTACACTAGCTTGCATCAAAAAGAACTTCAGCAGTTTAAAATGAAAAGAAGGCCTCTGGGTCCCCACTATTGTATAAGACATACTCAGCTACACATATGAGCCAGTTCTTAAGAAAATGGAGGGGTTTCTCAGAGGACAAAGCCAAGAGCCCAGAGAGCTGAGAAAAAAAGTTGGGAAGAAAAATGTAATTAGGGGTACTCTTCTAGGGAGAAGAACTGGACCATGATCAACTAATATTTCATGACTCCGTTTCTCCAGAGGACAGAACCCTTACAGCATATGCCTGGTTTAGATTTCAAACTCCTATGGATCAAGGAGTGCTATGTGTTTCCCATTCTTCTTGAAAGGGAGTATCTATTGCAGTTGTTCTGGGGCTTCCCAGTTGCTGCTAGTGGTAAAGAACCCGCCTGCCAATGCAGGAGAGACATTAGAGATGTAGGTTAGATCCCTGAGTAGGGAAGATCCCCTGGAAGAGGGCATGGCAATACACTCCGGTATTCTTGTCTGGAGAATCCCATGGACAGAGGAGCCTAGTGAGCTATGACCATGGGGTTGCAAAGAGTTGGACATGACTGAGCAACTTTCACTTTCACTATCATTGCAGTTACTCTATCCCTATTCCACCGTTGTACATGGGGTTTCAGAGTGCAGATAACTTGTCCTTTTCCTTTGTACTTTATAGCTCTCTGAGGAACTTCTAAGGAGTTTTCTGTGCATTTGGACCTGATTTCAATGACCACATCTTGGAGTTTCTAAAGAATACTGTCATGGTACTTGATTTGGGCTGGAGAAAGGAATATATTTTGCATGTGGGAGTGATATGACTGTTGTGACTACTGGGGGGGATTGCGGTAGATGGCCTTGAAGATGGCTGTAAAAACCCCTCTCATCTTCCACACCCTTTCATATTGTGTAAGCCACCTTTCTCATTAAGAGATGGTGCCCATTTCCCCTTCTCTTACATCTGGATGACACTGGGACTTCCTTTAACAGTCAAAATATGGCAGAAGTGATGTTGCTTCTGAGATCGGACCTCAAGAGCCCTGAGTACCTTCTGATAAACTTCCAGAAGGAGATTTCTTGCTTTCTCTCAGAAGAGGCTCAGTCTAGGTTATTAAATATCGGGAGATCATGTGGAGAGAGAAATCACATAGAAGAGAACCAAGGTGCCCTATGTGACGGATGGCAAAATGTCCCCATGAATGAAGCCATCTTGAATCCTCCAGACCCAGTCAAGTCACCCCAGTCAACTCCATGAGGAGCATAAGTGAGCCATTCCTGCTGAGGGGAGACCTGCCCAAATGACCAACCCACAGAATCATGAGTCATAAAAAGATGCTTTGAATCACTAAGTTTTCGAGTGATTTGTTACACAGCAATAACTCACTGAAACAAGTGTTTGTTTGGGTGCTTGCTCAGCCTAAGGTGATGAAATTGCTTTTAATTCGCTCCAGATCAAAGTTGAGCTGTCAAAAATGACATCTCAGAGCTCCATACCTCATCAGCAGTCAGACTTCCCAACAGGCCTCGAAACAACTCCCAACACGTGTGCTGGGAAGCACAGCGGGGAGCCAGATACTACTACTGGGAACACTCGCTTTGCCAAGTTGACATGTTACTTCTTTAACTTTCAAGAAAATGAAGAGTGGAGGTTGAGAGAGAGGAAGAAACAGCACCAATGCTCTCCCATTTCCGATTCCAATGACAATTTTTTCTTGCTCTCATTTTCCTTTTTAGCTACCTCTACTGACCACCAGAGAAGGCAAAGGCACCCCACTCCAGTACTCTCGCCTGGAAAAATCCCATGGACAGAGGAGCCTGGTAGGCTGCAGTCCACGGGGTCGCGAAGAGTCAGACATGACTGAGCAACTTCACTTTTCACTGACCACCTATGATGCACCAGTCCTGTTACATGGATAACTTTTAAGGAAGGTTCCCTTGAAATCTCCACTTGGTAGATGACAAAACTGGGAAATGATGTCATTTAGTTAAAGTTATTCAACTAGAAGGAGGGGAACCTGTGATAAGATCCCAGTATTTCTGATTTCAAAAGCATGCCTATAACCTCTGTGTTGTTACGTAACACATGTGTAAGCAAGTCATTCACCCTGCGTCCCTTCAGTGTGTACACTGCACTTGTCCTGGCCACACCGAGCTCTGAAAACAGAAATATAACTTGCAAATGAGATACCTGCCAACTTAGAAGCTAATTGAACAGCAAGGTGTGGCTTGGGGTGGTCATGAACCTGGGCTGGGGAGAGGTTCACTACAGGCAGAATGATACCAGGAAGTGAAAGGAGTGCTTTTTTAACAGAGAACAAAAGGCAAGATTTATTAGGGATTTAATTCTGTTGGACCCTGTGGTTGGAAGTAGGTTTTTTGGTCCTATTTACAGATGAGGAAACTGACTCTCAGAGAAGCTGAGTAACCTACCCAAGTTCGCATAGCCAATAAATGGCAAAGAAAGAAGTTCAAATCCAGGTGATTCTAGTGCTTTTCTTTTCCATGAGTTGGGCTGGTTGTCAGAGAGATGAGGCCACTGAACACCTCTCCCATGACCAGCTGGAACTAAATATCCATCTTCATGTGCAAAGAGAATTTTCCTTTGGCTCTAATTCCTATAAGTCTTGACCATCAAAGCCTAAAGGAG
This sequence comes from Cervus canadensis, assembly GCF_019320065.1. Classification (NCBI taxonomy): domain Eukaryota; kingdom Metazoa; phylum Chordata; class Mammalia; order Artiodactyla; family Cervidae; genus Cervus; species Cervus canadensis. Next base: position 42,759,228 of record NC_057403.1, read on the forward strand.
CTATATCTGCCCCTCAAGTGTTCTGAATCTGCAAATAAAGCTGGTATGTAAACTAGCTCAAAGAAATGAAAGTCTTTGACTCTGTAGAATCAAATAACCCAAAAGAGTGTGCTAGATAGGATACACTTCTGTTTTCAGGTTTTCCTGACAAGTTCTTCACTGATTCATTTCTTGACAGTTTTGGTTAAACACACGCCTCAACCTCAGTGCTATTCAGCTTATTCAAGATGCCTTAAAGAACAATACAAAATCCTTGTTTTCATGAGATCTGTGTTATAGTAAAAGAGAAAGACCCTACACAGCATTTTTCTAAAGGAGTCTATTGTTGTTGTTATTTAGTTGCTAAAGCGAAAACGAAGTTGCTTAGTCATGTCCGACTCTTTGTGACCCCACCAACCGTAGCCTACAAGGCTCCTCCATCAATGGGATTTTCCAGGCAAGAGTACTGGAGTGGGTTGCCATTTCCTTCTCTAGGGGATCTTCCTGACCCAGGAATCGAACCTGTGTCTCCCCCATTGTAGGCAGATGCTTTTACCATCTGAGCCACTAGGGAAGTCCATTTAGTTGCTAAGTCATGTCCAATTCTTTGAGACCCCATGGACTGTAGCCCACCAGGCTCCTCCATCCATGGGATTTCCCAGGCAAGAATACTGGAGTGGGTTGCCATTTTTTTCTCCAGGGGATCTTCCCAACCCAGGGATCAAACCTTCGTCTCCTGCATTGGCAGGCAGATTCTTTACCACTGAGCAGCTGGGGAAGCCCATATATAAAGAAATCTCCTTATTTTCAAGTTAGAAACAGCCCAAGATGGTCTGAAGAGGCAGGGAAAGAACAAACTCTCCATCAGCCTCCTTTCTCCACGTATTAAAATCTAAACAAATGGATCTGGGATGAAGTCTCAGTGTGTAACGATTTTTTACCCACTGCCCCTGCCCCCCATCAGGAGGTCAAGTTGTGGTTACAGGCTATTTGGAGCACCCTGACTAAGAAGCCCTCCCCACAAGCCTGGCTGACCACAGGAATCCTTGCTCAGAGCCTTCCATACAACCAGACCAGCTCCAAAGTTTCTCTTAGAAATGCATCAGGAGAGATTCAAGAGCTGTTTTTTTTTTTTTTTCTCCTTACTGATAGCAATTAATGTGCCACAAGTCATTGCCAAAATAAGCTGCTTATTTTAAAGTAGTTCAAACGGGCTATTTCATTTTCTAGGCCCATTCATTAGACTGTTGATTCACCCTTCACAGAAGCAATTGAAATTTGGGAGGATGATCATGGGTCCAACTTTAGCTTAATTCCTTGGACTTTGAGGTTATTTACTGCTTCATCATCCCAGGAGGGTGACAGGGCATTTTATTTTGATATTTAATTCAAAGGCAGAGGAATTGGCAGGGGAGTGGGGGTCAGGGGGTGCAAAGGGTAGTGAAATAAATGACCAGTTAGAACTGGTATCATTGACCAGAGTTTTTAAGGTCATCGAAGAGTCATCGACCCTCAGGTTGACAATTCCAAAAAAAATAGTAGTTACAAAAGGGAAAATACCAATTGTTGTCTTGTCAAACAAAAAAAAACCCAAGCATTGTGTTTTTCATGAACACCCAGTGGCTTCCACCAATTTTGCAAAGCACGTTTCCCTTTGGGCGGGGATTGTCAAGTCTTCCCTTCTATTACATCCTTCCATTGACATGCTGGAGGCCCCAGGGGAGGACAAATCCACCCAGATATTTGTAACTCTGAAAGTTCATTTGCGTCACTTGCATCCAAGATGGGTCATTATTCTAGGCTCAAACCACATCCTGCAAAATGAAAACAACAAGAAGACCTTTGACCAAAAACTGGGGAGGAGGTGAGAGAAGAAGCAAAGGGACTGGCACACGGGTAAGGTGTTAAAAGACACAGCTAGTATTTCGGGAGTTTTTATAATAGAAACAAACTCTCCCTGCAGTGCAATGTAATTACAACCTTTTCTTGGCTAAGTGTAGTACCCTGGAGATTACTATAAGTAACTTATAATAGAATTTTTATTAGCGGTAGTAATTTTTTATGATAATTAGAGTAATCTGCAGCCCATAAAGTCAGAAGATATATAGTTATATCTTTTGTACAAGAAAAGTGTTTCTTCCAACTATGGAAACACCATAAATGGCAAATGCAGCTTTATGGCCACCGTTGGCTTTTATGCTGGGCTGTTTGGTGTCCCTTTCCTTGTTAACACTCTCCATTACTTTGGCAGTAAACATTTGATGACAAATTAAAAATGTGCTCACCACCATCAAAAGGCAGCAGAAGCATCTCCAAATGCCTACTAGCCCAGTAAGCTCCCCACCTCCCTTGCTTTCTCATTTTTATGTCCAGAGGTATCCCAAAGTTAAGGTCATTTGTTAGTCAGCCTCTCCCGTCCAATCCCTAAGCTCAGCCCTGTGAGCCTCTATGTTTTGGATCTGACGCAGAACTATTACAAAATGATGCAACTAAGCTGTAATTTCAGGAGAACTAATGGGGCTATCTGAGTTTGCTCAGAGGAGTATGAAAAAGACTTGAAAAGAATATTCATGTTTACACTGACTTTGCACTAGTAAATGGATATGTGTAGGCTAGCTGCTGTAACAAATAAACCTCTGCGTTTCAATGACTTAACACAATAGATGCTTACTTGGGGCTTACCTATGAGTCAAGTGTCCATGAACCTGTTCAGAGATAGTCTTTCCTCCAAGTAGTGATTTAGAGGTAGGGTTCCTTCCATTTTAAAACTCCACCATCCTGGGGCCTCACAGTAATCTGCATCCATTTGTCAAATGCAGAAAAAGAGAAGGGAGAGGTCACTCATTTATTTAAAAGCCCATCTCAGAAGTGATGCACTTGATTGATGAGAATGAGTCACATGACCACAACACTTTGCAAGGGGCCCTGAGAACTTGAGTTCTGGGTGTGGCAGCTGCCTCACTTCATGAACTCTACAGAAGAGGAAGCAAAAATTTTGTTGAGTAGCTGGTCCATCTTCACTCCCCTGAACAAGACATAGCTTGTATTTATACAGACCGGGTTCAATCCCTGGGTCGGGAAGATCTCCTGGAGAAGGAAATGGCAACCCACTCCAGTATTCTTGCCTGGAAAATCCCATGGACGGAGGAACCTGGTAGGCTATAGTCAGTCCGTGTGGTCGCAGAGTCGGACACAACTGAGTGACTTCACTTTCACTTTCACTTTGTGGAAAGATATATGCAGATGGCAAACTTTTCGCAGAAACAGAGCATAGTGAGTATAACATTTAAGAAAAAAAATTATAAAGTCAGACCAGCTATGTTCAAAGCCAACTTTTTCCTTTTATAATGTAATTAAATTATTGTTCAGGTTATTTAACCACTCTGAGCCTCAGTGTACCCAGCCGTAATATGGGAATAAAAATAGTTAACGTAAATTAAATATATAAGATATGCTAGATAGTGTTTTAAGTGTGCTACAAATGTAAATTGCTTTAATATTCGTTGCAGCTCTGTGAGGGGAGGTGCTATTATTATCTGACCTATGCAAATGGGGAAGCTGAGGTATAGAGAGGTTAAGTTGCTTATGGTCATACAGGTTGAAGTCAGGATTCAGCCCTAGCCACACAGCCTCATTAATGATAGCATATAGCTCATAGATTTGTTGTGAAGATAAGATGGGAAGATAAGTAGAAAAAGACTTTGACAACTAATGAGTACTTAATTTATTTACTTAATTAGTGACTCATGCCACCAAATATCCCCTCCATTGGCTGGTTGGAGGAGATATAAACAGTTAGAACCAGCCTTTTGGGTTAAGGTAGAATTTTTCAAAGGCTGCTCTGCCCAAGTTTATTATCAAAGGATACATCTTAAAAAGAAGGCTCTATGGTCAAATAAACGTGGGAATTCTGGAGAACCTGTCTTCAAGATTCATAGGTGTATTAGCCTATCAAGGGCTCTGATAAGTCTTGCAGTAAAGAGACTTGTTTAATTCCATTTAACCTTGCAACTCTCAAATAAATATATTTGCTTTCCCTTCCTAATTAATATAGCCTAAGAAGCTAGTTTTCCATTTAATATACTTTATTACACACTGAGTAATGTTATACTATCTTCAGGAATTTCCAGTTGAAAAGTATGTGTCTGAAAGTTAGCTTGCAAAACGTATCTGAGGATGGGTCTTAGAAATTTGGATCAAGAGACTGATGTTTTATAAATATGTCTGTTTCCACTTATCAAGGATTTTTTTTTTTCTTTTTTTAGGTAGGGAGGTGGTATCTCTTTAAGCTCTACTGGCTTCCCCAGGAATTCTTGGTGAGTTTTTACTGACATCATCAAAAAGGGTTAATTATTGCTCTGTTGGGATCTCAATGCTTTCTATTTACCTTGTCTTCAACCCTAAGAAACAATTCTGACCACAATATGGGAGGGAGTGGTCAATGGCCATTGAACAGGTCAGGGGAAGAAAACCAGTTTGAATTCCCTTTTAACTTCATTATTTCATTTGGAAATGTAATACAACCTTCAACATATCCCCAAGTTAAACCCACCCTCCAATCTTGATTGTTTAATCAACCAGAAGTCAACTAATTAGAATTTTTAATTAACCAGAAACTTGTCCCTTCACTATTCGTTGGAGAGGAAAAATAGATAAATGACAAATTAATAAGCTGATAACAGTAACTTTAAAACAAATGGGAAAATATTTTCCAGCAGAATGACAAAAATATTGTCCTTAATGAACAAACAGTTCATAAAAATCAGTAAAAAAAAATTGAGCTAATAGAAAATATAGTCAAAGGACAGGATAGATTAGGTACAGAGAATGCAAATAGCTAACAAACATAAAAAGTCATTTTGGTAATCAAAAAATGTAAATCAAAATCAATAAAACCATTTTTTCACTTGGTAAATGAATATAAATTAAAATATCTTCCATGCTTGTCAGAGTATGAAACAAAAATACTTGGGCCCATTGGGCTGGTAATGTCACTTCTAGAAATTTATACTAAAAAAAATTGGAGACTCAAATACAGATTTATGTATAGATGTGTTGATTGCTGTTATTTGTAATACTGAATGAAAAAATATTAGCCTAACTGCAGAGAAAGACCTGGGAATATCATGGTTATCCATAGTGGAATGTTATAATTAATGAGTATAAAATGATATTTCAATAGCAGTATTAATGATAAAGAAAAATTATCATATAATTAATAATAAGACAAATTACAAGATATGAAACTACATTTATACTATTAACTCAATTATGTAAATATACAAGAGGGACAGAAGGAGAAAGAAAGGGAGGGAGACAAATGAAGCAAATGTAATTAAAATATTAACAATGGCTGTTTCCAGCTTGCAAAATTATTTTCTATATTTTCCAGCATTTCTAAAATGACCATGAGTGATTTTTATAACCAGATAAATGAAATAAAACCTATCAAATCAAAGAAGACAGTTTCCGATTGTTGCTGATTCAGGTCAGCTCTCTCTCCCTTTCACATCCAAGCTAGTATATGGTGAAAACTGATGTTTATTCAGAATGGCAACCCCAGAGCCCTGGGAGATCGCCTCACTCACTGAGAAGATATTCGCTGAATTTACCACACTGAACTTCCTGAGGCTGGAACGTAAAACACCACATCTTGGAAAGATTTTCAGCAATAAGATGTGAAACCAAAAGACGTCTTGGCCAGCCCTCATTTAACCAAAATATCATGTTAACTAAAATAGCACATTAACAGAGAAATTCTGATCGGGTGAGATTCTACTGTGTAAACGGTCATTTAATTATCTGCTATTCTGGCTGACTTATACCTCTGCCTTTTTAAAATAAAAAAAAAAAATACATGAAAACAAAAACCTGGCTATATAACTCGGTTCTGGAACTCTTCTTCCATTCTCTCCTGTGGCAGAGGTTACTTTGTGTTCAGCAAATCCCACATTTTTTCCGCACCTGGGCACACAGTCGGACTACATTTCCCCATCTCCTTCGCAGTTAGGTGCCTCCATGGAATGAGCGCTGAGCACAGAAAGGTGATCAGAAGTGATGTGCAACCACTGGCAGGCCTGGCTCATAAAACCCTGCCACATGCTGTCAGCTCCTCTCACTCTTGGTCCCCCCCACCTGCTGGATGCACAGAGAGAACACAGTGGAGGAGGACTCTAAGGCACAGGGAGCCTTTGATGGGAGGAGCCTGAATCCCGGAGTCCACTCATGCACCTTCTACTCCCCCCACACACATATGCACAAAGCAGGCCTTTTGGGGACTATGTCAGAAAGGAGGAACACACATTTAGTGTTGCTTCACTGAGGCCTGGGGTGCTGTATGTTACAACAAGCAGCTAGCGTATCCCACCTAGCAGATTACCGTGTGTGCTCTGTGTGTGCTAAGTTGTTTCAGTCGTGTCCGACTCTGGGCGACACTATGGACCGTAGCTCGCCAGGTTTCTCTGTCCATGGGATTCTCCAGGCAAGAATACTGAAGTGGATTGCTGCTCCCTTCTCCAGGGAATCTTCCTGACCTAGGAAGATCGAACCTACATCTCTTATGTATCCTGCACTGGCAGGCGGGTTCTTTACCACGAGCACCACGTACGACAAACCCACTTAGTGCGTTACTCTAAGCAGGATGATGGCAGAGAGGCATTTTAGATGAAGCTTAAGATTTACAGATTATCAAGTTTGGATTTCAATCCCATTTTCCCCCATTGTCTAGATCTAGGGCCTTGAACAAGTTAACTCTATCTCTTTGATGCTCAGTTGCCTTTTCTGCAAACAGAAAAGAAAATCCCCTCTGATGGTATGGCCATAAAGTTTAAATTAATGTATGTAAGTGCCTCATGTCATTCTGGATAAAAGGTCCACAGTTGACAAATGGGGGCTCCTCTTTCTCCTACAAACAAGATCCATCATAGCAACTGCTTGTCTCGAAGAAAAACTAAATTTCACACTTGGAAAGCAAAAAGAGGTCAGGTTTCCAGATTCTATTCCTTCATCCAAGTGCTGCCCGCAATTCCCCAGCTCCTAGAACCATGCTTATCATCCCCTCACATGTCTTGAACCAAAATGTGTCTGACACACTAAAAGAATCATAGAGAACACATCAGCAGAGGACCCTATACAACATTTGCTCTGTTTGAGTGGGCAATGTCAGTCTGGTATCCTCAGAGCAAAAATCATCTGGGATTGAGATGGTGGAATAAAGAGTCTTCATTGATTCATTAGTTCACACACACACATTTCTGAGCATTGGCAGGCATGAGGGCAGGTACTAAGGTAATAACAGCAGAAGGAGCCCTGAGTCCAATGGGTGGAGCCCAGAAATAGACAAAAAAAATAGTCATATCAAGGCCTACAACTCATATATTTAGTCATTCAATAAATGCTGAGCATTGAAACGTGCCAGACACTCAAAGTGGCCAAGGGCTCATCAGTAAACAAAACAGGAAGAAAAAAAAAGAAATGCTGTGGCTACATGATTTACATTCTAGATAAAGTACAATTTATCAAATAAGTAAAATATATTCCCTGTTAGAAGGTGATCAGATCTTTGGAGAAACATAAAGCCAGCAAGAATAGTAGGAATGCCAGCGTGGAATGCATATAAGGGGGTTGCCTTTTTAGGGTGATCAGGAAAGCCCTCACTGAGATGGTGATGGCTTACTATCACTCAGTCATGTCCAACTCTTGACCCCATGGACTATAGCCTGCCAGGTTCCTCTGTCCATGGGAGTTCCCAGGCAAGCATACTGGAGTGGATTGCCATTTCCTTCTCCAGGGGATCGTCCCGGGCCTGGGATTGAACCCGAATCTCCTGCATTGCAGGTCAATTCTTTACTGACTGAGCCACCAGGGAAGGACGACATTTAAGCAGAAGCCTGAAGGAGATGGGGGATGGTACTGTCCTCTTCAAGGGAAGAGTGTCCCAAGCAGAGACAGTCCCAAGGGCCAAGGCACCACAGCAGAAGTCAGCTCGGTGAGACCACAGGACAGCAGAGAGGCCAGTTTGGCTGGAGAGGAGAAAGCACCCCAGTTTTGCTTATTCCAGCTTGCCTATTGTGTAGCACTTGGTGTTGACCCTAGACTGTGTCGGTTTCTATCCTCCAGTCAGAGTTGGGGAGCTCCCGGCAAGAGGACAGGAGTGTAGAGAGGCAGGAGATGGAGGAGTGTGATAAAAGTGGATATGAAATCGGAAAAAGACAAGTATTCTCATGTTTGTTACCACGATGACATGTACTATCACTCCTCCCTCTCCGGAGATAAGAATATTGCAGCCTGCAGGTCAACGGCAGGGAGAGATGGAAGCTCTCGCAATATAAGTAGCTGCTCCTGGGACGTGTCAGAATCAGACAGGACAGAGGCTGCCACTAGGTGAAGAGGGCAGGTGGATAGCCCTGCCCACACCTCTGTACCAAGTGTCATCACCAAAATTTCTTCAAACAAGCCGTTTGGATGTGCCATCTCTTTCCTGCCAGAATGCTGATGGGTGCAAAAAAATTATTATTTTAAAATTTAGCATGCCAATCTTTTGGGGAGTTTGGTGTTGGAGACCAACTGATAACCACACATTTCAGAAGAAAAAATCCTAAAAGGAAAGGGATCTAAAGAACTTTCCCCATGATTTTCTGGCACCAAAGCCCAGTCCTTTTCCATTAGCCATTGCCCTCTGAGCAGAGGTGGCTTTTCTCTGACTTTTCTCCTTGTGTGTGTATGTGTGTGTGTGTGTTAAGTCACTTCAGTCATGTCTGACTCTTTGTGACCCTGTGGACCATAGCCCGCCAGGCTCCTCTGTCCTTGGGATTTCCTAGGCAAGAATACTGGAGTGGGTTGCCATGCTCTCTTCTAGGGGATCTTCCCAACCCAGGGATCAAACCCGTGTCTCTTATGTCTCTTGCATTGGCAGGCAGGTTCTTTACCGCTAGCACCACCTCCTTGGGGGCATACAAAATACTCATGCTTATCTACCGCATATGCTATTCCTATTAAACCAACATCTCTGGTCACCACTGTTCATTGGGAGCTCCTTTCTCACCCTCCAGCTCACCCCACTTTGAAGCTATGTGAGATCATGTCAACCACTGCTATCCTCAACAAAAACCTTTAATGATGCTCAACTTCTCCCCAAAATAAAGTTTAAACCCTTACTGACAAGGTCATGTGCAAGTTACTTCTGCAGTTGCTCACTAAGCATCTATTATGTACTGGGCTCAGAGGAAACAAAGATAAATAAGATGCTTCTTTTTTCCCCCTTTGAGGTACTTGTACTGTGTGGATATGGGAGAAATAATAAGCTGATAACAAATGTAAATCATCAGTGGATTAAAAACCTATTGGATCTTTGCAAGATAAATATAATTAGTGACTCTGAAGAGGAAAATCCCAGAAACAGAAGCAAAAATTTTTTTCGAGGATATAATAGCACTGGATTTCCTTGAAATAGAGAGAAAACTGAATTTAGTTCACAAGGATCTGCTTGAAAATTCTGGGTTCCAGGAAATAGTGATGGAGACTGACGGACATGGAGACATCCCCTGGTCAAATTCTTAGACTTCAAGGGGAAAGAAATATTTCTTCAGGCACCCAAGAACCACATCAAGGCACTGACAGTTGAGAAGTCATCACAATGAGGAATGTTTGCAGCCAAAACATGACTTTTGGGAGCATCCACAGAGTTCTGAGGACAGGAAGAGGTGATCTGAGGAAATTATACCAGTCAGGTTGCCAAGTGAGTATTAAAGCAACAGGGTCATATTTTCAAACACAAAGTATATCATGAAATATAGCATCCATAGTTGTTTTATTTTGTTTTTAAATAAAACTGTTCAGTGATGACAGTGATGAAATGCAACCAACCTAGAAGCAAATGTTAAAGAATCAGTGTGACATTCAGTGTCAAAGACAGTGGAGACACAATTAAAAAAAAATAAATTTAAAAGCTAAAAATGAAAAAAAAAAAAAAGACAGTATAATGACATCTGTGATGTTCTGAAAGACAGGGTGAATTTTATACCCAACCAAGTTGTATTTCCACTGTAAAGGCAAAGGTCAACCTCAATCCTGAGTGAACTCTAGGCAAACAACCCAATGGATTTGTCTTGATAAAAAGAGCATGCTTGGTAAAATCTACCCAAGTACCTCCTTATACTCTTACATCTTATTTAACTCCCTTATAACTTCCCCAGACCCAATTCTCTTATATAGACATTTTCAGATCTTACAGCCGCCATGTTCCAAGGACACTCTCCTGCTCAGAATAAATGTTGTGGAACCTCTCTCTATGTAGGAGTTCCTCTTTCTTGGAGCCTTCCATGGGTACCAACAGCCCTGATGAGCTTCTCTTCATTCACAGTAGGACTCCTATTTCAGCATTGCTGTGGGGCATTGGAAGGAGGGCAGAGCAACCCTGGAGAGTCTAGTTTCCATCTTTGGATTCAGTCAAAGGTGAACAGTGACCACAAGCCCATTCCATACCACTCCTCCAAGGAGATACATCCTCATTTGTAATATCTCTGCATCACGGCCCCAATATCATTGCTGTTGTGGGACTTCTGTGAGCCCCAGATTCTTACTACAACATAGGTAGGATGTTTTCTGTTTTATCCAAGTTTTGGAGTTCCCCGTGTTCCAAGAGTAAGTGCCAGAGTGACCAATGCACAGTCTTAAGGACTTCGGCATCATATCTTACTCTGTGGGGCTCATACAGGAATCACTGAGCCCCACTTCTGTGTATTCTAAGAATTTACCTGTCTTTTCCCTCCCTCCCTCCCCCACGGGATAAACCACTTCTCAGTTTCAGGGCTGACCAACTTTATTCATATCTCGTTCTACAGCGAGAACTCAAGTTCTCACTGCCCTCGGTAGGCTTAGGAAAGTGGAACCAAAGGGAGGATTTGGTGGGTATCATTCATTTGTTTATTCGAGACTTAAGCTCAGAAAGCCAGTTTCAATCTTCAGAAGCTTATCTTTATGGTTTCCATTTTATTGAATCTCATTTTGCTAATTCTTCGTGATTCCACACTCACTATTAGCCTTAATGGGCTCTTTATTGGTTTACCCCTAATAATATGTTAATTGATAGCTCTTATTGCTTTCAAACCCAAACTTTCCCACATTGAGAAGTCCAAACAATCGAGCCATCACTAATAAGGCTCGGATGTGGGGAGAGTCATTATGATTCCCCAGTTAGCAGTACAGAAGAGAGGATGTTCTATGCACAGCGATGTCCCAACTCAAAATTCCTTCGAGGATGCATAAAGGCGCTGGTGGGAAGGTGGAGGAGCCGCCTCCAAGCACCGTGTGTCACTGCCTAGAAAAGCCCCTTCCTGACAGGTGACGCTGCTTGCTGCCTGCACCCTGACGACGCACAGCATCAGGGCAACATCATGTCTGGCTATTTGTAAACCAAGCAGAAGCCGAGGAAACTTCCCTCTCACAGGGAAAACATTGATTTTGAAGAGGTTTGGAGTGGGGCTCCAGCCTCGACAAGCACGGAAGGGCCTCCTTAAACTGACACAATAAATTAGTTCAAAGCCGATGACAGCCCTCCAGATTACCCACCACCCCACAAAGGAGGGAACGCTCTGGTCCCCTTCACGAAAACATAGATAAAAATTGTGTTCTTCTCCTCTAATGAGGCAAGCTCAGATATAAGTCAATAGAGCAATTCATTAACAAATCTAATGAAATCCCCCGGGGTTGCCTGCGAGATGGCAGTGAAGTCTCCTTGGGCGGCGGGTCCGTATGTCGAGGGTCAGATTGTGGAGTGGTTTTCCTCTGGCCTATTCACTGCCCACATATGGCAGTTAAGGTCACTGTTATCAGACACTTTCTCTGTACACAAAACGAAATTTCCATATGGCCCATGGAAATGGCCCGGCCGGGCTTCTGGGCCGCTTCCCACGGCTCTCTTTGTGCGGCGCTGGTTAGAAGTATAAAAGAGGGTGTGAGGGGTTACCTCGTCACTCAACTGCCCGGGCTGCTTTGTGCGTCAGTCCAATTTAGGGAAAATCTGCATCACTTTTTCCCCTGTCTTTCAGGCACAAATGCTCATGTCAGTCTATTAGAACGTGATGGAAGTACTGATCACAACCTCCGCATTTAAATCCTTTTGAAACTGCGGTGACCCGCTGAAGAGGGTTCTGAGGGGAAGGACCTTCTCAAGGCTCTTTCAAATTCACAGAAATAAAGGCCTTTCCTGGCTTAAAGTGGCCCCTCAGATTGAGCCCCACAGAGCCCCGGAAAAAAAAAAAAAAAAGCCCAACACGATTGTCATGGATATTACATGACAGGGACAAGAACAGGCCAGCAAAGACAAGGCTCCAGGCCGCACAAAACTGGACGGGGCTTTCTTCCCCATTTGGGCCTGGGATTGTTGACAGCCCAGTAAATAGGCTGTTTAACCCTTTGAAAGTGAATAAAGAGGGTGTAGACAAATGCTTTCTGATGGAGTTTGTGCATGTAATAGGCAGGAGCGTACACACACACTCGGGGACTTCGGGGACTCAGGGGCGGAGGGAGGGGCTGGCGGAGGACCAGGCAAGTCTTCCTTCCTGGGCTGCGGACAGAAGTCTCGACAGAATTTCTGATGAGATCGGCGTAATGGGGCAGGGGTCCCAGAGGCCAGATCTGGACGTGCAGGTAGCCAGGATGTCTGGGACAGCTGCAGGAACGCCTGTCACGGGCTTAAGTGGCACCTGTGACTTAACGTCTGGTGCTGCGGAGAGTTTGGGGGGTGGTCCTGGAGACCCTCCTTCTCTCCTACTCACTCTTCTGAGATGAGGATGAGGATAGTAATATGAGTAACTGATCAGGGCAGGCATTCTGCTAAGCCCTGCTAAGCACCTCAATTAAGCGAGATACCTTGTCTCACTTAATTGAGGTAACCGCTCTGCAAGGTCGAAACAGTGAAGCCCATTCTGCAGATGAGGAGACTGAGGCGCCAAGTGGCTGAGGCACCTGCAAGGGAGCCGCAGCTGCCAAGTGGTGAAATGGGGCTCGGGTCAGCCTTTCTTCTCCTGCTAACCAGTCTCTAGAACTGGTCTTCCTATTGTCTCGAAACAGGAAAGTTCCTGTTCATTTGTGCCATTGTTTTAATAAATAGGACGATGCCTTCTCCCTCCCTCTCTGACTCATTCTCTCTCTCTCTCACTTTGATTTTGGGTACAAGTATATTCCTATTGACCTAAGAAGCCAAAATAAACACGGGATTGAAACCTGCCTCCCAGAAATTTAAAATTATGCATATTGCTTCCAATTTCATAAGCTGTTTAGGCTCCCAGGGAAATGACTCCCCCGTGAGCCACAATTCCTAAGGCTTGGCAGCCACGGAGTTTCCATAAATCCACATACTGCTGTTTCTAACCTCTGACTGTACTTTAACTGGGAAGGGCCTTTTTAATTCATTTAACTCATTTTAATTGTCTTTGGGGGGACGAGAGCTTTCTTTGGCCAGCTCTGCTGGCAGGGGGAGCTGATTACAGAGCTCAGACTGCCATTCACCAGAACCCTCATGAAAATGCATGCGGGCTCCCGCACCCTCGGTAATTGTAATATTTCTTCCTTACTGTTTATGTCAGAGAGTCATTACTGGAAGAGGCTGACACATCTGACATGTGTGGCATCGACACACATTAGGTGGTCCTTAGATAATTTTTAGACAAAGTTTAGCCGGTGTAGCAGGAACCCAGCCCTGTTGTAAGCAGCAGACATAAAAGGAAAAAACATCTTCTCGTGCTGGCTCCTTGAACATGATAATTAGCCCGATCTTTCCCCTTCAAGACAGCAAAGTTCTCGGGGTCTGGGGCCAGGTCCTCACCAGGTATGTACTCTCCCTCCATGGAGGCTGCTATTTCTATCGTCAGCTGTAGTGCCTCCAGCACCACTTTAGGTAATTTACTTACAGTATCTCCTATAACGTTCCATAGCAAACTTAGAAGGCAGATTCTATTACTATTTCACAGAGGGAAAAGATCGGGAGCCCAGAGAGGTTAAGCAACTTAGGCAGAATTAAACAGCTCATGAGCCTGAATTCAGACCATGATGTGTTCTCCACCATGCTGCCTCCCATAATGCAGTGCCCAGAACAGTGAAAAATCAGTTAGTACTTGGGCGGCTAAGGTTTGAGCTGCCAGATTTTCTGATAGAGATTCCATCCTATCTAGGCCCTCGGTTCCACCCGTCCTTCTCCTCCCCACTTATTTCATCTCTGCTGCCCCTCCGGTGGCTTCTGACGCTCTGGGCTTTCCTTGAAGGCAAGATCAATCCACGTTAAGAAACGTCTCCTAATTGCTTATGTTTTACCACTGAGAAATAAATGAGCATTTTCCATCACCCGATTTAATAGCGCTGACTCGGACTGCAAGAGGAAGTGAATCAATGGCTGGTGAAGGAAAAGGAGCACTTTTTCTTTTTTAAATAACTCTCACTTTAGAATTGCGATCTCTAAGTTATTACAAATTATAAGGTTAAGACCTCTTAGACGAATCCTAGCTGCTTAAAAATTTAAACCTCCAGGGTAGAGCAGTGAAGGATTAATGAGCTTCAGGCAACTAAATATCAGGACCTGGGGGGAGAAGTCTTGTTTTATGTGAGCGCCTAGGAGGGCGGAACTCCACTTGGTGAAATCCTTCTCTTTTCGGGGGTGCGGGGGAGGCAATGGGTGCGGGGTGAATGCTTGGAGGGGTGGATTAGAACATTCCAGATGAGACCGATTGGTTCTGTAATTGAGAAAGGTGAGATTCCTCCAAACACTTCATTATGTCAATGCAGAATTAGGTTTCCCTAGCACATCCTTGTACTCTCTAAAGAGAAGAAAGAAAAGCATTTTATGAGTCGTGCCTTCACACCAAGGTTAGAGTGTGGGTGTGGTGTGTGTGTGTGTGTGTGTGTGCAAACCTTTCATCAGGAATTGGGATTAAAATCTCTACAAAATATAGCAGGCAGAAGCAACATGCAGTATTTATTTTCCCAATGGAAAGGTAAACAGTAGAAGGAGAAGATGAAAATATTTAGAGAAGAAAGTAACCAGACTCGATGAAATGCTTCAAGAAATGCCTGTGTTAGGAGGGAAGGTCAGGACTGGCAGGCTTCCTTGCATATGTGACAACACGTGTCACATGTAACTGCCTGCCCCTTCCCCAGACACACACCCCCCCACCCCGCTCATCGTGAAGCACGATTTTAGGGGGAACCCACAGCTCACAGAGACTGATAAGGACCCCATCAAGTTCTGACTCCAGTTCAAAGGTTTTTTGCAAGTATTCAAGATGACAATTGTCGGGTTATTTCTGTTTCCTGCCTTTCTTAGGTCGGAATCACTTTCACGCTGACCCAAATCTATTATTGTCAGCTTCACTCCCACTCCCCCAATCCAGGAACAGCCCACGGTGACACCCCCCCACGTAGCCCTGAGTTTCCTCTACTGATCACCGGCGTCCCAACCAGGCTGACAATAAATCCCCAGACACCCTTGTTTTAATTACAGATGCTAAAACGAGCCTTTTGGAGAGAACTCCTGTTTGCTCAACACAAACCTTTCGCTCTCTGTCCATCTTGGGTCTGAGTTCCACATTTAAAATTAAATTATGCTTGGGATAATATTGTCTTGAGCTCACAGTTGCTGCCATGGATATTGACAAAGACTTAGCCAGTATTTTAATAAGAAAACAAAACGCCAGAAAAAGGCTCCAGAGTTTCCAGGCGGATCATTAAGGAACCGCCTTGGAGGCCGGAGGCTGATGCTGACTGCATCACAGTTCGTCACACAACTTAAACTTCTTTTGACATCTAGTTATGTCGAAATGTGACTGATCACCTAGGGGCTGGAGCTCCAGAGAGGGAAAAGTTCACTGACAGACAGCCGTGCGCGGAGCAGTTCTTAAATGAGAATCAAGAGAAAGTAACATCCGGGCGACCTGACACCCTGCACCTGCTACCTGGATCCATCTAACTCAGGCAGGCCTGTTCTGGTGAGTTCTATTAGCATCTGCATGCTTCTGTCTCATTATCACACATCTGCCCACCTTTATTCCAGTGACGCTGCCTCTCATCTGACAGCTCCGACGTTGTCAAGAACTGGATATTAGGGGAGCAGGGTACGGCAGGCTCGCCGTGTTCACTTTTATTTTCTAAAGACTGGTGCACGGTTTGACAGTACGGCGCCGCAGAGGTAAAGAGAGATAATGAACATATTGGGCAGTTCTTAAACAATGCTGAGGAGCAGGTGGCTGGTGGCATCACCTCAGCCTGAGCGGGCTCCTTTGTGGGGCTGGGAGATCAAAGCCACTGTTGACCTCAGCTCCCAGCCCAGTCCCACTCATAGAGAGTCACAGGCCACTGAGGAGCTTAATTTCTCGATATTTCAGCTTTGCAAAAAACCAAAACAGAAAAACTCGTGCTTACATGTTGATCTGCTGAATTGTAAACATCCGGACTTCGGGATCTTCTTCGAAAGCGTGGTACCTCATGTGTGCCGGGTGATTCCAAACGTGGCACTCCGCCCATGGATGAAAAAGGGGTGCCCCGCTTGCCCTCAGTTTCCTCCTGGCCTTAAAACAACTGGCAGAGGCAGCCGTGTGAATGTAAAATGCCAGCCTCACAGAGCTCCCCCGAAAATAAAAATCTACCAGCGCACCTTTGACCCTGGGACCAGTGGGAGTGATGCTGAACGTGCCAGAATGTCAGATGGCAGGGCTTGGGGATTCCACTGAGTTCCAACTGCCAAAGGAACTAGCTTTTCCCCTTGCCTGCTGGCCGCTTCCTTGGGGTAAAGGAAAGCCCCCTGTGTTCAGATAACCTTGGGTTCTGAAAGGCTGTGAGCATTTCTGAATTGAGTTCTAGATACAGACTGAGGTCCTTGGCACCAGAAAGATAAAGGAATAAAAAACCATGCCTGAGAAAGGAGGGAAACCCAGCTCCCACCTTCCCAGGCCCTGAGAATGCAGAGGAAACAATAGAATTTGGCAGAGAGGGCAGAAGGATGCCCACTGAGATTCACACCCCAAGGGACCCCAGAGGGAGCCCCCAGTGGCATCCCAGATTGGCCTTGGCCAATCTGAGAAGCTGATGTGTAGGGACAAATTTAGAGTCATTTAGGAAACCCCTGACTTCCCTCCCCATGCCCACAGCTTTCATCCCTCTGATATTTCTTTGTTCTCCAGCTCGCTGAGGGTTTGTATGGGTTAATGGAAAAATTACTGTTATTTTGCAACAATGCAATCAAAGTCAGTTCAGCAAACCCTGATAAAGTGAGAATAGCTTATTCAGATGGAGCTGGCAGGCCTGAACTCACAATTGCAAAGTTTGAATACAAAATAAGATATTCCCCCCCCTTTTTTTTCAAAAAAAAAGAGAGACAGAATCCGTTGTCATTCATGCTAAAAAGGCATTACAGACTGTCGACACTGTACAGAAAAATAGGAGATGTTGACCTTTTTATTATAGACTTTTCTCTACTGTTGCCCTTCTTTCAGCTGCACATCGCGCCCCCCGCTCCCCCCCGCCCCCCTCTGCACTCACACACACTCTTTTCAGCTGTATGTTATCTCAAATAATTACCCTCGCTTCTGGCTGTCCCTGGTGACTTCTGCTGCTAAAAAAGCTACTCATTGTCGGAGACTGAAGAGGGATTTCAAACCTGCTTCTTGTGGCCGGGCAACGGCTCTTAATTAACCACTCAGGTATTGGGGAAGCTCCCAGCCCGGCTCGCTTCCATATGGCTGAAACATGTCCTCAGTGATAATCACGGAAGGAAATATTGTATCAAAAAAGAGCTCACACCACCGAAAGCTTGTGCAAATTATTTTTAATGATTCTTCTCTGGTGAGTCGGCTTATTTGTTATTTCAAGCCGAGATAGAGAGAGAGAAAGGACTGAGATCCTCCCAGTAAACATCCCTGGTGCCCCACCCCCATCCCAAATCAGATCCCCGGCTACTGTCACAAAGAGGAGACCCCTCCCAGCAAGCGAAGCCCCTCCAGACACCCTAGAAAGGTTTTCTCACCATGATTTTCATCAGCTTTTGTTTCTATTGGGTGCCTGGCTCTTCTCGAACACACGCACAGACACACACACCTCCTTCACAGAATTTCCAACAAGCAAGTGATTTTATGTAACTGGAGGAGTGATCTATCCAGCAGTACTTCACATATTCACGCCTCTGGTAGTTCTTGCTTTAAAAAATGGTGGTGGGGCGGTAGGGTTGGGAAGCTGGCTGGGAGTAGAGGTGGTGAAGTTTATAAATCTAATTAAAAATGAAGTTGCATTTCCATTTTCCAAAACCACCCATCCACCAGCGTACTGTGTCACTAGACATTATGTACGATTTTACTTTGCGACAGAAACCATTACATTTAAAAATTCATTACAGCAAGGTTAGTTAGACACATGATGGATGCAGGTTTAATCCTGCCATATATTATTACAGTTAAAATGTAAATGATGAAAAATATTTTGTGCTTATCAGCATTTATGTGGAAATGTGTTTTACAGTGATATATGGTGTTATATTTCTATTATTGTGATGAAAAAGAAAGCAATACAAAAAGACGAAGTGTTTATTAAAACATGGTTACTTGTGATAACATATTTCTGTTGTACATGACTTTAAACATATTCACTGAGGGCATTTGTCCAAAACAACTGTGAAATGTGTTTGCCGTGCACATCAGGCTAAGTATTTTTTTTTCTTCTGGTTACAGCTCTTTTTAATAGACTAATATTAATTCAGAATCATGTAGAATGCTGTGAAGTTGGCAGCCTTGTTTCCTTTCTGACGTGGTTAAAAATGGACATGAGTATGTGTGTGTGTGTGTGTGTGTGTGTGTGTGTGTTTAGAGACACAGGCTCTGGCTATAAAAAGAAGACTTGCGTGTTTGTTTGGTACAATCATCGAGAGGAAAGCGAGCCACCCAATTGAATGATGTTTCCAAAGTGATGTCATCCAGGACACAATAGAATCCTATTCAAGTTGTAATTAACGTAGTGGAAAAGTAATATCAAACGTCACTTTCCAATCAGGTGTGCATGAAAAAAAAATCAAAAGGCCACGTCGGGTCCCTGCATGGTTCCGTCAGGGCACAGGAATGCTTTAGCTGAGAGTGTGGAAGAACTGATGAGGCCAAGAACTCTGCAAGCCCCAGATACTGTGCCGGACGGGAAAGTTACCTCCTGACTCTGCTTTTGGCCAAGTTCACTCACAATGTGGTTCCTGCCTCCTGCTCCCCTCCCCGTTTTTCACCAGCTCCAGAACAATAGTACGTCCAACTACAAAATGAAATAGAACACAAAAAGAAAATAAACCCTCCTCAGCAAACAACATAAAAAAAAAAATGAAAAGGAAGAGAAAATTTATTACTAAACCCTATTTAAAGAAAAGTCACATAAAACAAAAGTCTACAGACATTCTCTGTTGTGCCTCCTGCCATTTTAGGACAAAGTGCTTAATAATTTGTCCAAGTGTTCATCCCCCCCCATTCTCCCCCCAGAATCTTTACAGTTAGAATATGGTAACAGTGATACCCAGGAACTACATCTGTTAAAGGTCGGTCCATGGTGCTTGATTTGCTACATAAATCGTCACTCTTTCTCCCACCTCCTGTTGATGAGGGATCTTGTAATAGAGTCAGAATTGATCAGACTAGGAAATCAGTTCCCCCTTCCCCTTCTTTCATTCCCTGTCACCCCCGAGCGGGTGGGGGTAGGTGAGGGCAACAGAGCCTTCATGCAAATTTCCATGGGGTTTTTGCCCCTGCTCCTTTTTCCTGTTCTCCTAACATCTGCTCCTGGGAGGATGTCGTTGTGTATATTAGCTCTGCAGACTTTCGCACCCTTCAGGCCTACCTTTGGCACGGGAAGCCAGGACCCGGCCAGCCAACGATAATACAAGCCTCGGTATTTCCTATCTCAGCACCTCCCTCGCTCCGCTCCTCGGCCGCCCGGAGTTGTTATCTTTAGGAAGTCCAAGGTGGGGGAGAGGGAGGGCTTATCTGGCTCCCATCCGAGTTGCAGACATGAAACCCCTCCCTGTACACCTTGGGAACATTGTCACAGAGGGGTCACATCCGCTCCGATTCGACGCCAGTGACTAAACGGGCCTGTGACCTACACCGTCCTTCACCTCCCTTTGTTTGAGGCAGAAGACCGACTCAGCTGATTTCCTTCAAAGCACAGGTTATAGAATTTGTGCAAATGTCTTCCCATTCGATCAGGAAAGGAAGAGCCCCCACACCTTCTGCAAGGCTCCATCTTCCCCTTGCATTTCTCCTAATTTTTTTCTTTTAAAACTGTTATTTTGTTATTTTCAATACATGCGCTCACACACACACACACACATTGACACACACATGTGCATTCTCAAGAAAACAGGGGCTCTCAAAACAACTCACCCAAAGCAAACCTCTTCAGTTCATTTTCCTGCTTCACAAATTTCCCTGAGCTGGGATCCCAGGAGCTGCGGACTGACCTGGGGTTGCCCTATTAAATGTATTTATTTCTTAGAGCTGAAGAATATTTGCTGAAAGCTGGATTATCACTTGGTAGACCACCAGCAGCTGTTGAAAACCAGGGCATAAAAGCTTGTTTATGTCTTTAATGGCCCACTTAATGATGGAGCAAGTATGTTATTCATAATAAAATGCCAAGGAATAATCTTAATACCCCAATGCATGGCGCTAGTGAATTAAGAAACATCTGCTATGTCATAAAAGAACATTTTATTTGGGGTCTACATTAAAAACATGATTCCATGGAGTTCTACTGATTTATATGGTACACAACAAATTATGATGTCTTGAA
The DNA here is from genome assembly GCF_019320065.1 of Cervus canadensis. Classification (NCBI taxonomy): domain Eukaryota; kingdom Metazoa; phylum Chordata; class Mammalia; order Artiodactyla; family Cervidae; genus Cervus; species Cervus canadensis. The sequence goes on from NC_057403.1 coordinate 42,780,009, forward strand.
GTAATTATACTTTACAATTAAACCTACCAGGACCACTCTTGGAAAGAAAACTCCTGCTCGGTCTTCATCATACAGGATCATTTAAGTTCATATTGTGGTCTTGCCTCGATCTGTTTCACTAAAGTGGTGTTTAAAATCTCTGGCATTTGTGCCTCTCCAGGAAGATAATCAAGCTGGAAAAGTCTCCTGAAATCACCACTGCAGAATAAAATGGCTATTTGGATTCAAGAGGAAAAGTGTAAAAAAATAAGTCTTTACAGCTTGTATTGTGTCTGACTCTGACTCGGGATCCCTATTTTCATGTTACTCAAGGGAAGAAGGTTTGGAACCCGAGCTCAGTTGGGGATAAAGAGGATGACCTCACCCCACCAGGCTTAGTGTGTGTGTGCTGAGTGGGTGGGGTGGGTGGGAGGTGGGGGCACAGAGGGAGAGATGGCAGGAGTTGAGGACAGAGTGGCCCTAGAGATGTCCCGAATTGAGGAAGGTGCTGAAGGGCCAGGCTGTGGCCAGTCCAGTCCCAGTCCCTGCGTCCTCTGCTCCAGATGGCGTCTGTCTCTCTCACACCCGCTATCACACCAGGAAGCCATGTGTCACCACCTCCATGCCCAACACCACTCGTGAGTCCAGGGACAAGTCTATTGCTTCCTGGAGCCAGGTCCTCAGAAAGGCATACAATGTAACAGAGGAAAGATGAGTTATTTTAAAAGCTGGCTGCAGGGCAGGCTGGTTGTCCAAGGACAGTGGCTTTTAGCCCCGGGCTGCTTTGGGGAATAACCTGGACAAATGACCTGTGCCAAACTCTACCACCAGGGATTGGGTTCCATTGGTCTGAGATGCCTTCCCTAAAACACACACATTCACTCACTCACATATCCTGGTAATTTTTTTTAAAGCTTCCTCCATCATTCTGATGTATACCCAGGGTCAAAAACTCCTTCCTTAGGGAGATAGGATTTTTTTCAAAGATAACTGGCATAGTCACAACACCAACACCTCCATAAGCTTTCTTTGTTTTACAAAGTGAGGCTGCCTACCTTCAGTGGGAATGTTAAATATTAAATGGTGCTGTAGACAACACTATTTGTTGTTGTTGTTTAGTTGCTTCAGTCATGTCTGACTTTTTGTGACCCCATGGACTGTAGCCCACCAGGCTCCTCTGTCCACAGGATTTCCCAGGCAAGAATACTGGAGTGGGTCACCATTTCCTTCTCCAGGGAATCATCTTGATCCAGGGATCAAACCCGCATCTCCTACATTGGGAGGCTGATTTTTTACCACAGAGCCACTAGGGAAACAGACAACAGTGTGTAGTTCCTCAAAAAATTAAACATAGTGGGACTTCCCTATGGTTCAGTTCAGTTCACTTCAGTGGCTCAGTCATGTGCGATTCTTTGCGACCCCATGGACTGTAGTATGCCAGCCTTCCCTGACCATCACCAACTCTCAGACCTTGCTCAAACTCAAGTCCTTCCAGTCAGTGATGCCATCCAACCATCTCATCCTCTGTCATCCCCTTCTCCATCTACCTTCAATCTTTCCCAACATTAGTTGGGATGAATCAGTTCTTTGAATCAGGTGGCCAAAGTATTGGAGTTTCAGCTTCAGAATCTGTCCTTCCAGTGAATACTCAGGACTGATCTCCTTTAGGATGGACTGGTTGGATCTCCTTGCAGTCCAAGGGACTCTCAAGAGTCTTCTCTAACACTACAGTTCAAAAGCATCAATTCTTCAGTGCTCAGCTTTCTTTATGGTCCAACTCTCACATCCATACATGACCACTGGAAAAACCATAGCCTTGACTAGACGGACCTTTGTTGGCAATGTGATGTCTCTGCTTTTTAATATGCTGTCTAGATTGGTCATAACTTTTCTTCCAAGAAGCAAGCATCTTTTCATTTCATGGCTGCAGTCACCACATGCAGTGATTTTGGAGTCCCCCCAAAATAAAGTCTTTCACTGTTTCCATTGTTTCCCCAACCATTTGCCATGAAGTGATGGGACCAGATGCCCTGATCTTAGTTTTCTGAATGTCGAGTTTTAAGCCTACTTTTTCACTCTCCTCTTTCACTTTCATCAAGAGGCTCTTTGGTTCTTCTTCACTTTCTGCCTATGGGTGGTGTCATCTGCATATCTGAGGTTATTGATATTTCTCTCGGCAGTCTTGATTCCAGCTTGTGCTTCATCCAGCCCAGCATTTCACATGACGTACTCTGCATATAAGTTATATAAGCAGGGTGACAATATACAGCCTTGATGTCCTCCTTTCCCAATTTGGAACCAGTCCATTGTTCCTTGTCTGGTTCTAACTGTTCTTCTTGACCTGCATACAGATTTCTCAGGAGGCAGGTAAGGTGGTCTGGTATTCCCATCTCTAAGAATTTTCCACAGTGTGTTTTGATCCACACAGTCAAAGACTTTGGCATAGTCAATAAAGTTCCAGATGTTTTTCTGGAACTCTATTGCTTTTTTGATGATCCAACGGATGTTGGCAATTTGATCTCTGGTTCCTCTGCCTTTTCTAAATCCATCTTGAACATCTGGAAGTTCACGGTTCATGTACTGTTGAGGCATGGCTTGGAAAATTTTGAGAATTTCTTTACTAGCATATGAGATGAGTGCAATTTTGCGGTAGTTTGAGCATTCTTTGGCACTACCTTTCTTTGGGATTGGAATGAAAACTGACCTTTTCCAGTCCTGTGGTCACTGCTGAGTTTTCCAAATTTGCTGGCATACTGAATGCAGCATTTTCACAACATCATCTTTTAAAATGATTCAAAATAACCTGAATTCCATCACCTCCACTAACTTTGTTTGTAGTGATGCTTCCTAAGGTCCACTTGACTTCCCATTCCAGGATGTCTGGCTCTAGGTGAGTGATCACACCATCGTGGTTATCTGGGTCATGAATATCTTTTTTGTACGGTTCTTCTGTGTATTCTTGCCACCTCTTCTTAATATCTTCTGCTCCTGTTAGGTCCCTACCATTTCTGTCCTTTATTGAGCCCATCTTTGCATGAAATTTTCCTTTGGTATCTCTAATTTTCTTGAAGCGATCTCTAGTCTTTCCCAATCTATCATTTTCCTCTATTTCTTTGCATTGATCACTGAGGAAGGCTTTCTTATCTCTCCTTGGTTTTCTTTGGAACTCTGTATTCAAATGGGTATATCTTTCCTTTTCTCCTTTGCCTTTAGTGTCTCTTTTTTACTCAGCTATTTGGAAGACCTCCTCAGGCAACCATTTTGCCTTTTTGCATTTCTTTTTCTTGGGGATGGTCTTGATCATTGCCTCCTGTACAATGTCATGAACCTCCACACATAGTTCTTCAGGCACTCTGTCTATCAGATCTAATCCCTTGAATCTATTTGTCACTTCCACTGTGTAATCCTAAGGGATTTGATTTGAGTCATACCTTGATGGCCTAGTGGTTTTCCTTACTTTCTTCAATTCAAGTCTGAATTTGGCAATAAAGAGTTCATGATCTGAGCCACCGTCAGCTCCTGGTCTTGTTTTTGCTGACTGTGAAGAGCTTCTCCCTCTTTGGTTGCGAAGCATATAATCAGTCTGATTTCGGTATTGACCATCTGGTGATATCCATGTGTTGAGTCTTCTCTTGTGTTGTTGGAAGAGTGTGTTTGCTATGACCAGTGCGTTCTCTTGGCAAAACTCTGTTGGCCTTTGCCCTGCTTCATTCTGTACTCCAAGGCCAAATTTGCCTGTTACTACAGGTATCTCTTGACTTCCTACTTTTTCATTCCAGTCCCCTATAATGAAAAGGACATCTTTTTTGGGGTGTCCTTTCCCTACGGTGGTCCGGGGGTTAAGACCCAGTGATTCCACTGCAGGGGGCACAGGTTCAATCCCTGGTCAGGGAGCTAAGATCCCTCATGCTGTAGAACAACTAAGACTATCTGCCACAACTGCTGAGCCTGAGCACCATGACTAGACAGTCTGTGCTGCATCACAAAGATCCCAGGAGATACAACAAAGAGCACATGTGCGTCAACTATGACCTGATGCAGCCAAATAAATGAATGATTCTTTTTAAGTAACAAATTCCCCCATCCTGGGAAAAAAAAAATTGAGCCCACCTCCCAGAGCTTCCCTGGTAGCTCAGTTGGTAAAGAATCGGCCTGCAATGCAGAAGACCAGGTTTTGATCCCCTGGGTCAGGAAAATCCCTTGGAGAAGAAAATGGCAAACCACTCCAGTATCCTTGCCTGGAAAATTCCATTGGACAGAGGAGCCTGGTGAGCTGCAGTCCATGAGATCACAAAGTGTTGGGTATGACTGAGCAACTAACACTAACATGCCCTGTTATTTTGAAACTTGCATTAGGGTTTGTGTCTCAGAGTAGATGAGGTGAAGGCACTTTAGAGGAAGACAGGAATGGTGCTGAGCTGGTGAGGTGAAGAGGCGGGGACCGTGGCAGGTGACAGCTTGCAGCAGAGCTTCAGAATGAGAGAAAGAGGGGGCTGTCCCCAGGAGCCTTCAGTCCTCTTGGTGACAGGCTGGCCTTTCCTCAGGGGCAGACCCTTGAGCATTTTTATTTGGATGTTAAAGAACAGGGGCACGCTGAAGGAGGTGCGCATTCTCGCTCGGGGCCCAGGCAGCCCCTCGGGTTCTCAGCAGCCTCATGTGAGGCTGCCTGTCTGCAGCTGGCCAGCTGCAAGCCTGGTGAGATGCAGTCAGAGGCTTCACTCTCCACGCCCAGCACCTCCACGGCTCTCTCTCTGGGCCCATTCCATCCTTCTCTGCCTAGCTCACCTTTTATTAAGTGCAATGAAAGCTTCTGTCCAATGGCCAGGATTTGCCCAGACAGAAGCTGGCAACTGAGAGGGAAGACACATCACTAACCTGCTCCAGAGATGGGCCCCCACCACACAGAGTAGACCACACACATAGCATGAAGGCAGGAGTGGAAATGTCCAAGTGGTCCCCTTGGCCCTCCTGACACCAGAGCCAGTGTAAACAGTAAAGAGGCCATGCTGGGACACAGTCAAGCAGGCCCCTGGAATGTACACTCATGGAATAAGGTCCCCATTGCCATTAAGTACATTGCAGGCATCTGATGGGTTTACTGAAAAATAAAAACAAGCAGAAAAGCTTCCACACCACCCAGGTCCTATAGAATCCAGAACACATTTTCAGCCTGCGCTTGAGGCCTCTGTGACCTGGCCCCAAGCCTGCATCTCCAGCCTCATCTCCCATGAAGTCACCATACTCTCCTCCAGCTGGACTCATTCACTCTCAGTTTCCCAAGCCAGCCTGGTGTTTCCCAGCCTCCTTCCCTTTGTTCAGGCCATCCCAACCTCTTAGAATTCTTATTTTTAACTCTACCTTTTAGAACCTCTAAGCCCCAGCTTGTTCACTAAAGAAGGATTTCATCTCTTCTTCCTTCAGTGAATCTCAGGTTTAGCACTCCATCATCTGCCTTGGGTCTGGCAGTTAAACCAGACAGTGATTCTACCTGTATGACCTTGCAGACTTGTATGGCCTCTCGGAACCTTAGTTTCCTTCTCTGCAAAATTGGGAATGTTAATAGAGGTGCTAGCATCACTTGTTATCTAAAGATTCAGGGAGAGGATACAACATGTCTGGCTCAGTCAATGGTGGCCAGCATCATGAGTAGAACTAGATGGGCACCTACCAGGATTCCCACTAGACTGCAGGCAACTTTAGGGCCAGGACTGAGCCTAATGCACCTCATAGGTGATTCACATTGATGGACCCTTAATAAGCAGTTGCTCCCTTGAGTTCCTAGGTGGTGCAGTGATAAAGAATCTGCCTGCCAGTGCAGGAGATGCAATTGGCAGGGTTCAGTCCCTGAGTTGGGAAGATCCCCTGGAGAAGCAAATGGCAACCCACTCCAGTATTCTTGCCTGGAAAATCCCATGGACGGAGGAGCCTGGTAGGCTACAGTTCATGGGGTAGCAAAGAGTAAGACACGACTGAGCGACTTCACTTCACTTCTTCACTTCCTACGATGTTTGACATACTCAAACGCATTAGTTAGGTTTAAGTTTATGTGCATTCAACAGCCCCCCCAATAACAGTGGGTTTTAAAAAGAAATGTCTCCCTCATTTCTATAAGTGTGAAATTAGTCAATACAGGGCATAGTGTGGTGATAGAAAGTCAGCCCTCTTCTGTCCTGTTGCTTGCCATGGGAGGCTGCCATTCCAGAATCATCATGGCCCCTGGAGCTTTCTGGAGCTCCAGCAGGAAGTAGGAGGGGACAAAAAAGATAGAACTGCTTCCTTTAAGGCATATCTCAGAAATTGTGCATACTGCTGCTGTCTGTAATTGATTGACCAGAACTTAGTCACATGGTCATATTTAGCTGTGAGGGACCCGGGAAAACCTGAAGTTTATTCTATAATAGGTCTGCATGTGTCCAGCAAAAACTTGGGGCACTCTTTCAGAGAAAGAAAGTGAGAATGGTACCTGGGGACAGTGAGATGCTTCTACACTATTGTGAAATACCTATATTGTTATTTCTTTGACTTTAAGCTTATTATAGGTTTATCAAAGTAATACAGGCACATAACTGAAATAGTCAAATAATGCTAAAAGGTTTATAATGGAAAGATAACATTTTTTCTGCTCACCCCAATCTACCTCTCCAGAGCATCAATTTTAATTCTTTTAGTGGTTTCTTCAGGTATTAACCTCCACATTTCTGACATAATATGATGATACAGCTATCTCTTGATTCATTCATTTTAGGCTTTTTATATTGACTTTCCACTTTGGTAAATAAGGATTTGGCTTTCTTTCTCTCAAGCGCGCACGTGCACACACACACACACTCTCTCTCTCTCTCTCTCTCCTACTCTGCCTTCTCTCCCCCAGATCTTCCCAACAGGATGCTATAAAATTTTCCAGTTAAAACAACATTCAGTGTTTTTTTTTATTATTTTGACTGTACAAATATTCAGCTTAATAGAGTTGCCATAAGTATGTTTCTTTTTTGGAAAATTTTTTTTCTTAGTTTAAAAAACCTTCCTTTGGCCACATGGCTTGCAAGATCTCAGTTCCTTGAAGTGAAGTGAAGTCTCTCAGTCGTGTCTGACTCTTTGCAACCCCGTGGACTGTAGCCTACCAGGCTCTTCCGTCCATGGGATTTTCCAGGCAAGGATACTGGAGTGGGTTGCCGTTTCCCTCTCCAGGGGATCTTCCCAATCCAGGGATTGAACCCAGGTCTCCCACATTGTAGGCAGACGCTTTACCATCTGAGCCACCAGGGAAGTCCCCTCAGTTCCCTGACCAGGGACTGAACCCTGGCCATTCATTGCCAATGAATGCCCAGAATCCTAACCACTAGGCAACCAGGAAACTCCTCCCCACACAGTTTTAATTTCATTTCCTCCATTAGCTGGTTAATAAAATTATCTGTGTATCAATATATCAGATCTTTTTTTTTCCCTTAGAGATACTCCTCCTGGGGCCCTCTGTCTCCCCGCTCCATTCTGGACCAGTTATACCATGCTATTATATGGTTGTTAATATTATCTTGTCCCAGAATTCTCTTTGCTTCTTTCATGTGTTATATTTGCTTCCTGGATCCCAAACTCCCTTTTGAATAGGTGCATCCTCTAACACTTCCTGAAGAGGTCCATTCGAGGTTAATGTTCTATCTGTGAGATGCCTTGATTCTACCTCAATAGTTGATATTTGGGCTGGAAACAGAATCCTAGGTTGAAAACCTATTGTCCTTCAGTGTATCGAAAACTGCATCTCCTGGTGTTAACAATCCGATCCCATTATTGCTCCCAGTCCTGTGTGTGTAACGTAGTTTCTTTTCTTTTTTCCAAAAAATCTTAGGGTCTCTCTTTAAGTGTTCTAGTATACCATGCTGATGTACCTTGAGTGGACCTTTATTTTTTCTTCTTTAAAATTTTATTATTTTTTAATTAGAGGATAGTTACTTTACAATACTATGATGGTTTTTGCCATACATCAACATGCAACGGCATTGGGTATACATATGCCCCCTCCCTCTTAATCCCCCTCCCACCTCTCTCCCCACCTCACTCATTTTATGAATACTCATAAAATTCGCTGTACTGAACTCTGAATGGGACCTCTCAACCCACACGGGGAAACTCATGTTCTTCAATTCTGTAATTCTTCCTTATGTCATTTCCTTGATAAATTCCACTTCTCCATTTTGTTTTCTCTAATTTTTCTTCCTAGGATGTCCAATAGTCAGATATCAAATTTCATAGTTATTTTTCATAATTTTTAAAATATTTTCATTCCATCTCTTAGCCTTTTCTAACTGAAATATTTCATCAACAGTACCTTCCAACCATAAGTTGCATTTACTATTTCTCCTACCTTACTTTGAGTTCATAAAGTTCTTTGTTCTTTGATGGAAACTTAAAAGCAATAGCACCCTGTTCTTGTTTCATGGATACAATATGTTTTCATCTCTCTGAATATTTGTTATAATATCATGACATTTTCTTTTATTCCCTGCATTATAACCGACACCTCAGAATTTCTTCCCTTCTGACTTCTTGTTCAGTCTCTCTCCCACTGTCTCTCAGTGGGTGTTTTCTTTGACTATTTGTGAATCCTTTGCAGCCAGTTTATATTTAGGAATGTAACATTAGCTAATTTATTGACTGAAGGGTTCATGCACTTGAGAGAGCTTGTTGGCTCGTGGGTAATTAGATGACAAGCCAGCTTTTTTGTGTCACCCGACATATTTCCTCTGGCTCCAGGGTCTCCAGAGAGAAACTGTCCACCCCTTCACAACCTACTATTGGGTTATCAGCCTGATGGTGCATTCTCAGAGCTAGGCAAAGAAAGTGCACAGGCAAGGCTGCCCAGTGTGGTCACACTAACTGGCTTTCACTTAATGCACATTCTTCCTATCACAGCACCTTATTCTCATTCTAACTTTGGCATCTCTTCTCTATCAACTTTCTATTTTAACATGTTATGGTTAAGCAACACAGATGGCTTCAAGTTTCAGTATAGATGCACACTGTTTGGGTTTCTCCTTCTTACAGCTATTGTAGATTCACACAAACAGAAGAGGGAAGAAAAGTACCTTATTTTCATTCTGGAAAGTACTACTCTACTGTTTAAATTTGATTGTGTATTTGATTCATTCTTTTTGCTTAGCCACATTCTTTCAAAAAGAAACTTATATCACTATTGCAAAATGGCCAACTGGAAAGAAATTATAAAAATAAATAAAGAACAAATAGAATAATACTATTAATTCTAGCAAGATACTATTGCTTGCCAAAGATTTGGGGGTTGAGGTCTGCTCTCTCTTTGTTGAAAAGGCAGGCTACCTAGTGTTAGAAAAATGTTACTAATAGAAAGATATATGAATTAGAAAGAGATACGATAATACCATAATACCACAAAAAAATGAAATAATGCTATTTGCAGCAACTTCGATGAACCTCGATATTATTATCATACTAAGTGAGGTAAGTCAGACAGAGAAAGACAAATATCATATGATTTCACTTACAAGTGGAATCTAAAAAGTGATACAAATGAACTAATTTACAAAATAGAAATAGAGTTACAGACATAGAAAACAAATTTATGGTTACCAAAGGAGAAAGAGGGCAGGGCACACCTGAAATTAACACACGATTGTAAACCAACTACACTTCAACAAAATATAAATAAATATAAAAGAGATACTATACCAAATGGAGACATTATCATTTTTTTAACCAAACAGAGCAGATAAAAGGCCAAAAATGGGAATAGCTGACTCAATCTGTAATTCAGAGTTATCCATTACCACTTCCCTACAGATCTCTGCATAGTTTTCTGATCATTGTTCAAATTTCAGCTCAAACTTCTTCTCAAAGATTCTTCCCTGGTCACGCCCACTGATATAATCTCTAGCCATATCTCAGTACTCTATTTTATTTTCTTTACTAGCATTTACTACTATTTCAAATGACTCTATTTGTTTACTTGTTCTTATACTATTCCTTCCACACCCGTGCTGGAATGTAGGTGTCATGAAAGCAGAGACTCTTCTGTCCCGTTCTCCCAATATATCCATGCCTAAAATAAAGATGGACACATAGTAGATGCTCAGTAAATATCTAGGAATTAAATAAGTGCATGAATAAAAAAGAAGTGACTTTGCTATTTCAGTGTCAATCTTTTGTACACTCCCAGCCCTTCAATAATCCTACTTTCTCTCACCCTGTCTCTTCTGTTCTCTCATCCTTCTCCTCTGTCATCAGGTTTCAGCCACTAGGCTCACTCTTATGTGATGGGAAGAAAAGCCATTTTTAAACGGTGGCCAAAATCAAGTTGAAATGTGCTAACGGCCTTCACACCACCTCTCAACATCTCTCATGAGAGCCACCATCTCACAATGGCAGATGCTGGTCAATTAGGCAGAAATACTTTCATCTTAAAAAAGAGAGGGGAAAAAAAAGTACTTAAAGACCCAAAGGTATTTTGGTCTGACATAGTGTAATTAATTTTTTCACAAGACAAAATGGACAGAAAATGAATACCATTAAAAGCTGACTTTTTAGGCTGCCAAACAAACTAGCCAATTCAGGGAAAACAGCTAACTGACATGTCTTTTTTCCCTCATGGTGTTTATTTTCTTTGAAGAGAGTTAACAGTGAAAGGTAGAGAGTTTACATAACATTTTTGATTTCCAATTAGTCTTATGAAGTAGGATAATCTAGGTACAATGGGCCAGACTTCATCATCTGAATATCATCATGGAAGTTGAGTACTGTCCACCCCTTTGAGTGGGGCATGGCATCTCAAGTTTGTCCCAGTCCTCACCTGACCTGCATCAGGGCAAGTGCTAGGTGCTAGATCTTACTTATTTACTCCATGTCCCCTACAGGACTGAACTGAGTACCAAGTACACAGTCAGTACTCAATAAATAATTGTAAGATAGTTGGATAAAGTTCCTTGTATTTTCCCCCTTTGTAATCAATCTGTTCTCTCATGCTTTGGTATACTTTTATGAAAATTCTAATTTCTCAGCCTAAGAGGTTCCCCTTAATCAATAAGACATCTCTTTTAATTTGCTTATAAACAACATCTTCAACCAGAAATAAAATAGACATTATTTTAAAAACCAGAAATTAAAACCATTACTCTGTGCTTCCATCACCAGACTGACAAACACTTTACTGCAGAGGATGTCATTTCCAATGCAGAAAGGGCTTTATTTCCTCTCTCTCTAATGAAAAAATATAGGAGCATATTCTCTAAAATAAGGTTAGGTGTCTGTGATCACTGATAGACTAAGTCACTGAGCCACATTGCACCTGGAGGTAAGAGGCTCTTCCAGGCAATGAAGAGAGCTGGCCAAACAACGGCATCTCAGTGGTGACTGTAGGAGGCTCTGGGTTCTCTGGGTGCTCCCTGCACACAGGCTGACCTCTCTCTGAATGGGTGAGCAGAAGGCTGAATGGACTTGAAGAGGTGAAACTCTTTGCGACCCCACTGACTATACAGTCCGTGGAATTCTTCAGGCCAGGATACTGGAGTGGGTAGCCATTCTCTTCTCCAGGGGATCTTCCTGACCCAGGGATCGAACCTGGGTCTTCTGCATTGCAGGCAGATTCTTTACCAGCTGAGCTACCAGGGAGAGGTGGGTCAGTGGTAATAACTGCAGGCAATTACAGTGCTCTTTTGAACATTAGCCAGAGAGAAAGTGAACCACTCTCCTCCAGTAGAATAAGTTCCAGCTAGTGAGACAGTGTGCAAATTTATTTAAGGTAATTTTAAAGAACAATGACTTGGCAAACATCAGGAAATGTCAGAGTTTTCTCTTTAATTAAGCACCTCCTTATAGAGGCGAATTTGCTCACTGTTCTTCTGAATATTAAGTTGGAACTGGGGGCTTTGTGTCTGCTTTGCGATTGCAGTATGTGCAATAAGGCATAACAATTAAACTAATAATAGCTGATGAAATCTTCCAAGTGATTGACTCCTTCATATATAAATAAAAGTTGGTTCATAGTAATCCATAGAACAGTCTCACTGACTCATTTGCTTTTTTGAGCAGAAGAGGAAAGGATGTGGTTATCGTATATCAGGAATTGCACATAACCCAAATTCCAGGTTATCATTGCCAAAAAAATGTACTGAGTAATTGTTCCCAGTGTACTATTATTAGTCTTGATCTGTTCCATTACTATAGAAACTAAATTCTCTGCCAATTTTTTTAAGATTACTAGTCAAAACCTGAATCCACCCATGAAAGCATGATTTCATAATATCTTAACAGAAAACAAAATGTTAAACACCACTGCTCTTTTTCATAATGGTAGAGCATTTGCCAGTTATCATTTTTACATTACCCATTATGTTATTATGTCTGTTATGTGAGAATCTATGCAATAAATTTCTCCAAGAATTTAATGCCAGGAAAAATGTTTCTCTCCAGATAAACGTATATAGCTCCTTTTGATCAGATCCTGAGATGAACTACAAAGTCCTTCTCCTTGGTTCTTTTGCCATATGCCAGTAAGCCTGGAGTTTCAAATTTCATATCACCTTACAGCTGAATGAAGTGAAATAAACACTAAATCAGGAGCCTAAAGATCTGGCTTCCACACCAAGTTCTATCACTTATAAGTTGCATGTGCCTTGAAAAGTGTACTTAACCTATCTGAGCCTCAGTTTCCATATCTGTCCAGTGATAATAATAATATCTGCCACTCTAGGGTTGGGCAGGCATTCTTGGTTGCCTACTTATCAGTCATTCCCCACTTTTTCCCTTGATAGCAGAAGTCTTGTATTATTTTGGATTTCCAATGGTAATGTGCTCAGGAAATGTAAACCCAATTCTAGTGAATAAGCCATCAATGAAAAGTGAAAGTCATTCAGTTGTGTCTGACTCTTTGTGATCCCGTGACCTATACAGCACTTGGAATTCTCCAGGCTGGAATAGTAGTGTGGATAGCCTTTCCCTTCTCCAGGGGATCTTCCCAATCCAGGGATCGAACCCAAGTCTCCCGCATTTCAGGTGGATTCTTTACCAGCTGAGCCACAAGGGAAGCCCAATGTTGAGCCATCAATAGTCATTGCCAACTATAGTAATCCCATTCTCCTTTCCTTGAGATTGTTTTAGAGATGAACTTGTGACCCAGTATGGTGAATGAGTTATAATGAGAAGCTTGCTGGGAAGGTTAGCAAAAGATTTCCTCCATGAGAGATGAATAAGGAGAAAATCAACGTAGTGCCCTGCCCTCAAGCCTTCTTTCTTTTGGACAAGGTTTGGTGGGGATGTAAGAGCTGGAGCTGGGGCAGCCATCTTGGAACCATGAGGGGAAACCAAGAGATATGCAGGGAAGCCAATCCTGCTGTCAAGGAATTGCTAACACTGCACTCTGGAAATTTCTGGGCTTCTTATTATATACAACAGCAAATGTCCTATACTTATAAGCTATTAATAGCCATCATGAGTATCTTAACTGTGACTTTAGGTAATTGCTTCAAAACAGTAAAATGCTTTGATAATTATTATGCTTATTCCCAGTATATCTCTTTCTCCTTTTGTCTATAAGCTTCTTGACCCCTAGTTTTATATCTCTGTTTTCCCTATACTGATTTAAGTGATTTTATAGAAAGTCAGCTCTAGTAATTCTACTTATTGTTGTTATTGCTGTTGATGTTATATAGTATAGCTACTATTGTTCATGGACAATTGATCATGAGGTTATTATGGTGCTAAGTGCTTTATGTCTACTATCTCATTTAATCAACACAAGAGCCCTACAAGAGAAAAATTATAATTATCTTCATTTGTAAATGAGTAAATTGAAGCTCAGAAAGGTGAGGGAACATGCCAAAGGTCAAACAACTTGCAGGCAGCAAAGATCCAGCTTGAATGAGATTAGAGGTTGTTCAGTTCAGTTCAGTTCAGTCACTCAGTCGTGTCTGACTCTTTGCGAGATGCATGTTTGCACTGCAACAAAGAGGTTGTACACTTAACCAAATTCTCAAATACCACCCATTTGTGAGATGTAAGTGACAAAGCAATCAATCTACTGCTCAAAAAGGAACATACATCTTAGATACCAAGTCTTTTCAAAACAACAGACTCAAGTGGGATTCATCTGAGGATTTCAAGAAGTTTCAGCCTGTCCACCTTTGCACATCTGCCGTGTTAAACACTAGAAATTTTTACCACCATGTTTCGACCATTAAACCTTGGCAGCCAACAGAGCAGATCAGCTAGAATCTGTGACAGGACGGGTGAAATCTAGACTTTTCAGCAGGACAAAGAAACAGAAGAGGGAAAAGGTAAATCAAGTTTACCATTTTCTCATAAGCCCCAAACATTACAGTACAAATCTCAGAACTGGTTCAGGTCAGTTGCATGTGCACGCATGCTCAGTCATGTCCGACTTTTTGCAATGCCATGGACTATAGCCTGCCAGGCTCCTCTGTCCATGGGATTTCCCAGGCAAGAATACTGGAATGAGTTGTCCTTTCCTCCTCCAGGGCATTTTCCTGACCCGGGGGTTGAACCTGTGTCTCCTGCACCTCCTGCATTGGCACGAGGATTCTTTACCATTGAACCACCTGGGAAGCTTGGGTCAGTTAGCAATGAACAGAATTCCCATTCTGCCGACATCACAACAATCTTGCATAGCTGATGAATACACATGGTGCAGAAGGCTGTCAAGAACATATCAGGTAGCTTAGAGCCTTACTGACTGGACAAAAAACGCTTAGCCAAGCAGGATGACATAGACATCTTTAAGAAGGTGCTGAGAGACAAGTTTTCCATCAGATTCATCTGAATGAGAAATCCCTCCAAATGAAATGCTTACTTTCCAGCATGTCAGACTCAATTTCAAGATGAAAAGGCAAATGGAGGAATCATATTGAGTGAGTCTGAAATTGTCTACCATACCAAGATCGCGTTCTCCTCCTAAAAGGTTTCTGGCATTCAGGGTCTCATCAACTGTCCTCGAACAGAGTCACCAGCCTCAAAGCAGTGGGAAGTCGGAGGTTGGAGGGGTCGAAATTCAGAAGCTCTAAGCAGAGGTGACGTGTGAGATTAGATTCCTGTGTCTAAAACAGATGTCAGGACACGCACTCAGGAAGCTGACTCAGTCCTCAAAGCATCATGAAGGGCCGAGGGGACTTAGAAGCCCACAAGGAGGACTTCCCTGGTGGTACAGTGGATGAGTGTCCATCTGCCAGTGCAGGAGACAGGGATTCAACCTCTGGTCCAGGAAGATCCCACGTGCCACAGAGTAACCAAAGCCCATGCATCACAACTACTGGAATCCGAGAGCTCTAGGGCCCGGGAGCCAGTTCCTGAGCCTGTGTGCCACAATGCTGAAGCCTGCGTACTCTAGCGCCTGTGCTCCAGAACGAGAGGAACCACCATAATGAGAAGCCCGCGATCCCTAAGCTTCGGTTAGAATCTCACAGATTCTAACTGACCTGCTCTGTCGGCTGCCAAGGTTTAATGGTGGAAACACGGTGGTAAAAATTTCTAGTGTTTGACATGGCAGATGTGCAAAGGTGGGCAGGCTGAGCCTTCTTAAATCCTCCAGCAACGAAGAGTAGCCATGGCTCTCCACAACTAGAGAGAGCCCGCTCGCAGCAACGAAGACCCAGTGCCACCAAAAATAAATGAATAAATTAATATTTAAAAAACCAATAAGAAGACCAGCATCCTCTTGAAATAGGGCTCAGGAGAATGTGGCCAGGAGCTTGTGCTAGCAATATAGTGGAGGCTCCTAAGAGTGCAAGGGAAGTGGGTGGGTAGCTCTAGGGAGAAGGCTCTAGGGAGTAGCCGCTGTTGTCCCAGGCAAGGGTGCTGGCATGTGTGTGCTCTCCTAAGAGGACGTGGTACAATCTGGAAAGTGGGTGGAACTTTGCACTGGTGACTGGGAAGGTTAGAAGGCTCTGGACAACTTGTGGGGAAATACCCTTAAACAAGCCCCCAGAGAGACCTGTCTACTTGTCTCTTATCACCAGGCATCTGTTTGTCCAGCCATCAGCTTTTTGTGAGAAGACCCTTCTTACTTTGAGATAAAAAGCTCCTGCCCTGCCTCCCTCCTCCACCCAGACTTTTGTACATCCAAGAACCAGAAAAGATGCTTTGGCTGGGTTGGCCACCTTCCACCCGGGTTGACCATTCGCTGTCCTGATTGTGAGCGTGGCTGAGACATCATGGGCCACCGTGGGGTGCCAGGACCCACCGTGTTCAAAGTCGCCTCTGTTATCCCCTGTTTAGGTCAAGCAAAGGAACTCCTGTGAGTAATTCAGAGAGTGCTTATACTCAGAGGCATTGCACAACCTCATTAGCATTAATTTTTGCATATTTAACTACAGTTTTTAATTAGATGGTATTTTATTATTCATGCACATAATTTGAGTCCAAGTCGGGCTGCTCTCTTGGAGGAGAGGAAAAAAAAGAGAGAGATGGGGGTGGAATTCTTGTGAATTGGAAGTTGGTCTTGGCGTTCCTTCTTGACTGGTGAGTGAGCACAGCAGACTGTAAGCCTGTAATGGTTCTCTTTTAATTTTGCTAATAGCTATCATGTTATGTACCTTTATAAATTTGTTAAATTCCGAGAGCTGGGAGTTGTCTCTGTATGCGGTAACTGTAAATAGTTTACTCTGTTTGGTTTGCACAGACAAACTGTTTGCTCAGGCTCCTTGATGTATTATTAAAATGGGTAATGGGCCCCTGGGAAACCATCGAGTTCTATGCCTTCATTTGCAGAATAAACCATGCGTTGTTTTCATCTTTACTCATGATTGTTAATGGCACTGCTGATGAGATGGGTGGATTTTTTTTCTCCGCAGCCTTTATCAGCCCTGTTTTATTATGCAAGCAAAATGGCCAGGCTGCTGATTTTGTCTGAGGTTTTCAATTAGTCATTTGACTGAACACATCTGTGCTGGCATCCATCCAGAGCCGGACTGCAGCTATTACTCGTTTACACCTGCTGAACCATGGCCATAAACTCGGATGGGAATAAACCTAAATTGGCCTTTTAGATATGGTTGAAAAGTTGTAATGTTGCCGTGTTTTATAGCGGTGTCAGGAAGGTGTGAACTTTTCCGCCTTTACGTCCTAAGAACTCTCCACAAAATTCCACTCCACTCAAATGACTCACTTAGAGGTTGGTTATTAATATCTGTTTGCCATTCTCCAGCCCCGATGACTTAATCGACTGACGTGAAGTAGATAAGATTGTATTTGTACTGCAACTGGGAACGGTCGAGGTTTAATTGTGTTGGTAAACAGAGCCCAATGGCTGCTTTGGAATTTCTGCAGATGCCACAGAATTATTCCTCAGCAGTTTGCGACGTGCCTCTTACATCTTTCACTGAAATGAAAATTGCTTCCTGACAGAGCAGAGGCCTCGGTGCTGGAACTAGAGAATCCCTCTAAGATTCCAAAGGATCTCTCATTTAATATGGAAGAGGAAACCAGGGCAAATTTCTGGCAAAACCAAATGCCATCGCCTCACTGCAAAGTGCTCATGTGTTTCAGGAGAGACTCTAAATTTTCTCTTTATTTAGCAATAATTGCTAAATATCTAGAAATCCCCTTGCTGGGTTCTCAGGGGCCCCAAGGATCAGTAAGCCAGGCTGCTGCTGAGAGAAGTCGCCGGGTCACTGAGAAAGAGATCACCTTTGGCTCCTGGTGTTCACAGACACTGGCGGAAGCAGCAACATTTCTGTTGGATCCAGCAGATTCACTGGGAACTGGAATAAAAACATTTTCCTTCACTGTGGGAAAATCCTGAACAATGTTTGAGACTTTCAGGATGACAAAAGAGATTGGCATTGCAACCACAATGGAAGTGCTGGCCACCACACCATCTCTGCCCCCGGGGGAGTAAGCTTTTGTTAGTTTCACTATGGCCATGTGAATGTACGGACACCATATTTTACCCCTAAATAAGTACCAGTACCTCTGTGCTGAACCCTTAAAATCTGGCTCCTGTGGAAAATTACCCTTTCCTGTCTATCAGAGGCCACCAGCAACTGTTCATTTCTCTCCCCATTTTTCAGACTATGAGATGATCTTATCCAGTTTGTAAGTAAGGATCCTATCTTCTACTTGGTTCATACCAACCAAGTTCATTTCCCTGAGCTTTATTGTTTGTTGTCTGTTTTACTTTTCAAGTGAATGCATGAGACAGATCCACACTATAGCTAATCACCATCATCTCATCCCACATTTATTAGAACTGTGCGGCAATGCTATGCAACAAACACGTGATTAACATACACAATTCTAGGAGATTCACTTGCATAAATGCTTGAAATCTTCATAGCAGTCCTATGAGCAAGGTGCTATTATTGTCACTCCCATTTCATAGATGAGGAGACTAAGGCAGGAAGAGATCAAGAAGACTGCCTAAAGAGTAAATGAAAGAACTAAGACTCATGGCAGACAGTCTGGGAACCGATGTTTCTAACCATTAGGATACACAGTCACCTAGTACTAGAACGCATTTCTCAAGCCGTGGGTTTGAAATAAAAATCTGAGATCTTGCAGGAAGAGTTCCTTGAGTTGAAGCTTTTTTCACCCATACCCCTTATTGGTAGATATTTAGGTTGTCCCAGTTCTTCCAGTTTTAACAACATCGCTTCCATCTCCTTGAGCACACATGGACATATTTAGAAACGGATTTGCACAATCACTGGTCATCCACTCTTGATATTGTTCTAGATATTGCCAAATCACCCTCCAAGATGATTGAACCAACTTACACACCTACCTAAAATGTATAGGAGGGGCTGTTTGCTCACATGCTTGCCAGTATTTTGATGTGATCAAAGTCTTCTAGTTTTGCCAATCCAAATGCATTTTTCAAGGTTGAGGTTTTAGGCTATTTGTGAAACTAAACCTTTGGACTTGCTATTTGCGAAGTTAAGCCTCTGTCTCTCAGTCCCCACCACCCTCACTCCCACGTTGCTTAGAGCATAAAGATGTTCTAAGTTCTTTCAAAATCAAGGCACAGCATCTTTTCTCCTTTGGTTGTATAGCTACAATGTCAGAATAACTACTTGTACGATAGCATTTTTCAGCCTCAAAACTTTAGCAGTATCGTGCTGATAGGAAGCAGTGAGATAGTTAAGTGTACCAGCTCTGGACTTAGACTGCCTGGGGTCAGATTATGTAGCGTCCCACTTCCTACCTGTGAGAGCTTGCTAAGTGAACCTTCCTATGTCTCAATTTCCTCACCTGTGAAATGGGAGTGCTTATAACTCCGGTCTCACAAGGTTGTTGTAAGAACTAGCAGTTTTAAATTAATTTTTACTGGGGCATGGTTGCTTCACAATGTTGCGTTTCTACTGAACAGCAAGGTGAATCAGTTATAAGTATATATATGTATCAGTTCAGTTCAGAGGCTCAGTCGTGTCTGACTCTTTGCGACCCCATGGACTGCAGCACTCCAGGCTTCCCTGTCCATCGCCAACTCCCAGAGCTTGCTCAAACACACATCCATCCATTCGGTGATGCCATCCAACCATCTCATCCTCTGTTGTCTGTCCCCTTCTCCTCCCACCTTCAATCTTTCCCAGCATCAGGGTCTTTTCCAATAAGTCAGTTCTTCGCATCAGGTGGCCAAAGTATTGGAATTTCAGCTTTAGCATCAGTCCTTCCAATGAATATTCAGGACTGATTTCCTTTAGGATGGACTGGTTTGATCTCCTTGCAGTCCAAGGGATTCTCAAGAGTCTTCTCCAACACCACAGTTCAAAAGTGTCAGTTCTTCGGTGATGTCTCCTCTTTTGTGGATTTCCACCCCATGTAGGTCACCATGGAGCATTGAGCAGAGTTCCCCGAGCTCTCCAGTAGGTTCTCATTAGTCGTCTATTTTATACACAATGTCAGTAGTGTATACATATCAATCTCGGTCTCCTAACTCATCCCCTTCATCTATTTTGCCCCCTTGGTTTCTATACATTTGTTCTCTACATCTGTGTCTCTGTGTCTGCAAAGACTAACGTCTAAACAAAATATGCATAGCCCTGAGAAAACTGCCCTGTTTATAGTAAGTGTTGTTTTGTCCATTATAAATTCTAACACTGGATCTAATAGACTAGTGAACAGAGAACGTATTTCTATCTCGTTTGAGGTTTTTTAAGAAGCATCCTTTTATAAGATTCTAACATTTGAAATGGCAGGAGCTGCTATAGGTATCGAGCCCAACCCTTCCCAATCGCCACAAGTGACTTGCCAACAAGGGCCCTGTCTTTGACCAGTCCCCAGTGCCCTGCCCAGTGCTTGGCACCTTGCAGGTGTTTAGTAAATGAGAGCGAAACAGATGGACAGACAGACACACCATGACTGCTGTAGGCAAAACCTGTGCATATGCGTGTGTGTTCGTCTCTCAGTCGTGTCTGACTCTCCATGACCGCATGGACTATAGCCCACCAGGCTCCTCTGTCCAACAGATTTCTCAGGAAAGAATACTGGAGTGGGTTGCCATTTTCTTCTCCAGGGGATCTTCCTGATGCAGGGATCAAACCAGCATCTCCTGCATTGGCAGGTGGACTCTTTTACCACTGAGCCACCTGAGAAGCCAGGCAAATGCTTGCTCAAAATGCATGACCAGGCTCAACTCCCTGGATCAGAATCTCTTGGGTGAGGCCCTAGAATCTGCATTTTGACCAGTTTCCCCCATTCTTTATATTTTTAAAGATTTTTCTTTTTGATGAGCCATTCTTAAAGTCTTTATTGAATTTGTTATAATATTGTTCCTGTTTTATGTTTTGTTTTTTGGCCTCAAGGCATGTGGGACCTTAGCACTTAGACCAAGGATCGTATCAGCACCCCATGCATTGGAAGGTGAAGTCTTAACCACTGGACCCCCAGGGAAGTCCCTTCCCCATGATTCTGATGTCCTAAATCTTTGGGTATAAGACTGGAGAAAATTCTAGCTCTAGAGAAAATTATTCCTAGATCCTGGCACAAGTCCTTCCACATAGTGGGTGTTTGATAAATACGGTTGATGGATGAACTGAACAACTCAGGTGGAAGTAGAGGATTTTCACTGTCACATGAATATCTCTAGAGCTCCCAGGGATGGAGACTCTTCAGACCCTTCCGGCCACAGTGCTTGGGATGTGGGTCTTACAGCCCACATCCCGCTGCCACGCTTGGCTCTCAAGAGCAAAAGGCCGAGGTCCCCTGTGGCAACCTTACCTCTCCTCCCACTCCTCACGCCAGCCTCGGGCGTCTGCTATCACCCAACATACCGGAATGAGTTCCCGCAACTACGTGAGACCTCCAAATTTTACTGATACCATCAAGCAGGCTCTAGGGTAAACTGTTTCAAGCCCAAGGTCAAACCCGTCTCAGCAGCTGCCCTGTCACTTCCCCTGTCCTCACCAGACCTCCTCGATTGCAGACTGTGTCCTGCCTGAACCTCAGGGTGGTTCCTCCCACCTGGCCCACATCCTCCTCTGACCATCTCTCCCTGGACTGAAGGAACCTCCAATCTCTGGTTCAGTTCTCATCACTGACATCATTCTTATTCCCCCTTCTCCATATCTAACCTGAACCAACACTCCCAGCTCCCCCCAGACCTTGCCTTACTCTGAGGGTTTGGGGCTCTCAAGAACTGAGGCCCAGTGGAGATCATTTCAATAAAAGGAGCAGAGTCCTCAGAACTATGAAGGGTTCAATACACATTTGGGGTTGGTCACATTGGCTGAGCTGCATTAATTTTTTTTGAAATCAGTATTTTGCTTAATAAACATTATTTCCACTGATGGAAGAAGCAGTCCTCTCCTGAAGGTGCTTTGAAAATATTGAGGATTTCTGGACTGTGTTCAAATGAACATCAAATGCATGTTTGCAGTGTGAGCTGATGTTTGTGGCGTCCTTTTCAGTGCTGGGCTGAGCCGGGAGCATTGAGGGCATATTAACCCCGCTGGTTCTCTGCAACAATCCCAGAGGGTCTCTACAAATGCCAAACCCACTTTAGAGAGGAGGAAACTAAGCCAGAGAGTGAGGCAATCATTGCTCAGAGTAAGAGAGCTAATAGGGAGCAGAGTTGGGTTCAAGCCCACACTTCTGGCTTCGTGCATCACAGGTGTTGTTGGAAGTCACTGGCTGGCACATCCTCACATGCCCTCACTCCCTTCTGTCCAAGATAAACATGCCCAGAGCAGCAGAGACACAAACAGGGCCATCCTTGTTGGGAAGGGAAGACAGACCGGTTGGACTGGCCCAGGTAGAAAAATTCCTCTGCCGGTCCCCACGGTGACGCTGGCTACAGGGACAGCAGATGGCCTCACGGAGGGGTCATTTCAGGCCTGCAGCCACCCTTCCTCCAGGCTCGGTCCGTGTCGCTGCTCCCCGTAAGGGCTTCCAACACCAGGGTGGTCACCTCCTCCCCACTCAGCCCCAAATTGGCCTGCACACGCTGGGGTCTGGCGAGCCTTCTTCTCCCCGTGTGGTAGTCAGGATGTAGAGTCCCAGCACATGAAAGCAGGGGGCCCGACAAAGGGAAAGGGAAATTTCCCTTGAGCTATTTGCCCTGGCTGACTAACCCGAACCTTCCTTCTCAGGATGAAGAACAGCTCTGATGTTCTGATGTTCAAAGCATCAAAGGCTGATCCCCTCAGCTGAGCGGTGACACACAGTTGCTTGGCAGCCAGGCCTCCGGAGTTCCCACCTGCCCTGATTCCAAAGCCAAGACCCCCGACTCCACCCCAAGTCATTAGCCACCAAGATGCCCTGCGTTCGGCGAGGGCTCCCTGGGCCACATTTGTCCCTCCACCTCGCCTGTCCACGGTGTCGCCCTCTGACCCCAGCCTCTAACAGGGACACAGACTCTGGCCTTTCTTAACACCCCCTGCGCCAGCCGTGAAGTTCAAAGCCCAAGGAAGGAGAGCCTGGAGAAATACAGATCAGCTTCCAGAAGGCAGGATAACATGATTTCTAGAGGAAAAAAAAAAAAACACCTCAATAGTTTCATCTTTTTTATTTTCTGAGGGCAAAAACTGATCCATGTTCTCTGTTGACATTTCAACAATTCAGAAAAATATAAAGAGGAAAATACTCAGGGCTGCAGAACCCACCATGGAGAGTGCCCCCCTGTCACCTTCCACTGACTACAGTTGGTTTAAATAGCCGAGAAGCCTAATACGAACATTTAGCCTAACTCTACCCACCTCTGTACGTGGCCCTGTGTCCTGCCCTCCCCTCCCCAGGCCACCTTGCCCTCTCAGAGGCTTCTTAAAGCCTTTCGCCTAATAAGCCACCAATTTTGAACCTCTTCCAATGTTTCCCTTAAAATACGAGAGTATCTCAGTGGTGACAATGCCGAGCACACTTCAAACTCTGCTTTTAAGTGAAATTGGAGGCTGAAAAGATGGCTAGGAACCAACTTCAGAGACCCCCAAGCCGCTCTGCAAGACGAGTCTGTCTCCACAGTTCGTATAAAGCAAAAGCATGACCCCCGCCTCCTTTGTTTTTAGAAATTAATAAAGCTTTCCAACATGCTGCTCGCCATCCCTAACAGCGAACAGTCAAATCACGGGCTTTTATTCCCAGCTTCCCACGTCAAGTAAATAGACGCTTACAGGATAGACCCAGGGAACGATAAGCAATTCCCACCGCAGCGAATTCTTAATATATAAATTCATCCGGCAGCAGTTTAGTATCAACTGGCAAAACCAGGAACAATGGGAAGCAGCCAGGTCTGGCTCTGACGAGGTCAACCATCAAGGTTATCTATATTCAATTACTGGTATCTACAAACTTGCATAGCTGTCAGCTGGTCAGAGCCCAGATGAAAACTCACCATGCACTCGGAAAGCAAATATAGTTTCCGAGGAGAGCCTCAAATTAACTCTGTGAATGACTTGGCTTCAAATGCACAGGAGCCATCATCAGCCTTTGGGGACATTTCTGCCAGCAGCATCTCAATGTCTAAATTTGGGCGTCATCTTATAAACCTCTGTTCCCGAAGTAGGAAAGGACTGGAGCTGCTCCTTAACCCTGAGCGACGATAAATTATCTTACTTAACAATAGATAAACTTTAGACACTTTTCCTGCACCGGGGACCTATTGTGAAGCAACAGCTAATCGTCAGCATCTCTTCTCCCCCATCGGCCCCACTAAAGACCTGTCGGTGGTGAGGAGACGCAATCATTTGTTTTGCAACTCCTCCTCCGGAACCATATATCATGTGTGGAAACAAAGC
The DNA here is from genome assembly GCF_019320065.1 of Cervus canadensis. Classification (NCBI taxonomy): domain Eukaryota; kingdom Metazoa; phylum Chordata; class Mammalia; order Artiodactyla; family Cervidae; genus Cervus; species Cervus canadensis. The sequence continues at coordinate 42,804,191 of NC_057403.1, forward strand.
TCCCCAACAACAGATATGTATCTGTTTCCTTTATCTGAGTTCCTCTTCCCATCAGGGGCAATGTGAGGGGAACATGCTCCCAGTGTGATGCTTCCAGAGTCTGGAAAGGAGGACCGTGCCCCTCCCAGACCCAGCTGGAATTGAGGGAAAGGTCTGGTTCTTCGGGAAGAGAGAAGGCATATCCCCTGGAAAAAAGAGGGCTTTCTGTTCACAGTCACTTTCACCACAGCTTAAGTCACACCTTGGTTCTTCCTGGCAGGTGCCTCTCAAACTCAGGCTTCGTTTATAGGTGTTGATGGAGATTTACCGACTAGGCAAGTCAGGGTTAATCAATGCCTAGGTAATTTCTAGATTAATCTGGGGAGGCCATAAATCGTGGGCCTGTTAAGAACTAGATGTCTTTGATTTTTATTCTTGGGCCAGAAGCATTTGGATTATTACTGTTGCTCTATCCATCCCAGGCTTTGTTCACTATCTGCCACCTTCATGATATTGGTGATTCCCCTTCCAATAGCTCCATTCTGATCCCCTCCTGAGGCTGGCATGCCAGCCAAGAACTCACACGGTCCATCTGAGCTGCAGAATTCAGGACTGTACATTCATAAGTGTAATCTGTCTTGATAAATAAAACCAGGCTTTGGGACAGAGGTAAAAATATGATTCTTTTCATAAGAACCTATTTAACAAGAGCCAATATAGGGAGGAAAAGGTCAGATGGAACAATGTCAGTCCTGACTCTCAGTTAGGCCAGAACAAGACATATTCCCACCTCTGGAGCCAGCACGTGTACAGCTGTACAGGTTGTATACTGCACAAGAGCTCAGATCTAAGGGGAAGATATATAAGCTTTACATTTGCCATGACAGTTTTTGGCAGATGACTGTAATGTGTTTTGTTCAAGCAAAATCAGTACACTTTTTTTGATAGGCAGAAGTAAAGTATCTTGAGAAAGGGAACCTATCTTTAATTGGCATAAAAGCACCTTGTGCAATAGTAACAGTCCTATATCAAAGAGACCCACTTTTCATCCCTGAAGCCTACATGGTCACTTATTTTGTGGCTCCCTTTCTTCAAGACAGGGAGGAAATTTGTTGTAATGGGATGATCTGTTCAGGGATCTGTCTTCTCTCATGAGGATCTTCTTGTCCATCCTGGTAACCTTAGCACCCGGCCCAGTGCCCTGCTCATGAAAGTGCCCAACACTCATTTGTTGAAAGAAAAAACTGAATGAATGAATGAAAGTATGTATCTTTCAACCTATACTACCATGTCTACCACACAGCAGATTAAAAATGAATTTTTTGACCCAAATCGATTCTATGTTTTGGAAAGCTCTCTATTTGCCAAAGAGAATGTGAGGATATTAAAAGTGGAGGAACATTTTTATTTTTCTTTTACAACCTGATGCTAAGAGGCTATCCAAAGCACATGTATTACTCCATGTTTCAGGGATCCGTGGGGAAGGAGTAGACAGCTAACAACCCAGGGGAGGGTGATGATAGACTATGGGCAAGTGTTTCCTTGTCCTGTCTTAGGATACTGGCACATGATTTCTTCAAGTATGGGAGACGGATTAAGGAGCAGAAATGACATGTTTTATAAGTGATAAACAGTGACCGTGCTGAAACTCCATACTGAGGATTTTAAGATCAATGCCCCTCAGACAGTCAAGGTGGAATTCCTATCAAGGACAGACAGCCCCAGTGCCTGTTGCTTCTCCTGTCTGGGAAGTCCAAGTCCTGTGACCACCAGGCACTTCTGTCCCCTTTGGAAGTCTTGGGAGTACGCAGCTACATTTCTCATGGGGTCTGGAGCATTTTTGATCATGGCCACAAGTCAGCCCTGGAAGCAGGATAATTGGGCAATGTTAAAACATAATTACTAATATATTGCTATTAGTGCTCTATATGATGATTATGAAACTAATGATTATTCATTGTTAAAATGAATTCTAAAGTGAACAGAATACTCTAAAGAATGAAATTACTTGTAATCTTACCTTGCTCCTACCAGAGATTAACACACTGATAAATTGGTCTGTGTCCCTTCAAACTCTTTCTGTGGAATTTGTCTATAGATGACTCTGTTCCTTTATGTATTATCCATTAAGAGAGCAAAAAGAAAAAGAAAAACATCTGTACCATAGTTTTATTTATGTAACATGCTTCTAAAATATTTTTTTATAATATTTTTATTTATTTGGCTGTGCCAGGTCTTAGTTGCAACAAATAGGATCTTCATTGTAGCATGTAGAATCGTTAGTTGCAGCATGTGAACTCTTAGCTTCAGCAGCTGGGATCTAGTTCCCTGACCAGGGGTCACACCCTAGCTTCTTGCACTGGGAATGCAGTCTTAACCAATGTGGAGTCTTAACCACTGGACCACCAGGGAAATCCCATGCCATTGTTTTTTTTAATTGGAGGCTAATTACTTTACAATATTGTGGTGGTTTTTGCCATACATTGACATGAATCAGCCAAGGGTGTACATGTGTCCCCCATCCCAAACTCCCCTCCCACCTCCCTCCCCATCCCATCCCTCTGGGTTGTCCCCATGCATGGGTTTTGAGTGCCCTGGTTTATGCATCAAACTTTTACTGGTCATCTATTTCACATAAGGTAATATACATGTTTCAGTGCTATTCTTTCAAATCATCTCACCCTCGCCTTCTCCCACAGAGTCCAAAAGTCTGTACTTTATATCTGTGTCTCTTTTGCTGCCTCACATATAGGATCCTCATTACCATCTTTCTAAATTCCATGTATTTGTGTTAATATACTGTACTTGTGTTTTTCTTTCTGACTTACTTCACTCTGTATAATAGGCTCCAGTTTCATCTACTTCATTAGAACTGATTCAAATGCATTCTTTTTAACAGCTGAGTAATATTCCATTGTGTATATGTACCTCAGGTTCCTTATCCATTCGTCTGCTGATGGGCATCTAGGTTGCTTCCATGCCCTAGCTACTGTAAACAGTGCTGCAGTGAACACTGGGGTACATGTGTCTCTTTCAATTCTGGTTTTATCGGTGTGTATGCCCAGCAGTGGGGTTGCTGGGTCGTATGGCGGTTCTATTTCCAGTTTTGTAAGGAATCTCCACACTGTTTTCCATAGGAGCTGTACTAGTTTGCATTCTCACTAACAGTGTAAGAGGATTCCCTTTTCTTCACACCCTCTCCAGCATTTATCGTTTGTAGATTTTTGGATAGCAGCCATTCTGATCGGCGTGAGATGGTACCTCATTGTGGTTTTGATTTGCATTTCTCTGATATTGAGTGATGTTGAGCATCTTTTCAAGTGTTTGTTAGCCATCTGTATGTCTTCTTTGGAGAAATGTCTGTTTAGTTCTTTGGCCCATTTTTTGATTGGGTCATTTATTTTTTTGGAATTGAGCTGCATGAACTGTTTATATATTTTTGAGATTAATCCTTTGTCTGTTGCTTCATTTGCTATTATTTTCTCCCATTCTGAAGTCTGTCTTTTCACCCTGTTTATAGTTTCCTTCATTGTGCAAAAGCTTTTAAATTCAATTAGGTCCCATTTGTTTATTTTTGCTTTTATTTCCATTACTGTGAGAGGTGGGTCATAGAGGATCTTGCAGTGATTTATGAGATAGTGTTTTGCCTATGTTTTCCTCTATGAATTTTATAGTTGCTGGTCTTACATTTAGATCTTTAATCCATTTTGAGTTTATTTTTTGTGTATGGTGTTGGAAAGTGTTCTAGTTTCATTTTTTTACAGGTGGTTGACCAGTTTTCCAGCACCACTTGTTAAACAGATTGTCTTTTCTCCATTGTATATTTTTACCTCCTTTTTCAAAGATAAGGTGTCCCCAGACACATGGATTTATCTCTGGGCTTTCTATTTTGTCTCATTGACCTATATTTCTGTCTTTGTGCCAGCACCATACTGTCTTGATGACTGTAGCTTTGTAGTGTAGTCTAAAGTTAGGCAGCTTGATTCCTCCAGTTCCATTCTTCTTTCTCAAGATTGCTTTGGCTATTCAGGGTTTTTTGTATTTCCATACAAATTGTGAAATTATTTGTTCTAGTTCTGTGAAAAATGCTGTTGGTAACTTGATAGGGATTGCATTGACTCTGTAGTTTGCTTTGGGTAGTATACTCATTTTCACTATATTGATTCTTCTGATCCATGAACATGGTATATTTCTCCATCTATGAGAAAACAGAAAGAGAAATTAAGGAAGCAATCCCATTCACCATTGTGACAAAAAGAGTGAAATACTTAGAAATAAAACTACCTAAAGAAACAAAAGACCTATATATAGAAAACTATAAAACACTGATGAAAAAAATCTAAGATGACACAAATAGATGGAGAAATATCCCATGCTTTTTAAATTTAATAATATAAACAAATTTCTTGTTAATACTTTTACCTTGTCTTTTAAAATTCCTGAATAGTAGGTAAAAAATTTTCCTGCCAGTGCAAGAAATGCAGGACACATGGGTATGATCCCTGGTTTGGAAGACCACCTGGAGAAGGAAATGGCAACCCACTCCAGTATTCTTGCCTGCAGAATCCCATGACAGAGGAGCTTGGAAAGGTACTGTCCATGGGTCAAAAAATGGTCAGACATGACTGGGCACACACACACACACACACACACACACACACACACACACACACACACAGACTAAGGAATCTTATTTTCTTCATGTTGCTTTTTATACACCATGCTGTGATGAAATTCTCTACATTCATGTCTTTGAGCATTTGACTGCTTATAGAATTTACTTTTTTCCACATTTACCCAGAAATTTTTTATTTCTCCACTTTTAGTAGCAACAAATGTATATAATTATAGCAAACAGAGCACTTAAGGTGCTGGGTGTTATTCTAATGATTTACATATTAATAGGAAAAAATAAAATCTGCTCTCTAGGGATGGAAATACAGACCCACCATAAGTGGAGCCTCATTTAATCAATCAAATCAGGAGGGTTTTTTGTTTTGTTTTGTTTTTCAAATCAGGTGTTTTAAACTCCCTTCCAGGACTCAGATACTTGGGTTGGTAGATGTGAGTTTTGCCTCCAAGCACTCACTATCTACTGGGGTAGAAAGAAAATAAACACAGTACTGTGTGGTCGGTACTGCAGCAATTGGTATAGGTGTCCAGAGAAGGGAGTGGAAAATTATTCTGCTCCAGAAGGAAATAGCTGAGCCAGAGCCTGAAGAATAGGTAGGCACAGGACTTCCCCAATGCTCCAAAGTTAACATTTTGCCTTCCAGTACAGGAGGTGCGGGTTCAATCCCAGGTCAGGGAGCTAGGATCCTACATGCCTCAGGGCCAAAAATCCAAAACATAAAACAGAAGCAATGTTGTAACAAATTCAATAAAAACTTTAAAAAATGGTCCACATCAAAAAAATCTTTACAAGAAATAGGAATAAGTGACATTGCCTGGATTAGTTTAAAAAAAGAAATCTGCCAGGTTAATAAGGGAGTTGTTGAGAAAGAGACTTCTAGAAAGAGAGAGCAGCACGGGCCAGGCAAGGAGTCCTGACACTAGCATGGGTGCTGACAAAACCCTCGTGGTGAAGAATCAAACCGTCCATATTTTAACATCTTTGTACTTACTATCCAGGAGGCCCTAGCACAGGTTATTGCACCTTTAAGACTTTTTATTTTCACATGTACATTGGACGTACAGTGGTACATGGGGATGGTACAGGGCAGTTATGGACCTGGATGTTGGTGCCAGACTGCCCACTATACACCCCGACAGTGCCAACTTCTAGCTCTGTGTCTTTGGACAATTTCCTAACTGTTTTATGCCTCATTTTCTCGTTTACAGAACAGGATTGAAATGGTTCCTACCCACAGCTGTTGTGAAGATTAACCCGGTGGACACATTTACAGCATTTAGTGTAGTGCCTGACTGGGGATTTTTTCTATCCCCATCATTACTATGGTGGGGATAGAAAAACTGGTTATTGAATGCTGACTCTTTATGACTCCATGGACCATACAGTTCATGGAATTTTCCAGGTCAGAATACTGGAGTGGGTAGCTCTTCCTTCTCCAGGGGATCTTCCTAACCCAGGGATCAAACCCAGGTCTCCTGCATTGCAGGAAGATTCTTTACCAGCTGAGCCACAAGGGAAGCCCTACTCTGATTCAAATTGAATGTCTATTTTGATTCAAATTCTAAGTTAAATGCTAGTAACTTAGGTACCTAGACGTGATAAAATTCTTGCCTTCATGGGGCTTAGATTCTAGTTAGAGAGGGTAGATGCCCCCATTTTCATTTAGGGAAAAGACTAAAGAAATTGTAAATTGTGATAATTATTATAAAGGGAACAAATGAGAGGTTGAGAAAGACAAGGAAGACCTACCTGAGACAGGAGATCAAAGAAGGCCCCTGTAAGACCTGAAGGAAGGGAAGGAGTGAGCTGTGAGAAGAGTGGAGGTATGGAGAGGATGGGAAGAGCATCAGGGTGGAAGGAACAGCATTTACATCATCCAGAGGCAAGAGAGCATGCTCATAATTCAAAGAGTGGGAAAGACTAGGGTGATGGGTGAAGAAGTCAGCAGAAAGGTGTTTGACACAAGGCCAGTGACCCAAGCAGAATCCTGGCCACAGGATGTGTTCCAGTTGGGTGTCTATCCAAGTGCAAAGCAGGACAGAGGCATTATCTTAATTATGTGTTAATATTATGCTGAATGTTGGGTAGAGAATGGGTTAGGGGGAGTGTATCAGTTATCTAGTGCTACCATATGGCAGTGTAACAAACTAGACTCAAACTTGGTGCCATAAAAAGACTTTATTTTTGTTCAGGATTAAATATAATTTATCTAGGCTGATCTTGCCTGGGCTTGACCATGCAAATGCAGTCAACTGGCAGATTGGCTGGGGCTGGCTGGTCTGAGGATGGTTCTGGCTGGGATGACTTATCTCTCCTGAGAAAGATGAGATTGGGATAATGGCATGTCTGATGGATGAAAGGTTTTCACAAACAATTCAGTCACAGAACTAAAGAAAGTATGGGATGAAAGGAAAAGAGGGATGGAGGGAAGCAAAGAAGGAGGGAAGGAAGGGGGAAAGAAAGAAGGAAGGAAGGAAAGTCAAAGCCTTTAAGCTCCCTTGAGATAGAAAATTGCAGTAGGAACAAAGAAGCTAAGAAATCACAATATTTCATCAAAGATATAGCACAGCATCTTCTTTTCACTGAATGCCTGCTCTGTGCCAAGCACTCTATAGAATGACCTCATTTTAACTCATTTGTACCTCATCACAAACCTCTCAGTCAGATGGCAAAACCAATAAGGAGGACACAGTGGAAGAGCAGGAGTTCAAACCTATGACCTCAAACTCAAAAACCTACTCCCTCCTCATGAGTAGGGTGGTGGTCACCGTGGGGTTGATGGTAGTGGTATTAGTGATGGTGGTGGTAGTTATGGTGGTGATGATGGTAATGGCAGTGGTGGCGATGGTGGCCATAGGGGTACAGTGGTATGGTGATGGTGATGATCATGGTGATGGTGGTGGTGACTATGTTGGTGATAGTACTGGTGATGGTGATGATGGTGGCAATGGTGCTGGTGATGGTTGTGGCAGTGGTCATTGTGGTGCAGTGGTACCATTGGAGGTATTGGTAAGAGTACTGGTGGTGATGGTGATGATGGTGGTGATGGTGGTGATGATGGTGGTGGTGATGATGATGGTGGTGGTGATGGTGATGATGGTGGTGGTGATGATGGTGGTGGTGATGATGATGGTGGTGGTGATGATGGTGGTGGTGGTGATGATGGTGGTGGTGATGATGGTGGTGGTGATGGTGGTGGTGATGATGGTGGAGGTGATGGTGATGATGGTGGTGGTGACGGCAGTAGTGGAGGAGGATGGAGGTGACGACTGAATAAAATTCAAGAGGTTAGCTCGACTCAAAAACATACACCAAAACTTCCAGGATATGCAAGCATTTGGACCCAGGAAGCTACTAGAAAGCTTGCAGCATATGTTGCATCTCTAAATCATGAGTAGGATCAGGGCAAGGCCAGAGTAAAGCCCAAGAAAATCGCTCTGGCTCAGGGGCTCTGACTGACATCATCTTTGTTGATTGCTCTGTCTCCACTCTGAAGAAGAACCAGCTCACCTTCCACCCCACCCAATAAAACGGCTCAGTAAATATAATTACTTGCACTATCTAATCAATAGTGGATTGCTCCTGGCCCCTGCTTGTTCAATATCAGTGTCTGGGATCACGGAACCTTGATACTCCCCTCAACATGCCAATTTCTGCTTAATGTTAGATAAACCACATCTAGCAACCCCATGTGCTAATGAGATTTTATTGTGTCATTAATAATACACATCTGAAAGATATTTTAAACTCATATAACATGAAATATGAGGCTGCAAATATTCAACACTTTCCAGTCATAGAACTCCCAAATGCCAATTGCACAACCCAAATCAATGGTGTATTAAGCAAGCTCAGAAAGTGATTATGGAATTTGAGAGACAACAAACGGCTAGGCAAAGAGAAACTGCTTTTCCAATGATTTTTCTTTTTTAAAAATAATTTGTTTTATTGAAGTTGATATACAGTGGTGTGTTACTTTCTGCTGTATAACAAAGTGATTCAGTTATACACATATATACATTGTTTTTCATATTCTTTTCCATTATGGTTTATCACAGGATATTGAATACAGTTTGCTGTGCTGTACAGTAGGATCGGATTGCTTATCCATCCTATATATAATAGTTTGCATCCGTTAATTCCACACTCCCATATATCCCTTCCTCACTCCCCTCCCCCTTGGCAAACACAAGTCTGTTCTCTATGTCTGTGAATCTGTTTCTGTTTCGTAGATAAGTTCATCTGTGTCACATTTTAGATTCCACATCCAGTGGTTTTTTCCTAAGAAAGTGAAAGAATTCAAAAGCAGTCTTCATTCATGTTAAGAGGCCTGTTAGCCTCTGATAACTGGTGGCATTTGTCATTCCCAGAAGAGGTTAGCTCTTTACTCTGAATTTGGGTCATGAGTTCCAAAGAAGCATGGGGCTCTGAGGTCTCCAAGATGCTCTAATGTATGGAAACCAGAGCTCAGACTCCTCTGAGAAGTCCCTCAAGATAGACCCTCCTCATTAGAAACACATTGCTTGCTGGTGAAGCTCCTCTGTACAAAGAATCAGCATCGGGTAAGCAGCCTGCTTCTGAGAGGGGCAGTCTCCATGTCCATTTCCAGATAGAAAACCCCAGGGATGTCAAACTGCACCAGAAAACAGAAACAGCTGCAAGGAAAATCAGGATGCATGGAGAGGTACTGTGGGGCAATGAACAGGCCCAGCTTTCTTGATCTGGAAAATCACATTTATTTTAATTGCCTCACTGTTGTGTTCACTGTATAAAAAGTTTGGCTTACTCTTCTTGATTTCCTTGTTAGAAATTCTCTTTCATTTTGGGATGAGGTGATCTGTCTTCCTGGGATTCCTGACTCTTAAATGAATGACAGGCAGAGTCTTCCCAAGGAGGAGTGTTTGTAAATATTTCGTGAGTAATTCACCCTAATATTCCATTCTGTGCATCCTTCCTCAGTCGCTTCAGTCATGTCCGACTCTGCGACCCTACATGCTATATCCCGCCAGGCTCTTCTGTCCATGGGATTGTCCAGGCAAGAATACTGGAGTGGGTTGCCATGCCCTCCTCGAAGGGATCTTCCTGACCCAGGGATCAAACCCACATCTCATGTCTTCTGCATTGGCAGGTAGATTCTTTACTACTAGCACCACCTGGAAGCCCAATATTTCACTCTATAGTTTGCTAAGTATTTCATTCATGATATAATAATTAGCAAGTTTCTGCAGCAGATCTGTAAATTGGGGTGCCCCATATACTAAGAGAGTGGAATCCTCTGTTTGGGGCAAGCCTGAGTGGATTTGGTGTTCTCATTCACAGGACGATTTGTACTCAGGCAGAGACCTCTGCATGTCCTGATGTTGGGGCTTATTGTTCAGACCTTTGAGGTTTATGTGCAGTGAAAGGTCTAGGTGAGCATACACACCAGAGTAGTCACATACCTCAGATCCACAAGCTGGATCCATGCCACTTCATACAGGGTTGTGGACAGATGCATGGGTGTCATCTTATGGGGTGTGACTGGGTGTGACATGATAGCGTATGTTCCATGGTTTCCCAATTCAACTTTATCGAGGAACTACAGTTCTCTCTTCACAGAGATCAAACAGCTGTTCAGCTTTCCCAAGCAGGCCCCTCCATGTGAGCAAGTTCTGGATTGACCTCTCTTGCTCTCTCCTCTCTTTCCCCCCCCTCCTCTATCCTTCCTCTTAAAGAAAGAAAAAGATAGGGGGAAAAACACTATTTTTTAACCTCCCCAATTGGTTTTCTTTCCAATTTCATAATGATTTTCTGAGGTTTGCTTAATATAATCTTGACTGTGCCCTAAGGGTCCTTCTACATGTGAGTTGTTATGATTCTAGAAGCTTCTCTCCTTACTTTTTGGATAACTATTCCATTTTTTTTTTTTAATTCCCAGAGGGTGGGCAAGCCTCCACCCTCCTCTCCTGAAAGGATATGGCCTTCTTTATCCTTTTTTCAAAGTCTTTTTTTTTCCTCCTGAGTATTTCATTGATTCTAGCAACAACTGTGGCAGCCTGGTAACTATCATTTCAAAAGAGCCATTCTTCCTATGATACAGCTGAAAGGAGAACAGTGTATTTAAGGGGCTACCTTCATGTAACAAAGGGAGACACAAGACCACGTGTGTTTATATTTGCAGAAAGAAAACCTTCAGGATGGCGAGATCACTATGGAGGGCCATAGAGCAAGACTTTTCACTGAGTATTTTATATGGTTGGATTTTTGAATTATGGGACTAGTAAAAAAAAAAAAATAATGATTGCAAGTTTAAAAACAAAGAAACAAAATCTCATTGATGGGTTATTCAATTGGCCTTTAGGGGTTTTTATGACCATACTGAATATTTTATCAAAGATGGGCAAAAAGTTTTAAAATGGGTTAGTATATGTGATGTTCTGATACACTCACAAATTAACTGGGGAACTTGAGAGTGACTGCTTGGCTTAGAGGCAGGTAGACACAGCCTGAGAGAAACTCATAAGAGATCATCTGAGACAATGTTTTTGAAGTGTGTGAGGGTGTGGGAGAAGGTGGGGTGTGTGTTAAGGAAACTGCAGAGTGCTGCTTGATTCTGAGAACACCATTTAGGGCTGAAAATTAGGGAAACTGAAGAAAAGCACTGAGAAGGCAGATTTTCACAAGGTGTCAATTTTTCTCACCACCCTCAATTAGGATAAAATATTTCCAGAAGCTGGTATGGATCAGGAAGGCACTCTTCATTCTGAAGTCAAAGAAGGAGGTCCACTCCACTCCCAGGCATTGAGGGCCATAGTTGTCAGTGTCCAGGGGAGAGTGCTCAGCAGAGGCATAACTGAGTTGAAATGATAGATCCTTCTAAACTGCAGCTATAGACCAAGCAAATGTTAGCCAAAGACATTCCCTCTGACCATTTGCTTTCCATCTTTTTTCCACACTCACCCAAAACACTACCCTCTAGTCTTCCATTTTTCTTCATGAATCCCAGGTAGACAAGACACCATAGGGAAGGCATGCCACCTGTGTTTTTCTTCCTTTCTTCTTTTTTAAGGCAGGGGTTCAAACATATCTTGGTTGGTCTAAAATCAGCACCATGATTGATTCACTTTATTTTTGATGACTGCAATAAACACCTGTGCAAGGAAGGGGGAATTTAAGAAAGTAAAAACAAAACAGCGGATTCGTCAGCCAGAGATGGTATTTATGTGTAAGCGATACTAAAACTAGGCCGGGTAACTCAATAGTAAAATGGGCAGGGTTTAGGGCTGCTTCCATTAGGAAAATAACACTAATATAAGACACATGTGGGTGCTGGCCAGACGTATCCCCAGAGCTCCTGGGCAGACCAAACTGGGGATCAAGGCTGAGAGTTCAACTCCAGCTCACAATCTCTGCTGTGATCCCAGATCAGAATCTGATAATGTAATTTTCTGCCAAAGTGGGGGAAATCCATGTGTTCCCAATGACACACCAGGACGTGTTGTTTTGATCTGTTAGATCATGGACTCATTAACCTTTAAAGTGCTGAGGTTTTTAAGTTTGTCTGGCCCTCTTTCACAGAAGTAGCCCAGAGAGGTTAAGGAACTTACCCAAGGGCACACAGTGACTCTGTAGGAGAAACAAGACCAGTCCCTAGATGTTAATAGCCCCTGCCTAGATATTAATAGCTATCAATGCACCCAAGGAAATAAATTGGACCACGCATCGCTTCATGGCAAATGGACGAGTTAAAGATGGAAATAGTGACAGACTTTATTTTCTTGAGCTCCAAAATCACTGTGGATGGTGACAGCAGCCATGAAATTAAAAGACATTTGCTCCTGGGAAGAAAAGTTATGATAAAAGAGAGCATATTAAAAAGCAGAGACATCACTTTGCCAACAAATGTCCATATAGTCCATATAGTGGTTTTTCCAGTAGTCATGTATGGATGTAAGAGTTGGATCATGAAGAAGGCTGATAAATGAATGCTTTCAAATTGTGGTGCTCTTGAGAGTCCCTTGGACAGAAAGGATAACAAACCAGTCAATCCTGAAGGAAATCAACCCTAAATATTCATCGGCGGGACTGATGATGAGGCTGAAGCTCCAATACTTTGGCCACCTGATATGAAGAGCCAACCTATTGGAAAAGATCCTGATACTGGGAAAGATTGAGAGCAGGAGGAGAAGGGGGAGAGAGAGGATAAGACGGCTGGATGGCATCATCGACTCAATGGACATGAGTTTGAGCAAATTTCTGGAGATTAGTGAAGGACAGGGAAGCCTGGTGAGCTGCAGTCCATGAGGTCACAAAGCATCAGACACAACTGAGTGACTGAACAACAACCTATCACCTCTACTTAGGGACCATACTTGGTCTAGGTAACATTGTAATTCTCAGAGGTTGTCACAACAGTATATACTCATACATCAAAGTACCATGCAATAAACCAAGAACACAAATAAGCAAGAAAAGTATTAATGGAGATTCCTCAGCGTGCGATAGCTGCCCCCTTTTTGAAGACTTCTCTGTTTTGTTCATGTTTGAGGTCTTAACTTGAAGGTCACCAGTGAGAAAGAGTCTCCTTAACCACGCAATCCCAAGTTGCCCACCCTCCACCGTTCACCTTCTATCATCTTTCTTATTTGTGTCCTTCATTGAAATTATCCTGTTTGTTCATCTGTTTCTTGTCTTTTTCCCTCTCTAGAATGTGAGATCTGTGAGGGCAGGGATCCCATTTTGCTCATATTCCTGGTGCCTGGTTCTTGTAGATGTTCCCTCTATTTGTTTGCATGCATGAATAAATTCCACTAAGCAGGGACTTTACTTGGTGGCCCAGTGGTTAAGAATCTGCCTGCCAGTGCAGGGGACACAGGTTTGATCCCTGGTCAGGGAATTAATATTCCACACGCTGTGGGGCAACTAAGCCTGTGCACCTCAATTACTGAGCCCATGCTCTGGAGTCTGTGAGCCGCAACTACTAAAGCAGCCTAGAGCCTGTGCTTCACATCAAGAGAAGCCACAGCATGAGAAGCCCACACACCACAATTAGAGAGTAGCCGCTGCTTGCTGCAACTAGAGAAAGCTTGTGGGCAGCAATAAAGACCCAATTCAGCCAAAAATAAATAATAAATTATTTTTTTAATTGCACTAAGTGGATGTAAACTTTCTCATCCTTAAAACTTCCATGCATCCTTTTTAATACATCTTATGGCATCTGTAGTCTGCTTTGAAAGACCCACCCCACCGCACCTAGCCTCCTCTATCAGGTCGGAAAGCCTTTGAAGGCAGATATATCTGCAGCAGTGTTTAGGAGCGTGTTCTGATCATGTTGGTTCTAAAATTTAATTGAGACAGGCTTATAGATCAAGAGGCTTTGGAGGTCGTCCAGAAATAAAAGTCAACTCACCATTTCTGGACCACTGAGTTTCCGTTGCAATTAATTAATATGTTTTAGTCTCTCCCACTCTTCTGGACTTGAATCCAGGCAGAGCCAAAACAGTGTTGAACAAAGCTATCTGAACCAAGTTCTCATTTGTGTCTCCTAAACAGCTTCTCCCAGCTGTCTTTATTTAAGTATCATAGGATAAAATTTCATTACAGCCTCCAGTGACGTGATGAAAGACTGCTTCATCTCTCATCTCCACGGCTGGTGCTCAGAGGTCTCTCAGCCCAAGAAGGGACAGAAGACACTGGGGAAACACCATCACCCCAGCAGAGAGCCCCACCCAGAGGCAGTCAGAAGGCAGCACTGATCAAGACTATCAATGAAGAGCTGGCGAGCAGTGTCCTCAGAATCAGATAGATCTCGCTTCTCACCACAGCTCTCTTATATACAAACTGGGTGACCTTGGGTCACTGGACCTCAGTTTCCTCATCTGGAAAATGGAAACAGTGTATCATTTACATGGTAGATAAAAAGCATAAGTATTTACAGGGAGCCTGGAGCAAAGAAGCTGTCTAACAAAGGGCACTTATCATTACCCGTAAGACTTCTGTTACTTCCCCACAATGTCTCTTGTATTTGAAGTCCAAACCCCTGGGGAACATCCTTGGCAGTCCAGTGTTTGAGACTTCACCTTCCAACACAGGGAGTACGGATTTGACCCCTGGTCAGAGAACTAGGATCCCACATGTCTCGTGGCCAGAAAGCAAAACATAAAACAGATGCAATATTGTAAAAAATGCACTAAAGCCTTAAAATAAAATCCAAACCCATCTTTATGCCTACAGGTTCCATGTAGCCTGAACTCTGTCCTAACTCAGGGCCTTCACACTTGCTATTCCTTGGGCTTGAAATCCTGGTCTCACCTCCAACTCCCAGGACATAGTTGGTTCTTATTCCATCACTCAGATCTCAGCTCAAGTGTCGCTCTTCCAAGATGCCTTCTCACATGGCCCAATCTAGCCCCTCTCCATGGCATTACCCTGCTTCAGACCTGTATGCCCTCCTCATCCTCTGAAAGTGCCCTGTTTACTCACTGCATTGTTGACCCTTTTCCAATTGGCACACACAGTATGTGAGCTCCCTGAGAGTCAGGACCCTGCCTTATTTGTTTACTGCCAGATCTCAAGCCCCTGGCACACAGTATGTACACAGTAAATACTGGCTGAATGACGGCATAGACAAACAAATGCTTCTCCATCAAAACAACCACCGCCCCTGCAACCCCCACCCCCAGCCCCCACAGAAGGCCCACAAAAGTGAGAGAGGAACCAGCTATGTAATTCACAGTGTCCAGTGCAGAATGAAATGAGGAGTCCTTTATTTAAAAGTAGGTTTCCCTGGTGGCTCAGATGGGAAAGACTCTGCCTGCAATGCAGGAGACCCAGGTTCAATCCCTTCCCTGGAGAAGGCAATGGCAACCCACTCCAGTATTCTTGCCTGGGAAATCCCATGGACAGAGGAACCTGGTGGGCTACATTCCATAAGGTCACAAAAAGCAGGAAACAACTGAGAGACTAACACTTTATTTAAAAGTATTAAAAATTTCAAGACAGTCACCACAGAGTGTTAAAACCAGGCTCAGAACCCTCCCAGCAGACCGCACAGGTCACAAACCCTTGATGCTGGGCCAGCCCGGAAGGCCGTGGCAGACAGCTGCAGGTCTTTACATGGGCAAGGCCCCTCCAAAGTTCCCAGATCAAACCATGCAGCTGGCCCCAGCAGACACAGTTCAGGCCTGGGTTTTCTCTCTGACATTTTCCAGCTCTTTCTCCTCACTCCAGTCCTGCTTCCCATTCCTGCTTCCAAGCCCCTCTGTGGTACTCTTACCATTTTCACCCCCTCCTTTGGGGATACTTGCAGAGTCGGACATGACTGAGTGACCAATATACTTGGGGATATTGTTCCAGAATAGACACACATGATGAGGAGCTTCTGAAAGACAACCAATGATAAATTCATCCCACTTTGCAGACAACAGCTTTAAAAGTTCTGGAATGGTAGGGAATGAGGGAGGCCCAGTAGCAGGGCTGTCATGTACAGTTGTGCAGGTTGGTGACTGCAAAAGACCCTCCTGAGGGGTGAGTGAGGACTGAAGCCCAACCCGTGCTATGGTTACCTATATGGATGCCCGATGCAAGGCCACACCTGCCCAGAGAGAAGGGAAACCATTTTCTTTGCACAGAGACACAGCCCACTTGGCAAACCATGTGACTTCCTGGAGGGGGTGTCATTTTCAAATTTGCTCAAAAGCATCATAAAGTTTAGCAGCATTTCACCTAAGACTAGACAAAGACAGGTTTCTGAGCAGCTGAGAGAACTTAAGAGTGCAACCAAAAGCCAAAAAGAAAATAAAAAAATCTATTCCTCTTCCATTCCCAATTAAGCTGGCCTGCTCCCAGGTGGCTCAGTGGTGAAGCAGCCACCCACCAAGCAGAAGACACAGGAGACTTATGTTCAAACCTGGAGTCAGAAAAGATCCCCTGGAGAAGGAAATGGCAACCCACTCCAGTATTCTTGCCTAGAGAATCTCATGGACAGAGGAGCCTGGCTGACTACAGTCCATAGGGTCACAAGAAGTCAGACACTACTGAAGCGACTTGGCACTCACGCACGCACACCCATTTTATAGATAAGGAAAGTAGAGTTCTAAGTAGTCAGGAATAAATCTAAGGTTCCTAGAACCAAGGAGGGATATTTCTGGAATTCAAACTCTAGCACCAGATTCCTTTGGTTCTATTTCCCTCTCAAAGTGAGAATGTTTTCAAGTGGATGTTCTGGGCTAATCCACTGTGGTTCAAAAGTATAGGCAACCCCCGCTCCCACCATCCCACTTCCCCAGCTCTGGCTGAGAATGGAAGTGAAAGAAAAGTTCTTCATTTGCATGTTTCAAAAGTCAAGTGGTGAAACTTCTCAGGCACCATCTGGGTGGGAAGCGCCTTGCCCTCCCACCCCATCCACAGCCACGGGCACTGAACAAAGCCAACAAGTCAATGGCAAACATGCTCCCAAACCCCTTAAACCCACACATGTCCTGAACCATGAGATTTACAACTGCCAAGGGCCTCGCCCTGGACAGAAACCAGCAACATGATCCAGGCCTTGGAGACTAAACCCTCAGATGGGGAGAACATCCTGCCCTTCACAAGTCCATTCCCTGTCTCAGTTTTATTAACCAGAAGGCTGAGATCCGAATATGGGTTTGCAATACCAGTTACCAGCTGGTGGAATCACAGAGCAAAGCCCTGACTCCTGGAACCAGTCTGAGGACTACGCCAAGTCACCAGATGGGCAGTAAAATCTTTTAAACAGCTGCTGTCTATGGCAATGCTACTACTGGGGTTGTGAGTTTATTTCACAGGGATCATGGGTGTGCAGAATCCTTCAGACTGAAAATTTTAAAAATATCAGGTGACAAAGGCTGGGTCATTCCCAGCCTCTTAGGATTGTGACAGTTTCCTAGGGTTTAGCTGGGGGGACCCTAGGCTCATCCATGTTCTGGGACTGGAATGTGGAACCCATACCCAGTAGCTATGACATTCATGGGTGTGATGCTTGTCCTACATTCAACAGGAGTTCTCTCTTTTAACCCTCATGACATCCACATTACGAAAGCACCACTGTTTGGTTCATTCAATAGATGGGTATTTTGAGGCTCAGAGAGCTTAAAGAATTTGCCCAGAATTACACAGCTGGAAAGTGGTACAGACGGGATTCAAAGCCTGGACCCTCACCTTTCAGGAAACTCCCTACTCAGTGACTCCCACCTGCCCTTGGAACAAGAGTGAAGATGAGCCAATTCACTAAGAAGGAGAGTCTAGGGACTTGTCTCACGGTCCAGTGGTTAAGAATCCACTTTGAGAGGCAGGGGATGCGGGTTCGATCCCTGGTCAGGGAACTAAGATCTCACATTCTGCAAAGCAACTAAGCAGTGAAGATCTTGCATGCTGCAACTAAGACCAGAACAGCCCCCTCCTCCCCACAAAAAAAAAAAAAAAAATACATATAAAAACAAAAGAAAGAAGGTCTGTACCTCTCTGAGTCTTCTGCCTTCTCAGTTCATGTGCTGCCTCAGTTTCCCCAGCTATTAAACAAGAATGATAAGAATATCCCTTCACAGTGCTTCATAGAAACCACAAGATAAGAGATGCAAAATACTCAACACAGTGCTTGGCATACATTAAGGCACCCAATCAACAGTCTTTTTCTTTGTCTTGCTGTGATTGTACATAAAGGATCTTCAGCTGCCCCCCCCCACCCCCTGATTCTTTTCTCCGAAGACCAGTTCAGTGCCTGGATCGTGTCTGTCCTTGGAAGAAAAATCTCTGGGGGGGCAGGGGGGAATCTGCTTCGCTTTATTTTTAGAAGCCAAACTAGTCCCCTCTTTCTTTCACCATCATTTGTAGAAAGTTCTTAATATTCAAACCAGATCCCGTTTAACCTTTTGCCCAATGTAGCTTTACTTTACTTCAAACCCCTTTGGCTCTCTGAGGCCTGGCTTCCTTCAGGCTCAGGCTGTAAATGTTTGACTTTGATTTGAGATACATGACAATAAATTAGGGGACATTTATCAAAGCTGCTTTTTGCATAAATTACTGCATTATACAAATACACTTAGCAGGATCCTGCTTTCTTTGATGTTGGGAGCAAAGATTTATGTGCAATGGAGTTTTTATTTATCTGCCCTGTTCACCTCTACAAGAGCTGGACATAGCCCTCAATTAGTTCCATACTTCTCGAAATGACATGTATCTCTCACAACTTGAGGAGAAGGAACAAAGATGCTTAAGCCCCATCCAAGTGGCGTTTTTAAGGAGATGAGAAGCTTTATCTGACCAGAGTGTGTCTGAATTCTTTCTCTGGAGAGCAGATCGAACAGCATTTAAATTGATTGCTCTGGAATCGTCCTCCACCATTAAAAAAAAATGAGTAGAAGAAAAGACTTTCTTTTTAAAATTATTATTATTGTATTATAGGAGTCACAGAAACACACATTATCTATCTAACCAGATTCAACTGGATAAAGGGACAACTCCCTTGTCTTGGGCTTTTGGAAATTCTAAATTGAGCTCTGCTGAGTGTATCCCATAGGAGTAAACGTCTGTGTGACGTGGTGGAGTAAAGCCCAGAATTTTAGTTCTCAATAGCCACTAAAAATTCCCATGCAATTCCTTGGGATGAGTACTCTAATTTTCTTTTTAAAGTAGCTCAGTCGTGTCCGACTCTTCGTGACTCCATGGACTATACAGTCCGTGGAATTCACCAGGCCAGAATACAAGAGTGGGTAGCCTTTCCCTTCTCCAGGGAATCTTCCCAACCCAGGGATAGAACCCAGGTCTCCCGCATTTCAGATGGATTCTTTACCCAGCTGAGCCACAAGGAATACTGGAGTGGGTAGCCTATCCCTTCTCCAGGGGATCTTCCCAACCCAGGGATAGAACCCAGGTCTCCTGCATTGCAGATGGATTCTTTACCAGCTGAGCCACAAGGGAAGACCAAGAATACTGGAGTGGGTAGCCTATCCCTTCTCCAGGGGATCTTCTCAACCCAGGGATAAAATGGGGATCTCCTGCATTGCAGGTGGATTCTTTACCAGCTGAGCTATGAGGGAAGCCCTCATATGAGTACCCTAAAGTTACCATTTTCCCCCCATTTTGACATAATATTTTAAAAAGGAAAATTACCATTCTTGTCACTACTTTTACAGAAAAAAATGATGCAATGATCAGAACACAGGCTTTGAAGTCAGGAGATGTGGGTCAAGTCCTGGATTAGATGGGCAGCCCAGGTTGAGGGGCACGGGACAGGCTGTTCAGAGTAGAATCGGTCTGTTTTCAGACAGAGGGCTTGAGGGCTCTTCCTACCCCAATGCTGGCATATCATATAGGTTACTTTCTGCCCTGGTTGGAGGCCAGGGAAGATGGGGCACAGGTCTGGGGTGAGGAAGCTATGCGTGTAGCCCCATCCAAGCAAGAAGCTCCAGTGCAGGGAGGCACGGCTGGCACTGAGAGGAGTGTCCTCCTTGACCCTGACAACCATGGTGAACACCCAAGGCAGGCCCCTGTAGGGACCAACTTGGAAATCAGGAGGCAGGCAGTGAAAAGCAGCCCTCCTCTGCTCCACCAATCCTCTGGGGTATATAGCCATTTTCACCCCATTTACACCTGAAACTTACCCTGCCTCTCAGTGTAACCATTCATGATCCCTGAAGCCCCAACTAAATGCAGACAAAGCAAGGGGCACACATAACATAAAGGTGCCATTTAGGAAAGGATTTGGTTGAGTAAAGATGAGAGGAAATGGGGAGGGGGGAGAGGGGTAAAGAAGGCAGAAATAATTAGGAATAAAAACGATAACATATCCATGTTTGTCTTGGTCAGACCCTTGTCAAGCACTGATGCACAGTGTCATTGAACTTGCCCCACAGACTCTGAGGTATGAATAGCTGTTTAGCTGCATCTGACAGATGAGCAAATTGAGGCTTGGAGAGGTTCCACTGCTTTCCCTAGATCACCTAACTGGTAAAACTGCAGAGCCGGGATATGAACCCAGACAGACTACAGAGCGTTTCTCCTGCCGGGGAGCCAACAAGTTTGGAGGGGGAGCATGCGCACTGGGATGAGCAGCAGATAGCATTCATTTCGAGGCCCCTGCAACAGACAAAGCGCTGGAGGGCAGCCCCGGTGTCCCTGCTTTCTGCAGTGGCAAAGCACAAGGGGCCCACACCTATCTGCCTGCATGCTGAGCTGTTTCAGTCGTGTCTGACTCTGTGCAACCCTATGGCCTGTAGCCCACCAGGCTCCTCTGGCCATGGGATTCTCCAGGCAAGAATACTGGACTTAGTTGCCATGTCCTCTTCTAGGGCATCTTCCTGACCCAGGGATCAAACCCGAGTCTCTAACTTCTCCTGCCTTGGTAGACAGGTTCTTTATCATTAGTGCCATCAAAGGGCTTCTCCACAAAGATCCCTGTCTATGCAGTGTCCCACGAAGTGCTCACCAGACAAGAGCATAGATCCCAGAAAAGCCCTCCCACGTGGAATCTACCCAACTTTGGCCATTCCCATGAAACCAAGGGCGCCACACACACCCTGCCACCCACCATGCCTCCACATTGAGGGTGTACAGCTGAAGATCATGACTGAAACTTCCAGACAATGCATAGAAATGTGTTGTGCTATAATCCCAGTACACCACTCAGTTGGTGAATGGGGTGGAGGCCAGAGGGTATTTTGGTGGAAGGAGGAAAAACCTAGGCTTTGTCGAATTCTACCCTCCCCCACCATTGCTAAATGACCTTGACCACTTCACAACCTTCCCCACCCACCATATTAGATTTGCAAAGGTCTTCTGAAGGTAGAACAGTGTATGTTCCTATCTATTCCACACTCACTTTCCCTTATTAATATCTTTCTTTAACATGTCCATATGTCGTAGTGAATAGGCTGATATGGGTACGTTATTATTAACTGAAGTCTGTACTGTATTCCCTTGTGTCTCACCTTGTAAAGAATCTGCCTGCAATGCGGGAGACCTGGGTTCAATCCCTAGGATGGGAAGATCCCCTGGAGAAAGGAAATGCTACCTACTCCAGTATTTCAGCCTGGAGAATTCCATGGACTGTATAGTCCTCGGGGTAGCAGAGTTGGACACGACTGAGAGACTTTCACTTGTACTATATTCAGGCTTCCCAGGTGGCTCAGTGGTAAAGAATCCACCTGCCAAAGCAGGAGACACAAGAGATGTGGTTCAATCCCTGGGTCAGGAAGATCTTCTGGAGTAGGAAATGGCCACCCAACTCCAGTATTCTTGCCTGCACAATTCCATGGACAGAGGAGCCTGGTCGGTAGGCTACAGTTCATGGGGTCCCAAAGAATCAGACACAACTGAGCATGCACATACTATACTCAGATTTTCTCGCTTTTCCCCTGACGTTCTTTTTCTATTCCCGGATCCCACTCAGCACACCATATTACATTTACTCATCATAGCTCCTTTGGCTCCTCATGGCTAGGACATGTGTCAGAATTTCTGTTTTCTGATGACCTTGACAGTTTTAAGCAGTATCAAGAATGTCCCTTCCCTGGGATTTGTCTGACGTTTTTCTGATGGTTAGACTGAGGTCGTGTGTTTGGGGGAAGAAGACCACAGAGGTGAAGAGCCGTTCCTGACCCACTGTATCCAGGGTGCTGTGTGCTGCGCTAGGCCACTTCAGTCACACCCAACTCTTTGCAGCCTGTGGACTGCAGCCCACCAGGCTACTCTGTCCATGGGATTCTCCAGGCAAAAATACTGGAGAGGGTTGCTGTGCCCTCCTCCAGGGGATCTTCCTGACCCAGGGATAGAACCCATGTCTCTTATGTCTCCTGCATTGGCAGGCGGGTTTTTTTTTTTTACCACTAGCGCCACCTGGGAAGCCACTTTATCAAGTGTGCATACTACTAAGGCAATCACAGTTGACGTTGACCTTGATCACTGGGCTTGAGGTGGTATTTGTCTGCCTTCTCCACTGTGAAGCCATGCTCTTCTTGTTTTCTTTTTCCATCCTGTCCTCCTGGTAAGTTACTGAAGGAGTGGAGGTTGTGCTTTACCTCCTTGAGGGTAGAATATCGACATAAACCATTTTGATTTCTACACAGAAGATTGGTCTATTCTCTGCCCGCCCCCCCCCCCCATGTATTTACTTATTCAATCACATATTTGCATCAGCATGGACTTATCACTTATATGGTTCTAGTTCTGGACATTATAGTGGTCTTTCACTTGAAATCCTGGATCCTTTTGATATAGTCCCATCATTATGGGTTTGGTGTTCTGGTTATGTTTGGTATTTCAGCTCCTTCTTACTTTCTGGCACTACAACATGTTCTATGCTCATGTGGTATATTTCATGCCCCAGTCCTGGAGCCCAAGAATCAACAATTTCTCCACATTCTGGTTCTTTTTATTGGAGAATGAGTGATACTAAAATTTAAGATCTGGTGAATGGATAAAGAAGATGTGGTACATATATACAATGGAATATTACTTAGCCATAAAAAGTAACAAAATTGGGTCACTTGTAGAAACATGGAATTACCTGGAGTCTGTCACATAGAATGAAGTAAGTCAGCAAAAGAAAAAATAAATATTGCATATAATGTAAGTATGTGGAATCTAGAAAAATGGTACAGATGAACTTATTTGCAGGATAGGAATAGAGACGCAGACATAAGAAATGGATATGTGGACATGGGAGGGTGTAATGAACTGGGAGGTTAGGATTGACAAATGTACACGGCCCTGGGTAAGACACGTAGCTAGTGGGAACCCACTGTACAGAGCAGCAGGCTCAGCTCGGTGCTCTGTGATGACACAGATGGGTGGGATGGGGAGTGGGTGGGAAGGAGCTCCAAGAGGGAGGGGACATACGTATAGCTATAGATGATTCACTTCACTGAGCTGCAAAAACTAACACAACATTGTAATTCATGTATATTCCAGTAAATTAAAAAAAAAAAATCAAGATCTTGCCTCCAGCTCTGGATGTTACAATTGGGATGTCATTACTTCTAAACTTTGTCAGCTGAAAAAGCAAGAACATATATGTATGTATAGTAACCAATGCATATATATACGTATGTGTTAAAACTTCTACATCTAACTATATGTAGCGATACAAAGCTAAACATGAGTGCATTCAGATGTCTCCAACTCTGATCCACCACCCTAAGGCTCACGCTAACCTCCTCTAGAGTCCTTGTCTATAACCCACTCCAAGTGTGAAAAACCACACTCTTGTCATCCACCATTCATTTACTTCGTTGTTCAGTTCTGGTGTACATGTACAGTGGTTCCAGAATTCTTAACTCATACCTTTATGGGAAACAACTTCATCAGTGAGAGTAGGGTGCCATACTTCCTTCCCCTGGAGCCTTACAGTTTCATTCATTTCCAAAGTTATTTAGGACAGCATCTTCGTCCCCTGCCCGCTTCAGTGAGACTGGTTCATACATTCATGATACAGTTAGATTGTCATATTCTGCATTCCTTCTTGACATTTTCTCAACCTCCTAAACTATTCTTTTAAAATAAATGTACATCAAGATTTACTCTTTGTGCTGCAAAGGTCTGTGGGTTTTGCCAATGTGTAGTATCTTGATCATCACTGTAGCATTTCAAAACAGTTTCATTGACCTAAAAAATATACTGAACTCCGTCTATTCAGCCCTCCTTCACTTCACCTTAAATCCTTGGCAATCACTGGTCTTTTTGCTGCCTCTTTAGTTTTGCCCTTTCAGGAATGACATATAATTAGAATTATATAGTTCATATCTTTTTCAGATTGGCTTCTTTTATGTAATAATACATTTAAGATTCATTCATACTTTGTCCTGCCTTGATCGTACATTTCTTTCTATTGTTGAATAACATTCTAATAATGTATGTATAATTTATCCATTTGTTTTATCCATTCACCTATTGAAGGACATCTCACTCACTTCTAGGTTTTGGTGATTATGAATAGAATTGCAATAAGCATTTGCAAGTGGGTTTTTGTATAGACGTGTTTTCAAATCAATTGGGTGGATACCTAGGGCTTCAGTTATTGGACTGTATGACTCAGGCACATTTAATTTTGTAAGACACTACCAATCTGTCTTCCAAAGGACTGTAGCACTTTGCATTTCCACCAGCAGTGAATGAGACTTTCTGTTGCTTACATCCAGCTGTTGGTATTGTCAGTATTTTTGACTTTTAGTTAATCTAGTAGCTGTGTAGTGAGTGACATCTCATTTTCATTTTAATCTGCAAACCCTTAAAACAAAATAGGTCTTCCCAGACAGCAGGTAAAGAACCCACCTGCCAATGCAAGAGACAGAAGAGATGCAGGTTCGATCCCTGAGTCGGAAAGATCCCCTGGAGGAGGGCATGGTAACCCACTCGGGTATTCTTGACTGGAGAATCCCATGGACAGAGGAGCCTGGCGGGCTACAGTCCATGGGTTTGCAAAGAGTCAGACACAACTTAGCGACTCAGCGCACACAGCACAATGCCAAGTAATGCTGAGTATCTTTTCATGCTCCCACTTGCAGTGTATTTACCTCCTTTGGTGGTGTTATCGGTCTGAATCTTTTGCTCATGTTTTAGTTGGATGAGTGATGTTTGCTTGGTGTTGAATTTTCAGGGTTCTTTTTTCTTGTCTTTGTCATACTCTCTGGACCTGCTTCATTCATGTTTCCCCTACTGCCCTATACCTGATTCATCCTGATCCTGGACACATGGAACGTGTCCTCCCAGCCTCTCACAGCCAATGCGGAGGAATAGAAAGGGTCATCTCTCCAATCGGGACCAGCAGATACTTAGCCGCCTCTCGAGGAGCCAGAACTGAGTCTGAAAGAGCTCAGCCAGACTGAGCCCAAAACCCCCTTGATGACCTTTTTCACGTCCCTCAAAAGACCATGTGCTTGGGGAAGCTCCCCTCCCCCATCCCAGTACTGACTCAGCAGCCATTTCAGAGCAACACATCCATAGACCGTAATGTTTTAAGCTGCAAGGATCCTTAAAGAGCATTTAGTTCATTTTAGAGATGAATAAAGTAACACTCATAGCCCATAGGTATCACTAGGCACTCCACCAGGATAGGGTAAACAGAATTTGTTATATTTAGGATTCAACACAAACATTTTAATTCCTTGCTATTCAAAATGCAGAGGCTTCCATGGTGGCTCAGTGGTAAAGAATCCACCTGCTAATGTGAGAAACACAGGTTCGATCCCTGGGTTGGGAAGATCCCCTGGAGATGGACATGGCAACCCACTCCAGCATTCTTGCCTGGAAAATACCATGGACAGAAGAGCCTGGTGGGCTACAGTCCGTGGGGTCACAGAAGTCAGACAGGACTTGGTGACTAAACAACAACTCAAAATGTGACATCAGCATCACATCAGAACACGTGGGAAATACATACTCTCAGGCCCCACTCCAGACCTACAACTTGAATCACAACCTCCACTTTAATGGGATCCTCCAAGTTGATTCAAATATTCATGAACCTGAAAGAGCACTGTCTTCATTCAGTAATTTCTCAAATCATGATGGAGCATCTACTTCACGGCAGCCATCGGGCTAAGCACCAGTTCATCACAAAGCAGACAGCACCTGCTCTCAAGAGGTTGGTGTTGAGTGGACACTCACATCATCCAATGACTTCCCGGGTAATTGGCAGATTGACTACAATCATGATTTATATCGTAAAGAAAGAGTGCGTTTGAGAATCAGAGACCTGAAGGGTAGGTAGGATTGAGCTAGGTTAAAGACGACATAGATGATGAAACTGTGTGTATCGTATATCATGAAGAAGAGAAGAGAGCTGGCAAAGATTCCCAAGCTCGTGTGATCTAGATGTCCTGCAGAGCACATCAGAGGTTGATATTCTGCAAAATGCTGCCCTGGAAGTAATACGACTGACCCAAGATCCAAAAGAATGGTGGAGCCCAAACCCAGCTCTCTGCCTCCCCAAACTAAGCCCTTTCCACAACCCGGGCCACCCAATCCTGGTCCCTGGGAGTCCCCACGGATGACACAGAGAACCAGGGTCTGGACATCAAGCTGGCTGCCAGCCAGGCTGGACACACATGCAAGTTATTTTCATGGGGCAGCAAATTCTGGAAAATATGTGGTTTAGAAGCAACATAATTATCATCCTCTAAAATTAGGCTCATAGTCTAAACAACCCCCAGTCTTCCTTCTGCAAAAAAACAAACAATTGCAGGCAGGAAGCCTGCAGTGATACAGGTCATGTTGGCCAACAGGCCTGCTGGTCTCCCCGCTGAGCTAAAAAGGCAAACAGCATGCAAAAATGTAAATATTATATTATTTTTCAAATACCACGTCTTCCATTCTCGCCCCAGCTGGCTCTGTCTGTCCACCTTGGCGCCCTCTGGACACCGCGCCCCTCCGCACTTTGGCCGTGAAAGACATGGATGGATTTTTTCAGAAGCCATTATCTAAACTGCTGATGTAATAAGGCCTGGGTATATGAAATTCACTTAATAACTCACGCTTCGTTATTTATTGTGAACCTGGGTGCATTCTCCTTGATTCCATTTCCCAGCGAAATCTAAGTGCAGCTTTCATCATGAACGCCTGAATTTATGGCAAACAGACCAAGTGACATTAAGAAAGCTGCACAATCCTTTCATTCAGCCTTTAATAAGGAAGCCAAGGAAAAATTATCCTAGCTGGTTTGCGGGTGACAGCACAAGAACTTTCTGGAGTCAGAAAAGTTAGCACCGCGCCTCCTTGTCAGCCCATTAAAAAGCAAAGCTGGCATGGCATATTAGAACCATGTGTGAGAAGGAATTTCTCCTCTGGTAAGACATTCCAAATACTGTCTCCGAGCCAAAGACTTTGGTGTTAGGCTAATTTAAGCAGCATGTTGAAATCAGCGCTCAGAACTTTGATCATACGGAGATCGTTTGTTACAAATTGAACTAACCCAGTCTCTATTTCTGGCGGATCAGAACTCTGGATTTGTTGAATTAAATGCTTCATTTAGTGCCGTTTGCACATGAAAAGGAGCCCTGCACTCAGGAATCTGATAGTGAATTTTTCACCTAACCAACAGGTCCACTTTTTTATTACTTTTAAACCTAATCCATACTCCGTCCACACTGTTCCTAATAACCCCAGGGCCCTTCAGAGTGAAGTTTTAAATCAACTCCCCTGTCACTGGGGGTGGGGCGGGGGGGGGTGCGGTGGCAGGGCAGCGGGGGTGCAGAGCCATCCTTGAATTATCAAACCATGTAATAAAGAACATATTGGAGCCCAGTGCCAAAATAAAAGAGAGAGAGAGAGAAATAGAGAAAAAAGCCAAATGAATTAGTCCTCAGTTGTTATTTACTGTCTAAATAACCCAGTTTCCTTTCATGACAACTGTGGGCTAAAATAGCAAAATGATTTTGCAGACCTATGATTTTCGTGCTGTTGCCTGTCTGGTCCAGCTGAAACTACCAGGGAGGGAGGTTAAAAGGGCAGAAAATAGACCATTTCCACATATGGCTATACTTTCTTTTCATTTTTGAAGTTATAATATCTTTAACTGTAGATAATGATATTATAAACTGTCATTTAGTGCACTTTAAGTATATTACATACATGAAACAAAGATGGAGAAGGGGCTGCAGCTGAAATCTTAAACAAAAACACTGTGACTCAGATCCACCAAATGGGAGACAGGGATCAGGTTTGCGAAGAACCTCGCAGAGCAGGTAATCGCAAACACAGACAATGAGTGGACTCCTGGGCGTAAATCGTGACCCCAGCCAAGACTGGGCGATGATGATTCAATAGCAATTAACTGTTAATTATTGACACTCAGGGGTCAACAAGACACTTTGCAGTGCAGTTTTATTTTTACATCATTTGGTTCATCCGTGACTTCATTTCCTAAAACTTAACCTCCCACGAGTGGAGGGTGTGGAGAGTGTTAGAACACCAATTCTGCTTCAACTATTAAAACAGCCCTGACATCTCCTCAATGAAGGGGGGGAATAAACACCAATATTTAGGAAGATGATTCTTTCCTAAGCTTGGAGAGCAGTTAATTCATAAACTATAATTCATATAGGCTCCTATAGGCTTCAACATCCTCTTGAATGAGGAGTACCTTCATTTAAAAGGAAAATAATTAATTTTAAAAAATGTTATTGCTCTTGTGCGCCAGAAAAAAATCAACAGATGATTCCTTAGGTTTATTGGCATGAAGATGAGGTTGATTCCTCCCTCTCCCCAATTCTTTGGAGAAAGAAAATGGTTAGGAAACAGATAACGATAATAAATGTTTTATTGGTGAAAAAAGAAAGATCAAATCTTTAATGAAATCAGGATGGGCTTTAGAGATGAACTCCGTCTGAACTCGCCAGGATTCATGGAACTTCAATTAAAACAATTTCAGAAGGGCAGCTGACAGCAAGGCGCTTGGAACTGTAATTAAAATTGAGCAAGATTTTAGCACTGGGCTTTCCAGCTGGAGCCTAAGGATGTGTGGTGGCCCATGGGAGGGGGACCGTGGAGGTGGGGGGCGGGGGTCAGTGGGATGGGGTGAGGATTTGCAGCAACACAGGTAAGAAATCCCACAGAGGCTAGAATCCTGGATATCAGCTCACATTATGTGTCATTTTTAATCCACCTCCGTCCGTGTGGTTGTAGAAAACTGACTTCTTGGGCTGCAGGCTGACGTGGTCAACCTGGAAATAGCCTTCAGTGAAGTCACACACAGGACTCCAGTTAGAAGATCATTAAGGCCCCATAGTGTTGCAGTTAAAGCGTGGACTCTAGGTCCTGGGTTCACATCTTGCTTTTCCATATGCTAGCTGTGTGACCTTAGACAAGTTACTATACCTCTCTGAGCCTCATTTTCCCAGCTCTGAAGTGGGCTGGTGGTAGTACCCAGCTTTCAGATCTATTGAAGCTGTTGAAGCTTAACAAGCTAGTCCATGTGAAGTGCTTAACGCAGTGCCTGACACCTAGTTAGCACCCAATAATGGTGAGCAAATATTGCGATTTATTAGAGCTGACAATTAGGAACATGAAATCCAGAAAGTTCAGCCTCTCCTTTTAAGAGGCAAAGCCTTCCACCAGATGTAGCAGCAGCACAATATGGACAAAAGGAGGGTCTTCCTGGTGAAAGGAGGGGCCCCTGAGGAGCTTTGCATGAGGAATGTCCTGGCTCTCAGAAGGAGTGCCAGTGGGGGGGGTGGGCGGTGGAGGGGAGACATACTGCTGAGGCCTGGATCTCGGAGAGACCCTGGCTCAGTTCACTTCTGGCTAAAGGAAAAAGAGGTGAGAGAAAAGGAAAGAGGAGCTGGAGGGAAGGCAAGAAAGCAGGGAGCGAGAGAGGGAGAGAAGAAAGAAGAGAGAGGCAGGTTTGGTCCATGACTATATCCAGCCCCAGCTTCTCTCCATTCCCTCAGATGCATAAGAGTTACATCCCTACAGCAGACTCACCTCTGATTTGAGCAGGTATGAATGAGTTTCTACTCCTTGACTACCTGAAGAGCTCTCTGCATCACTCCAAACAGTCTCCTTAAATGTCAGGGAGGGGTCACAGATACCCAGCTCCATGGGGCACTGTGGTAGAAAAGTTTGCACTTGGCACCCCAGGGATTCCTGAGAATTACCTAGAACAGACCACTACTCACTAACGCACCAAACCCAACTGTCAGCACTGGGTGCAGACAACGACTTATAACTGATCCAGACAGTAGCTCTACAGGCTTCCCAGGTAGAGTTAGCAGTAAGGAACCCACCAGCCAACGCAGGAGACTTAAGAGACGTGGGTTTGATCCCTGGGTCCAGAAGATCCATTTTAGGAGGGCACGACAACCCACTCCAATACTCTTGCCTGGAGAATCCCATGGACACAGGAGCTTGGCGGGCTACAGTCCATAGCATCACAAAGAGTCAGACACAACTGAAATGACTTAACCTGCAAGCACACACAACTCTACAGACAGGGCTCACCAGCCTCCTGGAGAAAGTATCTCCATGCCCCTGAGTGCTGGGGCCTGACCCAGCAGTTGTCCTAAGTTTTCTAACCCCCCTGAGATCAGAGCTCCAAGTTAGCTTTAGGGAACTAGTTTGTGATTTTAAGTTAAGTCAACTTTCTAATGGTATAGAGAATCCCAACCTGTGAGTCATAGGGAAAAAACATTAATTACATATCCCTTGGACCGCCTTCTGTGATTTTTTTTTTATAACTGCAGCAGCAGAATTACCTTCCAAATTATATTGGGCCCAGGTTATTAAAATGGCTTTCAATTCCCTGAGTAGACACAGTGATAGACAGCCAGGCAAGGCTCCTGAAGCCCTGGGATGCTTTCTGCTCCTGTTTTAAACTTCTTACAGATCAGTCACAGGCAGATAACTGAGAATTGACTGTTTCCATCTCCAATTAATCCATTTCCTCTCGTGTCTGTATTTACTCCTAGACTTCCCCTGGTTTCCAGTATAAACCAACACTCTTTTAATACTCCAAATCCATTAGACACTTTTCTTTTCCCCCATGAACAAAGGAGAAATGTTTTCGTGCAACTTTATGGAAGCCATCAATCTCCCTGAGAGGCTTGCTATGCTCAACAGAATCCACATTATAACTTATGCAAAACAGAGGACGGAGGCGTGGGGGGAAATCCCGCTTTCTTTGAGCAGTAGCAGTGCATTAAAGAAAACATGCATTTCTGCTGAAATTCATATTGGTAAATGGATTTCCCATCTGAAACATTGTTTTTCACTAAGAGAAGCTTTTAATCCCCTTAAGTTCCTTTCTAATCTGCCTTGGAAGTGCTTGTCTCAGGAATATAACTGTGATGATATAACAGATTTAATTTATTAGAACGAGACAACAGCCAGCCAGCACAGTACACAAGAGTGCATGCCCGCCATGGGCTGCTCGGGGCTGTCATTCCCAAATAGAGAAGTCTTGTCCCATCTCCCCTGAATCCAGCCCTACTGCACTGACATGCTCAAGTTCAGTTCTCAGCTCTCCTGGCTCTCTCTGGACCTAGCACCCCATCTTCATAAGGTAAAGCCCTCTATTCTCTAAAGGCCAGAGGAAGGTTGAGGAAGGCAAGCCTGTGCCTGCTTCCATTGCCCAATCCACTGGAGAGTAAATGGTTGAGTGGGAATCGAGACCACCCAGCTTGTAGGGGACAATGCTCTGAAGCTTGGCCAAGGGTCTCAGTGAGACAGGCAATTCCTACTGCCTGGTCTGATGGGCCACCTTGGGTAACAAATGGCCCCTAGAAGCCAAGAGTCAGAAGGACAGCAGACGCAAAGGCCACTGTCCCCATACCTCTTCCCGCTCCCAACCAAGGCAGAGAAGAAAGCAATACAAGCCAAGGATCCCTTGTTGTTGCTGTTATTTAGTCACTAAGTTATGTCCAACTCTTTGCAACCCCATGGACTGTAGCTCATCAGGCTCCTCTGTTCATGGGATTCTCCAAGCAAGAATACTGGAGTGGGTTGCCATGTCTGCCTCCATGGGATTTTTCTGACCCAGGGGTCGAACCTGCATCTCCTGCATTGGCAGGCAGATTCTTTACCACTGAGCCACCTGGGAAGCCCTCAAGGATCCCTACTTAATCCCAGTTCTGTTTGTTCTGGGGTGGGCAGCAGGGAATCAACTCTGGTGGCTTGGCCTGCCGCCTTCACCACCCCAGCCAGCTGAACTGAGACTGCTGGAGACATGGGATGGCTGAGCCCACCTGGCTAGTCTGTGTCCAAAGCAGCATGGCCACTCTAGGTACAGACACACAAAACCCCATTTCCTCTTCCTGGGACCACGAAGCAACTTATTTACTCAGTCAACCCATGCTTATTCGTGTTCTCAGAGGCTGATCTTTGACACAGAAGTAACACTCTTTAAGGGCTTCCCTGGTGGCTCAGGGGTAAAGAATCCACCTGCCAATGCAGGAGATGCAGGTTTGATCCCTGGGTTGGACAGATCCCTTGGAGAAGGCAATGGCTACCCACTCCAGTATTCTTGCCGAGGAATCCCATGGACAGAGGAGCCTGGTGGGCTACAGTCCATGGTGTCGCAAAGAGTCGGACACGACTTAGCAACCCTCTCTGAGCCGCACAAAAGTACAGATAATTTCAGTACAGGTCATCAGCGTCATTTTCAAAGTGGTCCCCTCTGCTGTGACACACACAGGATGACACCACAGTTCTCCAGAGCATGGCTTCTGAAACGAGAAAGTCCTGGGTTCAAATCTCTGCTCCAGCACTCACATGGTGGGAGACCTCCCTTAGGTAACTCAGTCTTGCTCAGCCTCTGTTTACTTATCTGTAGAATGGGAGCATGACCATCTACCTCCAGTGAGGAATAAATGAACTTGTGCTGTACGATTCTTACCAGAGTGCCTGAAAGGATTAAGGGCTCATTAGCTATAACCATTATCACGTATGTAGGTTTACCTACCAACACATTCACCTCTTCTATTCATTCATTAATTCTCCCAAACATTTAATGAAAACTTAGAATGTGCCAGGCTCTGCTAGACATTCTGTAATTGGGACAAGGAAGAAATCAGGGGATGGGGAGACAACTAATAAAAATAATCGCTGTTGGGACGTCCCTCGCAGTCCAGTGGTTAAGATTCCATGCTTCCAGTGCAGAGGATGTAGATTCAGTCTCTAGTCAGGGAACTAGGATCTCACATGTTGTGTGGCATGGCAAAAAAAAAAAAAATAATTCTTGATGGAAATGCAAAATTGCATTCCTCCTCTCACTTAAATTTCACACACACACACACACACAAACCCACAATAGATATTCAAGGCAGATACAATCAGTCCCATTTTATAGATGAAAGACAGATCCAGTGAGATTAGGGGCCTTTGCCAAAATGGCAAAGCTCAGGGCTTCCCTGTAGCTCAGTAGTAAAGAATCCACCTGCCAACGCAGGAGACACAGGTTCAATCCCTGGTCTGGGAAGATCCCACATGCCTCGGAGCAGCTAAACCTGTGTGCCACAAATACTGAGCCTGTGCTCTAGAGTCCGGGAGCCATAACTACTGAAGCCTCCGTGCCCTAAAGCTCTGCTCTGCGACAAGAGAAGCCACTGAAGTGAGACGCCCTCACACTGCAACTAGAGAGTAGTCCCCGCTCACACAACTAGAGAAAAGCCCGTGCAGCAAGGAAGGCCCAGCCCAGCCAGAAATAAATGAATGAAATTGTTTTTTTTAAAAAAATGGCAAAGCTGAAAAGACCCACGATGATGGGGTAGCGGGTGGGGTTGGGGGTGTCTCAGACAGCCTCCTCCCATACTTTTCCTTAAACAGGATTTTCCAGAAAACAGGAATCTAGTCAGCGTAGAATGCAGTAACACAACACCACACGCCCAGGACCCCCGTGGACCCAGGACATACCCCATCCCGTGGCGAGTGTGTGCTTAGGTAGGAAACCATATCCCACGCTCAGTGGGGGCCGGGGTCTGCTGTCTTTAGACGATAAGAAGGAGGCCAGGAAAGAGGAGAAACTGGGGAACTTGACGCTTATTAAAAGCACTTGCTCACAAGCTGTGTTCAGGCCCACATGGTGCCCAAAGCCGGGAACCCGGCCTCAGCAGGGGTCAATGCCCCGTCCTGACAGGCGTGAGCTGGGGAGTCTGGCGGAAGATGGATGGGGGCGCGAAACACACCCGTGACAGCGGTAATCCACACGACCCAGGGACGCAGGCTGGTATGCTGACCACTTCCCCACACTTTTTATGGGCCCAGAAGCAGGGGGAGGGAATTTTCATCATCTCAGACATAAATAACTCCATGAACAGCGTCGAGATCGGACACCTCGAAATTAACCACTCTGTACAACACAAAGCCTCGGGATTTACTTCTCAGTTGCAGAGCTGCCTGAAGGCCGGCAAGGCTCCAAGGCGTTAAAACAAGCCTGGCACTTCCATCCCGGCTCCTGGGAGAGGTCCCTGTCCTGCTCAGGGGGATGCCCACTTCACACTTGCTACTTGATCATGGATTTTGTATCACTGTCCCTCCACTCACCCTGGTCTGAAGATCCTGCCTCCTTCTTTATGAAGGAAATGCAAGCAACTGGATTCGTATTTTCTCATCTCCCACCACCCACACCCTCAAACTTGCCTACATTAGAATCTCATTCTCTTTTCTTGCTTCAAGATACAGTTGAAGACCCATCTCTCCTGCCACCTGAGGCTACCTCCACTAGCTCCTGAATCCCTCCCCTTCTAAGAGTCTGCGCTCCCAGCTATACATACTCATACACATCAGCAACCCTTCCTCCTGGATCATTTCCACCTGCAAAGACACTTCCCCAGTATCTCCCATCTCAAAAAAAAAATCAAACCAAAAGATTGACCTTGATTCCTTATCCCTCTCCAACTACATCCTAATATCCTAATTCTCGTCTTGGCAAAATACCTTGCAAGTGTTACATCCAAGCCCCAACTCCACTTCTTTGATCAAGTCTAATTTAACTTTGTCATCACTCCAGCAAACTTGACCTCAAGTTTATCAATGACCCCATGTGGTCAAATGTAAAGAGTACCTACCTTCTTCTTTTCCTCCACCTCATGGTTGACCCCTTGGTCCCTCCCGAGCCACTCTCTTTTCTTGGGGCTTCTATTTCCTACCTACTTTCCTCTCTCTCTCTCAGCTGCTTCTCAATCTTAGGTTGACCCTCCTTCTCCACCCAACCTCTGGATGGATGAGAGCCCCAGGTTGAGTCCTCAGCCTTCCTCTCACTATCTTGTTCATTCCTGTTTCGGTAAGTTCATTCATTCTACAGTACTATCTATATACTACTGACTTTCAGAATGATAGCCATAGTTCAGAAAGTTTCACCTGAGCTTGTGTATCTGGATGCCTTCTTACTGTCTCCCCTGGGACACCCAATAGGCCTCTTGACTTGACATTCCCTCACTAGACAACAGAACAAGAAAGACAACAGCCCTTCCAGACCTCCGAAGATGTTCAAACTCATGAAGGGCTCATAAAATGCAAATTAAAATCGACTGAGATATTTTTCACCAATCAGTTAGACAAAAAGAGATCAAAACATTTAAAAACACATTCCCTGGCAGTCCAGTGGTTAAGACTCCATGCTTCCAGTACAGGGGGCATGGTTTTGATCCCTGGTCGGGGAACAAGGATCCCATGTGCTACACAGCATGGCCAAAAAGATAAATAAACAAATAAACATTAAAAGTAAATAAATAAATAACTAAAATCCATCTACTTAAAAAAACACTGTAGCTTTGTAAATTGGCAGGGGAGATAAATGGGTATAATTCCTCTACAGGGCAAATTGTCAATATCCATCCAAATGGAAAGCACACACCCTCTTTGACCCAGCCAATTCTACTTCTAGAAAGTTATCCAACAGATATAGCTAATTAATATATTTAATAAATGTATTTATTTCTATTCATATGTATCCAATAGATAGAGACACATTTGCAAATGGAAACCAGCTAATACCAGGAATAGGAGACTGGCTGCATAATTAAAAAGTCAGGTCCACAATGGACTCCCACTCCAGTGTTGTAAGAATGAAAGAAATTTTAACAAGCTAACACAGAAAAAATCTCCACCATATGATTTCAAATTTCAAAAATTAAGGTGCAGAATGTTGGGTACAATAGGTTACTGTTGGTTTTTAAAAAGGGTGATGAAGACAGAGTTACCATAAATGCTTACATACATACAGAATATCCTTGGAAGGAGACACATGAAACTGTAACAGGATTGTCTTTGGGGCAACAGAGCCAGGAGATTAGGATCCTCTCCTTTATATCTTCCCTACTGTTTTAATTAATTTTTTTGTACCAAGTTCAATTTATTTTCACTTTAAAAATATGTTACTTTTCAAAACCTGGTTCCTTCTAGTTTTTTTGGCTCCCATACAAAATGCTGCCTCTCCAACAAGGTTTTCTGGACCACTCCATCTATGTCAGTCTCCCCTATTCTCTAATCCCTCACCAAAGCATCTCCACTTTTAACCATTTTAAATATTAGAGTAATAGGAAGATTTAATTCAAAAATGATCTCTGCTCTCCTTGTCAGAGAGGTTTCCCTATGCGCTCCATCTGAAATAACACCTACAGCAGCATCCGTCTCTAATCCTTCATCTTGCTTCTTTTTTTTCCAGGCATTTATCACCACCTGAAATCACTGCAGATGGTGACTGCAGCCATGAAATTAAAAGATGCTTGCTCCTTGGAAGAAAAGTTATGACAAACCTAGGCAGCATATTAAAAAGCAGAGACATTACTTTACCAACAAAGGTCCATCTAGTCAAGGCTATAGTTTTTCCAGTGGTCATGTATGGATGTGACAGCTGGATTATAAAGAAAGCTGAGCACGAAAGAATTGATGCTTTTGAACTGTAATGTTGGAGAAGACTCCTGAGAGTCCCTTGACTGCAAGGAGATCCAACCAGTTCATCCTGAAGGAAATCAGTCCTGAATTTTCATTGGAACGACTGATGCTGAAGCTGAAACCAATACTTTGGCCACCTGATGCAAAGAACTGATTC
Organism: Cervus canadensis; assembly: GCF_019320065.1. Lineage (NCBI taxonomy): Eukaryota > Metazoa > Chordata > Mammalia > Artiodactyla > Cervidae > Cervus > Cervus canadensis. The sequence goes on from NC_057403.1 coordinate 42,841,279, forward strand.
AGTTGAAAAAACCCTGGTGCTGGGAAAGATTGAAGGCAGGAGGAGAAGGGGATGACAGAGGATGAGATGGTTGGATGGCATCACCGACTCAATGGACATGAGTTTGAGTAAACTCCGGGAGTTGGTGATGGACAGGGAGGCCTGGAGTGCTGCAGTCCGTGGGGTCACAAAAAGTTGGACACACCTGAGTGATTGAACTGAACTGAAATATTATGACATTGTTTTGTTTATTGTTGGCTTCCCCTCACTAGAATATAAGCCCCAGAAGAGCAAGAACCTTGTGCATTTTTGTTCATGGTTCCATCGCCTGCAGCTATAATAATGCTTGGCACGTCACAGATGTTCAATAAATATTTGTTGAATTAATAAGTGGTTCTACTGCTAAGAATGAAATGAATAAATAAAAAGATGTTTAAAAGGTCATTGACCTAGAAAAGAAAGTATCTAAGGCCATGAGTTTAGCGCTGGATCTAACATCCAGTTAGGCCATCACCAGCACCCACATCCCATTTGTGTTGACATCGATCTGTAAAGTAAAAGTCCTGGGGAAGCATGATAGAGCACCAAGTGTCAAAGAGAAAATGAAGAAGTCAGGAGTGGATAGCTCTCCAGGAAAAGCACAGAGGCGGGGAGCAGGGGAAGAAAGGATGTTACAGAAAGTAGAAGAAGGAGGGGGTCTTCAGCAAATCCCCAAGAGGAAGCTCCTTTCCTAGTCAGGGAGAGGCAGGGCTCAAGGGAGAAGAGAAACAAGAGAAATCTGTGGAAATCCTTGGATCTTTCTATTACCTTGATTGACCTGAATTCCAGCTTCTCATGGGTGATACACAGGTGTCAGAGCAGACAACTGCCAAGGGAAAGAGAGTGAATCATTAGGCTACCTAACCCCCCAGCCATCTGGCTAAAGGTAGGAGAGCCATGAGTCAGCAATTCCCTGGGAATCAGCGAGTTAAGTGGACAAACTTGGGGAGAAGACAACTAGGAATCCCCCTCACTACCCCTGCCTATCGCCCCACCCTCCAGACCAGCCTGCCCCTGGTGGCCAGCTCCTCTCGAAGCAGCAGAACCTCTGACCCTCTTTGTTGGGGATGACTTTTGAGGGTAACTCAACGGCCAAAGCTGCTCATCGACTTCAGAAAACTGTGTTCCCAGCCCTGCTACATGAGCACTTGCATCAATTCTGCAGGGGCCTCCCGGAACCTCAGAAAACCTCATGTTTTCTAAATTGTACTTTTATGCTCAGCAAGCCCTCGGGCTACCTGGTTAAAAGTTTACATTAAAAAATCCTTCATAATTGGTTTGTTTGAATGGTGCCCTCTGCAGTCATCAAGGCAGGCCGTGTTCATTAGCAGCCGTTCACATAAAATCCAGGCAGTAAAACGTCAATCATGCTGGGGCTTCAGAAACCATCTCTGGGCTTTCTCAAGACCAACCAAACGCCAACACAAATAAACCCAGGGCAACATGAACTCGAGGTGGCATCATCTAAGCCGAGGCTTCTGCACCTTGCCACCATTTGGGCCCAGACAAACCTTTCTTGTGGGGGCTGGCCTGTGCTCTGTAGCATCCTTGGTACTGACTGGATGCCAGTTGCAGCATCCCTCTGTTTGTGACAACCCCAAATATCCTTAGATGTTGCCAAATGTCCCCCAGGGGGAAAATAGCCCCCGACTGAGAACTGCTCTTCTAAGTTACTGTCCATTTTGACAGCTAAAATTGGGAAGGAAATGTCACCAACTCAGAACGGACGTTTCTTGAGGGTCTACTAAATGCCAGGTGCTGTTTGGGGCATTGTATATAGTGAAAAATAAGGGGTGTGCACAGCCCCAAGCATCTCTCTTGAAAGAAGAGGGGACCAAACCCTTCGATCTTTCTCAATGACCGAGCTTCAAGGGCCAAATTTTCCGACAGGAGGTGAGGGTGGGGTAAGGTCAGGCCGTTTCATTAGGGAGAGGATGGGTGGGTGAGTGCTTGAGAAATTCCTCCAAAGGGAGGCCTCAGAAATACTTGTTTTTTAGCTCCTCATGTAAATGGACGTCGCGGGCCTTGAAAAGAGCACAATGGGTGTACACAGTGAATCACCGGAGTTAATTACAGAGATCACTGCGGAGCGGCGCAAAGCCTGCCTGAGCTTTGCTTGCACCACCAGGCGCGGGAACAGCCACCAATGATGATATTCACGTTAATAATTGGCGCTGACACAGCCACAAAGCACTCCGCTCTCAGGGCCCGTGCCAGGAAAAATAGAGAAGCAGTCAAGAAAAACACAGTAGCATTGATCACACCCTCTGGTGAAAGGCAGCCACCATTTCCCCCCACTGCGGTCTCAGAGACTGACTGGAGAGCCCATGGGGCATTGCTGAGCTGGGTAGACGGGTTGTGGTGGAGGCTGGTGGGTGGGGTGGGGAGAAGCCCAGGCAGAGACAGAGGGGAAAGTGGTGCGCTGAAATCGAGAGTCAGACAAACATCATTTTATTGCATTAGCGGTTCATTCAAATGATAGCAAAGTGCCCCCAGGAACTTGGCACTGACGTAGGACAGGTCCCCCAGCGCTACAGAGTTCAATCTACAGGCCAGGGGTTAGTAAGCCCCTCTTTGCAAATGGCTTAGGGCTGTCAGCGTGCAGGAGAATTTGGGAACACCCAATGTTCTCATCCAGGCTGTTATCCTACTTGCTAGTTAATAAGTTAGCTTGCCAATTTCAAGGATGCTGGCAGAGGGCACGAGACACCTGGATCAGAGACAAAGAGCGTTATGACTTATGGCACAGCCGGCAGCGTATTTCCAATGATTCCCTTTTTCCCCAATCCCGTGAGGGTGACGATGCAGATTAGCCAGATAGAGACCTGTCCAGGCAGGGAACTGCAGTGTAGGAGAGAAACCCCACGCTTAGGGGACTAGAATCTTTTCTAGAGGGCAGTAAACATGGCTGCCTTTTGTTTTGGGGGAGGACACTAAATCCATCTTCCAATGGCCCCTTCCAAGATGGGCAGAAATGTGACAGACCCCTGGAGAATTATTTCCCAACAGGAACAATCAAAATCTGGGCCACACTGGCTTAGATAACATAAAAAGGAAGACCTCGAAAGTCACAAGTCAAGGAGTACACGGAAGAGGCCATCATGACCTGGCATACCTAACACTGTGTTTCCCTGTGGGAGGCTCTCCCTGGAAAAGTGACAGGTTTCTGGCTGGCTGCAACATGATTCTAAGCCACTCTCTTGCCGCTGTATAGTCTCCATAGCAACCATCTCATTAGAATATGGACTCCCATGAGTACTTGTTCAGAAAGGGGTGCTCTGCTTTGCCCACATGACCATGCTCTCTGTTAACTGTATTTCTGATGGTCCTTTAGTTTGTCCACTTGCCAGTTTATACATCAGACTCCAATGCTGGTTAATGTGAGTCTGTTTTAAGACTGAGCTCCTGATCCTGGAAGGTTGAGAACCAGATCCCTGAATTTCACATGGCCATTTGAATAACACATGTAGTTCTAGTCCTTCATATTCATAATCTAATTGAATCCTCCAACCAGACCTATTGTTGCTGTTGTTTAGTCACTAAGTTGGGTCCGACCCTTTTGTGACCCCATGCACTATAGCCCTCCAGGCTCCTCCATCCATGGGATTTCCCAAGCAAGACTACTGAAGTGGGTTGTCATTTCCTTCTCCAGAGGATCTTCATGACCCAAAGATCAAACCTGTGTCTTCTGCTTGGCAGGTGGATTCTTTTACCACTGAGCCCCCTTGGAAACCCAGCCAGACGCATACTTACTAGGCAAATCTGAGTCCCATTTTACACTTGAAGAAAATAAAACATGGACAGCAAAGTATGCAACTAGAGGCTCACAAGTGGGCGTGGCAGAGCTGGTACTTGAATTTGGTCTGGCTGAAGCCAAAGTCACCTAACCACTGCTCAGAGTGCCTCAGGAGGCTATGAGTGGCCAACCAGTCTTGCCTTGAACCCCCTCTGTCACACCCTGTTAATCTGTCCTTCCTGTGAGCCAAGAAATAAGCCCTAAGCAGACCTAGGGCGGTCTCCTGCCTATGCCCGTCAGCACCCTCAGCCCCCTGAGTCAGGCTCATCTGGACATGTAGGTACCTCCTGTACCTGGAGTCCTTTCCCCTCATCTACATGCCATCTAAAGCTTTCCAAACAGTTCTCATAAAGCTTTGAATCCTGTTCCAGTTACTATTGTCACATGATGCATGACCCCCAAATCCAGCAGCTTGAAACAACATTTTACTTTGCTCACAGTTTTTTTTTTTTTTTTCTTGGACTTGAAAATAACTGCAGACAGTGACTGCAGCCATGAAATTAAAAGATGCTCTTTCAAAGAAAACCTACAACAAATCTAGACAGCATGTTAAAAAGCAGAGACATCACTTTGCCCGCAAAGGTCTGTGTAGTCAAAGCTATGGTTTTCCAGTAGTCACATATGGATGTGAGAGTTGGACTATAAAAAAGGCAGAGAGCCAAAGAATTGATGTTTTCAAATTGTGGTGCTGGAGAAGACTTTTGAGAGTCCCTTGGACAACAAGGAGATCAAACCAGACAATCCCAAAGAAATTCAACCCTGAATACTCACTAAAAGGACTGATGCTGAAGCTCCAATTCTTTGGCCACCTGATGCAAAGTGGAGAAGGAAATGGCAACCCTCTCCAGTATTCTTGCCTGGAGAATCCCATGGATGGAGGAGCCTGGTGGGCTACAGTCCACGGGGTTGCAAAGAGTTGGACACTACAGAGCGACTTCACTCACTTCACTCACTGATGCAAAGAGCTGACTCACTGGGAAAGACCCTGATGCTGGGAAAGAATGAAGGCAGGAGGAAAAGGGGACAACAGAGGATGAGATATTTGGATGGCATCATCGACTCAATGGACATGAATTTGAGTAAGCTCCAGGAGTTGGTGAAGGACAGGGAAGCCTGGCGTGCTGCAGTCCATGGGGTCGCCAAGAGTCAGACATGCCTGAGCGACTGAACAACAACAACACAATTTTGAGCATCGGGAATGGGGAAAGGGCTCAGGTGGGACATTCTTGCTTAGGGTCTTTCATAAGGTTGTACCAACCCAGGGACTCCCAATGAAATCATAATATCCATGGCCGAACAGTGGGCAGCAACCAATGAAGCTGTCACTCAGGGTCAATGTCCTCCCAGAAGATATTTTTTTTCTGGACCATCTGCTTCTCCAAGGAGACCTCTCCCCACTGCCTGATATTTCTTTTTGGGCCTAGCTTGAATAGGTAGTAGCCAAATTCTTAACAGACAAAGGAGCCTCACCTACGTACTGAGGCTTGTATGTGAACCAATGCTTTATCTGTTTTGGGGGGACTCATGATGTATTTTAGGGTCTACAGGAGAAATCACTTTTACTTATTTTATATTCTTAATATTTATTTAGCTATTTATTTATTTGGCTTCATCAGGTCTTGATGAAGCATGCAATTGCTTCATGCAGCATGCAGGTTCTTTGTTGAGTCCTGAGAGCTCTTTCTGCACAGCACATGGACTCTCTAGATGTGGGGCACTGGCTCAGTAGTGGCGGCACATGGGTTTAGTTGCTCCAGGGTATGTGGGATCTCAGTCCTCCCAACTAAGGTAAAACCTGCATCCCCTGCCTTGCAAGGTATATTCCTTACCATTGGACCACCAGAGAAATCCCACCTTCTATTTATTTTAAATGCACATTTTCCCATCCAATACACCCCGAAATACTTCACCCATTTAAATCATCCCTCTGCATGAGCTTTAAGCTACAAGCCAACAGTATGTGGCTAAGATCAGGAGTTGGGAGCCGGATGGTTAAAATGGAGCTCTGCTATCTCCTGCATGATACTGTGTGTTAGTGTGGAGTCTGGAGGAATGGTACGAGTGGGACTGTTTGCAAAGCAGAAATAGAGACACAGACAGAGAACGAACATATGGACAATCATTCATTTTTTATTGAGCATCCACTTTGTGCTAAACCACTCATACTGGATTACAAGCTCCTTGAAACTGGCAAGTTTGGTGTTAACAGGAGCATAAAAAACCCTCCCAGAATGGAGAGCTCTATGTACAGAGTCATATGTTAGCTGATAAGAACATGTTGAGAGGGAATGGGAGATGGTTTACCAAGTAGAGAGAAAGGACTGAGCAATGAAGAGAAAGTAGGAGATGTCAAAGGCAGATTCTAGGACTGGGTGAAGGGACATTGGCCAGGAAAGAGCAAAGAAGGGTACGTTAAGGCCACTCTCTGGGTGGATTATATGGTTTAGTATAGGCAGACTGAAAGAAACCCATAAACTAAACCTGACATAACTCAAAAAGAGAACTTATTTGCTCATGTAACATATAAAGCCTTCAGGTATGGCTGGATTCAGAAGCTAAAGGATGCCATCAGGCCACAACACTACACTTTCTCCGTCCCAGCCTTATTTTTTTCCATCTTAGCCCATCTTAAGCAGGCTTATCCCCATGGTGACAACTTGGCCTGTGGCACTCCAAGCTGCCATGCTCTCCTCTGTTAACCCTCTGGAAAGAGCGCATCACTCTCCTCTAATTATTCTCATAGAGAGTTCTGGAATTGAATCTCTTTGGACTACCTTTGGGTCCTGTGTCCCTCTCTATAAACAGTTACTGTGGCCAAGGGATTAAATGTTCTGATTTGCCAGACCTAGGTCAATGCCCATCCCTTAACCAATCACAAGACTGGACAGGGGCTACTCCTGAGCCAATCACAATGGGTAGCAGCCTTGATTGGTTAGCCCTGGGTCACATGGCCAGGCCAGGAAGTAGGTGTGGCATCAACCCCTTGGCTCCACGCGGACTGTGTGTGACAGAGGGAAAGGCAGATCTCTCCAAAGGCCAGCTGGAATACTACCTGCCATTTAGAAGAATGAGACATAAACCTTATGTAATGGGCAGCCATGGAAAGAAGATTCTGGAGCGCTCACTAACATGCTGAGGGCAGGAATTTCAGAAATCTCAATTAGACAGCCAGCCCGGTGCTTCCATGTTCTCTAAAGAGAGGAAGTCCCTTCTGTCCTACTGGAGCATGTGACTCCCACCTCACTGCCAGCTTTGGTCCTTTCCTCACACCCCAGCAAAGGGGTCCCCACCTCCTCCGTACACCATTGGAGGTCTAAGAGCTGAAACTGCCAGAGCCACCCCAGGACCCTGACACCCTGGAAGAATGCCCACCCAGGACTCAGGAGCACCCACTCACCCTCTCCAGCCAGGAGGAAGGCAGGGCTGACCACAGAGCTCCCACCGACCCTGCCCCGCCAGCCCCATGGCCTCTCCGGTACAGCCTAATCTCTGCAACAGGTGGGAGGCCTGGGCCCCGGCTCTCAGCTTTCACGGCCAGGAGCACCGCAAGGGGAAACTCATTACATGGGTTTAACGGGGTTTAAAAGGCGTTAAAGAGTCCTGTGGGCCAAATTAAGGGGCCTCAACTTACAAGCTGAGTTATGAAGAGATCTAAGGCATGTTTAGGCCAAGAGCAGGAGCCCCAAACTTGGTCTAGCACAGTTGCAGTGAGAAAATGGGTCCTCCAGGGAGTCAGCAAACAGAAAGGAAGTAACAGGTGTTGGAGGCTGGGAGGCTGGCCTGGGGTCTGGAGGGTGGAGAGTGCCCAGGGGCGGGGCTTTCCCTTTCCCCATAAATGATATGAAAACCCAGATGCCTGCCATCAAGGGGCAGCTGGTTAAATAAATTAAGATACAATTAATATCTATCTTCAAGCTGGGATACTACATGACCGTTAAAAAGAATGAGATATGTCCATAAGAACAGGCACAGAATGGTTTCCAAAAAATACAATCAGGCTTTGTTGTTGTTCAGTCACTATCCAATGCCCAACTCTTTGTGACCCGTGGACTGTAGCACACCGGGCTTCCCGGTCCTTCACTGCCTCCCAGAGTTTGCTCAAACTCATGTCCATTGAGTCAGTAATGCCATCCAACCATCTCATCCTCTGTTGTTCCCTTCTTCAGCTTTCAATCTTTCCCAGCATCAGGGTCTTTTCCAAAGAGTCGGCTCTTTGCATCAGGTGGCCAAAGTATTGGAGCTTCAGCATCAGTCCTTCCAGTGAACATTCAGGGTTGATTTCCTTTTGGATTGCCTATCAGGCTAAAAAAAAAAAAATAAACAAAATGTGAGACAATGTGTTTAATAGACTAGCATCGCTTATATGCACCATTTAGGTTAAACTGTATGACATTTTCACTTTTGTAAAAAAAGTGATGTATATCTGTCATATATACATACATGTAACTCCTGTGCTGGTATATATGGAGAATATTTATATTCTTGGCAGTTTACACAAAACACTGATAATCATGGATTCCTCTGGACACTGTTTGGGACCAGAGGGTCAAGAATGGGAGAGAGAATTACTTTCCAGCACATAACCTTTTCTAGCACTGGAATCTTTTAAGTCCTATGCCTGTTTTGTATGTGAGGAAAAAATGTTCTCAGAAATAGATTGAGAGTTTCTACAATGCAAAATATTTGTACTCTCTGATCCCACACAGGCCTAACAACACTCCTGTAAGGTAAGTACCATCAAAAGTCACATTTTACAGATGAGGAAACTGAGGCAGAATGCACTGGAGACTTTCTGAAGTGACTGAGTAGGATGCATAGTTGGGCATGTCTGGTTCCAAAGGCCAAATCCTTGACTGTGAGGAATGCCACGCTTCCTCCCACATGGCTGAGCAACTCAAACCAGAATCTCCTGGCTTCTGGCCCAACTCTCCTCTGTACACAGGCTTTATGAGCCCAACAATCAGCAAGGGGTTCCTTTCTCTTGCTCAGTGCTTGCTTTGCCCTTCGAAGAAGGGTCCAATCAAGGGCTGAGGTCCTTCCTCTGATGGAGGCTCATTTGAAGACAGAGCACTGCGGATCTGCCAGAAGGCCATGGGGATGCTCACTTGTGGTCCCCTGAGACAGCAAAGGCTCCAGGTGAGATGACTGTTCTCCTCGCTGGTGAAACTCCAAAGAATCTTCAGGCCACTGCCATCCGCCCCTTCAGGGGGGAAAGTAACAAAAAGTGCTGTTGACCACAGGGCTGGGGCCACTCAGCGCCCCTGAATTCCAAAATAAGTATAAGGAGAATACTCTGTGGACAGGCACTGTCCCAAGTGTTTCACAAATACCATCCTATTTCAGCTTCACAATGGGCCCAGGATGTAGATGCTTTGCAATCCCAATTCACACATAAAGAAACGGGCACAAGGAGTCTGCATAGGCAGATGGAGGCAGAGCTGTATCTTAAGGCTGCCATCCTTTCCACCACATAGTACTCTCTGCCTAGATTGTGACTTTGGACCATGACATCTCACCACATCCCAATAGCTTGATTCAAGGCAGGTTCTGGAATCAGTCTCCAGCTCTCATCTGTAAAATGGGAGTGATAATAGGGAGAAGCTGACCCGAGAGTCAAATGTTGGTTTGCTGGCTCCAGAAACCATGACCTTTCCAACACTCCAAGCTCCTCTCAAGGAAGGAAGTGGCTGATAGGAAGGGTGGCTGAGGAGCCTTCCAGGGGTTGTTTGTGTTCCCCTTGGGGTTTAGGGAAGTTTAGGAAGACAGTTCCAAAAGTTTGACGCGGAAAGGCAGGTTCGAGGGATTGGTGCAGTCTCTACTCTTCACTCAAGGACCCATCAGCATCGCTACTGGAGCCCAGGGTGGGCAGGAACCACTGTCTGAAGCTCTAGAAAAACAAAACCCATCAATGTTCTTGAACTTTATTAAATCCACCTACTCATTCTTCTCAAGGTCTTTGGATAGAGCCGGTGTCCAGGCACCAGCCTGTTAGACAAATTCTTTCCAGAAAGAGTGCCTAAGGAGTTACCTAGTAGTCAGAATAAACACATATTCAGGGCACCAGTAACTCAAGACACTATCTCTACCTCCCAAATTTAGTTAGTTAGTTATTTCGGTCGCTCAGTCATGTCCGACTCTTTGCAACCCTGTGGACTGCAGCACTCCAGGCCTCCCTGTCCATCACCAACTCCCGGAGTTGACTCAAACTCATTTCCATTGAGTCAGTGATGCCATCCAACCATCTCAACTTCTGTAGTCCCCTTCTCCTCCTGCCTTCAATCTTTCCCAGCACCAGGGTCTTTTCAAATGAGTCAGTTCTTCGCATCAAGTGGCCAGAGTATTGGAGTTTCAGCTTCAGCATCAGTCCTTCCAATGAAAATTCAGGACTGATTTCCTTCAGGATGGACTGGTTGGATCTCCTTGCAGTCCACGGGACTCTCAAGAGTCTTCTCCAACACCACAGTTCAAAAGCATCAATTCTTTGGCGCTCAGCTTTCTTTATAGTCCAGCTCTCACATCCATACGTGACTACTGGAAAAACCATAGCTTTGACTACATGGACCTTTGTTGGCAAAGTAACGTATCTGCTTTTTAATATGCTGTCTAGGTTGGTCATAACTTTTCTTCCAAGGAGCAAGCATCTTTTCATTTTATGGCTGCAGTGATTTTGGAGCCCACCAGAATAAAGTCTCTCACTGTTTCCCCATCAATTTGTCATGAAGTGATGGGACCAGATGCCATGATCTTAGCTTTCTGAATGTTGAATTTTAAGCCAACTTTTTCACTCTCCTCTTTCACTTTCATCAAGAGGCTCTTTAGTTCTTCTTTGCTTTCTGCCATAAGGGTGGTGGTAACTGCATATCTGAGGTTATTGATATTTCTCTGAGCAATCTTGATTCCAGCTTCATCCAGCCCAGCATTTCTCATGATGTACTCTGCATATAAGTTAAATAAGGAGGGTGGCAATATGCAGCCTTGACGTACTCCTTTTCCTATTTGGAACCAGTCTGTTGTTCCGTGTCCAGTTCTAACTGTTGCTTCCTGATCTGCATACAGGTTTCTCAAGAGGCAGGTCAGGTGGTCTGGTATTCCTATCTCTTTAAGAATTTTCCAGTTTCTTGTGATCTACACAGTCTAAGGCTTTGACATAGTCAATAAAGCAGAAATAGATGTTTTTCTGGAACTCTCTTGCTTTTTCGGTGATCCAGCGGATGTTGGCAATTTGATCTCTGGTTCCTCTGCCTTTTCTAAACCCATCTTGAACATCTGGAAGCTCACGGTTCATGTACTGTTGAAGCCTGGCTTGGAGAATTTTGAGCATTACTTTGCTAGCGTGTGAGATGAGTGCAATTGCGCAGTAGTTTGAGCATTCTTTGGCATTGCCTTTATTTGGGATTGGAATGAAAACTGACCTTTTCCAATCCTGTGGCCACTGCTGAATTTTCCAAATTTGCTGGCATCTTAAGTGCAGCACTTTCACAGCATCATCTTTTAGGATTTGAAATTGCTCAGCTGTAATTCCATCACCTACACTAACTTTGTTCGTAGTGATGCCCACTTGACTTCACATTCCAGGATGTCTGGCTCTAGGTGAATGATCATGCCATCCTGATTATCTGGGTCATGAAGACCTTTTTTGTATATATATGCTGTGTATTCTTCTACCTCCTTTTAATATTTTCTGCTTCTATTTGGTCCACACCATTTCTGTCCTTTATTGAGCCCATCTTTGCATGAAATGTTCCCTTGGTATCTAATTTTCTTGAAGAGATCTCGTCTTTCCCATTCTATTTTTTCCTCTATATCTTTGCATTGATCACTGAGGAAGGTTTTCTTATCTCTCCTTGGTTTTCTTTGGAACTGTGAATTCAAATCTTTCCTTTTCTCCTTTGCTTTTTGCTTCTCTTCTTTTCACAGCTATTTGTAAGGACTTCTCAGATAACCATTTTGCCTTTTTGCATTTCTTTTTACTGGAGATGGTCTTGATCCCTGACTCCTGTACAATGTCACGAACCTCCATCCATAGTTCTTCAGGCACTCTATCAGATCTAATCCCTTGAATTTATTACCCACTTCCACTTTATAATCGTAAGGGATTTGATTAATTTAGTCTTTGCTATTTATTTTTTTCTTAATGAAAGTAGTTATCTAATGGAAAATTGGACTTTTGTTGGACATGTTTAGCGCTTCCTTTACATATGACGGAAGACACTGACTCTTGTCAGTATAGAGCCTCAGTATCAGTTAGGGTCATATCAGCTGATATAACAAATAAACCACTCAAATGCATGATGGTCCAAACACAATAGAAAATTATTTCTCACTCATAAAGTCTGAAATGGTTGCTCCTGATCAGTGTGTAATTCTCCTCCAAGTGGTGAAGCAGGGACCCAGGCTTTTTGTATGGTGTGTTCTGTTATTTTCAACACATGTCTCCCAAGGTTACCATGCTCACTGACTTGAAGCTGCAGAAGGGGAAAGCACAGAGGACTTAATGCGGGAGGTGTTCACGGACTGGACTAAAAGTGGCACACAGCTGCTCAAATTCCAGTGGTTAAAACTCAGTCACATGACACTCCAAACCACAAGTGAAACTGGGAAATACAGTCTAGGAGGAAGCCACAGGTTCTGGTAAACAACTGGCCACTCTCTAAAACAATCTCCAAAGGTCTTAATCTAAGTCTAATGGAGAAGTTGGCTTATTCCCAACTCAAGGCAAGGTGGCAGATGGGGAGAAGAGGCCATGTCTGTACTTTCCTGAACAGTATCTAGAAAAAGTAACTTTCATTAAGAATAAATGGTGAACAGTACTCTAAATGTATTATGTTGATTGCACCCCCATGGACTGTAGCCTGCCAGACTCCTCTGTCCATGGAATTTTCCAGGCAAGAATACTGGAGTGGATTGTCATTTCCTTCTCCAGGTGATCTTCCTGACCCAGAGATCAAACCTATGTCTCTTGCATCTCCTGCATTGCAGGTGAATTCTTTACCACTAGTGCCACCTGGGAAATCCCATGTTGATCTAAGAAGAGAACAAACTACCAAAATCTAAACTTCTGTTAGATGGAATGGGATTTTCCACTTCAAAATCTTTTCATTTAATAAGAATTTGTTTGGTACTCTGCAACAAGCTGAACATCCAGCTAACCTTTGGAAATATAATGTTGTCATGGAGTTTGCATTTTTATGAAGGAGACAGACATTTGCCAAATAATTGAGGCATAGAGGCATGATCCCCAATCTTGGTTTGAAATCTTCCAAAAGGAGCTCTAGAGACAAGGATTTGAATGAAGGTGGTATTAGGAAAGTGATCCCAGGAAACACCAGTCAGGTAAGTGGGGAAGTGGGTCAAGGAGGGGAAGAAAGCCAGTAAGGCATGCATCTTCCAGCCAGGTATCACTGTAGCAGTAAGTTTATTTGCACTGGGGAACTCTGGACACTGATTTCTCTCACTTAACACAATGCTGTTGAAACTCATCGTGCTGCTGTGTGCCTTGATATCTTGTTCCTTTTTATTACTGAGTAGTTCTCCATTGTATGGAGTGACCACAGGTCCTTTATCTGTTTACATGTTGATGGACATTTGGGATCTTTTCAACTGGAGGCTGTTACAAACAATTACTGCTAAGAACATTTGCATGTAACATAGGCTTTCACTTCTCTGGGGTAAACACCTCGGAATGGCATTGCTGGCTCATTTGGTCACTGTGTGTTTTAAACTAGTTTTTAACGTCAATTCCTTTTGAAAAAAAGAGTCGAAGTGACTACTATAATGAAAAGGCAGTATCCCTTGCGTTAAAGCAGAGTTTACCATAATAATAAAAACCTCAGGATTTAAATAGACACAAAGGTATTGTTTTTCGCATGCAAATACTGAGTCCGCAACCTTCTGCATGGCGAGGCTCTTACATGCCTGAGAGATCCTTTCTCCTGCCAAAGGCTTTGGGCCTTGGGTTAGTCACTGAGAACTCTCTCTGCTAAAGGAGGGAGCTTAGCAGATGTTGTTCAGTCGTTCAGTCGTGTCCGACTCTTTGTGACCCCATGGACTGCAGCACGACAGCCTTCCCTGTCCTTCACCATCTCCCAGACGTTGCTCAAACTCATGTCCATGGAGTTGGTGATGCCATCCAATCATCTCGTCCTCTGTCATCCCCTTTCTGCCTGCCTTCAATCTTTCCCAGCATCAGGGTCTTTTCCAACGAGTCAGCTCCTCGCATCAGATGGCCAAAGTATTGGAACTTCGGCTTCAGCATCAGTCCTTTCAATGAATATTCAGGGTTGATTTCCTTTAGGATTGACTGATTACAGATATTGGAGGAGTGTTAAAATTGACTGCAAGGGAGGGAATGTTACTTAATATCATGCAGGTATGTCACCTGTAATCACTGCCTGAGCAGGAAAGAAGGACAACACAGTCAGTGATTTTGCTTACCCCTGAAATCAAGGACAAAGCCCTTCAGCTGCATACAGCTATTTACTTAACAAAAAATTATAAAGTGCTTATTATGGGCCAGCACTGTTGTCAGCGCTTTACAATGTTTACTTCATGAATGATAGACAGGGTAGAACTGTGTTTTATGTGAAGTGAAACACAGACCTAGCTGTTCCTGGTGAGAATAAGAGTTTTTTAAAAATTTATTTTATTTTAGTATATTTGATTTACAGTGTTGTGTTAATTTCTGCTGTATAGCAAAGTAATTAATTTATATATATGTATAAATATATATTCTTTTTCATATTCTTTTCCATTACTGTTTATCACAGGATATTAAATGTAGTTCCCTGTGCTATAGTTTTTTTTTTTTTACCAAATTAAGTAATATTCCAAGTAATGTGCACATAAGGTAGTGAAGCCCCTGCTCAAATCAGAAGCCACAGTCAGAGGTGAGCCTGGTCATGAAGCTATTGGGCCACTGTACACCTTACACTTAGAAACACAAATGTCAACCCCTGTAATGTGGCAGCAGTAGCCCCAGCATTGCCTGCAGTCATGGATTTGGAATCAGATCCAGGTCAGTGACCAGGGCCTGCCAAGGGCCAGGTATGCAATTAGGCAAGCAGCTTAGCCGCTCTGTGCCTCACCTTCCTCATCTGTGAAATGGGAATAAAAAACAGTAGTTGCTCATAGGCTCTGTACATTAATTGGAAGAACGGCATGAGATAATAGGAGAAAGACACTGAGCAGAGTGCCTGGCAAGTAGCCCTCGACGAATATCAGATGTTCTAACTTGCATTATAACAATAACATAAATGCTAGAACATGGGGTGCTCTGCTGATTAAGGAGATTATGGGTCAATCTGCCAACAAATGGTGATGGTCAAACAGCCACTGTGTGCCTGGGACTGTCTTGGGTTCTGGATCCCTAGTGGTGGAAAAGGAAACAGGCCTCATGAAGCTTGTATTCAGTGGAACACAGAAAATAAGCATGAAAACAATAGATAAGATAATCTGGGGTTTCAACAAGAGAGATGAAGATGATAAGCTAGATAATTTGATACAATGAAATTGAGTGTTCTTTGGTTTGGTCCGCAAGGGCCTCTCTGAGGGTCTAATGACCTAGATGATAATAAAGAGTCAGAAAAGGTTTTGAAAAGATGGAGAAGGGAAAAGGAATGACAACGAGCTTTCCTAAAAAAAAAAAAGAAAAAAAGATTAACATGTGCAAAGGCCCTGGGATTACTGGGTTTGAGGGCAAAATAGGCCAGAGGAAGAGGTAGGTAAAGGTCTGATTATCTAGGGCCTGGAGAGTCACTGGAGGAGTTTGTATTTTATTCTGGTTGGAATGGAAATATTTTCCTTGAAGTATTTTAAGTCAGGGAAAGGAGTAACTGGATTTGAGTTTCAGGGAGCAAGAACAGAATCAGGGAGCCCAATTAGTAGGCTGTTGAAGGCATCCAGTCAACTGATGTGGGTGGCATGGACCAGGCTGGTCACCGTGCAGTTGGTGAGAAGTGGTCCTATACAGGATGCCTTTTGGAGTTAGAGAGGACAGGCATGTTGATGAATTAGAGGAACAGTGTGAGAGGATGAAGGGAGTCAAGAAGAGTGCTAGATTTTTGGACCGAGCAACTGGTGAATGGTGTTGCCACTTCCTATGATGGATAATGATGGGAGAAGAAGAGGTACATTTGGAGCATTGTTAAGTTTGAGTTTGTCTGTTAGACTGTTGTAAAGGGAGTGCAGTGTCTAGAATCCAGGGGAGAGAACCAGGTTAAAAATGAACACTTCAGATAAAAATGCAATATATTCTAAATCCATTTGTAGCAGAAGGCATCACCCAGAGAGAAAAAGTAACTAGAGATGATGAGTTAAGCTCTTCAACACTCAGTAGCCCAGTAGAGAAACACATTTGAGAAATGTTACATACCACACTCCCTTCTGGGAGATTCCCAACATCCACCAGCACATTAAATGCACTGATAAGTCCCGCAGTCAGTAAAGAAGGCTGCTTACACTTCTTTAACTTAGGATTTCCTAAAAGCATATGATCATAGAAACCTTTTTGTATATAAAACCAATTAACATGCCATGGGATGTCAAGCAGATCAAGAACTCAAGCTGGGCCTTCAAGGATGAGTGGAATCAGGGTGATTTATGTCTAGGAGAGTATCAAGAACAAGCAAAATTCTTCTGTGAAGGGCCAGCTAGGACAGATTTTAGGCTTTGTGGGCCATATGGTCTGTGTTGCAACTACTCAGCTTTGCCACTGCAGCACAAGGCAGCCACAGAAAATATGTAAATGAATGGGCATGGCTGCATGCCAGGAAAACTGTATTTCCAAAATCAGGCAGCAGGCCAGATGCGGTCCATGGGCCATAGGTTGTTGACATCATCCTGGGTTCTAGGATAAGGAAATCTAAAGAAGGCCAAAGGCAGAGGGAGGTGTGATCCAGAGGGGAGAACAAGGCAGAGTAGGGGAGGAAGGAGAAGGTCTGGGGGAAAATAAAGAGTCAGTTTGGCTGGAGAGGGGGGCTCTTCTGCCTTCTGTGGGTCTCTCAACAACCTAGGAGGAGGGTCCTAGGATCCATTTCTACAGGTACAGAACTTGAGGCTGGGAGGTTGAGCAACCTACCCAGCTGGGACCCCAGCCCACATCACCTGATGCTGAGCACGATGCAGGATAACTACCCACACGAGAGAGGCCTGAGAAGACTGTCCTGCAGCCAGGCTCCACCCTGCTCCGTGGGTGGAACTGTATTCAGAGGCCATCTCCACCCTCTCCCCCTCACCCAGATCGAATGGCAGTTCGTCCAGGTCCTATGCCAGGCTGCCAGCCTGCACCGCCCCCTTCCTCCCCTTCTCCAGCAGATGAAAGGAAACATTGCCTCACCAAACAGGGGAGATATGTGAATTAACAAATGCCAGCGCCTCCGGTGCCATGATAGCAAAAAGAGATCCAAGGAAACACTGATATTTATTTATCTGGTGTTTTCTTTCAGATCTAGCAATGTGACAATAACACGTGTCACTGTCAGCCCAGGCCCTGCTGGCAACACCTTGAAAACTACGTGGAGGTTCAGAAAATAAACAGCAGTCGCTCTGATTCCAGTGATAAAATACCAGTGTAAGGACAGCCTCCTGGGATCCATAATCTGGAATTGTCAGGGGATAAGAATTGTCTGTCTTTTTGATAAAAGATGTCAGCTACCCTTCTGGGTTTTAAACAGAAAGAAACACTTGTGATTATGAGACTGGTTGTATATTGTGAAGTCTGTTGAAAGAATCAGTGTGTGCAATGAATGTGCTTCCCTTGCCCATCAATGTCCTTAAAATTTCCTTATCAGAAGAAAATTCAGCCAAATCAGAGTTCCAGAAAGTACACAACTCTGAAGTGCCTTGTTTTGCTCTGAGCCCTTGCCTCATGAAGGCTGAAGTTTCCTGATTACTATTCTGTTCAAAAAGCCTTCAAAGACTGTTCCAGAATTGGCAATTATTATTTTTTTTAAGGCTTAGGACTAATTAGCCTCATGAAAGATTGTTTCGTTGTTTGCGGTTTGTGGTTGTTATATGGCTTGTTTTGCCTTGAAAAATGCTGCAATTGCTTTTTTCTTTCTCAATTGAAATTCAACAGGGGAAAAAATAGCCCAATTAGGAATCATCAGTGGACTGCCTCACACATAAGCCCGAATAAATAAATATTTATTGAATGAGTGAATGAATGAATGAATATTAAACAGCTTCACATCCTGGGACAGACTAAGGATCCAAAAGAAGAATTTAAAAAACCATCAAGACCTGTTGATCAAGGCAAGCAAGAGAACCAGTCTTATGAATACTCATCAAACTCAGTGGGCCTCCAGGACACAGCAAAAGGTCATTTATTCATTCAACAAACCTCCAAGGAGTGTTCACTCTGCTCCAGGCTTCTGCTGGGGGCTGAGGGTACAGTAGGAAGCAGGATGCTACAGTCCCTGATGCTACTGCCTGAAGCTCATATTCTAATGGGAGGATGGCAGACAAAACACAAGCATACAAACTAAGGAAGAAATTTAGGTTTAAGAATTTAAGTGTGTTGGAGGTTAACAGGCAGAATAACTGGTCTGGTTAGGGAGGGGGTGTGTGTGTGTGTGTGTGTGTGTGTGTGTGTGTGTGTGTCTGGTTAGGGAGGGTGTGTGTGTGTGTGTGTGTGTGTGTGTAGTCAGTTGTGTCTGACTCTTTGCAACCCTATGAACTGACCCCACCAGGCTCCTCTATCCATGGGATTTTCCAGGCAAGAATATTGGAGGGTGGGGCTCCTCAATTCAAGAGGTGCCTTTTGGTCTGAGTTATGAAGTAAGAGAAGGCACCAGCCACATGAAATCATGGATGTTTGTGGAATATGAATTAAATGTTCCTCAGAATGTATTCAGGGGCTTCCCTGGTGGTCCACTGGTTAAGAATTTGCCTGCCAATCCCTGGTCCAAGAAGACCTCACTTGCCACCAGGCAACTAAGCCCGTGTGCCACAATTACTGAAGCTGGCGCACTCTAGAGCTCATGCTCTGCAACAACAGAGGCCACCTCAATGAGAAGCCCACGCACTGCAACGAAGAGTAGCTTCTACTCACCGCAACCAGAGAAAGCCTGCACACGGCAATGAAGACCCAGCGCAGCCAAAATAAATAAATAAAAATGTTAAAAGTTAGTAAAAAGAAAAAAAAAAGAATGTCTTTGTCTCCCGTGGCTGCTGCAACAAATTACCACAAACTTGATGGCTCAAAAGCAGATGACATTTATTCTCTCAAGTTTTGGAAGCCAGAGTCTAAAATTAGTATCATTAGGCTGACATTAAGGTGTGGGCAGCTCCCCACTCCCTCCAGACGCTCTAGTGGAGAATGCTCTCCTTGCCTCCTCCAGCTCTGGAGGCCGTCAGCATCCCTTGGCTTGTGGCTGCATCTTTCCAACCTCTGCCTCTATCTTCACATGGGCTTCTCCTTTGTATGTTTCTCCTCTTCTGAGCCCTCACCAGAAGGGACTTGAATGTCCGTAGTTTTGCCAACAGTCTGATTAAGATGATGTAGGCTTTTTCTCCCCTGTGCCTCAAAGTTCTTCCAGATTTCACCCATAATTCAATGCCAGAGCCACTTCCACCTGTTCAGACATTTGTTACAGGAGCACTCCACTTTCTGGCTGCTAGTTAAAAATCTCTTGAGTTAATTGATTTCCTTGTAGTATTGTTGTTGTTGTTGAATCACCAAGTTGTGTCCGAGTCTTGTGTGACCCCATGAACTGTAGCACACCAGGCTCCTCTGTCCATGGGATTTCCCAGGCAAGAATACTGGAATGTGTAGCCATTTCTTTCTCCAGGGGATCTTCCAGACTCAGGGATCAAACCCATGTCTCCTGCTTGACAGGCGGCTTCTTTCCCACTGAACCACTACGGAAGTGCTTATAGTATTAGGTTGACCAAAAAGTAAGATCTTACAGAAAAACCCAAATGAACTTTTTGACCAGGCAAATCCGTCAGTCTTGGCTATCTGCTCAAGGGCCAGGTCATGATGGAATGCTTTAGAGGTCATGTAAGGTATTCCTTTAGGACCTTTTTTATTTTTTTGTTGTTTTGTTTTTTTAAATTTTAACCATCATTAATACAATCACTGAGTGTATTATGTTGTACAGTATTTTCCAAAACAAATAATACTCACTATAATTTTATCTTTCCTGGATAGCCCTGGGGTCATTAGGATGAGCTTCCATTGCTGCAAGAAAGCAAGATGCTACCCTAAAAGGCTACTAAGTGCAATCCTGAGGCCCCCACACTAAATATTCCCAATCTGCTAGATTTTGTGCTTAAAAATGGAGGCCTCCCAAAACTGCTTCGATAATTCATTCTTTTCCAACTTGGGTTTTCTCCGAGGCTCCGTGCACCCAGGGTCTCACCCTTGTGACTTCCACGTTGGGAACACTCAGCCCACTCTGGAAGCTCTGCCACAAAGAAATGAATGTGGGTCACTGTGGTCTCTGCCACACACAAGTGGATGCGTCACTGCCCTCTTGCCATGTTTACCCTCCTCCCCCATTTGCCTGGTGGCTCAGACAGTAAAGAATCTACCTATAAGGCAGGAGACCCAGATTCCATCCCTGGGTCAGGAAGATCCCTGTAGAAGGGAATGGCTACCCACTCCAGTATTCTTGCATGGAGAATCCCATGGACAGAGGAACTGGGTGGGCTATAGTCCATGGGGTTGCAAAGAGTCAGACGTGATAGAGATTTTCACTCACTCATTTGCATGCTTAAAACCGTTTAATAGCTTCTCTTTGTTTCTTTGATGAAGCCCAACCCATTGCATGGCCTTAACACAGCCAGCGAGACCCAGCCCAGTGAAGCTGATCCTTCAGGCCACTCCCATTCTCTGCACTCCGGCCATCCCTGCCTCTTCAGGCCCTGGTGTCTGCCATGCTCCCCTCTGCCACTGGGCCTTTGCACATGCAGGTCCCTCCACCAGGAGAGCTCTTCCTTCCCCATCTCTCTCTTGTGCATCGAGTTCCTCTCATGATTCAGATCTCAGCGCCAGTTTCTCTTCCCTGGGGAAGCTTCTCCTGACTTTTCTGACCAGGTCTTTCTTCCCTTTAAGATCCCAAAGCACTAGATTGCTTTCCTTGGTAACTCTCATCTCTGATGAACAAATCTGCATTTATTCATGTGATAATAGGGCTGCCCTGGTGGCTCAGACAGTAAAGGATCTGCCAGCAATGCAGGAGACGTGGGTTCCGTCCCTGGGTCAGGAAGGAACGTCTAACCCCTCCAGTTGGAAGGACTGATGCTGAAGTTGAAATTCCAGTATTTTGGTCATCTGATGGGAACAGCTGACTCATTGGAAAAGTCCCTGATGCTGGGAAAGACTGAGGGCAGGAGGAGAAGAGGGCGTCAGAGGATGAGATGGCTGGATGGCATCACCGATGCAATGGACATGAACTTAGGCAAACTTCGGGAGATGGTGAGAGACAGAGGCCTGGTGTGCTGCAGCCCATGGGGTCACAAAGAGTCAGACATGACTGGGCAACTGAATCACAACAATGACCCACTCCAGTATTCTTGCCTGGAGAATTCTGTGGATAGAGGAGCCTGGTGTGCTACAGTGTGTGGGTTTCAAAGAGCCGGACACGACTGAGCAACTCACACACACACACACACACACACACACACACACACATGATTAATACAACCAGAGGCTTTCCCCTTAGTCTAGATCATTCATGCCGAAGGACTTAGTTCTCTTCACTGCGCTGCCCCCCATACATCATGCCGTTGCTGCTGGAGACTTGTTGAACGAGGGAATGAATGAATGAGTGACCTGACAACATCCTAGATCGCCAGTGGCCAAGGATGACCTCCAAGAAAATTGCCTTTAAATCCTTTAAGAAAAGATGAGTCACCTTTCTTTCTGAAGACTCTCGGGAAAGTTGGGCCCCACCTTCTACAATGCACACACATCTGTTTCAGCCTGGGCAGGCCCGGGCATGCCACTTTCCAAGAAAATGATGTGGCTCTTGCCATCCTATGTGCCTTCTAGGGCACTAACCCCAGCCCATACTGGTGTTCACGGTCCCAAAGGACAAGCACTATTCCATGTCCCATTAAGCAGATTCCTGTTCTTCTAGCTCTACACACTGACCGGGTCAGATCCTCCAGCCATGCTCCGAAGGGGGCAGAAGGCAAAGAGCCACATCCTTCTGGGGCTGGGCAGCGCCTGAGAAACTGCATCCACTGCCCCAGCTCATCCAGCAACAGGAAAGGAGCAGGCAGCGAGGTCCCTGCCTAGAAAAGGAGGCTGGTTCCTCCAGTACCAAGGAGAATGAGTCACCTTCCCAGAGTGCAAGACGAAACTTCATCAGTCCCTGGGAAACATCTCCCAGCAGTGAAAAGGGGAGGGCTTGACCTGGTGCCCGGGATGTCCCTCTGGGCAGGACACAGCATTTCCATGGTTGTCAAGATGTGGACTCCAGACGGCAACTGCCTGTGTCCCTTCGGCCTCAGTTTCCTCATCTGGAAAATAGGCTTAAAAATAGCACCTATATCATAAGGTTGATATGAAGATTAAATGAGCTGACACAGACAAAGTACCCGGGCCAGACACATAGCACAGATGTTGATTCAGGTATTGTATTAATAAGATTAGCTATTACTATTATTGATTATTATTGTTGATAGAGGTACTATATTAATAAGATTAGCTATTACTGTTATAGGTTGAAGGCAGGAGGAGAAGGGGACAACAGAGGATGAGATGGTTGGATGGCATCACTGACTTGATGGACATGAGTTTGAGCAAGCTCTCGGGGCTGGTGATGGACAGGGAAGCCTGGCATGCTGCTGTCCATCGGGTCACAAAGAGTCAGTCACAACTGAGTGACTGAACTGAACTGACTGATTATTATCAGCCACTACTATTACTGGTGGAGTTGACATGCTATACATTCCATTCTCCCCTTGAGCATCAGAATGGTTGAGGCATAAGATGAATGGATTAATCCAGTTTTCTAGGTTGGGAGATCATCTCTGATCATACCAATTTGCAAACATTGTGCTATTTGTATTTTATAAATAATTTGCAAGCTGGCTCAAACTCTTTGAGGTGTCCAAAGGCTGTTTCAGACTCTATAGGGTCTTTGAAGGGCCTGGGGATTCCCACAGCCTTGATGCGGACAACAGTGTGAAATGAACATCACAGGCTCAAAAAACAGACTCACCAGATTCAAGTCCCAGCCCTGCCCTTCGTCCATGTCACCATGACCCACCATGGACCTTGCCTTGGCCTCATTTGGAAAACGGGAGTAATACTAGCACCTTTGCTGTAGAGTCACAGGGAGTCTTTAATAAGATAATTGACTCGAAAGCATTGAGCCTTTCTTCCAGCACAGAGTCAGTAGTGATAAATGTTGGCTTCTATTTGTTAGGGTTGGACAGAATTCAACTCTTTAAGGCCCGGGGTCCACCCACAGTGGCTGAAGACGTAGGAGATACAAACTGGATCTCTAGGATTTTTAACCTAAAACTCCTCGCCCTCTTGTTTTTCTACCTGTCATCACGCTCATAAAAAACCAAGAGCCCAAAGAACACTGGATGACAGAAATCAGCTGGCTGCCTGGGTTCTGGGTCAGCAGGACTTGACAAGATTGTCTAGGTTTCGGACAAAGCAGCCCTGCCTGGTCACGGTGAAGATCTGTCATTTGGTTTGAAGTCAGGGATGGTTCCCCTTTCCTTCTGGACTTGCGTGGAATTCTGGCCAAAGTGCATACCAGCTGCCTGCGCCCCTAATAGCTCAGCAGGCTTCTATCTTGATGAGAAGCAATTTCATAAATTCAAACGGGGCACGTTTCCTCCGCAATCTATTTAGTTTAACAAGTTAATCAGAGTGCACGAGCCCAATTTGTCACTGCACTGTTTTCTTTCGCTTGCCGCTCTAATTGTATAAATATGCCCAGAGGTTTGATGAAACTTCTAACATATCAAACAACAACAAATGGCCCACTTACAGAGTGTGCAGTAGCTATTTCAAAGCAGGGTATTTCCCTCTTGAAGCTGGAGGCTCCCGTTCCTACCCAACAGTCTGGCACAACTGGGATCCCCCTGCTTGGAATCAACCTGATCCCAGGGTCTGGACCACAGCAAGTAGGGAGGAAGGGGCAGGGGAAGGATGCTGCAGAATGTAGCTGTCTCTGACTCCTGGGCTAACTCCACACAACACCAAGTCCAACCCAGATCTTCTCTGTCTTTGGGATTGTGCAGAAGGGCGAATGGCGAGACTTGGGAGCTTGAGAGTGCGATGCCTCTGGGGTCCAGGCCTTTTCTATCAGTTTCTCAACTGAACTGCTTTCAATGCTTGATTTATGAAAATGCTGGTGCTGAAGCTGTTGGGCTAGCCCCTGGAAACTGATAATAAATCTAAGGCATGGATCACAGGTGGTAGAGCTCTTTGAGCTGGATAGTGGAGAAAAAGTCTAGGAAACCGAAGCGAATGCGTCTGCATTTGCTTCTGGAAGTGTGACTTTTCGGGATTTCCTCTTTTATGTATTTTGAATTCCCTCCTGTTGGATCTAAACCTTCTGTCTCCTCGACGTTCGTGTTCACGTTTCAACCTATAAATTTCATTTTAATAAAGGAGGTGTCTAGCAAGGAGATAAAATGTTCTCTAAGACAGAAAACTTCTGTCCCCACCTCCGCCCCCCCCACCCCCATCTTTCACACATTTTGTCTCAAACCACAGATGTTTCCTCTGCCTTATCGGTGTGCTAAAGAGAAACCCAATACGCCGGGCTTTCAAATTTTCCGCCACGGAAACAAAGGACAACAGGAGGCAAGCAAGGCCTTGCTTTACTTGGAGTGGGGAGAGCCAAGAGGGAAATGGGAAAGGGCCAGGTGCCCCGGGAGAGGAGCAGGGACTCTGGTTACCCTGGCTCACCCCTCATCCCCAGCTGAAACCATTCAAGTCATCAATGCTCCACCCACCTGTCAGAGTGAGGCTGCAAATGCCATCCTGATGTCACGTTCCTAATGTTCTTCCAGGGCTCTGGTTACAGACCATGCTGGGACCGTGCACTTGGTCTCAGGCAGAGCTGCCTGCCCCGCCTGCCCTCAGCTCCTTCGCCTCCCTCACTGAGAATTTTCATTTGTCTGTGATGTTAATTTCATAGCCTTGGTCTGGGGACCCAGTGTCCTGAGCCAGAGCCCTTCCTGACACATCCAGGAAGCCCCACCAGGGACCAGGTCTTCTGCCCCATCCCATCCTACTATCTCTGATGCCCAAACACTTTATTTAGGATTTTTAATGTTCCCAGGATAACTTGTAATGCTCACACCCCCAGGTTGCTAATGTCATCATTAGTCACCCAGACCTCAGGCATGTCAAAGTGGCCCCTCACCCCGTTCCAGCCACTTAGTACATCGACCTGTTGCCAAAACCTCTTAAATGTGTTCCTGTGGGTCCCCTCCTTTTCTGGCTATGCCCCCTGCCTTAATTTACACATTCATCACTCACTAGACCCCAACAGGAGCAAATGCTCTATTTTAACAAACAAATATGTATATAATGTGTCATAGAAAATAGCCTTTTCATTTGTACAAGTGAGTGCTGTCCTTTTGAACAAATATGTCTAAATCCAGAAGTAAGTCCATTTACACTGTGAAAACGTACAGAGAAGAGCCCTGCCTACCTGGTGGGCAGATTGAGCGAACAGGTTAAGAGCACACGCTCAAGTCCAAAATCCAGCTCTTGCAGTTTCCACACTGTGTGACCTCGGGCAACTCCTTAACTTCTCTGTTCCTCTCAGGATGATGGAGAGGATCAAGTGAGTTATTGCTTACCTTACACAGGGTGAGTGCCTCGAGCATTGCTGCATCACCACTGGGGAAGTCTTGACTAGAGCACAAGGCTCCTCTGTGCCTCCTAGAGTGACGCATCTAGAAGCTGAATCAGAGCATATCACATCCCTCCTGAAAACCCTTCCTATTGCCCGAAGGATGAAGTCTGAACCTCTCACAATGGCCCCTGATCTTCCAAGTCTATCTCCAGCTGATTTCCACATCTCCTTTCTCTGCAGTTTTCCATCTATACTCAGTGATCCTGCAATATCACCTTCTGTCCCCCACGTGCACGTCATTCGTCCATGCCTCAGTGCCTCTGCCCCTGCTGTGACTTCTGCCAGGCATGTCTTTCTCTCGTCTTGTCCACTGGGCAAACTTCTCCTCTTCACGTTTCACTTCCTCAAGGTAAGCTCCCTTTCACTTCTTCCCCAGACAGGGTAGACACTCTGAAACATCGAAAAGAAAAAAAAAAAGTACCAAAAGCAACTCCATTCACAATCAGAAACACAGCTAAAGACACAAAATTAAAATATCTATTTTTTTTTAAATCACAAAGTCATGTGTTAAAGATAGAAAAGGGTTTGGTTTGTAATTTATCTCAAGAAAAATGGAAGAAGAATTATTTCCAATACATTTATCTGATGTTTAACCACATCTAGGCTATGATTACAACTGTGCATTAATTTTGAGAACTAACAAATTCATATTCTTAAAGATCTTATAAAATCGTACAAGTCAATCTCCTTATTTGACCTTGACAGCACAATTATTTTAAAAGGTTGTCTTTTGAACACGTCAGACGATTTCATTCATTTTCTCCGTGATGTTCACCTCATCCTCTTGCAAAGCCCTTAACATGTCATCATCCCTGTTTATTTTCCCTTTTCTTCTGCCAATCCCTCCTTTTCGGCTGCCCTATCTTCCTTGAACACTGGCTTTGAGAATGACTTCAAGAAGTTCTCCAAGTTCACTTTCACCTGCTTCGTGAAACCCTGCGTCTTTTACATGACTGTTGATTTCCGTTCACAGTTAATTTAAGTTGTATTTAGTTGTGTGTGTTAAGATGTGTATAGTATAGGGTTATCCA
The DNA here is from genome assembly GCF_019320065.1 of Cervus canadensis. Taxonomy (NCBI): domain Eukaryota; kingdom Metazoa; phylum Chordata; class Mammalia; order Artiodactyla; family Cervidae; genus Cervus; species Cervus canadensis. The sequence goes on from NC_057403.1 coordinate 42,867,966, forward strand.
AAAGTGAATAGTCACATAGCAAGGACTTCTGTCTTTCTTACGTCTCTAACCATCTATTGTGTTATAACTGGACATCTGTGCCTTGGGAGTGCACACACAGTGCATCCCTCAGCCAATCCCATCAATACATTTGCTTTTATGATATAAATAGTACATGAATACATTCACTTGTAAAAATTATTTTCAAACAGTGGATATAAAGCTGGAGATCTCCTTAACCACCTCCCCAAGTCCCACGCCCCCAACCAGAGTGACTGCTATCATGTGTTTGGTGGATTTCCTTTCAGATATTTTTTCTGTAAATTTGTATGCATCTGTAGAAATACATGGTATTGCTTTGGGTCAGTTCTACAGGTTTGTTTGTTGGTGAAGTGTTGCTTTTACACAGTTTATTTCATACTGTTTGGATATTACTGCATCTTGTTTGTTTTTTTTTCACCAACAGAAAGTCTTTGAGAATTTCCTAAACTTATACATCAAATTCTATGCTACGGCCATCACTGAGAACTCCAGCTGAGCAGAGGGGACAAGGGATGTGAAGGAAATCCCAGGGAGGTGATGACTGCCACAGAGCATCATTTCACCATTGCCTTTGGATGGACAGTTAGTTTGTTTCTAATTGCCTACCAAGCAGGGCTACAATGAACATCTTTGTGCAAGGTGCAAATACTTTCCTAAGGTAGATAGATTCCTAGAAGTAGCATTGCTGGGTCAAGGGACAGGGCCATGCACATTTTTAATTTTAGTAAATCCTGCCAAATTTCCTCAACCAAGTTACACTCTCACTTCAATAAAAAAAAAAAGTCCATTTCCCCCACATTATGCAACTCTGATATTATTAAAATGTAAATTATTTGCACTGTGATAAGTGAACAAATATATGTGATTTAAATTTTAATTTGCATTTTCCTGAAAACTAGTGAGTCTGAGTTATCTTTTCTCTCTTCCTCTCTTTTGGCCATTTTTATTGTCTCACATTATTCAGTGAAGTTGAAGATGTCTGAGGCAAAGGCACAGAGCCTAATACCTCCCCAGGGTTCTTTCATGCCTTCTGTCCCCTCTGGCTACTATAAACTCTCAGTGATGCCCACTGGTTGAGCATCACGAGTTCTGTGGTTGACTCATAACAGGAACACTGGACGTGGGCTCTGACTTCTGGGATCTGAGGTGATTCCAGGAAAGCGACAGACTTCTCCACCATCTTTAATCAGGGTAGGCTTCTTGAGCTAGCCTGGCTGTGTTGAGATCCCAGGACTGTCCTCGGAACACCACAGGCTGGCTTCCCAGTCCTGGCCCCTCTGCACCACTCCAGGGCCCTAGGCTGAGCTCTCAGGCCCACCGACAGCCTGCTGCATTAGGGCTCAGCCCTCTCAGATCCAGTCATCCCCAGAGAACTGGCTCCAGCCCCAGGAGAGGGCACAGCTGTGAAAGAAGCTAATGTTACAGGTAATTTTGGCAATTAAGGCTCATGTTCAATTTAGCAGATTTATAGAATGTTACTTGGGAGGACCAGAGGTCTGGGATGAGTCCAAACAGAATTAAGCACAGAGAACCCAAGTTCCAAGCCCAACCTCCTCCTTGCCTGTTTTGTTCAAAAACGCCTCTCATGCTCCCTGCCTGAGAGCTCACAGCTAAAAGAGCACTTGGCCATGGGGCTCTCTGCACAGACACTAGACAGAGCTTGGCAACCCATCTACTGTGTGTCCGGGCGGGTTTGATCCCTGGTCAGGGAGCTAAAATCTCGCATGCCTCATCGAAGTAGACACACAGTGTCATCCACTTTGTATCTTTAAACAACCCTTTGGGGCCAATCCCATTTTAAAGATGAGGAAATTGAGTCTCAGAGAACTGAAGAATCTTACTCAAGGACACTCACAAGATGACTAAACCCCACTGTATGACCTATAGGTCTTTCCCACTTACCAAATATGTGTGTTGCTTTTTTTTTTAATGTTAACCATTTTTAAAGTCTTTACTGAATTTGTTACTATATTGTTTCTGTTTTATGTTTTGTTTTTTGGCCACAAGACATGTGAGATCTTAGCTCCCCAGCCAGGGATCAAACCCACACCCCTGGCATTGGAGGCCCTACGTTGAAGTCACTGGACCACCAGGGAAGTCCCCATATACCAATATTTACTATTTTTTGTTTAATTTTTTTTCCATGTGTCACCAGTACCATGATTTGCTTAATATTTTTCTTTAAATCTTCTCACTTGGAAAAACTTACATACCTTCTCTAGGAGGAATATACAGGAAATTGTGATTTAGATGTATCAAATATATATGTTTGCTTAAGTACCCATAATGGCTATGGAATACAAGGAAAATGTTCATTCTGTGTACCACTCTAAGGTCTTCTGTGTGTGTCACCAGGACACCCTATCTGTGCCTCATCTTGGAGACATCGCCTGATACCACACTTCTTCCTTGGGGAACATGACCTCCCACCTCGGAGGCCAGCCCCCCGGCTAGGGGCCAGGGGTGGGGGATAACGGAAGTGTTAGCTCTAGGGTCACGCAGCTCAGAATTCAAATCCTGACCTTGCCACTTTACTAGCTTTCTGAACTTAGCCAAGTTTCTTAGTCTCTCTGAGCCTCCATGCGTCTCCGTGAGCCTCCATGAGTCTCTCTGAGTTTCCACGTCTGTAAAATGGGGCTAATAATGGTAGTAGCCTCCTTGTAGGGCTGCTGGGGTAACTCAATGAGATAACACACGACATGAGCTTGACATTTGGTAGCTCTCATGATGTTTTGTGGTTTAGAGGAAGGAATAGATGCCACCTGGGTCCTTCCTGCAAGAGGCCAGGGCAGAGTTCAAGTTCCTGATTGTCTGCAAGGGCCGATGTCTTTACTTTTGAAGTGATTGGCCCTCCAGGTTAAGAATGCATAGTCTTTAGGCAATGCTGCCTTGGACTCCGGTCTCTGCTTGGCTGAACTTGGAGCTCAGTTCAGGTGGGAAAAAAAGTAAGGACTCAGAGCAGCTGATCTGTCCCACTGCCTAGCTGTATAGAGCAGTCAAGACTGGGAAATTGAACCAGAGCAGCAGAGACACTTGGGATCACTGACCTCCCTGTAGAACGCTCCCCCCAAACAATCCAGGGTGCATCTACTCACTTTGGTGGTAGGCTCTACCTGAGAACTCAGGAAGCTGGAACCTCTACACATGCTTAGGAATGGGGGTGAGGGGGTGAGCAGGGCCACGACATGATGCTATTGTTAGGCTTCAGACATTCTTGCCCTTGTGAGCCCCTTCCTCCATGAAAAAAAAAAAAAACATTTTTCAATGGGGCTTCCCTGATGGCTCATCAGGTAAAGAAACAGACAAAGGATTAATCTCAAAAATATACAAGCAACTCCTGCAGCTCAATTCCAGAAAAATAAATGACCCAATCAAAAAATGGGCCAAGGATCTAAACAGACATTTCTCCAAAGAAGACATACAGATGGCTAACAAACACACGAAAAGATGCTCAACATCACTCATTATCAGAGAAATGCAAATCAAAACCTTAATGAGGTACCATTACACGCTGGTCAGAATGACTGCTATCCAAAAGTCTACAAGCAATAAATGCCAGAGAGGGTGTGGAGAAAAGGGAACCCTCTTACACTGTTGGTGGGAATGCAAACTAGTACAGCCACTGTGGAGAACAGCGTGGAGATTCCTTAAAAAACTGGAAGTAGAACTGCCATATGACCCAGCAATCCCACTCCTGGGCACGCACACCGAAGAAACCAGATCTGAAAGAGACACGTGCACCCCAATGTTCATCGTAGCACTGTTTATAATAGCCAGGACATGGAAGCAACCTAGATGCCCATCAGCAGAAGAATGGATAAGGAAGCTGTGGTACATATACACTATGAAATATTACTCAGCCGTTAAAAAGAATACATTTGAATCAGTTCTAATGAGATGGATGAAACTGGAGCCCATTATACAGAGTGAAGTAAGCCAGAAAGATAAAGACCAATACAGTATACTAATGCATATATATGGAATTTTAAAAGATGGTAACGATAACCCTATATGCAAAACAGAAAAAGAGACACAGATGTACCGAACAGACTTTTGGACTCTGTGGGAGAAGGCGAGGGTGGGATGTTCTGAGAGAATAGCACTGAAACAAGTATACTATCAACAGATCACCAGCCCAGATTGGATGCATGAGACAAGTGCTCAGGGCTGGTGCACTGGGAAGACCCAGAGGGATGGGATGGGGAGGGAGGTGGGAGAGGGGATCGGGATGGGGAACACATGTAAATTCATGGCTGATTCATGTCAATGTATGGCAAAAACCACTACAATATTGTAAAGTAATCAGCCTCCAACTAATAAAAATAAATGGGAAAAAACAAAGGACAAAAAAAGAATCCACCTGCAACGTAGGAGACGCAAGTTCAATCCCTGGGTTGGGAAGATCCCCTGGAAGAGGAAATGGCAACCCACTCCAGTATTCTTACCTGGAAAATCCCATAGATAGAGGAGAATGGCAGGATACAGTCCATGGGGTTGCAAAGAGATGGACACAACTGAGCAACTAAACACACAAAAATATTTTACAGTGATGTTGGTATAAAGGCGAATTGAGGCTGAAGTCATTATTATTTAATTATTACCACTATTTTCCTTTTTACCCTCTGATTTAAAAAAGAAAATAACATTAAGACCTTTTTGTGCACCCCTAGAAGTACGATGGGACTAGACACTGTGACTACCTGAACACCTAAACAATAGGCTATCTCAGGTGAAGAGGATCAGGTTGACAGTATCCCAGCGGTGTTCCCCAGAGCTAAACCCAAAAGGACATGCCTGTAGAGAAGATGCTCCCAAATTGGCTGTCAGGTCCTCCCGGGTGAGCATGACTTCCCCAAACAGTCGTGGGAAGGGGCTGATCACCCCTGAATAATGGGGCCAGACCCAAGACTGGGGCAAATGCCCCTGGCTGAGTCTGGGGCACAGACCCTAGATTCCAGCTGCACCCTCCATGTCAAGGATGGAAGGAGAAACCCAACCAAGGTGAGGAGATCAAGAGACATGCCAGCCCTAGGGATAAATCTCCTGCACCCAAAACCGCTGTGATGCTCATTAGACTCCCTCCCAAGAAGTTTACATTCCTGCCAAAATCATACCCCAAATACAACTTAATAATAACAGGTGAACCTTTCACCTGGCCAATTCTGTGTCTAGCACTCACTGGATTGTTTTAGGCAGAGCTCTTGGTTGAAAATGACAAACCCAACCCCAGATGCTTCAGCCAAAAGGGGGGCATTTATCACAAGGCTTCAGGTGTCTCAGGGAAGCCAAAGGCAGGAAAACACTCTTCCTTTGGGACCAGAGCTGGAGAGATGTCCAGAGGATTATCTGTGTCTCAACACATTTCATTCTGCTTCCTCTGCAATCTGGGCCAGAGGCAAAATATTGCTGCCCCATGGCTCCCAGGCCACGAGTTACCATTTTAGAAACCTTCAGACACCACTGTGCTGTCTCATTATCCTGAATTTCTCCAGGAGAGAAGCTGATTGGTTCAGCTTGGGTCAGGTGTCCTGCCAAATAAAGCAGGAACACCCAGAGCAAACAACGCTTCTGGGTGCCTATGTCCTGTAGATGAAACTGCAGTTTCCACAGAAATTTGCACTGGGGAGTGGGGGCTAAATGGACTAGGGGGTCATCACATGAGTTCCCTCAGTTTTAGTCCATCCTAATTTAGTCCATTAGGAACAGAAGGAATGGCACTTCCCTGGTGGTCCAGTGAATAAGAATCTGCTTGCCAATGCCAGGGACATGGGTTCAATCCCTGGGTCGGGAAGGTCTCACATTCCATGAGGCAACTAAACCCATGAGCACCACAACTACTGAATCCAAACACTCTGCCAAAGAAACCACCGCAATGAAAAGCTCAGACACAGCAACTAGAGAGTAGCCCCTGCTCATTGCAACTAGAGAAAGTCTGCACACAGCAGTGAAGACCAGCACAGCCAAAAATTAATCAAAGAAGCAGCAGCAGAAGGAATGGAAGTTGTGGGTAGCAAAAGTATATCCAATTTGCAGGTTGAGTCCAACCATGGGAGAGTAATGGGCAGAGCCATCTTGGCACAACAGTCATTATTGATGTTGCTTGCAATCCTTCAACCAGAGTGTGATATTTACCCAACAGCCGCCTCCCGGTCTCCGGGGTCTTGGTCACAAACACACAACCAGAACCAGCCCGCTCAGAGCACAGGGGCGGTAGGACTCCCACTTGCGTCTGGGGGCAACACACTTTCCAAGTTGAAGCTGGCTGCCTACCAGACACTCACTTCACCATAGACCCCCTAGGTGGGACAGAGCAAGAGGAAGGCAAATCAGGGCTGGGTGGACTTCAGATACAGGCTGCAAAGGGCAACTGCCATCCAACAGCTCAGCGCTGGGCAGTGGCTGAGCCTCCAAGCCAAGAGAAGTTGCAGCCAACATACCGGCATCCCAGACGCCTCGCAGACGACGCTGCCCCTCTGCCATCTCTCCCAGGGAGCCTGCCAAGTCCCCAGGCCCAGCCGGCGCTGACATTTAAAGCAAAGTGTGTGTGAACCATATTAAACAATATACCAAGCTGTGGGTTATTAAGTGTAGGGTAAATTGACCACAGCAATTAAACTGAGATTAGGCAGTGATAAAGCCAGAATCCCAGGCCACCAACGCTGTAACATATGGAGGCCTGGCTAGGACAAAGTGTGAAAGCCACATCAGAAACTTGGTGACGTGGTCCTGGAAGAAGAGTCGCCCAGTCATCCCAGCACCCTGCTCTGACTCCTCATTTTTTGTGCTTTTGACAATCTGACCTCCTCAAGAAGACATAGCCTCTACCCAGCATCCAGGAATGACTGGGGACTGCCATGTAGGATCAGAGGGATGGGTTCTCAAAGAACTGTCTGACCAGCTGTGGCTGGATGCTCTCTGCCTCTGTTCCAGTTTGATTGATATATAGACCTATGTGTTCGCCTCAATAGCTAGAGATCCCCACAAGCATGACCAGTCAGGAAAGTCCCAGGTGGGGCCAGCTCCATCCGGTATCTGCTAGGCAGGGCTGGAGGGTGTGGGAACGATTTCATGACTCTGAAACACACACCACAGATCTTGAAACAAGCATGCATTGCCCTTTAAGTCACTGGCTCCAAGCCTCTGGGTAACAGGGTCGAGGTCTTGCCAACAACCTGCTGGCCTGTTCTCCATGCCTTTGGCGGGTCCCTGACATTCAGATGCTGCTTGGTGTGTGTGGGCGGGTGGGGAAGGAGGGGCCCAGAGGAGGCTTCTCCTCCAAGACTGGGTCTGAGCCCCAAGGTCTCATCAGAGCTGTCCCTTTTGCCCAAAGATTCCCCATGCCCTGAGACGGGCTTAGCTCCAGAATCCACTGCGCCAAGGAGCCTCAGTGGGTCAGAGCTCCAGGGTCAAGAGTCAAACAGACTGCAGTTCAAACTCTGGCCCTGCCTCTTGCTCACTACATGACTGGGCAAAATTGCTTTCTCTGAGACTCAGTTTTCTCACCTATTAAATGGCCCCAAAATAGAATCTCTTTGGGTAAGCATGTATACATACATATTTAAAGTTGCAGAAGGGTCCTACCCGTCAAAGGCTCTATATCTCTGGTGATAGCAGATAGCAAAGATGATGGTGGTGATGAGGATTATAAGGATGTTCCAGGAGAAGGTGGCACTGAAATCTGTTATTACCCTGACCTTGAAAAGTGAAAGGGTTAGTTGCTCAGTCGTGTCCAACTCTTTGCGACCCCATGGACTATAGCCTGCCAGGCTCCTCTGTCCATGGGATTCTCCAGGCAAGAATACTGGAGTGGGTTTTCCGACCTAGGGATTGAACCTGGGTCTCTTTGCAGGCAGATTCTTTACCAGCTGAGTCACCAAGGAAAGGTAAGTGTATGTCCTGGGCTGTCATATAAAATGTTCTTTCTGTGGCCAGGGGCCAGGTTTGTAAACACATGTATCATCCACCCTTCCTCTGCTCTGCTCCATAATGGGGTGTGGGGAGGGCTAGCCCTGCAGGCTGCCTGTGGTCTCAGACCCCTGTAAAAGTCCAAGGAGTCAGTTAGCGGCTAGGAGGTCCTGGCAGGAGTCTGGAGGGTGGGAAGGGGGGGGAGGAAAAGCTAGGATATTTCACCCACAGCACTCTCTCTCTGCCTCAGGGGACTTTCAGGAGAAACTGCATCTTCTCTGTGACTCATGTTCCCCCCAGACAGCCTGGCATGGCTGTAGCTTCCACTGGGTGACCTCCTGGCCCCAGTGGCTCAGGAAACACAGCTTCTGCCCTTGGTCCCTCCAGCCTGGAAGAATGAGAATGGGAGCTACATCCAGCTGTTTCTCCATCTGAGTCACCTCAAGGCTTTTCCCCAACCTCCAGAGACATCTCACCTCTTCCTCTAACTGTAATCAATTTCCTGTATTCATCCCCCTCTGTTGAAAACACTTGAGGAGCTCATGTCTTCCTGGCTGGACCCTGAATGATCCACTCACCTCTCCAAAGTGTCTTTGTAGCATTCAGAGAGGGCAGGGTCCCAGAGAACTTCTCAGTATTTTGAATTTTAATAGATAAATGTGCTGAAGCACACACTCAATGGCAAGTTCTATGAGGGGAAGACCTGGGACTGTTTGGTTAACCTTTGCATCCCCAAAGTCCAGAAGAGCACTGACACATAGTAGGCACCTTACATGTGCATGCCTACTCAATCGATTCAGTCATGTCCAACTTTTAGTGACCCCGTGGACTATAGCCCACCAGGCTCCTCTGTCCATGGGATTCACCAGGCAGGAATGCTTTAGTGGGTTGTCATGCCCTCCTCCAGGGGATCTTCCCAACCCAAGGATGGAACCCATGTCTCCTGTGTCTCCTGCATTGCAGGCAGATTCTTTATCCACTGAGCCACCTGGGAAGTCCCAAGCATCTTATAAATATGCACTAAATGGATAAACTAACAAACCAAAAAAAAGAACCCACTGGGAGGCAGCCCCCGCAAGAGGATGGGAGAAGGTTCTATGATCATTGTTGAACTGATTGAGGGAACAGATAGACCTGTCTCATTGCTTCTTTATTAGTAGGAATAACAATGATGATGTTTAGACAGTTAAAGAAGCAGGTTCCATCTAAGCTTCCAGAAGGGCCAAAATCAACCCCTGGACGCAGTCAGATACAGCCCACTGTTCAACAAGTTAAATGAATTGATGCACCACACTCCATAGCCTGAGTTCTAATTGAACATTCTACCACACCCTTGATCCTATTCCTTCCTTTGTTCCTTAAAGGGGCAAGGGGTGCGGGGGGCTGGGGGTGGTGGGCAGGGGGAAGTGATGGGGAGACGATCTTGTTTGATTTAACATATCTTTATAAATTGCCCAAAGTCCTTTCTGGTTCTTGTTGGAGGCAGATCTGAAAAAAAAAAATGAATGTAATAATACTGTAACCCAGAGATATTGTGGGTTGGGGATATGGTTGAACCCAAGCACTGGGTCTATTTGTAAATGGGCCCCTGAGGTTAAGATACCACTGGCCAAGCTTTTTGAGCATTTTTTGGTTCTGAGTGGTCAGGAAGGATGAGGAATCTCTGCCCAAAACCGAGTAGGTTCCAAATTATAAAACCATGGCTCTGTAGAGAGGTATATATTTGATGTTCCTGGGAAGTGGGATGGTGCGGTCTTCAGGCTGATCTGGCTCCTCAGCTCTACCCCCAGTCACACTGGAGACTTAGAAGAACTCCAGATTCTTCTTTACCCTGAATCACAAGTTTATCTGCCCCTTGACCTACCCACCAGTCCCTGCTCTCAGCTAGCTACCGTACTAAAGTAAACTAATTTATACTAAAGTGTGAATAGTTCTTCATAAGCTTAAGGTGTTTGCCTGTGAATATGAAAGTTGTCTTTCAAGGTCCTTTGGGAAGGATGCTCATCACCCTCAATGATGTAATCTAGGAGATTTCTAGAAGGGAAATCTTCTCACTAATAGTCTGTTGACTTACCATCCAAGAGTTCTTCCTGGTTACACTTCAGCCATGGCAGGACTTTGAATGGGCTACATTCTTTTCCTGAGCCCCTGATTTTCCTTCTGTTACTTGAGTGGGTTGAGGGTGGCTCAGTTCTAAAAGATCCACCTACCAACACAGGAGATGCGAGAGACCTGGGTTTGATCCCTGGGTCAGGAAGATCCCCTGGAGGGGGAAATGGCAACCGGCTCCAGTATTCTTGCCTGGAAACATCACAGTGATAGGGGAGCCTAGCAAGCTACAGCCCATGGGGTAATAAAGAGTCAGATGTGATTGAGCACACACACACACACACACACACTTGAGTGGGTTGAATAAAATGGCCTCTTAGGACTTTTCACTCAAAAGTTGATTGATTCCTTGAATCCAAATTTCTTAGCTTGACTTTTAAATCTTTCCATACAATGACTCTAAAGTCAACTTTATTCACCACCATTCTCTGTACAGAACCCAGACAGGCCACATTAACAATGCTATCAATAATCGTATAAAATTGCTGGTGTTTCTTAAGTACCTGTGTGCCAGGCTTTGAGAACTTTTCCCATCTGATCCTCCCAACAATCCTACTAAAATCATTCCCATTTTACATATGAGAAAGTGAGGGCTTACATCACTTGCTCACACAGCAAGTAAGGGCCAGGGCTAGGGTTCAAAGCCAAGCAGTCCATACCCTACGCCACAATATTATGCTGGTTGACTGGCCCACCGAAAAAGCCCTGGGTATCCCTCTCGCTATACAGATGTGAAAACTAGACTCAGAGAGGTTAATTAACTTGGCCAAGGTCCTGCAAGCAATAAGTGGCCTCTGAAGCACTTCCCTTGAATTCCACCCTGTTCCCACTAGATCCCAAGACCCTCAGGCTGCCCTCTGGCCGCCCCTCTCCCATCACCCTGGAGGTACCTCTCTCTCTCTCTCTCTATCTCTCTCTCTCTCTCTCTCTCTCTCTCCTTAGACTGCCTGACCTGCCTCTGCCTCCCCAGCACTGACCGGGAAACACAGCAGAAGACCTGAGGGTCTGGGCAATTCAGCAAAGGCAGCAAGTTGCTCCTTTTCCATGAAAATACAAATCAAGAAACCCAAAGTCTTTTCATCTGACCCAGAAAATAAACTTCCTTTCTTCTAGGCTGGCTTAGTAGATGCCAAGTTCCACCTCAGGCCTTTAGAAAACCTAACCAAACCAAACACAGCTAAGCCTTAAACCCTTCTATGATTCCGTTTATAATAAAAACATGGACTTCCCCTCTCCCCTGGTGGGGCGAATTGCTGCGGTGAGCAAAGCTGTTTTCATAGTCAGCTAATTACCCCCTTAAAGATGGCTGATGATCTAACTTCCCGCCCTCCATTTGGCCTGAGAAGTCCCCCCGCTCGGCTCCAGAAGGCTAAATGGAGGAGAAGCAGGCACTAGAGGGGTGGGAAGGGGCAGGAGGGAAGCCCCCAGGACCCCTACCACCTAGAGCCTAGAACAAGAACCGTGGAGGCAGAAAATCAGGCTTCCAAACCTGCCTATGCCAGCTCAGGTCTGCACAAGTGATATTACCTGCCTGAGGCTCAGTTTCCTCATCTGTAAAATGGGGACACCAGTGGTGCCATGAGAAAGTACAGAGAAAGTAAGGTTCTGGCACAAAGCTAGTGCTTGGTTGGTGCTAGATTACTCATCTCTTTCCTGTCCTACTTTCTAATCTTGCTTGGACTACCCAAGACTGAAAAGCCTGACTGGGCGTTTGCCACTTTCAGCATGTCCCTCCCCAATCATAATAGTCATAATGAACATTTAATGAGCACATCAGCCAGAATTTGGTGTCTTAAATGGTTTATAGCTGTTATCATTTTTTAACCCTAAAAACAATCCTGGGAGATAAAGTCCTATTATTTTTTCTGCTTTTTTAAAAAATTTATTTTGTATTGGGGCATAGCCAATTTGCAAACAATGTTGTGACAGTTTCAGGTGAACAATGAAGGGACCCAGCCATACACATCCATGTATCCATTCACCCCCAAACTTCCCTCCTATCCAGTCCACCACACAACATTGAGCAGAGTTCCATGTGCTATACTGTAGGTCGTTGAGACAAGTCTTATTATTATGCCCACTTTACAGATGAAGCAATTGATGCTCAGAAAGGTTAACTTATTCAACTAGGAAGTGCTGCAATAGAATTATTATTTATGATAATATTTCAGAAGCTACTTGGGAGTTCTTGTGTGTGTGTTTCATCTTTTTTAAAAAATGGATAAAGAATTTGCTGGATATTGAATTCTGCAATGAGGAGGATCTTCTCAGGGTTTGAAGGCAATATTATATCACCTTCTAACTTCCGCTGTTGTTGAATAGTCTCTTGCTATTCTTATCCCCAATCCTCCTAGGGTGATATGTTTTACCTGTCTGAAAGTCTTTAAGACCTTCTCTTTATTTTTGATGATCTGAAATGTTGTCATATGAGCCTTAGTGTCAACCTTTGTTCATTCATCACACTGGAAAGCCATTTAATCTGAAGATTTCTAGGCAGCGTTCTTGCATTTTTTTCATTGTGTTTCTTTTCTGTGTACATTGTTCCTAAGCTTCCTAACAGTGGGATAAAAGACACAGGAGTTTGGCCTCGAGTTTCTTAAAAATCTTTCCCTCCTAATAACTATCTTTTTAGTTTTTAAAAATTTAATCTTCTGATTTTCTCAACTTCATCTTCCATCTCTTCTATTACATTTTTTTCATTTTCACTATTATATTTTTAGTTTCTAAGAACATTTTCAAAAAAAAAGAATTCTTTCCAAGAACAACATGTTGATTTTTATAGATATAATAGCACTCTGGAGATAATACAGGTGTTTGGTTGTTCCAATGCTTCTGGTTCCTATACTGTCTTTATTTCCTATCTTCATTTTTTTTTTTTTTTTTTTTGAGGAGGGTGGGAGTCTTTGCTTTTTTGTATGGAAGACTTTTGTCAAAGTCTTAAAGATAGTTGGCTGTGTGTTTACATTTGATGGACAGGCTCTAAAAAGTGACCAGGAAGCTTGATGAGTTTTGATAATTGTACAAAGGCAATGTTTTGCTTTTGGAGGCCCCCAATTGTTAATATCTATTGATCTTCCCTTGGAGGCCACTCATATTCTCCAAGGAATCTCTCATCTCCTGCGGAACGGCAGTGCGGGAAAGGGAGGTATGATCATAAGACAAGAAGCTGGAATTCAAGGAGCAGGAGAGAGAATCGACCACTTAATGTTCCAGATATAATGCTATTGAGATTTGCTGGGAAGACTTCGGAAACAGAGAGTTGGAAAAAAAGGGTAGGAAGAGGCATTTTATTGGTATCTTGGTTAAAACTTATTCTTGTCTAAAAATTCCAACACTGTTTTTTGAAAACTCCAACACTTTCATCCACACAATTTATTTTGAGATTTCCATGTCAAATGGCTCCAATAAGATGTTATATTTCTGTTCCAGTTTCCCCTTGAAACTTTCTTGAGAAGTACTAATATTGGGAATAATGCAACTTAATGTTTGAAAGTATTTTAAAATATCTCTGTATTTAAGAAGATAGATACAGCTTTGATATTTAAACTCCAGAATTTACTGTTTTTCTGTTATCTATATACAGTTCTAATCTGATTTTCCCATTTAATATTTTAAGAACATTTCTGTCATTAAACAGTCTTCAATAATATTACTTTTAAAAGCTATGAAATATTCTATTATATACACATAATTTATATAACTATTTCTTTATTGTATGAATTTTTTTCAATTTTCATCTTTCCTACAAAGAATCAGGATTGATATTTAATGGTTGTGCATGAGCCCAACCACACTAATACACCACAGGAGGCATCTGCTCTGATTAGTTGGTCCCCTGGCCATGACAGTCATTAAAATGCTTTTCTTTTTTTTTTGGCATACCAACCTTATAAACAATATGGGAGTAACTATCATCAGAACTAAGTCTCAGTGCAAGATAACAATTATTTATTTAGTATACTTTCCTAGAAAAAGACTGGCTATATACTAAGTATTAATGTTTTTGACATTTTTGACAAGCATTGTGAAATCAATTTCTAGAAAGGCTATAACAATTTCTAATCCTACCAGCAGAATATGAGAGCTTCTCTTTTCTACAAAGGATCTTTTTAATCAGTAAATTTCTCAAGTGACCCTGAATTCTTAAACTCATAAGTAACATCCCAGACTCACGTAATCTAGTCTCCCTCTTGAACGCTGCGTAGAATAAACTCCTGTAACACACTCCAGGCACACAAACTTTGAATTAGCCTTCTCAACCTGGGCTCCGTGGACACTGACTGTAGAACGTATGCTTAGAAAAGATAATTCTGTGGTCAAATAAATGTAGGTGCTAGTCCTGTCATCATCCTTCCTTTTGAGAGTCCCAGAGCTCACCAACACAGTAAGAATGTTGAAAAGATCTGAAATCCATTTAGAACCACTTACCTCTTTAATCTAGAGTTTCCCAAACAATATCCATTCTTCAAGTAATGTCTTCAGCTCAGTTCAGTTCAGTAACTCAGTTGTGTCTTATAGAGACTCAAATGACTAGGTCTTCAGAACAAGTTTGGGGAATCTGGTCTAGCTCAGTTCAGTCGCTCAGTCGTGTCTGACTCCTTGTGACCCCATGGACTGCAACACGTCAGGCTTACCTGTCCATCATCAACTCCTGGAGCTTGCTCAAACTCATGTCCATTGAGTCAGTGATGCCATCCAACCTTCTCATCCTCTGTCATCCCCTTCTCCTCCTGCCTTCAATAGTGCCCAGCATCAGGGTCTTTTCCAATGAGTCAGTTCTTCGCATCGGTGGCCAAAGTATTGGAGCTTCAGCTTCGGCATCAGTCCTTTCAGTGAATATTCAGGGTTGATTTCCTTTAGGATTGACTGGTTTGATCTCCTTGCAGTCCAAGGGACTCTCAAGCATCTTCTCCAACACCACAGTTCAAAAGCATCAATTCTTCAGTGCTCAGCTTTCTTTATAGCCCAAATTTGGTCTCACGTGTGTCCAAAAAGCATAATCCTATCATTGTACAAGTGGCTTTCCCTGGTGGCTCAGTGGTAAAGAAACTGTCTGCCAATGCAAGAGACAGGTTTGGTCCCCGGGTCGGGATGTTCCCCTGGAGGAGGAAATGACAACCCACTCCAATATTCTTGCCTGGAAAATCCCGTGGATGGGAGAGCCTGGCCACTTATAGTCCACGGGTGTCTCAAAAGAGTCGGACACGACTCAGCAACTAAACAACAACAGCAACAATCACTGTGCAATAACACAGTGTTCACACTCAGTAATCCCACCACTAAATAGCATGATAAACATAAAACAAGCAAGGAATTAAAACCACTGACAAGTAATAGAAAAACTTTCCTATGAGGACAAGCTTAAAAAAAACAAATTCTGGAAAGAGGGATGATGAAGGAGACATAACTGAATGGGTTAAGAGGCTTTCTAGATTCTGAAACACGACACTGGCAGTCCATAGAGCAGGAGGGACATGGTTTAACCTTCACAGGGGACAACAGAGTTAAGGAACTCATTACCCCACTCAAGTTCAAGGAACATTTAGGCAAATTAGTGGATGTCAGGTTCAAAATGGATTACTTGAGGAAAGCTAAGGACCTGCAGAAGGAAAACATCTCTGACCTTTGGAAACTGACATCAGAGAAGGAAATTACCGTGTTCCTCCTTGGAATCTGCCAGTCATCACTTAGTCTTTTTCTTAAAGGTCTCCAAGGGAAGAGCCCCTTGCATCCTCTAATAACCCATCTCATGCTATTCCATCATTAATCACTAAGAAAGATCATTCTCATGCCCACTGAAGCCCTTCACCTTCTCTCCTCTCTGGGGCTTAAAAATAAAAATTTAGAATTCCTTACTTCTTTTATTTATTAATGTAAAAGGAGGGGAGGACAGTTAGAGTGTGGGGAACACCCAGAAACCTCATTCAGTATTGATTTTCGGCCATCTTCAAGGAGTAATTTTGAATTTTGGAGCTTCCAGCAAGATAAGTTTAGCATTCACACTTAAAAAGAGTATAGGTCCCCAAGATACCCTCCTGCCTTCAGTGGTTCCTGAATAATAATTTTTATGAAGATGATATTTGTTGAGGCTTGTAGGTCCTCTCTCCAGAGGTCTCTTCTGTAACAGGGCATCTCACAAGATGACCAGCACCACAGAGCCCAAAATTTCCAAGCACTTTGGCCACACAGTAGATAAAGCCAGAGACTCAGATGAACTTGTTAACTTTCTCAACCTTTGCAGAGAAGAGGGAGCACCTGGAAAGGAGCTCATTCTATCATAGAGAAGACATCGCTTACCCAATCCACTTTGCTTTATTTATGCAAGAAATCAACCAGAATAGGAAGGGATTGGCCCAAAGTTGCCAAGTTATTAAGAAGCATGGCTGGGTTTAGAAGCCTGGATATCCTTCAGCTAAGAGCTTTATCCATTAGCTTCTATTTCTCCTACACTGAACACTTTTGCCACCTCTATAAGGGCAGTTAATGAGTCAGAGTCTAGGAAGATTCCTCTCATGAAGATGAAATCCCTGGATTCCCAGTCTGTAGGGACAATGGAACTTCCCCGCTGGGTTTTGAGGTCTTTGTGTTGTGTGTGTTAAGAGTTAAACCTTTGACCGGATGTGAACTCTTCCAGAACAAACCCTCCAACTGCCTAGCAAGACTCTTCCAAAAATGCCTTTCTTAATTATGCAGAAAGCATCTTTTTTGCTAGGTTGCCAAATACTATTGCAGGGACTAGTGCAGAATTAGGGCTTGTTTTCCTCTCTTCCCCTTAACTGTACACCCTTAGCCTGGTTTTAAATTTCTCCATCCTCCATTGGTATTGGCAACCGTGGATTAGTAATGCTAAAAAATTTATCTTTACAACCTATTGTCTTGGGTAAGATGGTATCAACAGCTCCAGATGGACCAATCTCTAAGAATAATTTCACTTCCCCTTATCATTGACAGGAATCACATTTACATATTCTACTGGTGGGTGAGATAATGCAGAGATGATTAATGTCCCTCGATGTACAGATACCTGTAGACTGTTTGATCAATGTCTCCCCAAGAAAGTGTCTTTCAATCCGGAAGCTCCAAGTCCAAAAACGCACTGTGATTAATGTAACTAAATGTTTGGGGTCGGCAGAAGCTGCAGGCTCTTTCTTGTGTCCCCGTCACACTAAAGAGAGGTCACAGGAAACCAGATTAGTCATGTGTAGAAAAAGTCTATGGGGCACTTTTGAGGGGGATGAATTTCTTTTAAAGTCCCTTTAAAGAAAGAAGCAGAATCTCCCTTGGAATGGCTCCTCCAGGGAACAATGACACACTTTCATGCAAGTATCAGTCCCATTTTGAAAACCAAACCGGTCTGATCCTATGTGTTGTATTGGAGTTAGGACCTACCCTGATTATTTCACACATTTGTTAAGCAGAAATATCTGGTTTCTCCAGGTTATCGCTTAGAGAGGCACTGGAACCAGCTGGAATGATATTCAAAAGGCATGAAGAGGAGTTCGATATTGTATGTTGTTTTCTAATCCTCTAGATTTATTTCAGCATTTCCTCTGAGGTGCCTTGGAAAATGACTCAGAGTTAGGGTTTCCCGTCTCTGGAGTCCAGATAGAGAAGAGGTTAAACAGGGACTCTGAGGCCAGCTTGAACTGCCTTACCTCTCAACACTTTTTGTTTTTATAAATTTGTTTATTTATTTACTTATATTTGGCTACATGGGTCTTAGTTGCAGTACATCAGCTCTTCACTATGGCCCGTAGGCTCCTCTCTTGTGGCCTGAGAGCTTAGCTACCCCATAGCATGTGCGATCTTAGTTCCCCAACCGGGGATTGAACCCACGTCCCCACACTGGAAGGTGGATTCTTAATCACTGGACCACCAGGACAGTCCCTTGACCCTTCCTTAACCTAGGTGAAGTTGGGGCCTGTTTGAAATCTTCCCGTGCCTCAGTTTGCGTGCATGCTAAGTCACTTCAGTTTGACTCTTTGAGACCCTACGGACTGTAGCCCACCAGGCTCCTCTGTCCATGGGATTCTGCAGGCAAGAGTACTGGAGTGGGTTGCCATGCCCTCCTCCAGGGGATCTTCCTGACCCAGGGCTCGAACCTGTGTCTCTTCTGTCTCTTACATTGACAGGTGGGTTCTTTACCACTAGTGCTACCTGGGAAACCCATGCCTCAGTTTACTCACCTAGAAACCTAGAGTAATCAGCATCAGTACCCTTCGGGTTACTGGCAAGTTTAAATGAGAAAACATTCTTCACGGGCTTCGTTCAGTGCTCGGCACTTGGCAAGAATTCAATAGATTCTCGCTATTGTTATTGTCATCATTAATCCTAAAAATTGCTTGTTGAAATGTCTCCCACTCATGTCTGTCTCATGCACACTCCCTGCTAACAATGAGGTGAGGTTTTTTTTTTTTTTTTTTTTTTTTATTAGTTGGAGGCTAATTACTTTACAATATTGTAGTGGTTTTTGCCATACATTGACATGAATCAGCCATGGATTTACATGTGTTCCCCATTCCGATCCCCCCTCCCGCCTCCCTCCCCATCCCATCCCTCTGGGTCTTCCCAGTGCACCAGCCCTGAGCACTTGTCTCATGCATCCAACCTGGGCTGGCGATCTGTTTCACCCTTGATAGTATACTTGTTTCAGTGCTATTCTCTCAGAACATCCCACCCTCGCCTTCTCCCACAGAGTCTAAAAGTCTGTTCTGTACATCTGTGTCTCTTTGAGGTGAGGTTTTATTCAGGTATAGTCTGGCTAGGTTCCTCCTGCAAAGAGATCTATTTTCCACTGGAAAATATTTTTAAGGAAATCATATTCAATTCAAGTACATTTACATAATAATATGCATATCTAAAACCTGACTAGGCTAGGCTGCCCCTAGCTGTGGGAGCTGAGGAGGCCATATTTAGGAATACAAATGACTTCAGGAATATGTTTTGGTGCCCTGGAATGCTTCCAAGGAACACACGTGGGTTGTGATTAAGTGGCAAGACTGGAAGATACTGGAGGAATTAAGAAAGAGAATCCGGAACCACACACAGTGGTCAAATTCAAAAGACGGAGTTTGGGAAGGATGAGCCTGAGATGGGAGTGGTGGGAATTTCTCAAAGGAGAGCATAGGTCCTGCGAAAGCCATTTGACTCCCTCACTCATTCATTCATTCATTCATTCAACAGACCTTTACTGAGTGCCAGGGAGAGTTCTAGGTGTTGGGATAATGTAGTAAACAAGTCAGACTTCGTTTCTTCTTTCATGAGGTTTAGATCCCAGCAGAGTGAGCAGATAGGACAAGCAAATAAAAATATGGTCATTTCAACCAGGCATAAGTACAGTGAGGAAAACGGAGACCGCCATGCCATTCCTTCCCAGAGCAATGAAGAGATGCTTCATAGAGAAGCTGCTCAAAAGCATCTGAGGATCCTGGATGCCCTGTCCTCTTTTCTGTCATGTAAGATTTTGGAAAAATCACACTCTCACTGGAGCCTTTATCTCTCTGGAATATAAGAGTCATGATTCCAAGTTCCCAACATGGAATCCTTCAAAAGGCAGGTCATCCAACACTTCCACATTCCAGCCCAGGTTTAGCAAACACCCAATAGTTCTGCTGCCCAGGCTCCCATCCTGAGCCCATGGCCAGCATCACCAGTCCTTTGTGATATTGCTCAGCCACAGTCTAACTCCAGGCAGAATCTTATCAACCCATCAGAGTGGGCACTAGGGGGCTAGCCCTTGGCCTCTACCCTGGATGAAATTATGGAAGTTGTACACCCATGGCTGATTCATGTCAATATATGGCAAAAACCACTACAATACTGTAAAGTAATTAGCCTCCAATTAAAATAATTAATTAAATTTAAAAAAGAAATTATGGAAGTCAGAGTAGACATTCAATCTCCTTGCCCACTGACACAATCAGAAGATGTAGTTACTACCTTGCACAAGAAAGGGAGAGATCGCTATATGATGGCGTGTGTCATATCCTTACTATAACCACATTCTCTTTCCATGGGCATCCTTACCTACCAATGGCAGGACAGGGATCCCCAGCTGGAGCCCCCGGGGACCTGCAAGGCTGGACACTGTGGTCTGTCCCTTCCTCCGTACCACACAAACACCCTCTCTGAACTTGCATTTCAGAAGAAACACTGGATGGACTTTGGAGTTGTACCAATTAGAGATTATATCCTGACTCCATTCTTTGCCAGGTATGTGATCTTAACCTCTCTAAGCCTTAGTTTCATAATAGGTACAATGGGGAAATGACAGTATTCAACTAACAGGATGAGCATTAAGTGAGCCGGTACATTCAAGTCCTTGTGCATTGTTAGCGCTCAATAAATGGTATGTATCACTATCCTTATTATTGCTGCTATCTGTCAACAATGAAGGAAAGATGGATGGAAGGAAGGAAGGAAAAAAGGAAGAGATGAAGGAAGAGAAGGAGGGCAGGCAGGAGGGAGGAAGGAGGAAAAAGAGAGAGAGAAAAAAACCACGAGAGAGCGTCACTGGGACAAAAATGTCTATTGCCTGCTAAATAATGCAGAGTGTTTGCCCTTTCAGACTGTGAAGGTTTAGAAGAAGGTTTATGTAATTTTGCATTTTTTTCCAACAGGGAGAGACAGCCAGGAGGGAGGGTGGCAGCAGGGGAACGTGTCTCCAGTACAAAAAAAAAAAAATTCACATTCAATAAATGGGAAAATTATTTAAATAAGCAATCCTGAGGAAAAAAATACAGAAGCCAATTTTATTCATAAAACAACTGATTTACAGCATTCTAGCTAAGAGCAGCTTTTAACTCAAGCCTCTGAGATCCTATTTATTATTCAGCAAAATATTCAAGATTAATAAAGGTATCTTTAATACTAATATAGCAGCAAGAGCTAATATATGTAAAATAATTATTATGAAAAGTATTATCAATATTTGGGGGAATAATGTACATGCATAATGAATGAATTTTGCCCCTGGGTTTAGGCTTATATCTTGGCCTGATTTTGCATGAAGAAATTCTGCATTATAATGAAAGGCAAAATGATCACACATTATAACCGCAAGTTTTTTATCACTGCTTAGAAGGATCCTAAAACTGTCACCTAAACAGGAAATATATATATATATTCCACATAAGCATGTATATGGTGAGATGTATCATTCTCTGAAAGGCTGGAAACACCCAAACACCCAACTGCTTTCAAAAATGACAATTATCAGCCTGAAGAAGTAAATAAGAAACTTTATGATAGCCAAATATCATAAAAACTGACCAAATTTTAGGCAAAGGAAGGGTTGCTTAGATTTCTTTTTCAGTCTAAACATTTCTGAGGATGAAATCCTCAGGGATTTCCAAATGGCATATACAAACTAAATCATATAAAGAATGACTTTCATCTTCATGAGCCTTTGAAGACCTTTCAAAATCAAGCAGAAGGTCCTTCTCCACCTCTCCCTTCACCCCAAACTTCTGAAGTAAAATTCAAATTTAATGCAGCAAATGAATGGACATCCTTCCTTTCACCAAACCTTGTGAAAATACAAAGAAAAATCTGGAAGCATTCTTTTCCTTCTAGAACAGAGAATCATAAAATCAAACACAAAAAGGGATCTCAGCAATCAGCTGTCTAGTCTATTCCCTCATTTTTTTTTTTTTAAAGGAAGCTGAGGCCTAAAAATGGCAAACTCACACATTTCCTTACCTCTATAAGCAGGAAAATTTTGACCACATGCCCCTCCCCAACCAAGCTCAACCAATGAAGATGCAGTGTCCACAGATGACATCATCTGTTTCCATGTGGAATCTCTACCTTCTCAAGGCAGTGGTGGAGTACATTGGGGGCCAAGTCAAAGTTGGCCTTCACCACCACCCTCAGCAGAAGCCCCAATCTGAACAACAGGTCAACTCACCCTGGCTCCGTACTTTGCGCAAAGCATGGCTTCACTCAACTGCCTCTATTCTTCCATCGACGTTTCAGTCACGAAGATTTCTACCTTAAATGATCCCTAAGATGAGGCAGGCATGTTCACCATCACCTAAAGAAAACAAAAGTTTCCGAACGCTTTCCAGCTCTTGAATTTATGTGTAAGAACTCATGTTTGAAAGGTTTTATTTTTTATGTTAAATGACTACACCGTAAATCTCACCAACGGCATAAATCAGACGACGCCAGACCCAGGAGTGAGGCTGAGGCCGATTTATGACGAGGCATGAGAGAGGAACAGTGTGTTTTATTTGTTTTACCACCTGGCATTTACACGCAGAGGAGTCTGGGGGGAACTGGCCTGTACGGGCCAGGGAACAGTCCACAAAGCTATAATAAATCCACCTGTGACTGGCAATCCACCTTGGGTTAAAAACTTGGACTCAAATAGCCACAAAGATATGCCGTCTGGTGGGAGATTCTTGATCCTGAGTAGAAACAGTGTTGGGTTGGAAAGCCAGTGTGACAACTGCCATGTCTTGCCTAGCTTCAAACACTGCTAATTAATGTTAATAGAGTCCTTTGCAGACTTTTCCACCTTTGTTGTTGGGAAATTCAAGATCATTATGAAACATTTTAAGGGAAATTTTACAAGTCTTTAAATCATGAAAATTTGTTTTCAAGAGTACTGAGTCTTTAAGGGCCTCTCAGCAAATCATATCTCTGGGATAATATGTGTGTGTGCTCAGTCGTATCCAACTCTTCATGACCCCATGGACTGTAGTCCACCAGGCTCCTCTCTTCATGGAATTCTCCAGGCAAGAATACTGGAGTGGGTTGCCATTTCCTTCTCCAGGGGATATTCCTGACCCAGGGATCAAACCCGCATCTCTTGTGTCTCTTGCAATGGCAGATTCTTTACCAACTGAGCTACCAGGGAACAATCATTTATTAAACAAATATTTAATGAACACCTACCATATGGCAGGTCTATCTTCTTGCAGAGTTTAGCATCTAGTAGGGGACACAGAAAATTTTCTAAAATAGGTCAGAGAAGAATAATTGCCCCAGAAATAAACAAAGGAGAGAGTGATGGGATGGTCAAGAAATGTCTCCTTGATAAGTGGACATTTCATTAGAGACTTGAAGGAAGTGAAGGAAAGAGCCACTGTGTTAACAGAGGTAAGAACATCCAGCCAGTACAAAGGCTGGAGGTGTGAGCAAGGTTAACATCTCTCAAGGAGAAACCAGGGAGACCAGGGTGGCTGACAAGGAAAAAGTGCCAGAGAATAGAGGCTTCCCAGCAGTTCAAAAGGAGAACGTTCCTACAAAAGCTTTGTAAACTGAAACAGCATAGGGTGAAGAAGCAATAACCCTGGGACACATCTTGCTAAGAGATGCACCAAATAAATCTAGATCAAGCACAGATGCTGGATCAGAACTCTGGTGGCCAGATCCTGAGAGGCTGAGTGTAGTTTCCGGGGAAGGAGCTTGCGGGGGGGCCACTCTCTGCTCTGGGTGTGCGTTACCTTTCTTGTGGCTGCTGCGAAACAAATGCTGAAAGCGAAATTCACTCGTCTTCATGAATCACTCATCTTCATGAATCCTCTTCAGGTTTCTTTCACCAATCAAAAACTGATACTATTGTAGCTCTTTCACAAAACTTGTTAAAAAAAAAAAAAAAAGGGAATGCCTGTAATACCAGGCCAGATCCAAGGGTGTGTGTGCATGCATGTCACTTCAGATGTATCCAACCCTGTGCAACCCTATAGACCATATCCTGCCAGGCTCCTCTGTCCATGGGATTCTCCAGGCAAGAATATTAGAGTGGGTTGCCATTCCCTTCTCCAGGGGATCTTCCCAACCCAGGGTTCGAACCCTCATCTCTATTGTCTCCTTCATTGGCACTCCAGTTCGTTACCACTAGCGCCACCTGGGAAGCCCAGATCCAAGGCTACTGGGGACCAAACCCATGGAAGGGTTTGGGCTTTACCTCTGAGTGAGATGGGAAACTTAAGTTTGAGCAAAAACACAGTGATACGACCTGTGGTTTTGAACACATCACTCTCTTATTTTGAACACATCACTCTCTTACTGGAGATCAGAGCATTGGCAAGGATAGAAACCAAGAGATCAGTTAGCATACTATTGCAATAGTTCAAGCTATGGGTAAAGCAAAAGGTGACAAATTCCCTTACTCTACTCGCATCTCAACTTGCACCTAAAGAAAGTTTTTCACTAACTACTGGACCCATTTTAAGAAACACAAAAACATGGTTAAACCCAGAGCCTGAGAGCACTGGATAATTTGGAAAAAAAAAAAAAAGAACAGTTTTTGAAAACTTAAATATCAAGTCCAGAGGACATAAATCCTTTTCATTTTGAGAAATATTAAGGATATTGGGCTTCCCAGGGGGCGCTAGTGGCAAAGAACTCACCTGCCAATGCAGGAGACCTAAGAGATGCAGGTTCGATCCCTGGATTGGGAAGATCCCTGGAGGAGGAAACGGCAACCCACCCCAGTATTCTTTTTTTTTTTTTTTGCAAGTTAAACCATTTATTTCCCCATTGGTTAGGCCTTTCAAGGGGTCTTCCGATGAAGCTTGTAAAGTGAAAGTGAAGTCGCTCAATCGTGTCCAACTCTTTGTGACTCCATGGACTGTAGCCTACCAAGTTCCTCCATCCATGGGATTTTCCAGGCAAGAATACTGGAGTGGGTTGCCATTTCCTTCTCCATCACCCCAGTATTCTTGTCTGGAGAATCCCATGGACAGAGGAGCCTGGCAGGCTACAGTCCATAGGGTCGCACAGAGTCGGATACGACTAAAGCGCCTTAGCACACACACAAGGATATTGCAGTTCCATTCACGCTATGATTTCACTAGGATCAGGATGCATTCTTGGATGATAGCAGTCTTTTTGGTGATCTACCTAAGAGAAAATTGTTGTTGCCGGGGTAGTTTCAGTTCCTGGGAAAGTCTGCTCTAAATCTGTTTACCACTGTGTCAAGAAGATAGTGCTAGAGACTTCTTTGGACTTAATTAAAGCCAACCGGGACTTCATAGAAAGAAGGAAGTGAAGGTGCATCGAAGGAAGGGAGAGGCTGGGGGCTACTCCACCACATCTTCTTCCCGCAGATTAGTTTCTAGTCACGTGAGCGTATTGGGAAGAACACTTAGCAGTGATTACTAAGAGAGGAAGGTTTGGGGGTGGGGGGTGCACCGCCAAGACAGTGAAGGATTGGGCCAAATGGGAGGGAATGGACAAATTAATGATTAAGGAAGATTTTTTTCCTTCCAGGAGTCGTGTCCAGCCTGGCCTCCCAGATTTGAGCAATCTTTCACTGTCAAGAGAGGCTGGGAGATTGATTCAATTAAGATTAGCAGAGTCGAAGAAATGGCATGGGTTAGTTTTGATTAGTGATGTCTTGTCTCTCATCTCGGCGGCGGTGGTGGCCAGAACACAGGCGGAGTTTCGCTCCATCAGGTCACGGGGAAGGCAAAGCGGGCTTCCGATGTGGGGTTCATGGACCAGACCCCCGGGGGTGCAGAAGTGGTAATCCTTTATGATTTTCTTCTGAGGTCTCTTCCATTTGTCCTTCTTGGCGATGGTTTTCTTATAATTAGCTACATTGTCTAGAGGAACATGAAGGAGGTGGGAAGACTCTGAAATGTGGGGGGTCATTGCGGGGTACAATTCCTTGAAGCAAATGAATGTAATTGGAGGTCTCATTAATTCTGAGGTGATGCCCGGCTGCCCTCTCCTCTCCATCAGGAGGGCGGTGGAACTCTCCAGAAGGTAAGAGCATGTTTGAAGCAAAGCGGGGCAGGCAGCTCCCACATCTGCTGCAAAGAACCTCACTGGGCTTGGGGTCCTGGGGTGAAGAGACGCAGGGAACACGGCACTCTCACCTCCTCCCACTTCCACGCCAAGAAACCAAAATGCACCGGTGCTGTTGGTTGCTGCCCTGTCGGTCTTTGCCTTATAGGAGCAGCCTGCAAAGGCTTAAAATAAATGTGCCTTGCAATTTACTGGCGCCTCTAAATTCACATTCAGACCCTGTTGCTGGATAAGTTTAATGAAAGTGGTACTTTCCACAAGGTCCCTGGTGGCATTAGTTCACATTACAAAATCATTATACATAATTTGACACTATTGTGCACCGTTAGCTTAGAAAAAGAGCTTGTTTTACAGCTCTGGGGACAGAGGTCCCTCCAGATAAGGTTGGGCTTATGAGAGAGGGAGAGTGGAAGGAAGGGCCTCCCTCTGGTTAGTAATGAAGGCTTTGATGTTCAATACAGCTACTCCCCTTATGCTCATCAAGACAGATATTTAGTCCAAGGGAAAAAAAAATTAACAAGTTACTCTCTTAAAAGGCAGCTGTGGACCACGTGCTAAGCTCTATTACTCTTAAAGCAAATATTTCATCTGTGCTTTAAAGGCCTCTCCCAATGCAACCAACCCCCAATGGGTAATTTTTGTGCTGAAAGCTCCTGTTTCTGGTGACTTGGCACAATTCGTTACACCCCATTCCACCCTGTTCCACCCAGTCACATGGGGCCGGCATTTATCTAAGCTAAGCAAGTGAAGCCATACCAGTTGTTAGAAATTTAAACGCTACCATGCCAGTAGGTAAATGGCCCCAGTCTGAAAGTCTATGCCCACTGCCTGGACACCCTCACCCTTCCCCTGGGACCTCCGATGTTCTCATGACCCAGCAGCCAACAGGTCAATGTCTGGCTCTCCAGGGGACATGCAGAATGTTATGGATGAATTACATCCCCCTGCAAAATTCATATGTTGGTGTCCCAGTTTCAAATGAGACTCTAGGACTTCAGTGACCCTCCATCAGCCTCAGATGGAGTCTGACAGTGTGTTCAGGCTCTGCAGGGTCAAGCTTCAGCCTTTCAGCTTTGGTGTATGTTTTTCCTTGGGCCTGGTCTTCCCTGGTGGCCCAGATACTAAAGAGTCTGCCTGCAATGCAGGAGACCTGGGTTTAATCCCTGGATCGGGAAGATCCCTTGGAGAAGGAAATGGAAACCCACTCCAGTATTCTTGCTTGGAGAATTCCATGGACAGAGAAACCTGGTGGGCTACAGTCATGGGGTTGCAAAGAGTCAGATGCAACTTTCACTTCAACTTTTCACTTTCACTTTTCTTGCCTTTTTCGTGCCTAAAACAGGCTTTCCATGCCCTTCTGTAGGCCAGCTGTTCTACAGCCTCCTGGGGAGGGAACTACTTGCACAAGTCTGCTGGGTTGTCATTCTGATGTCCTTGGATACTTCCAGGGATTGCGAGTTCATCTCTTCCCGCAGACTCATCTCACTGCATTGGCTCCTATGTTGAGTGGCCTATCTTATGATGGATCTGAAATCATATATCCATAAACTCTCCTCACTGGTCCTCCTTCCTTCTTATCCACCTTGTCCCCCAACAATATTTCTAGCCTTTTAGATTTTCTTAGTTCCACCGTGCTGAAACAACATCATCCAAATTTCAAACTGCCGAAAAACAACTGCCAAATTTCCAGTGCCTGCTATACCTGGCACATTGTAGGTTCGGAGTGAATCTTCACTGAATAAATGAAGGAATATGTAGGATGTAGGATGGCAGAGCTAAGGGTTTCCCAGGTAGCTCAGTGGGTGAAGAATCCACCTGCCATGCAGGAGATGCAAGTTTGATCCCTGGGAAGATCCCCTGGAGAAGGGCATGGCAACCCACTTCAGTATTGTACCTGGAGAATGCCAAAGACAGAGGAACCTGGGATGGGCTACAGTCCATGGGGTCGCAAAGAGTCAGACATGACTGAAGCGACTGAGCACACATGCAAGGCAGAGCTAATGGAAAGCATCCCACTTCCTCATTTTACAGAGGTACAAACCAGGGCTTAGCCAAAAAAAAGAGAAGGGCCCAAGGTCACAAGACAAGAGAGTGGCCAGGCCAGGCTAGAATCTATAAATCCAAATGGCCTAGGAGCAAACTGACAAACTCCAGTCCATCTTCAGACTATCTGGGCAGGAAGTCAATAGGTCCTTTATTCAAAAGCATCTTTGGTATCAGGCACCCTTAAGCGAATGTCCGTGCCTGGTCCACGGCTATTTATTTGAGGAGCTAGGATGCAAGATTGATGAGACTTTAAATGGTGTCTTATCCTGGGCATTCATAATTTGGACTGGAGCGCAGGAAATCCTACTTGTCTCACAGAGGGAGACAAATGTGCCCTGGAAAATTCCCAGAGGGAAGGAGGGCATCATAGGGAATGCCTCCATCTACACAGGCAAGTCTAAGTCAGACAAGAGAAAGGGGTCCAAGGTTCTCCTTCACTTTTCAGAAGTTTCCCAGGACAAATCAGCATGGCAGAATGGACATGCCAGCTGAGGAGCAGGAGAAGGGCATACTGATAGAGACTGCTCTCGTCCACCAGAGAATGACTTCACTGCAAAATGCCTCTCTCTCCCTGCCCACATCTTGAAGCTCCACTCCCTCCAACCATAGAAGAGTAAAGGATGCCTTCAGGGACTCAAAGAAAATATCCCACACCCAGCCAAGAGAGGGGGAGGGGAAGGAGATTCTCTGAGATTCAAGGAGAGAAGACTGGATTCCAAGAAAGATGGATGGTCAAAGAGAGTCCGATCAACTCAAAGAAAAGGGATAACAAGGGACATTGATGCCCAATGACTTTCAACATACAAATGGAGAAAGAAAAATCCATTCCAAGAAAACCTTCTAAAACGGAAAGACCACAAAAAGTACGCATCACTTCTCTCTCTCTCCCTCCCTCTTCTTCTTTCCCTTCTTCTCTCTTCTCTCTGAGTCAGAGTTCACAGGGACCCCAGGGGAGCGGTTCAGTTGCTTGCAGGAGTGGTTTAGTCATAGACATAAAGCAGCCATAGAAATACTATGGCTGATAGTATTTCTGATACTATCTGATACAGCCTGATACTGACGGAGAGTTTATGACATATACTCCTGTTCTGAGCACCTGGCGTGGATGTCCCCGTTGAATCCTCACCACCTTAGGCCCTGAGTGCTGGGAGAGTTCTCTTACAGGGGAGGACACAAAGATTCTGAGAAGTTGTCATCTGCCCAGGGTCTCAGTGCTGTGCAGAGCCAGGAGCTACGGGGATATCTGTTCTTGGTCCCCAGAACCCCTCCTCTTTGAACTAGCTGGAACTTGGAACCACAGCCTTGAGAATCCTCAGTCATCTCAAAGTAGCTCATCCTCCCCTTTGTACCTACACTGACATCAGACAGAGCCTTTCCTCATCTGAAATCTCAGGTAATTCCCCCAGTAGAAATCGAAGGCTCCATTTTACAGACCAAGAGAATCCTGCACCAACTAGTGGGCTAATTCAAGACGGTGTCAAGCTGGTCCCCATGCCAGGAGATCAAGTGGACCCCACACTTTCCTTCCAAGCTCCCCTATAGGAGAGGAAGTGAAAGTGTTAGTCACTCAGCCATGTCCGACTCTTTGCGATCCCATGCACTGTAGCCAGCCAGCCTCCTCTGTCCATGGAGTTCTCCTGGCAAGAATATTGGAATGGGTTGCCATTTCTTTTTCCAGGGGATCTTCCCAACCCAGGGATCGAACCTGGGTCTCCCGCACTGCAGGCAGATTCTTTGCCATCTGAGTCACAAGGGAAGTTCTTAAGAGAGGAGGCAAGTACCTCTGGGAGGTTTGGGGGTTGGGAAGAAAGAAACAAGTGGAGTGCTAACTCCACGCTTCTATAAAAGTTCCTTTTTAATCTGAAGATGTCATGGGGGTTTTACTCTTGACTACAGAATATATCTGTATCTGAGAAAGCAGAGGAATAATGTTTTTAATGACTTGTCTTGGCATAACAATACGTATCCCCTGGCTTTATTCCAAGGCAGAGAAGGGCCAAGTTTGAGAAGCTCAGAGCTAGTCCAGGTCTCACCTCACTCCTACCATGTTTCAGCAGAGAAGACAGAGGCACAGAGAGGTGAAGTGATTTTCCCAAGGCTGCACAGCAGGTCTCAGACTCACATCTGCCGAATCCCAACCCAGAATTCCAACACCACATCCATCCCACACAACAGCCAAGAGCACAGGCAGCGGGGCCAGCAAGGCTGGCTGAGGGTCCCAGTACAAGCATGGAGCTGCACAACTGTAGGGGTGGGACTCCCGACAGAGCTGAGGTCGGCAGTGCCTACATGCCGTTCACATCACCCTTCTCCGCACTTCAGTTTCTGGATTGCTAATTCTCCTAACATGGGAATAATAATAGTATCCACTGTGATGTTTTGACGTGAGAATTAACTGATACAGCACATGCCTGGCACTCAGTAGGAACTTAACAAAATGGAACTCTTGATGCTGGGCCTCCTTTTTACTTACGGATAAAGGATTCCCCTGCTTCTTTCATGATTCCTTTCCAAGACCAGCGATACTGGGAAGCTTTACAAGAGTGCCTATTTTTTTTTTTTTAAGTCTTTATTGAATTTGTTGCAGTATTGCTTCTGTTTTATGTTTTTGTTTTTTGGCCAGGAGGCACGTGGCATCTTAGCTTCCCGACTAGGGATCGAACCCACAACCCCTGCATTGGGAGGCAGTCTTAACCACTGGACCACCAGGGGAGTCCAAAAATGCCTTTTATAGCTACCATAATCTTACCCCACTTCCATGGGTTGGTGTGGCGCTAAATGAACACCTGTAATGAACCTGTAGCAGGTGCCGGTATAAAGCAAGCACTTAGTAAGAGCTCTCTCATTATAGAGAGCTCTGTATAGACACACCTGTATGCTGACTCTTTAATTCAACAAGCGCTTATAGATTTATGAATAACTTTTGCCTCCATATATAAAGTCATCCCTCCAGGCTTCATTTCCCGCAGCATTATCTGGGTGGTTGTTCCAAGCTCATCCTTTCTAGATATGGAGTAACGCGCTTTCAGGGAAGATGGCATCAGGAGTGCGGTTTTCTCTGGTGTCATGGGGGAGAAACTTCTTAATCCAGACCTTGCTGACTTTTCCCCTCCCAGATCAGCCCACATCCCCTCTCCTTGAAGGCCCGCAGCAAAGGCAGCTCCCAGAGCCCTCTGGCTCCATTCAAAATCCCCTTTTCAGAGCCATGGCAGTTTTATGGCCTTTAATGACCCCCTATTGTACCCTGATTGCCAATCAGGGCACACGTAATGACCACGCAGCATCACTTAGCCCTTATTCCGATGACAATGGCCAGAGCGGCCAGCTCGCTGTTTTGACATGAGCGGGGTCACAGGGAAAGTTTGCGAGGGCGGGTGATTTAAGGAGGCTGGACCAGCCAGCGCCCTGGACTCCTCAGTTGCCAGGACTTGGACAAAAGAATGAACTCTGAACTTTTCCTTTGACGGATGGAGGTCATTAAAACCATGATGGGGGCCCCTTCAAAGGCAGGTGTAGACCAGGCTGTCCCTCAAAGCGCCTAATAAAGAGAGAACAGGCGATTGTGTGGGATTCAGAGAAGGGGGGAACTTCTGAGAGATTCACTCAAGTGGTTCAAAGAAATCAATGAGCTGCTCTAGCCGGCTGACAGGGGCCAGAAGTGCCATGCCATTCCCTCCAACCCATTCAATGGGTGGCTGCCCCGATTGTTCCCAGGCAGGGCCCCCACAATAAATGCTTGGGGTCCTTTCACGGATACCCTGGGCTCTGGGGCCTTAGACCAGTCCAAGAATCCAGAAAAAGCTACACCACCAACTCCCCTTTTAAATTCCATCCATTTTAATAAAGTGCCGAGAGACCTCCAAGGAGCTTAAAATATTAAAGGTTTCTTTTAAACATCTGGAAGATAACATCTAATTACTAGATGGTGCTGTAAGTTATTAATATGTAATCAGAGCTAATCCCACCAATGCAGGCAAACAGCAAACAAAAGCACTTCCCCTAGAAGAATCATCTCAGCAAAACACAGAAGAGCCCCCGACCTAGCTTCCACACCTCCCCAGCCCCCCTTCCCACCACAACCAGCTGGGACCACATGCTGCCCCCGGAAGGGGCAAATCCAGAAATGTTGACCCCCTGGCAGTCCGCAGGACAAGTCAGCTAAATAGATTGACTGCAAATGACTTGAGTCATCGAAGTTCAACCATGAAGGGAAATGAAGGCTCAGGGAATTTTACCTCCCTCTTCTATTATTTTTTTTTTTTCTAAAGGTGTTTTGGCTTTTCGCAAAAGGGTCAGAAATGTTGATCCCAAAGGTCTGAGTGGGAATATAAATGGATTTGGAGAAGCTGAAAGCTGGTTCTTGGGGGAGTGGTGTGCCGGATGCCTCACTGGGGTCTCTTGCCAGGCACATTACACACACATGCACGCAGGATGCTGGACTCGGCACCCTCTCCTGCCAGGGCGGTGGTTATTAAGGGTAACGCGAGCAGATGAGAAGGCGGCACACCGCAGCCGCAAAGCCCACAGGAAGCAGCTGTGCAGACACACAAATGGAGGTCCCGCCTCCCTGAAATGTACCCACAAGACAGAGCCACATCCTTTGCATTGTCCGAAGACAAATCATTGCGGGTTCTCCAGCAGTTGGTGGTGTCAGCAAGGCTGAAGGAAAAAGTGATGACTTGCCTGCCCTGGGAAGAGACACCGGAAGTACCTAATTGATGGACAGACGTCCACTTTAACCCTTCCATCCCTCCTTCTCCAACAATGAAATGGAGAGAAAGGAGCAGGTCAGCCTCACCGAGTCATACAAGAAAAGACTAAAGAGCCATGGGCAATAATCAGGACTTTCCCTCTCTCCAGATCCCTAAGAAAAATGATCTGATTCATCCTAGTGGTTCACTATAGTATGCATGCACACTCAGTCACTTCAGTCATGTCTCTTTGAGACCCCATGGACCGCAGGCTCTTTGTCCACGGCATTCTCCAGGCAAGAATACTGCAGTGGGTTGCTATGCCCTCCTCCAGAGGATCTTCCCAACCCAGGGATTGAACCTGCATCTCCTGCGTCTCCTGCATTGCAGGTGGATTCTTCACTGCCGAGCCACCAGGGAAGTCTCACTATAGTGTAACAAACATCTTTTGCACATCTACAAGCCGTGTCCTAGGGATTGAGCTTACATGGTGAATAAGACAGATACAGCCCATCTTCACTGGAAAATAGAAAACTACTCAAATCATGAATATTTTGAGAGCTACTACAAAGGAAAAAAGAGGGGTCTTAAAACAGAGATCTACTCCAATCTGGTGGGCTGGAAAAGGCTAAGTGATAACCAGAGCTGGGATGCTGGTGTGAGTAGACGTGGCTGAGACAGAGGGAGCGGCACATCCAAAGGCCCCACGACAATGGGGAGGAGGCGGTTTGGACCTGCACAAGGAGCAGAGAAAGGCGGGGCCAGAGCGGCAGAGACTTCCCTTCTCGCTGCCTCAGTTTCTCCTCAAAGTTTAAACATCAGGGTCCGAACAGCAGGTGGGCGTCTCAGGGCAGGAAATAAAGGGCAAGCTACTGTGGGTGGGTGAATGTTAGACTACACAGCATGAGCCAAGTTTAAGAAGGGAGAGGGGAAGGATGGGGAGTGGGGAGGAAGGAGACACGGAGGAGGAAGGCTAGAGAAGCAAATGGGGTTATTGGGCAGATTCCATCTTGACAGAGATTGAGGTGGAAGTATCTAGAAGGTGGTAATCTGTCCACTTCCCGGTTCTGCTAGATCTGCCCTGAGCAAAAGATCACCAACAGCTTCTTTTTTGAGTTCATCCCTTCCCACCTTCTCAGGACTATGAGGAAAAGACCTCTGTGAACAAACAATAGCATCACATTCCTCAGTTTAGGGGTAACCTAAACTTCTTGCTTTTAACCATCTACTGCTAAGCATTTTTATACCTTAAAAGTAAACTCCACTAACTTGACTTCTAGGGATAACTACCATCTCCACCCCTCTTTCCACAGGTCAGGCATGGGGTCACAAACTTGAGGCTCCTTTACTCCTCTTAAAACGGGAGGTATGTGTTATTACTGTTATACCCATTTTATGGATGAGGAAACTGAGCCCCCCACCCCCACCCCCAGCAAAGCTATTGAGGAAAAGTCACACAACAAACCACTGAGAAAAGTGGATCTGGAATTTACACCCCGGTGGATTGATGCTGGGGTTTCCCAGGTGGCTCAGAGGTTACAGAACCTGTTTACAAGGCAGGAGATGATGGAGATATAGGTTCAATTCCTGGGAGGAGAAGATCCCCTGGAGAAGGGCATGGAAACCCACTCCAGTATTCTTGCCTGGAGAATCCGTGGACAGAGGAGACTGGTGGACTCCAGTCGATAGGTCACAAAGAGTCAGACAGGACTGAAGCAGCTGACCACAGCCCAGCACAGACTGGCTTGAGCATCCTTTCCTTGAACCACTGCACCAAGCTACTTTTCTCCTGAGAGGTAGGAAATAGGGGAAATTTACCTTAGGCTTAATTCAGACATTGGTTTTGCTCGGGATGGAGAAATACAGTTTACCGAGACACATAGCAAACCCGTGGGGGGCTTGGGGGAGCTTTTTCTGATGCCCGTGGTGTGGGCATCACCAGGTTCCTAAGGACGGAAGGACGCCTCTGTGTTCTCGGTTTAGGGAGGCCCTGCTCTCTTTCCAGGAAACATCTCAACGAAATATGCAAGCGTGTTTAATTGCAGGGGCTCGGGCAACTTGTTTATCTTCCTTAAACACTGCCAGGGTGGCTCCCGTTTGTTATCTGGGGTGTGAAATGGAGGCTGACAACAATTAATACCTCCTCCCAGGCAGCTCGGCGGCGCTCTGACGGGAAGCGGTGGACTTCCGAGCAGGCGGCGGGCCGAGCCGTCACTCAGCGTCCGAGGCGGGGTCGGGGAAGGGGGGAGAGTGACAGCGGCAGCTGACGGCCCCTCCCGCGGCCTCGGGAGAGGCCCCCGTGATAAAGCGCCCTGCTTTGTGGTGTAATCAACTTGCTATACATGCATTACCTCCTAATGAGCGCCGTGTTTAAACAAGTGTATAGAACACATCTGTCCGGGCCTGCAGACTCGAGGCTGTGTGACCAATTTCAGCATCTGAAAGTTAAATTAATGGTAAAGGGTTTAATTGTGAGTAAACAATACCGCATTAAGAAGCGGTAAACACAGCAGTGGGGACCCACCGACCGGCTCTGGCATCACAGATGCGGCTGCCTCCGTGTGACCGTTAATAGTCGTCCCCCGCCCGGACTTTCTGACAGTGTCTTGAAGCCCATTTGTCATCTAAATGGTCCGTCCCCTCCTCAAATGTAATTTTGGCCCATGGTCTAGTTACAGGGCCTGCAGGGTCTGTGTTCTTTGGAAGGTGGGCATTAAAAAAAAAAAAAAAAAACCAGCGCCAGTGGAGAGGATCTGGAGAAGCTCCAGTTTCTACGCTGAAGCACAGGGTTGGGTGGGAGTCGGGGGACAGACTCCCCCTTCCATCCAGGCAACCGGCCTCCGGCCATAGCAGCCAGGCCGGCGTAGACTCCAGGCTTCAATGGCAATGATTCCAAACCTGGTTTTAAAACACCCTAGGGTGTCTCCAATGAACAAAGGATGCCTCCAAAGCAAATTAAGTTCCCTTTAATTAAAGATCATAACATACGCCACAGAACATTCCGTCACGGTAGGGGAAAGGAAGAGACTGTCACATAAAATAATAGGGCTCCACAACTCAAAAAAAAAATTAAGGATCACACAGTAAGAGCGCACCTTCCCGATGGGTTAACAGCCATCGTCACGGCCACCTTGGAAACAGCCCGGCAGCCCATGCGTGCGGCGGAGCCGCCAGGTTCTCCCCACGAGCGCGTGTAGCGAGTGAAGGCTTGGCCTCAGGAAGCGGAAGGGCCCAGGGCGGGTCCTCTTTGTCCTTCCATCACCAGCAGCCCTGATCAGGTGGGAGATGTCTCAGGGGTGCGTGGTCCTGACTCTCAGGATGCCAACAGCACAGAGCTGTGCTCTCCTGCGAGGGGCATGGCCTCTCTTTTTAAAAAGGCAGCTTTAAAAAGGTGAGAAAGCCTGCAGCAGATATCTCAGCCATCTAGAACTTTCCTTGTCTTCCTTGCAGCCTGGGAGTTGCCAGGCAGCCCAGACCAACCCCGCAGAGCACTGAATCAGGTCCCTGTGCCCAACGTCTCAGCTGTGAATAGAGGAGCCCAATCTGCTCTCCCGGTGTGTTGCTTGAGGTCCTCCAAGAAAGAGGGGGCTGAAAATGACTATGGTCAAACGTCAAAGGCTTCTCTGTCACTTCCTGTCTACATAGAAGTCCTCGCTTTAAAGACAAATGGTCTCATGTTTGCACACCCACCCTCAAACCTCCCAGCGTCCACAAAATCCTGTCTCTGCGGTTTTCACCTCTTTGAGCCTCAGTGTCCTCCTCTGTGAAACGGGTTGCTGAAGGGATTGAATCCATTCATACATGTCAACGACTTCAAAGGCTATGTGGCACAGGGCAAGTGCTCAGTAAATGTTAGAAGCTATTACCATGAGTGTGTGACAGGTACCCCTTTTCATAAGACCTAATCTAGCAGACCTGTGGGGCTTCCTAGATGGCGCTAGAAGGTGGTAAAGAATCCACCTGCCAGTGCAGGAGATGCAGGTTCGATCCCCGGGTTGGGAAGATTCCCTGGAGGAGGGCATGGCCACCCACTCCAGTATTCTTGCCTGGGAAATCCCATGGACAGAGGAGCCTGGCAGGCTACAGTCCATGGAGTCACAAAGACTCAGACACAACTGAAGTAATGGAGCACACTCAGCAGACATGTAGGAACAGCTTGAAAAAAAGCAGAACCACAATTGTGACTGGATCACCGTGAGACACTAGGTTTCTAGAAGGCCAGTGTGTACGCGCACTACGGCTTTTTCTCTGCACTGCCTGCTCCACCCTTCTCAGCAATCGAGTACGCATGACAGCCCTGGATGTGGAGGTAACTGACCCACGCTCCCTGCCTGACCTGGGCTGGCCTTCCACACTCGTCAGAACTCCAGGGCTCCATTTCCCCAGATGGACAAGTAACTTCTTGCTTCCTAAAACCAACTCCAAGTCAAACCAGCCCTCTAGCTCCAGTCAAGTTTTTAGCGCTCAATTTCTTAGAAAGGTTTCCCAACGTGTTGACTTATTTTGTACATTCTCAGTACAGGTAACCTCACATTTCTATTTCTGCCACCACTCTTGTCAGTGATTTCCCCCCACCACCTTTTTATCCCTTATTGGTTTGCTGTATTTGCACTGGGCAAATCTGTGTAGCACTCAGAGACCCCAGGATTTCTAAATGTGCATGGTGATCGAGTCGCTGGAAGAGGGCGCCAGGGGACCTGCCTGTGGTGACATTGGGGAGCATCAATGGCTGGGGGTGGATGGACGGTTTTTGCTGAAACCCTGTTCCTCCCTCCACCACTCCCCCGCCAGGCCACCTTCTTGGTGCCAATCTGCAGGAGCTCTGGTTTCTTCAAAAAGAAGCCCGAGGAACTATTGCCTCACTTTGTCACTGAGATTGGATGACAGAGTTCTGTTGCCACTAAACAATGTTGCCATGTTTTGGCTATTGTCTCATGATTTGAATTATTCCTGGTTCAACACATGCCTCCTCGTCTTCCATCTCTGACAACCAAGCCCATGACACGCAGAGGAACCAGGCTGAGATCCCCCGTTAGTGACAGAGGCCGTCAGTGTTTCCAGCAATAGTCAGAACCAGGGTGCATCACCCACCTGCGCCTGGCAGTCTCTCACTTCCTGCTGCTTCCACCCTCGTCACTGGAAGAAGGTAGGGTTAGTCCAAGTTGAGGTTTCAGAAGTAACTTGTAGGCATGCAGATCTCGGTAGCCCCTGATAAGTGGAAGGAAATTTGGAAACTCTCTTTTCCAGTGACTTTTTCTCCCCTAAACTTTGTCTCTGCTGTGAAATTCTAACTTTCAGATGAAATTTTTTGCAGAGATTAGGACCATAGCCCCAAACACCAACCCCCCAACTTTGATGTCCATTGTGATGCACCTCTTGGATTACCTGCTGTGGTTTCTCACCACAGAAAAGGGCTGAAAATTTCCATACCTTGTCTGACTCCATTTTCCAGTTGAGAAGACTGTGGCCCAGAGAGGGGCATAGACTCGCAGTAAGTAGCACAGGACTCAGAGGACAAGCATCTCAAACACACCTGCAGCGTTCCTGGGATAAGATATAGACCCACCCCAAACACCATTATGTTCATTTTTCTCTGTGATCCAATCAGATGATGACTTGCCCCCTCCCAAGGTCTTGTCCCCTGTTTATCTTTAAAAGGGAAATTCACTCCTTTTCTCCCCTTCCCTTTAAAAACAACAGCAATAACACAGGCCCCAAATTCAGCCATCCTAAGTCGGAAGGGAGAACAGAACCCACTGAGGCAACAGATGCTGTGTTCCTCCTCCTCTGTGACTTTAGTTTGCCTTTAAAGCCCATTTTCACCACTTATTGATTTTAGTTTGCTACTGGTCTATGAATGACAACTTGAATTAAGACAACACAGGCTGAGAAGCCACAAGGCAGTGGTAAATGATGTCCTCTGCTTCTTGGTGAAATGCCTCATGACCCTGCAGCCCCCTGCCCAGCCCCCACTCTCCCGAGGAGCGGTGGGCGGGCAGACCCCCAACTGGCTGCCTGGCACGGGGTCCAGGGGAGTCAGCACAGAGCTCTGGGGTGAGGGGGTGAGCTGGGACATCACCTCACAGCTGCCAGCCCCACACAGCCTCTTTACTGACAGAGAACTGGCTTGTTTGGAACAGGGGCTGTGTGTTTCATAAAAACATCTCTAATAGAGCCGGAAGATTCGACCCCACCAGTGCCTCCACCAAGCAGGAAAACTAAGCTTAATTGTCCTAGCTGCTCCAGACTCACATTTACAGAGAGAAAACTCCCCAAATCAGCCTTAAGAATCTCAACTCTCCTCCCTTCCAAGGCTCTTCACCTAAGACAATCTCCAGGCAGAAGTGCCCTATGACGACACCTTAAAATTTGCATTGATAGCCTGTCCTAAACCTTAATCTGTACTGCAATTTTTTTAAAATTTAACACACACCAGTTAATTCAGAAATTCTGCTTTTATTAATGCATCTTAAGAATATAATTGAGTAAGTGACATTCAGAGAAGGACACTTACTGCAGCACTGTTTATAACAGACACGTTTATGATAGGCATTTAAATGTTGGAAACAAACCTCTTAAGTATCTAGCGAGAGGGGATTGGTAAATAGCTTTTGGTAAATCCATTCAATTAAATACTTTGCAGCCACTGGGAGTGATGATGCTGAACAATATTTATTAGATGTTTTCACGATATGTTGCTAAGTAAATAAGAAAATTAAAAGACCATGTGTCTAGTCCAATTCTTGGAAAACAAAACCAAGAA
Organism: Cervus canadensis; assembly: GCF_019320065.1. Lineage (NCBI taxonomy): Eukaryota > Metazoa > Chordata > Mammalia > Artiodactyla > Cervidae > Cervus > Cervus canadensis. The sequence continues at coordinate 42,907,263 of NC_057403.1, forward strand.
AAAAAATTCTTCATAGAACGCTTCTTACAGTTATTTGCATAGAAAAAAATGAAAATTGAGATAAGCCAAAACGTTAGCTTGGAGGAGGTTTGAATTCCCTTCTGACTGATTTCTGAATGCATTCATTTATAATCAGGAAAAAAAAAATGATGACGTGAGTTTCATGTGGGCAGGTGGAGCTGTGTGAGCCAAAATGGCCTCGAATCCTGCTCCAGGCTTCCTAATGTCACCCGAGGAGAGTTCCTGTCATGTCAGATTGGAAGCTCTCACCTCTCAAAAAACAGCAACCCAGCTAACACAGGGCACCTCCGATTTCCCTTCCAACACCCAGTGGGAGGCACTGCACGGGTGAGATTCATTTAGAAACCCATTCTCACAGTCATTATGAAAAACGAGAGGTTGGAGTGTTTTCTCTCAACCAGATCAGCAGAGAAGACAGAGGCTCAGAGACAGAGACAGGGAGGGAGAAACTGAATTTAACCCACTGTCACACAGTACCCCAGGAGTAAAGGTCATGTCAGTGCTTCCCTGTATCCCCAAAACCAGAGACCCAAGACCCTGAGTGAGGACAAGACTGATAGAAAACCTCTCCCATCTACGGAGCTCCTGAGAAGACATTTCAAACCCACTTTGGGGTCATGGATAAATTTGGGAATCTAATGGAAGCTATCCTGGAGGTGGGCATTGGCAACTCCAATATTCTCGCCTAGAGAATCCCCATGGACAGAGGAGCCTGGCAGGGTACAGTCCATGGGGATCACAAAGAGTCAGACTATAACCCTGTCCCAGAAATATACCTGTAAAGACAACTTTGCACACAGTTCAGGGGCTTACGCTCTTGCCTGGTGGCTCAGATGGCAGAGTTTGCCTGCAATGCAGGAGACTTGGGTTCAGTCCCCTCGTCGGGAAGATCCTCATGGAGAAGGAAATGGCAGCCCACTCCAGTATTCTTACCTGGAGAATTCCATGGACAGAGGGGCCTGACAGGCTATGGTTCATGGGGCTGCAAAGGCCCTTTCACTTCAAGTCCTCACGGGTCATCCACCGACCTTCCGTGAGTGACCACGGGCCAGTAAGCCATGGAATGGCTCTCATCTGTCGGGACCTATCTCCATTTGAACCCAGCACCAATTTTGAGAAATGTTTGCCTGAACACTTGCCACATCTTTACGTCCACCACCAAGTTCCCGAATCCTTAAAGACAGGACATGGGGACTTCCTGAAGTAGTCCAGATGAAGGCCAAGAGGAGGAGCTGATGATGGGGAGGCTCTGAGCAGGGGAGTGGAGGTGGGGAAGCCCCACCCCTCAGACCTTCTGTTCTGATAAGGCGGTTGCCACCTTGTTACTCCACAGCTGCCTGGCGGGACTTCCTTGGGAGCATCGTATGTGTTTTGCGAGGGTGTTAAAGAGGGCAATTAAAGGGTAGCACAAGTCAGACCTCACGCACGCACGATCCTTCCAGATCGGAGGCCCTGCCTTTCTGATCCTCTCGGCTGGTGCAGAACTGGGGCCAGCAACAAAAGGTGTTAATACCCTGATGAGGCGCTCGTGCTGATAGATGACCCATTATGGTGATCACTCTTGTGCGAATGGCAAATAGGTTTGATCAATTAGATTTTAATGTAAAGTGGGGCCTGGGGGAGAAAAAACAGCAACCAAGAGAGGGGAGACCCTTTGTTACTAATGTGTCTGAAAAAAGCACTTAATTGAGGTCATAATAATATTAGCAGTTCTCATCATCAATAATTCAGCCTTATTTATTACTAGCCGATAAAGTCCTGTCAGGTGGGGAATGTAGGGGGCTTTTGTTAAAGACAGGCTACATGGGGTTTGCTCTCTCTCTCTCTTCTTTCTCTCTCTCACCAGCTGCAGCTGCTGGACCACAGAACATCTAACTTTCAAAATGCTTTCTAGCTATACTCTCTCTATGTCGAAATGAGGGACAGAAAAATAGAAGTTTTCCATGACATATAATCTAACCCTCTCCTGTAATTCTTCACCCCCCAAAAAAAAAAAAATTTTTTTTAACCCTTCTCTCTGCAAGTCACTAATTTTGCTTCAGAAAATTCAGGAGAAAAATCATTTCTATTCTTGCATGATTTCGAACCCTAAAGAATGACATAAATTCTGCCTTTTCACACACTTTTAGTCACCTGTGGTTTGTTATCTTTTAAAGCAAAAGAGAGAAAGAGAGCAAGAGCGTGTGTTAAATGAATGTATAATTGTACAATTAAAGATGCTAGCTCCAGTGGTAAAATTTAAAATGTATTAGTCTCATAAAACCGCCTCATTACTCTCCGTGTCTTAAAGGACATACTTGTCCATAATGAGGCAAATGCAGGAAATGGCACAGGGGTGAGAGTGAGGGGAAGGAGGAGATATTTGAGCTAGCTGCCATTTCATTTTTCAGAAAGGGGGAGGAAAACACTTAATAAAGATAATTGGGCTGGTAGTGCCTGTTCCCATCTGGAATCTCAACACAGACAGACCCCAGGGCAGACGATCGGTCATTAACCAGGAAAATAACCTATTTGGAAGGGATCCGTTTGTTTTATAAATGATGCTCCACTTGAGAACAGCTTAACCGCAATAATAATAAAAGTTCCTCGAAAACCCAGCCAGGGGATGGTGCTGAAATATCGATCCAGCTTCTGTTGATAATGGCTGGACTAGGTTTCCGCTCGGCTTGCAGGAAACAGCCTTTGAAGTTTGCTTTTCTTTCTTTTTTTTTTTTAAGTCTAAATAGAATTTAAACTGCCCTTTGGTGATCAGTGGTTATTAGTGGCTTGGGTTAGGACATACTGAGTCTCAGGGTCAGAAGAGGTGATCCAGGCTGAGAAAGGAAGACGGGAGACGAGCCCTGAGAAGAGGGGAGGGGAGGTCAGCTCTGAGCTGGGTAAGTGGAAATGGATTCTGCAGAGGGAGCGTCCCAGCTCAGGGACAAGGACTCCGAAGGATGAATTCCCCACCCCGCCCTAGCCTGGCCACCGTGCCCGCCCCGCCATCAACACACATGTGAGCACGTGCGCACCCCCACACAGGCACACAGAGGCAAGGCAAAAGCAGTCAGAAAAGTCATTCATCGAGGCCAAGCTGGAATTGTATAGATCAAGGCATTGAGGGTCTGATCCCAGCGCCCTGATGGTGCAGACAAGGGGGAGAGATTACTATAATTAGAAATAAGGTTTCAGTGGCAAAGCTCCTCTGAGCCATCTATTTCCAAGGAAGGTTGCTCAGCTGCTGAGGAGGGCGTGTGAAAGCGTGGTCTTCAGAGACAAAGGAAAAAGGAGAGGTGGGGATGGAACCTACATGCAACCTGCCTTTTAAGGAAAAGGAGGAATCTGCCCTTCGAAGGATTCGCGCCTACACCAGTGGTTCTCTACTGGGACGATTCCCGACCCCCACCTTCAATGGGCGTGTAGTAATGTCACAACCGGGGGCAAGGCGCCCTGACATCTGTGACATAGGGACCAGAGAGGCTGCTGAACATCCCAGACTGTTCAGGATAGTCCCACCTTTCACCCCTCATCCCCTGCCCCAGGCAACGGAATCACCCAGCCCCACAGACGTCATTAATGCCAAGTCTGAGAAGCCCTCCCACCTACTCAGATCTCACTCACTAAGAAAAAAACAAAAAAATCCACTCTGGCCCCCAGAACACCAGCCTCTGCCCTCACTCCCCACCTCCACCCCTCCCCATCAGTCACTTTCACTGGTTAACATGCTCCAGGAACAGAGCGTCTTAGAGTGTCTCAGCAACCAGATTCCAAAGCATCACTTCTTTAGGGTGTTCTTCTCAACCTGGCAGCCGAAGTTGGAAAGAGGATGAAGGTTCATCTGTGACACACAGGACCCACATGCTCTCCATCTCAGACACGGTGTCCTCCGTGGCTTCACAAGGTCACATTTTTTTCTTTTTTGGCTGCACCTTGCAAGATCCATGGGGTCTCAAGAATTGGACATGACTTAGCGGCTAAACCACCACCTCCCGCAGGATCTTACTTCCCCAACCGGGGATCAAACCCAGGCTCCCTGCAGTGGAAGCTCAGAGTCTTAACTACTGGACTGCCACAAGGTCACATCTTGAAGGCACCGTCTGTAAAATGGGTATAATCATCATGCTGCCTCCTAGGGTCGCTAGGAAGAAATGAGAGGAGGAAATGAGAAAACATGTCGCCCAGGGCCAGGCGAGTATTAGGTGCTCAAAAAGGAACAGAGGAGAGAGGAAGGAAGGAAGAGAGGGAGGGAGAGAGATAGAGAGAAGGGGGAGGAAGAGAAAGAAAGAAAGTGTGTATGTTGCCTTCCAGCCCATGTCAGGCATTATGCCTGCAAAAATCGCCACCACCCCCAATGCCCACGGAGTGTCTATCACTCATCAAGGGATGGCTGCCATTTTTCAATCATAAAGAATAAGCTAATGCCCTAAGCTCTTTGGAATTATCATCCCCATCATCTGCCAAGCTGAAGTGTGTATCTAAGCAAAGCCCCATTCACCTTTCCCCTCCGTCCTCTACCTTGATTCTGGAAAGAGAAGGGGGGAGGGCGGGGCACGGCCTTACCAAATTTCTCCCTGCATGCCCGACTGTTTCCTCCTGACAGCGTTTGACTGTGCTTATTATTTCCAGCAAAGCCCTTATCATTTTCAATGTGAATTTCAAATCACACTGATCCGGCCCTTCTTAGCTAAAGTCAGCTTTATCAACCACAAGAGATGTGGGATTTGAGAGAGATCTGAGTAAATTCACATTGTTTGGATAAACTCATTCAGGGAGCTCAACAAATCAAAGCCGAAATGGATATGTATTCCAAAGAGACTGAGAACTGCTGGGGGAAAAAAAAAAAAAGGAAAAAAGTTACCATTAACATTTTTATTTCTTAAAAAAAAAAAAACCCATAGCGGTTGCTTTTTAATGAGTGTGTTCACCACCTCGTTTTTTTGAACCATTACCAGGGCTCCATAGGACACCAGGTGAAGTGATAGGAGCTGTGAGGCTTATTGACAAGAGAAGCAAGTAGTTAGGGAAGATTATATCACCCACCCCCCACCGCCACCCCCTAACTTTGGTCATCGAGACCACTATCAAATATGGTAATGGGTGAATTTATGCATTATCCCATAATTTAAGGAACTGTGTGTATCATGTATATTTAAAACTATTTCTCTGTAGTTTTAATTATCTCAGTCTGCAGGGGCAAAAAGAAAAAAAGCAGGCAGCTCCCTTGCCTAAGACCAAAATGAAAGCATTTGCCTGCTGACAGCTAAGATGTCTGTCCTAGCTGGTTGAGATTTCCTATGAAATTTGCATTGGAAAGGCAGCTTTAAGTATACTTAAAATAAAAAAGGGGCATTTGCATCTAATTTGCTACACTTGCAGTATTAGAGTTTTATCTGAATAAAGACACGTCAACTGGATTTATATAGTTAAGCTGATAGCTGGGGAAGTCAACACCGAAAACATCAGTTAAATTCAACAGAGTTGGAGAGCAGCTAAGAGTATTTACAAGTCTGGGTTGTTTTTTTTTCCTCCCCCATCCACTGATGACTTTAAAACTGTAGCAAATTATCTTTTTTTACACAAGTCTGGCAATTACAAGGTTTTAATGTTGCTCAGTTGGTAAAGAATCTGCCTGCAATGCAGGAGACCCGGGTTCGATTCCTGGGTCGGGAAGAGCCCCTGGAGAAGGAAATGACAACCCACTCCAGTATTCTTGCCTGGAGAATTCCACGGACAGAGGAGCCTGGCAGGCTGTGGGGTCACAGGAGTCAGACACGACTTAGCAACTAAACTACTACTACTAATGAAAGGACACCTCTCTCCCCTACCAACACACCCAAGAGTTCTTATTAAATGGAGTGGTTCTAAATTGCGGTGTGATACAGGTCTCAGCACCTTGGGACTCAGGTAGGCTGGAATCCTGACTTGACCAATTACTGGCTGTGTCACTCTGGGCCAGTCCCTCCTTAGTCTTTATTTCTTCATCTGTAAAATGGGGGTTGTGATAGCTAATATTCAGGTCATTACCGTAGGCAGTCTGCAGACTGGGTAAAGATGCCCAGTGACGGGGGCAAATGAGGACTGAAAGCCAGGAATATGGCTGGATCACAACCCCCAGGAAAAGAGCATCTTTTTTCTCACTTAAGTGCTAAATCGTCAGCAGCCCCAGCTAACCTCACAGCGAAATCACGGGGTTTAAAATGAAATGATAGGGGTTTCCCTGATGGCTCAGTGGTGAAGAAATCCGCCTGCCAATGCAGGACACGTGGGTTCCATCCCTGACCCAGGAAGATCCACATGTCACAGAGCAACAAAGCCCGTGTGCCACAGCTATGGAGCCACTGCTCCGCAGTCTGGGAGCCGCAACTACTGAAGCCCGCACACCCTAGAGTCCATGCTCTGCAACAAGAGAAGCCACCACAATGCGAAGCCCCCACACGACAACGAAGAGTAGCCCCCGCTCGCCACGACTAGAGAAAAACCCACGTAGCAGCGAAGACCCAGCGCAGCCAGAAATTAAAAAAACAATAAATAAAATTGTTTTTAAAAAAAATAAAATGATAAAGGCAAAGGAGTGGCATCTGGTGCAGAGTAGATGCCCAAAGAACATTAGTTGGATGGTGGTGATAATGATGAAGATGAAGAGTCCACGGTGAAATGTCACACCTCTGATGTATTTCCGATTTCGGAGGAAGTGGCAGCATTGTCTCCGCCCACATTGAAGACTCAGTTGTCAAGGCCTGCCCCCTGGAAACCAGATTCCGGTGCAATGGGTCCCGTATGATTGACTCTCTCTGACTCCCCAGACCGGCCGCGTGACCCCCACCTGGCAGGAGGCGGGGCGCCGGTTAGACCTGGTGCTTGTTCTCCGCAACATCATCTCCTTGGTTGGCCGGAGCACAATAAATCCCAGGTCCTCACACAGCCTCACGCAGCTGGGAACAGAGTCCTGCAGGCCGTGTGGCCCTTCAGACGCCGCCTTCCTTTCCCTTCTCCCAGCTTTGAAGGGAGTACCTTCTCAGAATGAGGGCACAGCGCTCCCCTCTGCTGGCTTTCTCTGAGATCCCCAGCCTATCACTGCCCCCAAGCTCCTGAGATCCACTCCCGCCCCCCACAGCATCTGCCTCTCCAAGGAACTGGATACAGAGGTACTTCCACCAGGAAGCCCCATCCGTGCATCCATGTCAGACGAGCCCCACGCCATGATGCTCCTCTCCTCCTTTGCATCACACCAATCCTGGCTTCAACCAGGGCTCTCCACTTAGCACTTCGGTGCACTGCAGCAAGTCACGTTCCCTCTCTGAGCCTCAGCTTCCTCCTCCGTAAAATGGGATGAGAAAGAACACCCACTTCTCAGGATTGTTGTGGTAAAAATTAGCTGGTGGCAAATCACAGAGGAAAGGACAAGGTCACTCTGCTCCCAGACCCAGCTGCCCAGCCCCAGACCAGTGGCCGGAAGTCCTGACCACATCTTGCTGAGCTCAGGGCACCTCCTCTATTCCAGGGGAAAGTCATAGAGCCACACTCCCTCATGTAGATGTCCTCGTGGATGGGAAGCCAAGGGACTCCCACCCCTCCTGCTCACACTTGCCAAAGCCTGCCATCTGGGGGCACTGGCATGCATATTGCAGGTTGTCATGTTTCAGGAGAAAAAAAGGTTAACTTTCCCCCCTCTTTTCACAGAAGAGGATGTGTGGGTCAAGACCGCAGTGCCCCTCAGCTGGCAGTTTCATCGTGGCATGTACGAGAATGTCACCAGACCAAGGATCCTGCTATTTTAAAACTGTAAGTGAATGAGAACCTACTGTATAGCACAGGAGGGGAAAAAAGAAGGTGTGATTTGTTTGTGTGTGTAGGCTAAGTCACTTCATCTGTGACCGACTCTGTGCGATCCTTTGGACTGTAGCCCGCCAGGCTATGGGATTCTCCAGGCAAAAATACTGGAGTGGGTTGCCATATCTGTTTGTAGGACACATATTAAATTAATCTTAAAAATGCATTCCAGTATACATTAGGTGCAGACTAATACTGTTTGATTCCACTTACAAGGTATCTAGAATAGTCAAGTTCATAGATTCAGAAAGTATATTGGCAGATGCCATGGGTGGAGGGGTGGGGAAGTGGGGAGTGGAGGTGGGGAGTTAGTGTTTAATGGGGAGAGTTTTGAAAAATTTGGGAGATGGATGATGGTGAGAGTTGCACAAAAATGTGAATGTATTCAGTGCCACTGAAATGTACAGTTAAATATGGTTAAGATAGTATGTTTTATATCATATGACTTTTACTACAATAAAACACGTTTTTAAAAATAAAAAATATAAGTGATGTGATCCACTACCCCGTCCTTTCCTCCAATCAGCCCAGGAACCTGTTATTCTCAAGCAAGAAAATCCCAACTGAGCACAGAGCATCTCCCAGGTGATGTGCTTTGGGAACAAAGCTTATGGGGAAAGATTGGGTGCCCACCTTTATTTGGAAGGTGACCTCAGGAAGCACTATGAGGGGTGGGGAAGTGAGGGGATGAAGGGAGGAAAGTATATAAAGAGTGTATTAATGGGACAGTTACCAGTGTGGGCAACCAGGGCTCAAACTTGCTGGGCATCTTGTGAGAGATGATATAGAAGATACCACAAGATGGTCCCACTGTAGACCAAGAAGATGGACTATTTGCACCAGTTCCCATGCCTCACTGGTTGAGGGTGTTCCTTGGGGCTTCAACTCTGGAGACTGTCCCCCTTACAAGCCATGAGACACTCAGCCTTTGGCAAGTATGGAAACTGACTACAGGTGACCTCCCAGTGGCTGCCGCACTCCAGTTATCTGAGGTAGCTACTATTCTTAGCCCCATTTTGCAGATGGGAAAACTGAGACCCAGATGGACTCACAGTCACACATGAAGAAAACAATAAAGCTGAGACTTGAGCCGAGTCACCTCTGACTCCAGAGGTTCTCTGACCCGCCAGGCTTCTTTCCTCTGTAACTCTCTAAATAGAGTAATGAAACAATGTAAAATACAAGTAGTTGGTGATGGCTGTCAAAAACAGAAGAAGTGTATCAAAATAAAATAAAGCCTGCTCACTACTGTGAAACAAGTGCTTGGCACACAGCAAATGCTCAACAGGAATTTGTTTCTGTGCTTCCAAGTCTTTGAAGCTTATTTCTAACTGACATGCAAACAGCCTCCCTTTGCAGGAAAAAGCAGCAGCTCAGAGGACCAGAAGGCTGGCATGCTCTTCTGAAGCAGCCAAGACAGATGCAGAAGAGATGACTGTGCCCCAGATACTGCTACTACCCCTGTCCATCAAGACTGGAGCCCAGGAGTCCAGATCCCAGGCTAGGAGTAGGCTAGAGGGGGCTGCACCCTGGGACCCACCAACCAGATGAAGCTGGAGAAAAGATGAACATAAGACTCTCAGAAGATAGGAGATCTACCATCAGAATGTTCCCTGCGTGACTCTGGAAGCCTAGTGTTGAGGCTATCCTCAAAGAACCTTCCTTTGTAATAACTTAATTGCCTGAAATGTTCTGTCAGCCAAGTTTTCTCCCCTGGGAAACTTTCTAAGTCTGAACTGGCACATTTATAGTATCTGAAGATGCTCAAATCAGCAGATGTCACCTTGCTGTGTGGCCATCCCCGCTCCTAAAGAAGCCTGGATGTTTGTGTGTTCCTCCTGGGTGATGGAGCCAAAGCTTGGCAGTCGACTGGCACTGAGGGCATCACCCTTGGCAATAGACCAGCTCCTCTTAATGATGGGATTGCTCTACTGGTGCAGAGACCCAGAGTGAACCCTAAGTCATCACTGACTTCAGCAAGTGTAGTTGTTATAGAGAAAGGCAATAGAGTTACATGGATCTGGGTTTGAATCCTGTTTCTGTCATGTACTAGTTGAGCAACATTGGACTTGTTATTTATTTTCTCTGAGTCTCAGTTTCCTCATCTGTACAACGGGAATACTTCTGGTTACTTATCTCAAGGTGGTCTTCTTAAGTTAAAAGAGATACTGCACATAAAGAACTTGCTTACCTGGTCCAGCATCATGGCAGAGAAACCTTCGTGCAACATAATACACATTCACCAAAAAAAAAAAAAAAAAGTTGGATAAAAATTTTTTTAAGAATACATTTTTTAAATGTATGACTGAGCTAGCAGGAAAAGCGACTGAAATCCTTGGAGGCCAGACATAATGAGAATACTCCAAAGCAGGGGATAAGTAAGCCTGAACGACTGCTTGCCCAAGGAGCAGCTGCCAACACCCGGTGGACTTAGGCCTCTGTTTTAAAGGATCTCTGATGTAGGGACAAGTGAAGCCCAGGCTCAGGACCTAAGTAAGGTAGCTGATGGCTTCCCTGGTGGCTCAGAGGTTAAAGTGTCTGCCTGCAATGCAGGAGACCTGGGTTCGATCCCTGAGTTGGGAAGATCCCCTGGAGAAGGAAAAGGCAACCCACTCCAGTACTCTTGCCTGGAGAATTCCGTGGAAGGAGGAGCCTGGTAGGCTACAGTCCATGGGGTCGCAAAGAGTCAGACACGACAGAGCGAATTCACTTCACTTCACTTCATTTCAAGGTAGCTGATAAGAATAGGGATCCCAGGAAGGTGAATCCCTCCGTGAGTGAATTAGGATGAAAAATATCACCCCATATCTCAATAAAGTTGTTAGCAACAACAACCCACCATCCCATAGGGCTTTTATCAGCCTCCCCTGCAAGTTCTTAATCATAAACCTCATGTGGGTTTGGAATCCAAATCCACTAACAGTATCTACATATTGGCACAAAAAGCCCTAAGCCCACTATTTCATTTAAAGTAGTCCCATGTTTGGTAACTAATCAGAAAGCTTGGCAGAAGCAAATGGAAACTTGCTCTAAGTAAGGCCCAGCCTGAAAACATTCCCACAGGTAAAAAGCCAAGAGAACATGACCACAAACTAAATCACAAGGAAGCAAACCACCATGAGAATAAGACTCATGGAGTCTGCAGATACATGAACAGAGAAACCAAGCATGCTATGTTTTTTAGAACTAAACAGAACTTTTAGAAGTGGGTAATACACATACAGCTGCATTGACAAACATCAAACATGTACTGTGGACTGAATGGTAAATACTGCATCATTCCATTTAGGGAAAGTTGAAAATAGCCAAAACCATCTCTGGTGGTGGACCTCAAAGAATGGTTTCTGTGGAGAAGAAGGTGGATGGTGATGGGAAGGGAGAGAAGGAGATTCTGGGGTGCTGGTCAGGTTCTGATGGCTCACCGGGGCTGTGGTTATGGATGTACATCCACTTTATGAAAACTCACCAAGCTGTAAACCTATGATTTCTGCACTTCTATCTCTATGTTATACTTCAGTTTTTAAAAGGAAATGGATGACTTAAATCAGTTAGACACAGCTGAGGGAAAATTAGTGAACCGGACGACAGGTCTGAAGGAATTAGACTGTAGCCCAGAGAGAGATAGAGGTGGAAATTTTGGGAGAGAGGATAAAAAGTAGGAAAAACCAAAGGGAAAGTTCTAGCCTACATCTCCTCTTCTGGAACTCTTCTGAGTTCCGGAAAGAGAAGATAAAAAATTAGAGGGGAGGCAATATTCAAATAATTGAGAAAATCCAGAATTGAGGGAAGTCAGTAATCCTCATGTCTTACTCTGTTCAGGCTGCCATAATAAAGCACTGTCAACTCGATACACTGAAGTGAAGTGTTAGTCACTCAGTCGTGTCTGACTCTTTGTGACCCCTTAGACTGTAGCCCTCCAGGCTCCTCTGTCCATGGAATTCTCCAGGCAAGCATACTGGAGTGGGTTGCTATTCCCTTCTCCAGGGGATCTTCCCGACCCAGGGATCAAACCCAGGTCTCCTGCACTGTAGGAAGATTCTTTACCATCTGAGCCACCAGGGAAGCCCCTTATAAACAAACAACTATTATTCACAGTTCTGGAGGCTGGAAAGTCCAAGATCAAGTTGCTGACAGTCTTAAGTGTCGGTAAGAGCTCACTTCCAGTTCATAGATGGTAGTCTTCTTGCTGTGTCCTCTCATGGTAGAGACAGTGAGAGAGCTCTCTGGGACCTCTTTCACAGAGATTCTAATCCCATTCATTAAGTAGTCCCAGTATTCTTGCCTGGAGAATTCCATGGACAGAGGAGCCTGGCAGGCTACAATCCATGGGGTCCCCTCTAAAGACCCCACCTCCAAATACCATCACATCAGGTATTAGATTCCAACATATGGCTATTTGTGGGGACAGAAATAGTCTATAAACCCTCAGATTCAGGAATCCCAAGCAAAGAAAATAAGTCAGCATCCATGCCTAGACCTGTCTTAATGAAAGAATGCCAAAGAAAAAGGTCCTAAAAGCATCTTGAACTAAAAGAAATATTACCTACTAAGGGACAACATCTGGGCTTCCCAGGTGGCACAGTGGTAAAGAATCTTCCTGCCAGTGCAAGAGATGCAAGAGACTTGGATTTGATCCCTGGGGCAGGAAGATCCCCTGAATTGGAAATGGTAACCCACTCCAGTATTCTTGCCTGGAAAATTTCATGGACGGAGGAGCCTGGCAGGCTACTATTTATGAGGTTGCAAAGAGTTGGACATGACTGAACACGCATACCCATGCGAGGGACAACATCTAGAATAATAATTGACTTCTCAGAACAACATAGTCATGACACATAGCGAGCATTTAATAAGTGGAAGCTATCATTACTAGTGTTCGAAACAGTAATTAACAGTACTAGAAATATTCAAGTCTCAGCTCTACCTCTGTCGTAATTGTGTAACCTACAATAAATCATATAACCTCTTCCTCGTCTTAAAAATAGGGCTCTGGTAAAGATTAAATGAGACGATATAAGCACAGTATTTGGCAGAGTATCTGGCACTTAGTTGATGTAAAATTAATATTGGCTACAAAATCAAGCCCTTGTTGGGCCAGTGCACAAGTGATGAGTGTCAGGTTCATCTTAAATTACTCCAGAATCTCATTGGAAAGCTCAGTTCTGCTCTCTCCCAGTAGAAACTATTTCTTTGAAAAATTCAAGCCAAGAGCTGACATATACAGAAGTTCCAAGGAAGAAAATATAATTGAAATCCATTCCACAGACTGGTCCCTGGTCACCTCCGTTTCTGGAGACAACACTCCTTACACCCAGCATACCTGTTCAATGAAGAAACATGAATATAATCATTTTCCTTGCAGTTACATTCTGCAAAGAAGAATGACTTTTCATTCTTGACCCCACTGTGGTCACTATGGGGCCTCACAGAGACTTGGTGAAGTTCACAGAACATGTTAAAAAGCAGGGAACAGAGGATGAGATGGCTGGATGGCATCACCAACTCGATGGACATGTGTTTGAGTAAACTCCGGGAGTTTGTGATGGACAGGGAGGCCTGGCGTGCTGCGATTCATGGGGTCGCAAAGAGTCGGACATGACTGAGCGACTGAGCTAGCTGAACTGAACTGGGACTTCCCTGGTGGTCCAGCGTTTGAGAGTCTTCCTGCCAATGCAGAGGGTACGGGTTCGATCCCTGGTCCAGGAGGACTCCACTTGCCACGGAGCAGCTAAACCCGTGCACCGCAGCGACTGAGGCCTGTGTGCCTAGAGCCCGTGCTCAGCAGCAAGAGAAGTCACCACGTTGAGAAGCCTTCACACCACAATGAAGAGTGACCCTGCTCACCACATCCAGAGAAAGCCTGCTCACAGTAACCAAGACCCAGCGCAGTGGGGAAAAGAAGGAAAGCAGAGATTCAGAAAGGCAAATGGCTTGCTCCCATATATAGCACACATAAATGGCAGGCAGAGCTCGAAGCTAGGCCTTCTGGCTCAACGTGTGCTGTGCTGTGCTTAGTCATTCAGTTGTGTCCAATTCTTTGTGACCCCACGGATTGTAGACCACCAGGCCCCTATGTCCATGGGGATTCTCCAGGCAAGAATACTAGAGTGGGTTGCCATGCCCTCCTCCAGGAGATCTTCCCAACCCAGGGATCGAACCCAGATCTCCCCCATTGCAGGTGGATTCTTTCCCATCTGAGCCACCAGAGAAGCCCAAGAACACTGGAGTGGGTAGCCGATCCCTTCTCCAGGGGATCTTCCCAACCCAGGAATTGAACTGGGGTCTCCTGCATTGCAGGCGGATTCTTTACCAGCTGAGCTACCAGGGAAACCCTGGTTCACCCTACTATCTCCCATCTAAGCACTGGCCATGAACTCCAAAACTCTTCCCCCATATTTTAGAATAAATGACTCTTTTTCATCTTTCAGTTCTCAACTCAAATGTCCCTTCCTCTGAGAAGCCTTCCCTAACAACCACCTGTCATTTAATTCTCCATCACTGCACCCCTTTCACTTCCAAAGTAGCCTTCTCCATCATTCTTAGTTCCATGCTATTTGTTGTTTATTTGTTTAATGCCTTTCTCCACCAGAGCATCACCCAGTGCTAGCAGAGTGCAGGTCGTGTGGTACTCGTTCAATAAATGTTTGTGGAGTGAATATATTTCAGTGAGCTCATGAAGTTAAGTGAACACATTTATACTACTGTCTCTTATAATATAAATATCTCTCCCACCATTTAACAGGGCTCAAAAACTAAATACACTATTTGTTCTTACAACACTTCCTCACCCCACACTGCATGATGCCCACTAGACAAAAAGCCCTGAATGAATAAAGGGGACAGTTCGGGAGTAGGACCATGAGTCTCTCTTGTCTGCCACCCTTTCTCATTTGAAGCCACTCCTGGAACAGAAGAACTAAGACCAGTAAGAATTAGATTAAGTCCATCCCGAAAAGCCATCTCTCACCTCCATGTAATCATTCAGTTAAGTGAATAAAATAAACGTGAGTTCATCCATCGGCTGATCACCATTCATTAAGTGTCCTCTTGCTTATTCACCTTTGTTTCTAGCTATAGGATGCTGCCGAGTCCCATCCCATCTCTGAATGGTACAGAGGAGGAGACGACGTGGAGGGGAGAGAGGAAGGAGGTGGAAATACATTTAAAAAAAGAAGAGACAGAGAGAGGGGGTGAGGGTGAAACAGTGTAAGGTTGGTCACACATTTGTCATTAAGTCAAAGCCGAATGCCGGTGTTTGTGTGAGGTGGAATTATCTCATTCTTTTAGCCTGGGAGTCTCTGTGATCCACCAGTCAAGTATGTGATTGGATTTCAGCTCAACAAAACCTTAAATTACACACCTATTGTGCCTGAGTTAAGCCTTGTTTCACAGCAGTGGAGAAGGCTTCTCCCAGGCTCCTTGGCCGTGTTCGATCCAGAGCTGTTCTCGTCCGCTGGTTGATGAATGAGTAATAGGATTAGAATCTCATCTCAGGCAACAGGGTGATTGTCACATTGGGTGCAGGGACAAAAGCTGGGGTGATAGATAGGGGCTACATAGTGGAAATGGGCTAGTCCCCCCCCAAATGTGCCCACTCGCACAAAGCAACAGGCCAAGGGCCTCAGGGAGGGCAGTGAGAAGTCCTGGGAAGGGGCCAACTCCCTTACCAGCTGTCTGCTAGAGCCAGGGACGTGCCGGGTGCCCGCACAGGTGTATCTATCTCATCGAATGCTCACAACTGCTCTCTCAAGTGTGTGAGGAGACATCTTTTGGAATTTTTTCTTTATCTATTCCCTACTTCTAGGTACAGGACCTCCTCTTTCCAAGGGGATCAAACCATCCCACTTTCAGAGAAAGGTTCTGATGGAGCTAGCTCCATCCCCTGGCTCCCAGAGTGGTCACGTGACCATGCCAACCAATCAGAAACACGAGCGTTCATTGTAGACCCATAAGCGGTATTCCCAGGAAACAGGCACGATTCTTCCCTGGGGTCAGTGAAAGGACCAGGACACAGTGCCCTGGGTGGAGGAGGAATTGCAGCCACCTGGGGGTGGTGAAGTTGGGCGGTGGAATTTGGAAATAGGGGGCTATGTTTTCTCTTTCTATGAACACCTCTACCTCTAAGACTAGAGCCGGATCTACCCACCGGTCTTCACTTTTCGCTCAAGATAGCCAGACCTGATTTTTCTGTCCAAGTGGATTCTTATGCACTTTACAAATGAGGAATCAGGGCTCACAGAGGTCAGGGAACCTACGCAAGGTCACATAGCTAATAAGTGCCAAAGCTGGGATTTGAGCCCAAGCTTATTCATTCTAAGCCCTGTGCCTTCCTGTATACTGGCCATTCCCACCAGATGGTCAGGGGCCTGCTTCGTGGAGGAGCCCAAAGACTCCAATACCATGAGGGAAGAATAAATCAGCAACCCAGGAGACCCAGGGCACATTTTGGGGTGAAGAAGATCCCTTCCTGCCAAAACTCTGTCTGGACATTGTTCACCTTATCTGAGGCCAGAGTGGACAGAGGTTTGCAACAGTGAAAATAAGAAGGGCTTGGAGACAGACCTACATTCAGATTCTGACTCACCTATTTATTCTAGCTGTGTGAACTTGGATGAGTAACTTATCCTCTCTGAACATGATTTCTCTCCTTTATAATGGGGAAATAATACTTGGGATGATTATGAGGATTAATCAGATAAAATAGATGTGCCTATTATGGTTTTGACATCAAGGGACAGAAAGTCTCATTTACCATGACTTCAACAAAGAATATATTTTCTTGAATAATAAGACGTCAGGAGTAGTCATCTTCAGGGTTAGCTCAATGGTTCTGTGATCTAGTTGGCTTTCTTTCCCCTTTTTATAGTCACAAGGGGGCTGCAGAAGACCTGAATGCAGAATCTTCAGTTTAGAGGACTTCCATTCCCACATCTTTTTTTTTTTTTTTTTTTTTAAGAGAACACCCAGCACTTCCTTTTCCATCTTATTGGCCAGAACTGGATCATGTGACCAATCCTAGCTACAAGGGATGCTGGGAAGACAAATATTTGGGGGAAAGGAATGAGGTACCTATCTCACTTTATCCTCTGGTCCTCTATTAACAGGAATAAGGGGGAAGCGGGGAGTGTCTACTCCAGGAAGACAATCAACAGCCATCACCAGATTATATAAAGTACTCTGGGCAGAATCTGGCATATATAAAATATTCTGTAACTAGAACTGTTACTACTATTATTGCAGTAAATGTTCCGACAGAAACATTTCTGTTCGTGCAGAAAGTGGCCTCTTTAGCACCCTCCCCCTCCTCAGTGTCAAGCTTCAAGAAACACAGCATCTGTAGGCTTTCAGCTCTGCTGCCCCTCCTGCACCTACATAACCATCCCAGGAAGAGCCAGCGAGCTCATGCTGGAAGGAGGCTCAGCGGTCAAGTGGCTGTCCTCTCCTTTGCCACAGAATGCAAGAATCACAGCTACCTCTGCAAAGAAAGATCTGAAAGGAGACAACAGAGAAGACATCTGAAGCTGAACGTTCCCATGGAAGGTCGGTTTGGGAAGTCAGGTGCAGCAGGGGAACACTTCAGTGGTTGCTGAAGCCTCTCTGGGGATGTTGTCCTTGGGGTTGTTCTGAACCACAATTCACAGCCTGCTGCTTCTGCTGCGCAAGCCGCAGTCCCTTCCCACCCATTCCTTCCCAACCTCTTTGCCTTGTTTACAAGAAAGGTTAAAGCTACATTTTTCTCCATTACAAAAAAAGAAAAAAGACTGAGGACAAGATTCTAGGAGGAATAGTTCTCTTCTGGAATATATAGCATATACCCATCTCCTTGGCTTCCCAGGTGGCGCTAGTGGTAAAGAATCTGCCTGCAATGCAGGAGATGTCAGAGATGCAAGTTCGATCCCTGAATCAGGAAGATTCCCCTGGAGGAGAGCATGGCAATCCACTCCAGTACTCTTGCCTGGAAAATCCCATGGACAGAGAAGCCTGGCAGGCTACAGTCCATAGGGTTGCACAGTGTCAGACATTCCTGAAGTGACCTGATGCACGCATGCACCCATCTTCTAGTACTTCCATGCTCACTGGGTCCCCAATAACTGGGGCTTTGATTCATTAATTCATTCATTCCTATATTCTACACATAATTTAGTGTTGAATGCCTTTTAGGTAGCTGCTTCATTCTAGGTGCTGGGGCTATAAGCCAGTAGTAAACACACATGTTGCCTGCCTCACCTGTGATGGGACATGTCCCCAAACCTCCTAGGGATGTACCCTGAGATGCTCCCAATACTTCAGTTTCCCCCCTTCCATTCATCTTGAAAGTGAAAACTGAAAGTCGCTCAGTCGTGTCCAACCCTATACAGTCCATGGGGTTCTCCAGGCCAAAATACTAGAGTGGGTAGCCTTTCCCTTCTCCAGGGGATCTTCCCAACCCAGGGATCGAACCCAGGTCTCTTGCATTGTAGGTGGATTCTTTACCAGCTGAGCCCCAAGGGAAGCCCAAGAATATTGGAGTGGGTAGCCTATCCTTTCTCCAGTGGATCTTCTCGACCCAGGAATCGAACCAGGGTCTCCTGCATTGCAGGCAGATTCTTTACCAGCTGAGCTACCAGGGAAGCTCATTCATCTTGGGTCATCCTAATCACAAGCTTCACCTAGTGCATATCCCCTGCCCTCCACATCCTCAGTACTTCCCCGGTGGCTCAGACGGTAAAGAATCAGCCTGCAATGTGGGAGACCTCGGTTCAATCCCTGGGTTGGGAAGATCCCCTGGAGGAGGGCATGGCAACCTACTCCAGTATTCTTGACTGGAGAATCCCATGGACAGAGGATCCTGACAGGCTACAGTCCATTGGGCCACAAAGAGTTGGACATGACTAAGCTACTAAGCATAGCATGGCCACATCCTGGAGGATGACGCTAATAAAAAAGATGGACATAAAGCTTGGAGGAATTGGAATCCTCACACATTGCTGGTGGGAATGTAAAATGGTGCTGTCGCTTCAGAAACAGTCTGGAAATCACTTAGAAGCTTGAGCATAAAGTTATCCTATGACCCAGAGCTTTCACTTTGAAGGGAATTCATGCAAGAGAATTGTAAACATATGTCATGCAGAAACTTTTACACAAATGTTATTAGCCGCATTATTTTTAAGACCCAAAAAGTGGAAACAATCGAAATGTCCAGAGATATTTATTCAGTCATAGAAAGGCATGAAGTCTGGATACACGCTACGACATGGATGAACCTTGAAAACATTGTGCAGAGTAAAAAAAGCCAGACACAGAAGTTGTAGGATTCTCCTTAAATGAAATGCCGAGATTGGAGGAATCGATCAAGACAGAAAGTAGATTCATGGTCAACAGAGGCTGAGATGAGGAAAGAATAGAAAGTGACTGCTAACAGGCTTGGGATTTCTTTTGGGGGGTGATGAGAATTCCTTGGGGATTGCTGGAATTAGACAGTAGTGATAGTTTCACAACTTTGTGGGGAAAAAAAACCCACTAAGTTGCATAGTTTAAAGGGGTGAGTTTTATGATATGTAAATCATCAAAAAAAAAAAAAAAGAAAAGCAGAACCCATCCCCAGCCCTGACTGCCATAGAAAACAGCCATTTAACTGGAGAAGCAGTGGCTGCCCCATTTGCTACACTTCCTGTCTCCTCTGGCATCAGCCCAGACTGAATTCTCCTGGAGAGGTCTGGTCCTTCACGCCAAAGTCCTTAGCATCTTGCGGACCCTCCACTGGCGAGGACCTGCTGCTGGCAGCCAATGCCTGTCCCTCCACCCTCCTCTGCCCTGAGTTCACTGCCTGACAAGGTGGCCATGGTGGACACCGGGCATGTCCTTGTGAAGGACACGGGGGTGGAGGCATCAGAGGCACCCGTCACCCACCAGCTTGGCCTGACTGTGTCATTTCAGGAAGGAGAAGAGGAACACGGGACAGCCACCAATGCCACTGGAGGTGATTTTGTCACAACCTCTGCCCCCATCAGAGGCAGCACACCTGCATGAAGGAGTCATCAGGGATTTAACATCAGTTATTTCTTTTTAAAAATTATTCAAGTGAATCACACTGTAGTTAAAGAAGTGACCAGGCAGAATTTTCTTTCATGCACAAAAGCTGGGGTAGAAATGCCAGGGAGTCATCAGCCTGGTCAGCTTTTCAGGAAGCCAGTTAATAAGACCCATCCCCCCAAGGGCTTCCCCTGGTGGCTCAGCGGTAAAGAATCCATTTGTGATACAGGAGACGCCCTACTGTAATGCAGGAGACACAGGTTCGAACCTTGGGTCAGGAAGATCCTCGGGAGAAGGAAATGGCAACCCACTCCGGTGTTCTTGCCTGGAAAATCCCACGGACAGAGGAGGGTGGTGGGCTACAGTCCATGGGTCACAAAGAGTCAGACACAACTTAGCAACTGAACAACAGCATACAGTCAGGCAGATTGTGGTTTGGGGAAACACTTCTTGATGGAAATGTGGCATAAAATGGAGAGTGAAGTCCACGGGGTCGCAAAGAGCTGGACACGGCTGAAGCGACTAACCACTTCACAGCACAGCATGAAATGACCTAGCAGTGTGGAACATAGAGTTTTGTAAGAAATTAAAATTTGTGTATGGAATAATGGTTGCACATCTTCAAATGGTCAAGTCCATGGCTAAAGGGAAAAGGAAAAAAGATGGAAAATTTAGAAGGAAAAACACATTTGTCAAAAAGAGTTGTTCAAAGACGTAAGAAAACTTCGCCCCTTCTGAGAGTCTGTGTGTCCCTTGGCTTTGCTCTATTTTGGATTTACCCTGGATTACTCTATCTATCTTGGATTTACTCTATTCTCTGGACATTCCAGAAGAAGCTTCCAGAGGAGAAAGCCTATAAATACCCAGACATTGAGCTGAGTTATTATGATTTTACGACTCATTTCTTCCCTCAAATATTTATTAAACATCTACACATGCCAGACCCTGAGCCAGACCCTGGGCTGTGGACATGAAGCACACACAATCCCTGATCCCTTCCAGCAGGGTAAGTAGAGAGACATAAAAAAAGAACAGTTACATGACCGCAGCGGAGGCTCTTGAATGGCGTTCGGGGTTTCCTGAGGACACGACTACGTGCTGAGAGACTTGAGTGAGGAAAAACCTCAGAGAGACGTGTGGGCCCGTTGCTGTCAAGAGACTAAACTTTAGGGTCAAACAAACCTGGATTTCAGTAGCAACTTATATGATTGGTGACCTGGGGCAAATGACAAACTCCCAGCCTGTATTTCTCCACATGTCACAGAGAGAAGAGAACTGTGTCTACCTCACAAGGCTATTGGAAGACTTAAACAAGCAATGCATGCAAAGTGTTTAAGATGGCACCTGATGCATAGTCGGTGCTCAGTAAATGGAATGATACTACATTGACCCTTTTATCTTTTGGTCTTACCAAGGCATGTGGGATGTTCCCAGACCAGGGGTCGAACCTACGTCCTCTGCATTGGAAATGCTGAGTGTTAACCACTGGACCACCGAAGAAGTCTTACTACATTGACTGTTGAAAAATGACTAAATGTTCACCGCTGGGTTGGAGAAGCAGGTGGGATGGGTAGATAAGGGAAACGTATGTGGTCTAGAAAGACCCAGAAGCTTAGTGCCCTAGGAGAATTGTGAATTGGTGAAACAGCCCCTGCCTCCTGGACCCTACCTCACCACTCCTCACCGGGCTTCTGTTTGTTCAGTCCTCACCCACCAAAGTTCACAGGATGTCACCCACCACAGGGACATCGACCTGAGGAAGTCTCCTCCCGGTGCTCAAGTTTGTTGCCCCACATGCAGGAAAGTCCCACTGGTCAGATACTGTCTCCTTGTACCCACCTCTCCTGTCCATCCAGAAAATCGAGCCATACGTCTCATGGAACAACCAGTACCTGTATGTGCTCAGTCACTCTGTCATGTTTGACTCCTTGGGTCCCCATGGACAGTAGCCCACCAGGCTCCTCTATCCACAGGATTTTCCAGGCAAGAATCTGGAGTGGGTTTCCATTTCCTTCTCCAGGGGATCTTCCTGACCCAGGGATTGAACCCATGTCTCTTGCGTCTGGCAGGCAGATTCTTTACCGCTGAGCCACCTGAGAAGCCGAACAATCAGAGTTAAGCCCAAACTGGTTCTGTTCCAGATAAACTGATGTGTGTACCCATTGAGTCCCCACCCTGCAGCCTCTCCTCCAGTCTGTTCAGGGAGCAGGTGGCCTGGAAGTCAAGTAATGTGATCAAACAAGTGATGTCCAAAGAATGTGACCGGATCAGTAAGGGGAGCCTTGGGGACAGGGACGGGGAAGCGGGGGGAGAGGGGCAACAGCAGGAGGCGGGGTGTCCCTCCTGCACTGAGAAAATTCCCCTTCTCCACAGTCTTCATGGAATGAGCGAGTGTTTAGCTGGTGAATAACTTCCCTGAAGAAATTCTTCTGTGGCATTTCACCATCACCAGCTGGTGTTTCTTGGCTGCTAAAGCAGCGTAATAACCATGTTGAAACGGCACCCACCGCATTGTAGGAACAGGGCAGGACTTGTTAACCTCCACATGCCCGGATGGCCTCCACCCTTGCTGCTCCATCTCTTCCCCCTAGCAGCTGGGGGGCAGCTCCCTCCCCGGGCAGTTTCTTCAGCTTGACATCAGATAGAAAGGGTGGTGGAGTGAGCCAGCCGCAAGACAAATGGCCACCAGCTGCCTACCAGCTCCCCCCAAATACCGCCGCAGCTCCACCTCTTCCTCCCTGGGCCCCTCCCATGCTCAACTCCACCCCAGGGTACTTGGAGGCATTTGCAAACTCTGCTTAATAAATTACCACCTCTACATGACCTGACAATAGCCACAGATAATCTAGGGTTATTAGAAGGCTTGTTTACAACCCATCTAATTCCAGGTTGTGCAAATCTCAGCAAGTCAGGAAAGGTGTCAACCTTCCCTTGGTGAATGGCACAACTTGTATTCACAAATTATGTATAATTGATCCAAGGATGTTACAGACATTTAAAAAACAAAACCACGCCCCCTCCCTCCCAACCTCTCCCTCTGGAAATTTATCTGTAAGAAACCTACGGTGAACTGTGGCCAAATTAAAAAAAAAAAAAATAGCGCAGGGCTGTTCTTTGCAGTGTTGTTTATAAAAACAAAAACTTTAGAAACAACCTGCATGCCCAACAATAGGGGATTAGCTAAATAAACCTTCGAACATGCCTACAATGAGATACTAAACAGCCACTTAAAATAATATTGCAAAAGACAACACGGTGACCCGGGGAAGGTATTCATTATCTGTTGTTAGATGAAGGAGCAGAAGCAGGTTACAGAGAAATAGCTACAGTTAATTCCATTAAAATGTTTTCTATAAATATATTTACTTGACTAGTGTTTGAGAGATGGGTGTGCTTTGCAGGCAGACAGACAGGTTTGGGATTTGCATCTTAGAAGCTATGCGACCTTGGGCAAGTTATATAACCTCTCTTTAAGTCTCTGCACCTTTGTCTGTAGAATGCAGAAAATCCCTACTTCATAGAGCTATTGTAACAGTCAAGTAAAGTGATCTATGTAAAGCATTCATCTGTATATCTGATACCAAATAAATGTTCAGTAAGGGGTGGTTCTTGCTGTCATTACCATCATGTAAAAAGGGTTAACACTGGGTGACAGAATTATAGGTACTTTTCTCTGTTTTAATTTTTGGTTGTTTCATCTTGTCCCTCTCCCAGAAAACATGACTCTTGTAATGACCAAAAAAAATTTTTTTAACTGATGAAGTTGTTGGGGGAGGTGTTATGGTTGCTTTTAAAGAGATAACCTGGGACTAAAGAGAGACGAGGCAGGTTTGCGACCTCAGCATGTGAGGGCCTCATTCTAATAGATCCCGTCCCCCAGGAGAGGAGTGCAGAGAGCAGCCAGGCTCTCATGAACTCTCCTCCAAGTCAGGGGTCTGGAGGAAGCTGGCCCCAGATGGTCCCAGACATCTGGAAACAAGGTGTGTGTGCCAGGTGCCCCCCTACCCCTTTTTCCTCACCCATTTCACCTCCCTTGGGAGTTCAGGCTACAGAAGGGTTTGAGCCTTACTTGGAATGACAAGGGGGATGGAGAGGATTGTTAATAAAGGAGATGAATGGACTTCCTTAGCGGTCCAGTGCTTAAGACTCCACACACTTCCAATGCAGGGGGCTCGGATTCAATCCCCAGTTGGGAAAATGAGATCCCATATGCCATATGGCAGGACCAAAAAAAATAAATAAAGGAAATGAAGGAAGGAGCTGAACTGCGTAGGCAGACTGGGGTGTGTGCCAGTGAAGAGGAATGATGGGTGGCTTGGAGCTCATGCCGGTCAGTATGTTTCAGAAAACACGGACTTGATGGCCATTGCCTTGTTCAAAGGACCTAGAAGGTCAGAGATGTGGTCTCAAAGCTCTCCAGGTCTGTGGTGTCCAAACCCTCCTCGCCTGGGTCACCGCTTTTCCAGTCCACCTGGCTTAGAGTCCAAGCAGGTGTCTTGGGCACTTCAGAGCCGTTTGAGTTAGACCTGGTCTTGCAGGTCACGAAGGGCATGGCAGCAACAGCCGAGAGGACAGGGAAGGGCTGAGGGCCACCAAATCCAAAACCAGCCTCCACCCAGAGCAGAGAGGAGTCCAATGACAGGGAGAGAGTTTCCTCCGGGTTTACAGACAGCAGTCCAGGGACCGAAAGCTGGGCACAGGCTCAGACCCATGTCGGTGGTGGAGGCTGGGCTTGGTTCTCGACAGAGAATCAAAAACACAGGGAAAGGCCTGGAGGGGAGGGAACCACCTCCCCGGGGCTCTGAGGAAAGTCTGAGGCAGGAGAGAAGCAGGTCCCCGTCAGGGTGACCACAGTGAGACCCACCTTCCCAGGCCTGGCCTGGGTCTCTCCACTCCCCAAGGCCAGAGCCCAGTCGCAGCTGACAGAAGACCCGGGGACTTTCTACCCGAAACCCTGGCAGCTCTGCCTGGACCTCCACCCCACCTTGTCCCCATCTTGGGGACAGCAACATGGTGCGGGAAAGGCAGGAGCAGGAGAGAATCCCAACTTCTCTCACAGAAGTACCTTTAGCACTTCCCTGGTGATGCAGTGTTCAAGAATCCGCCTGCCAATACAGAGGACGCGGGTTTGATCCCCAATCTAGGAAGATCCCACAGACCGTGGAGGAACTAACCCCGGTGGCCATGGCTACTGAGGCCAAACTCTAGAGCCGGCAAGCCACAACTACCGAGCCCGCGTGCTGCAATTGCTGAAGCCCACTTGCCTAGAGCATCCATAGTGCTCCACCGCAAGAGAAGTCACCGAAATGAGAAGCCTGCATGCTGCAACTAGAGAGTAGCCCCCACCCTCCCAAACTAGAGAAAAGCCTGGGCAAAACAACAGAGACCCAGTGCTCAACCAGGGAAAAAAAAAAAGAAGCACCTTTAGAATCTGCTGCTGCTGCTGCTAAGTCGCTTCAGTCATGTCCGACTCTGTGCGACGCCATAGACGGCAGCCCACCAGGCTCCGCTGTCCCTGGGATTCTCCAGGCAAGAACCCTGGAGTGGGTTGCCATTTCCTTTTCCAATGCATGGAAGTGAAAAGTGAAAGTGAAGTCACTCAGTCATGTCCGACTCTTCACAACCCCATGGACTGCAGCCCACCAGGCTCCTCCGTCCATCGGTTTTTCCAGGCAAGAGCACTGGAGTGGGGTGCCATTGCCTTTAGAGTCTACCCTTCCTCCAGCTGAGGAATCAGGGAAGACAGACTCAGGTGGGGGAGTTCCCACCAGCCTCAGAGGCCCCAGCTCTGGCGGGGAGAGGCAGGCCTGCCTGTAGAATCTCTGCAGGGAGCACGCATAGAACATACTCAAGAACAGGCAGTACTGGTTCCAGCTGAGGAGCATTACAAAGCCATTTTTCAGGAATGTGAACCACTCAGACCCCTAAATCCATCTCCCTCCCCATCATTGCTTAAAAGTAAATTATAAGATACCACTTCACACCCACTGTGTTGTGTGTGTTAGTCGCTCAGTCGTGTCCGACTCTTTGTGACCCCATGGACTATAGCCCACCAGGCTCCTTTGTCCATGGGATTCTCCAGGCAAGAATACTGGAGTGGGTTGCCATTTCCTTCTCCAAACCCACTAGGATGGCTATAATCAAAACAAGGGAAAATTAGCATGTGTTGGTGAGAAGTTGGAACCACTCTACATGGCTGGTGGAAACTTAAAATGAAACACAGAATCACCATATAACCCAGCAATTCCACTCTTAAGTAAATGCACAAGAAGAATTGAAAAGAGGGAACCCATACAAGCACAGGTACCTACAAGATCACAGGATCATTATTCAACAGTCAAATGGGAAAAACAACCGAAAGCTCATTGATGGATGAATAGTATTTTTTTTAATGTAGTCGATAAGTGGAATATGATTCAGTTTCGATAAGGTGTGAAGGGCTGACGAATGTTGCAACAGAGGTAAATCTCTACAACATAGATCAATGCTAAGTGAAAGCAACCGGACACCAAAGGTCACATCCTGTTTGATTGCACTTACATGAACTATCCAGCATAGGTAAATCCTTGGAGACAAAAAGCATATTAGTGGTTGTCAGGGACCAGGCTAGGGCAGGGACTCAGAAGTGACTGCTTTATGGATATGATGTGATAAAAAAGTGTTTTGGAACTAAATAGAGGTGATGGATGTGCAATGTTTCAATGTACTATGTGACACTGAAATTTAAGTATAAAATGTCCATATTTTTTATGTAAATTTCGCCTCCATAAAAATAAATGAATCATAGTCAGAAACTTCTTCATGCTGGACCCTGTGTTTCACTCACCATGATTTCATTTCATCCTCAAAACAAGCCTAGGGGGGAAAAAATTGAGATTTATTACCCCATTTTACTGATAAGAAAACTGAGGCTCCAAGAGATGATATAATTTGCCCGAGGCCCCATAGCTCATGCTCTGCTCTTGGCAGAGCAGAAAACTTTCTCACTGCATGGAAGCTGTCCCAGAATTGCCCAGAAATTCTTCAAGGTTGAGTAAGTTGGCTCAGCAGGGTGCTGAGAACAGACATCCTGACCTGGGTGGTGAGGGGTCAAGGAGTCTCAGGGATTCCATGCAGCGCTGGGTGCTGGGATTCTGAGAATGACAGCGAGGCCTAAAGAACAGCTTGGTCTGTATGAGAATTGGGATGGGGGTGGAGCGGGGGGGTTGCTGGGCAGAGGATGGAGACATCAAGACTCTGCCCTCGGGGAACCAAACATCTTGGGTGGCAAACTGTCCTTGATCCTGCAGACCAACTCTGCCTTAGCTCTCCAACCCTTTTCGTGAAAACTCAGAACAGAGGCTACACAAGGAAATCCAAAGAGCACTGGCTTTAACGTCACAGCCACCGAGTGGGATGTTGAGAGGTAGATCTTTTTCACCTTCTCCTCTTCCTTTTCCTCCTTCTTTGCTTGCATAGCGATTAATAAGATTTACTGAGCACCTCGACGGCTCAGTGGGGAAAAAATCCACCTGCAATGCAGGAGATACAGGCATTGCAGATTCAATCCCTGGGTCAGGAGGATGCCCTGGAGAAGGAATTGGCAACCCACTCCAGTATTCTTGCCTAGAGAATTCCATGGACCGAGGAGCCTGGTGGGCTATAGCCCATGGGGTCACAAAGAGTTGGACACAACTGAACGACTAAACATGGATTGAGCACCTACTCTGGTCATGCCCTGTTCCAAACACTTAAGTGTGGATCTCAACCCTTTGATGGCAGTCACAGTGGTTGACTTGACATCATCCAAACCCTCCCCTCCCAACCCCAATAATTCCCAGTCCACCCCACCTCACCCCTAAGGTGTTGACTCTAGACCAGATTTGGCCATCCCATCCCTCATGCTGTCTGTGGAATCACGGATAAGCGTGGGACCTGATTTCAGACGACGAGGCATGAAGGGGAGATGGAATCTTCTGAGCAAAGTTTCCTTGCCCTAGGAAGAAACAGCCCCTCCTCTTCCCCGGGACATTGTCACATCTGGATGTGACGCCAGAAACTGCTGCAACCATTCCACCTCCACTAGAGGAAGAAGTTAATCTGGAGACGGCAGAGCAGAGAGACGGAGAGATGTCACAAAGACACAGCTGACACAGGGCTGGCACCTCCAGTTATACGAGAGAATAAATCTCCTGACTGTTTAAGCTGGTGTTTGTGCTTGTACATGTGTGTTCAGTTGCTCAGGCATGTCTGACTCTTTGCAACCCTATAGATTGTAGCCTGCCAGGTTCCTCTGTCCATGGGATTCTCCAGGCAAGCACACTGGAGTGGGTTGCTGTTTTCTCCTCCAGGGGATCTTCCCAATCCAGGGATCAAACCCATATCTCCTGCATTAACAGGCACATTCTTTCCCACTGAGTCACCTGGGAAGCCTGGTGTTTGCTCTTATTTGCAGCCAAAAGCATTCTCACTGACAGGTACACAATACAAATGAAAACTCTGAGGCTCGCAGGAGTTAAGGAACTGGCCCAACATCCCACAGGTGGTGGACTGGGACTTGAGCCCAGACCATCTGGCCCCGGACCCGCCCCCCCCCCCGCCCCCCGCCTCTTCACCAACAGGAGGTGATGCCTACCTCTTTGGATTGCAAATAAAATGTCTGGCACAAAGGATAAAGCTATCTACTGCACAGGAAAGGATAAAAATACCTGCCCCACAAGAGACACGAAGTGTCCAGTATTGGACCTACAGCAGATGGCTGCTCAAGGAACTTGAAACCCACACCCTGTTTCAGCCCTGACTTGATGTCCATTTATTACCAAAGGTTCAGCAGCTAGACTGCCTCCACGCTCCTGCCAGTTCATGTCCCTCCAAGAAGAGCCCGGTTTCCAAACTCTGGCCACAGCCCTCCTCTTCCTGGCAGCCTTCCTAGATAACCCAGTGCATTCTCTAGCCCCACCCATAGTAGCCTGCTTATCGTCCCACACAGGCTTCAAGGATCTTGAGGTGATCTACTGCTATTATCTACACAGCAGCCAGAGGGATCTTGCAAAAGTCAGATCAGAGTCATGTCACTCCCTTGCCTAAAACCCTTTCACTTCTTTCCACTGCAAATGGAGTAAAACCCAAACTCACAAGCATGAGCCGCCAGGCCATATAAGTCCATCCCCTGCTTTTCTTTCAACTTCATCTGGTACAAACCTTCTCCTCCCTGACTCCGCTGCGGCAACACTGACCTTTTAGTTTCTCAAACCTGAAATACTTGCTCCTTGGAAGGGAAACTATAACAAACCTAGACAGTGTATTAAAAAGCAGGGACATCACTTTGCTGACAAAGGTCCATATAGTCAGAGTTATGGTTTTTCTAGTAGTCACGTACAGATGTGAGAGTTGGACCATAAAGAAGGCTGAGCACCAAAGAATTGATGCTTTCAGACTGTGGTGCTGGAGAAGACTCTTCAGAGTCCCTTGGACTGCAGGGAGATCAAAGCAGTCAATCCTAAAGGAAATCAACCCTGAATATTCTTTGGAAAGATTGGTGCTGAAGCTGAAGCTCCAGTACTTTGGCCACCTGATGTAAAAAGCCAACTCTTTGGGGGAAAATAAAAAAGAACCCAGATTCTGGGAACGATTGAAGGCAAAAGGAGAAAGGAGCAGCAGAGAATGAGATGGTTAGATGGCATCACCAACTCAATAGACATGAGTTTGAGCAAATTCCTAGAGACAATGGAGGACAGAGGAGGCTGGCCTGGTGTTCTGCAGTCCGGCAAGTCATAAAGAGTCAGACAAGTCACAAAGAGTCAGTCTTGTTTGTACAGCTTTACTTCATTATTCTCCATCATCCCCTTAGAATGTAAACTCCGCCAGAAAGAGAGATGTCAGTTTGATTCCCTGCGAAATCCTCAGCACCTCAAACGACACACAGTACACAGCAGGTGCTCAATAAACACTCACAGAAGGAGTAAAACTTCCTCTCCACTTGCCATCTTAGTAAGACAAGAACTCGTTGATGGGAGTGTGTATTTTATACTTGCTCTTATCTTGACATTTCAAGAAACTTGAGGTTGTTAAAACATACTTTTCTCGGATTCACAGCGAAAAGCACAGACTTTTGGCTCTCACCCTCAGCTCTGCCAGTTTCTCCATGATGGGACCTCGAACAAGTCACTTAACCTCTTTCTGTGTGTCTCCGCAGCCCTGACTGTCAAACAGAAATGATCATTCTCACAGTGTTATTGTGAGGAATGCGTGAGAAAATACACTTGCATTGAGCGTGATGTCTGGTACACAGAGCACTCAATATACAGGCACAGACATTGCTTTGCTTGTTTTATCAGAATGTAAAAGAAAGAGGTGGGGGGGGGGATGAAGGGAGGAAGGGAGGGAGGGAGGGAAGGAGGGAGGAAGGGAGGAGGGGAGAAATAAAGAAAGATGGAGGAGGGATGGGAGGGAGGAGGGAGAGAGGGAAGGGAGAGGGAGGGAGGGAAGGAGAGAGGGAGGGAGGAAGGGAGAAATAAAGAAAGATGGAGGAGGGATGGGAGGGAGGAGGGAGAGAGGGAAGGGAGAGGGAGGGAGGAGGGAGGAAGGGAGGAGGGGAGAAATAAAGAAAGATGAGGAGGGATGGGAGGGAGGAGGGAGAGAGGGAAGGGAGAGGGAGGGAGGGAAGGAGAGAGAGGAGGGAGGAAGGGAGAAATAAAGAAAGATGGAGGAGGGATGGGAGGGAGGAGGGAGAGACGGAAGGGAGAGGGAGGGAGGGAAGGAGGGAGGAAGGAAGAAATGAAGAAAAATGGAGGAGGGATGGGAGGGAGAAGGGAGAGAGGGAAGGAAGAGGGAGGGAGGCAAGGAGAGAGAGAGGAAGGATGGGAGGAAGAAAGGAGAGAAGGAAAGAAGGAGGGAGGAAGGGAGGGAAAGTGAGAGGGAGGGGAAACAGCAGGATCTGAGTCCTAGCTGCAGGTTCTGGGACAGGCAGCCTGCCTGTGGGTCAGAGAACCTGCAACATCTCAAGGTGGGCCTGGGAAGAAGCAGCAGGAGGTTGGGGTAGGCAGCAGCCGAAGCCTTCCCTGTGGGTTCCCTGGTAGGGTCAGACAGTGCCCAGAATGCAGCACTCCTCCCAGGCTTAATCTGGGGAACGAGTTTTGGGACACCAGGGGGAGAAGCAGGAAATCCACCCCGAGACCCAGGCTCTCAGCAGTGGCAGCCACTGCTAGGGAAAAACTTCATGCCAGGATGAGTTGGGTCTTAATAGCTGCTAATTGGTCATGAGGCAAATGGGGGAAGGTATTAACGAGCAATCCATTTGGCTCCAAGTGAACGGACTATAACCCAGAAGGATTTTATTGGTCTGTCTCTGCTTTTTAAGTTTTCATTTCAGGAGGCCCTAAAATGGTCTGCTGTGACCAAAGCTATGTGATAATGAGCAAAAGATCTGAGGAGCTCAGGCTTCAAGCACCTGCCATCCACCCCTCCCACTTTCCTGTCTACCTGCTGAGTATGGGCTCCTTCAAAGCCCAAGTCCACTCCACCCGCTCATAGCATCACAGGTCTTTCTTTCCACCCATCTCACTGACCCTTCCAGGAGGAATTACCT
This sequence comes from Cervus canadensis, assembly GCF_019320065.1. Lineage (NCBI taxonomy): Eukaryota > Metazoa > Chordata > Mammalia > Artiodactyla > Cervidae > Cervus > Cervus canadensis. The sequence continues at coordinate 42,938,671 of NC_057403.1, forward strand.
CCACTCTACTAGGGCATCCACTCTCATTTCTACCCTGAGTAGTCAGGAAGAGACATGCTCACTTTAACTGAGAATTAGCACATCTAACATGCACAGGTTACCAATTTCCTCTTTTTCTTCCTTTTAAAAATGCTTCTACAAGTAATGTATACTACTTAAAAATCCAACAGACATATATAAAGTAGAAAATGAAATACACTCTCCCCCATAATCTTACTCCTCAGACATAACCACCATTAACATTTTGATATAGAACCATCTAGATGGATGGATGGATAAATCTTACTTTGATATTAAATATTTCAGAGATCAATGTAATGAATATCCAAGAACGCACCATCCATCTTAAGAAATAAAACATTACAGACAAAATTGAAAGTCCTTGTGTCTCTTCCTTATATCATTCCCTTCCTCCCTCTCCAGAGGTAACCTTTGTCTGGAAATTATCATTTTGATACCCCTGTTATACTTCCACTTCGTGTATTTGTAGTCATAAAACAACATATAACACTGTTTTATTCAATGCTGCTCGTTACAGAAATAGTATCACAATATAGAAGCCGTCTGCAGCTTGGTTATTCCCCTTCTACATTGTTTGCAGATTCTCCATGTAGTTACATTGTAATACCGCTTTATTCTTTTTTAACCCAGTATCATATTTTACGGTGTCCTTGTACCACAATTTATTTATGCGTTCTCCTGTAGAGAAATACTGGTGGTGTTTCTGATTTTTCACTTTGTGAACAATGCTGCGATGAACATTTTTGTATCCATCTCCTTGTGTACTGAATACATGGGCATAAGTTTCTTCAGTATAGAGCTAGTTGGAAGGTCTGGATATAAGTATCTTTCTCCTTACTGCACATTCACAAATGGCTCAGGAAAATGGCTGCCCTAATTTGTATTCCTGCCACTAATATTAACAGAATCACTTCAGAGAACGATTTTGCAATATCCGTTGGTGTATGAAAGTTTGTGTTGCTCCACATTCTCTACTCCCAACACAATGTTGTCATCATCAGACTTGTGCTAATTGACTGGGTGTGAACTGATATTTCATGGTTATTTTCATTGAATTTCATGGTTACCAATGAAATTGAGCATCTCTTGTATATTTACTGGCCTTTTCTATTTCTTCTTCTGTGAATTGCCTTTTCGTACTCTTTTCCCAATTTCAATGGATAGATAGAAGATAGATAGATAGGAACAATATATATGGAGAGAGATGGATGATAGATGGATAGGTAGATGATAGGCAGAGATAGTTTTTAAAACAATTTTCAAAAAGACCACCATAAAACATTTCCTGACATATAAGAGACATATATAATCCACCTTCTATATAATATTCTGCAATATGCCTTTGATACTCTCACTAAAATTAGTACATCTCCAGGCTAGTACTTTTTCATAATATTTTGCAATGGTGTAATATAGGAATATTATGATTTATTAATTATTTCTCTATTGACATTTAGATTATTTTCATTTACTTCCAGTATAAACAGTGAGTGTTTTTGCAGCAATTTATTTAGGTATAATCACAGCTGTTTCTATGGAAGATTGTCAATTCTCAGTGACTTGTAAGTAGTGTAAGAAAGAGGAAAATAGAATTCAATAAAATTCAGTGAAATAAATTCAGCATTAACTCTCTTCTAAACTTAATTCCTTCTCTTAAAAAGATCCTTAACAAGTCAAAAAGTAATGTGTGAGTGCTCACTTTGGAAATGTTTGGCGAGATCTTCTGAAGTACACATGCATCTAGCTATGACTCAGCAACGCCATTCCTGGATATCCACCCAACAAAAATAAGTTCAGATATCCATGAAAAAACAAGTGGGAGAAGGTTCACAGCAGCTTTATTCGTAAGTAACTTAAAGTTGGATATGACCCAAGTGCGTACCAGTGAACATGTACGATAACATAGATGTCCACAGATGGATACATACATGTTCACATATGTTATCCACAGATAACATAGATGGATCTGAAGACACCATCTTGAACTGAGAATGCAGACACAAGAGTACATACTCTATTATCTCATTGATACGAAGTTCAGGAACAGGCAAAACTAATCTATAGTATTAGAAATAAGGATAACAGGTGTCTCAAGAGCATTGATAGAAAAGAGGCGCAATGGGGCCCTGAGAGATGCTGGAAATGTTCTCTATCTTGATCTGAGTCATGAATATATTTGCAAAAATTCATTGAGTTTCACCTTTAAGAGGTATATACTTTTTGTGTGCTGGAGAAGACTCTTGAGAGTCCCTTGGACTGCAAGGAGATCAAACCAGTCAATCCTAAAGGAAATCAACCCTCAATATTCATTGGAAGGACTGATGCTGAAGCTGAAGCTCCAATACTTTGACCACCTGATAAGAGCCCACTCACTGGAAAAGACTCTGATGCTGAGAAAGATTGAGGGCAAAAGGAGAAAAAGGTGACAGAGGGTGAGATGGTTAGACAATATCACAGACTCCATGGGCATGAATCTGAGCAAACTCCAGGAGACAGTGGAGGACAGAGGCTGGCTTTCTGCTGTCCATGAGGTCACCAAGAGTCAGACACAACTTAGCAACTGAACAACAACAACTTGAGGATGGACGTAGAGAGTATTGTGCTTAGTGAAGTAAGTCAGAGAAAGACAAATACTCTGTTATCACTTATGTGTGGAATCTAAAAAATATGTCAATGTATGGCAAAAACCACTACAATATTGTAATTAGCCTCCAACTGATAAAAATAAATGAAAAAAAAAGAAGAATCACATTCAGCCCCTAAAAAAATAAATAAAAATAAAAAATAAACAAATGAAAATATGTAAGAAAACAGAAGCGGACTCGGGATACAGAGAACAGATCTGTGGTCACCAGTAAGGAGAGGGGAAGGAGGAGGACAAGAAAAGCACAGAAGATTAAGAGATGCAAACTACTATGTATAAAATAAATAAGTGGGAATTCCCTGGTGGTCCAGTGGCTAAGACTCCGTGCTCCCAGTGCAGGGGGCTGGGGTTCGATTCCCAGTCAGGGAACTAGACCTCACATGCCACAGTTAAGAGTTGTTTACAGGTTACAACTAAAGATCTCACAGGCTGCGAGGAAGATAAAAGCTGTTGAGTGTTGCAACTAAGATTCAGTGCAGTCAAATAAATAAATAAACAATTGTTTTAAATAAAAAATGGAATAAATAAATTTTGTATTTTTTAATTTTATAAATTAAAAAAATAAAGAAATAAGGATATATGGTACAGCAAAGGGAAATACAGCCATCATTTAGTAATAACTTTAAATGGAGAATTATCCATAAAAATATTGAATCACTATGCCGTACACCTGAAACTAATATAATACTGTGGTCTTCCCTTGTGGCTCAGCTGGTAAAGAATCCACCTGCAATGCAGGAGACCTGGGTTCGATCCCTGGGTTGAGAAGATCCCCTGGAGAAGGGAAAGGTTACTCACTCCAGTATTCTGGCCTGGAGAGTTCCATGGGGTCGCAAAGAGTCAGATGTGACTGAGCGACTTTCACTTTCACTTTAAATCCACTATTCAATTAAAAATTAATTAAAATTTCAAAGAACACTATAATAAATATCATTGCTACTAAAAAAAAAAGAGATCAATGTATACTTTAGATTTATTATGCTTCAATAACTTTGTTTTTCCTTAAGGAAACAACGCTGTTATTTTAACTGACCATTTGTTTGGATCCAGTCTCAGTGAAAGGAAGGAAACTAATTTTATTGAAAACCAATGCCCTAAGCATTTTCCTAAGTTTTTATAATTTTCAATTATGATTTTTGAAACTATCCTCATAACACAAGGGATGATTGTTCCTTCATTTGCAGATGAAGAAACTGTGGCATGAAAAATGTAGGTAACCTATCCAAGGTCACAGAGCCATTTCAGCTTGACTGATAACCATTTGAATGGAAACTGTATTAGCTGACTACATGTGAGGCATTATTCTGAATGTTTTCCATGTATTATCTCATGTTACCTGCAGTGTGACTCTACGGGATAAGCACCATTATGCATTCCCATTTCACAGATGGAGAAATTGTGGCAGTCAGTCACTTCCCTGAGGTTTGTTGTTGTTCAATCACTAAGTCATGTCTGACTCTTCATAATCCCATGGACTGTAGCGCAAGAGGCTCCTCTGTCCATGGGATTCTCCAAGCAAGAATACTGAAGTGGGTTGCCATGCCCTTCTCCAGGAGATCTTCCCGACCCAGGGATCAAACCCACGTCTACTGCATTGACAGGTGGATTCTTTACCACTGAGCCACTAGGGAAGCCCTTCCTGAGGTTGCACAGCCAATAACTGGAGGACCCTTCTCATTTCTGTATGACCCCAGCCTCGGTTCTGAGTTTTCTGGCTCCGAGACGGTGAGTGGAATTGGCCTCACGGAGGTTATGCTGGAGATGTTTTTGCTTCATTGATGCTGGCAGCTATTCACTTTGTTTAAGGTCTTCTGATGGAAGCTTATGTTTCTGTGTTGACTTCTTTTTCACACTCACTCATCTGTTTAGAGAGTCGGAAAACAGACCCATTAAGCTGGGAAGCCCAAACACTCCAAGATAAATTAGCAGGCAGGTCTCCCCAAGGCAGAGAGGAGCAGGCATGGGAGGGAGATGCAGAATCCTCACTGTTTGCCTCTGCATGGAGCCAGGCCTTACCACCCCAGACGCCAGGGACCCCAGCACAGATAATAACCAGCAGCAAGAGGCTTGTGGCTACATGTTTGTTGCAGAATTGGACCTCACCTGGAGGCCACAATTTAATGGAAAATATAGCTCGATGGAGGTAAACTTTTGAGGGTTATGAAGAAGTGATGGTTTAAGTCAACAGGACCTTTTAGCCATCCTGGGAAGAATGTGAGTAGTAGCAATGTCTCTCTCACACAAGGGAGGAAAGAAGGGATCGGGGATGAGATAGTCAGAAAAGGAGGGAAGATGCCTGACCACCAACCAGTTTACTGTTCACTGAGTGAGCCTGTTACACAGCCTGCTCTCCTTGGTGCTGCTTCCCAGCCACAGGGGTTCCATCTCAGACCATGATCATCCGTCCCAGCTGGTAAACCACTCTTCAAGAGGGAGGGAGAAACCCCCATCACTGGGCATCTCCAGCCCTCAGACTCACTCATCAGAGCGAGCCACAAACATGTGTCCCATTCCCTTTCTCGGTAGGGTAGGTAGGTTCCCACGGGGTCCTTGGTTGGAAGAAATCGGGTGGCTTTCTTCTCACCTTCTCCCGTAAACTGCTCTTATTTCTGCTCCTCTCAGCAACGTGTAAAGTTCACTTAGCTGCCTGAGCAAAACTTCTGAGCAAAATGGCCCAAGTGTGTCTCTTTCCCTGCCCCCCTGCTCTTGGTCCTTTAAGAGACGGAATCCATTTCCCCATCCCATGCATAAGGGCTCCCCTGGGAGCTGACCTGTGGCTACATGACAATGATCCACTCTTCTCATGTTTCTAACCCCTCCCAGCCCTTCTGAGAGCATGCTCTGGCTACCTTCTTGGAGGATGAAACATGCGACAGCCCTGAGTCCACCGGACACCTCAGACTTGTGAGAAAATCCATCCCAGCAAAGCCACCTTCAGGCCCACAAATAAACCCAGACCAGTGAGTGAGTCCTCCAGTGAACTCAGAACAGCAGAACTGCCCCTCCATCAACCCAGAGACCCAGGAGCACACACACACACACAGAATGTTTCTTGGTCTATGCGGTTGGGTTTTTTACATTTGTCATGCAGCGTCATTGGAGTCATAGATAGCAGATACACTCCTCCATATCCTATCAATTACCAAATCGATGTTCAGTTTTAAGAGGGTGACATTGGAACCACACCTCCTAGTTTCAAATCCCATCTCCAACTCCTAGGCAGCTGTGTGAACTTGGCCAAGTTATTGTGATGATGCTAGAAGAACCTACCTCATAGAGTGGTTGTGACTATTAAATGAGTAAATAGTGTGAAATGCTTAGAAGAGTCCCTGGTGCATAGTTAATGCTCTGTAAGAATTTGCTTGTAACAGTATGCTCTCTGCTAAATACATTATAAATCTATTTTTCTCTGGATATCCTCCACTGATATTACCCTAATCCAGAACACTCTCTGGATGCTTTTCTGCCCTATCCTACTCCCATTAATCCACTCTCTAGAAGGAAGCCAGAGAAATGTTCCCAAAGTGGAGACCCATTGATGTCATGCTTTGATTAAAAGCTCCAGGGCTGCCCCTTTGTCTTTGGACTAGTTTGAATTCCCCAAATGATTACAGGGCTTTCATAAACCCACCCCTGTTTAATTCTCTGCCTTTCTCTTCCCCAGTTCCCTACACTCTCCTCAGTACTAATAAAAGTAAGGGGCAGGGGGAACTTCCCCAGTGGTCCAGTGGTTAAGAATCCGCCTTCCAAGAAAAAAAAGAGAATCTGCCTTGCAATGCAGGGGACATGAGTTCAATCCCTGGTCAGGGAACTAAGGTCCCACAAACCTGGGGGCAACAAGTCTGCACTAAGCAACTAGAAAAGCCCCCACACCACAACTACTGAGCTGGCATGCTCTAAAGCCTGTGTGCTGCAGCTAGAGAACCCATACACTGCAACTAGAGAAATCTGGCACTGCAATGAAGACCGAACACAGCCAATAAATAAATAACAGGAGCCTTATTGAGCACTTACTCTGTGCCAGACCTGATTGTAAGCATGTTGTTACGTGATAACATCGACTGATACTGTATACTGTAACCATAAGCATGTTATCACATGGTATCATTGATTGATAGATACAATCCCTATTTTACAGATTAGGAAACTGAAGCTTGACTTGGCCAGAGTCACTCTGCGAGCAGCGGGGAAAGGATGGAAAGCCCATCCCTGCTTCCTTGGCTCTAGGAACCAGGCTGCTCTGTGGGGACATCTTCAGAAGAGTCAGAAACTCTTGAGGGGGCAAAGCTCCTTTCTGCTCTGCCCTTGGCTTTGGGCCCAGACCCCACTAGGGTCTGGAAGGTATATGAGAATAAGAAAACATCCCTGGTATGGTCATGGATTTTCATTCCGTAAAGTGCAAGAAAGTTGGCAGAGAGGGAGGAATCGCAAAGAGCTGCAGCCTGGCTGGATGGCAATGCCTTGCTGATCTCAACACCCCTAGTCTAGCACCAAGCTGGCCTGAGATTTACGTTCCTGTGGATCTTGTAGCCTGATTCATAACACACATTTGGTGCCGCGGGTAACAGAACTAAAACAGAGCTTTCAGAGAGCTTACTGTGTGCCAGGCAACTTCCTGAAGCGTATTACACACATGGACAATTTAATACTGACAATAAGTCTCAGAAACATGTACTGTTTTGTCTCGATTTGAGAAAGTGAGGGTCAGAAATGTTAGACTATTTCCCTGGGCTAGATTCAAACCCAGGAAGTCTGGCTCTAGAATCTGTACTTTTCACCACTGCGCTACACCGGGTCTGAAGAAGGTCTAAGACAAGTTCTTCCAAAAGGGCTCCAGTGAGACACAGCGTGGGAAGGAAAGGGTGGGATGAGTTGAGAGAGGCGCATTGAAATACATTCAGTACCATTTGCAAAATATCTAGCTAGTGAGAAGTTGCTATATAGCACAGGAAGATCAACCTGGTGCTCTGTGATGACCGAGAGGGGTGGGATAGGCTGGGGGTGCAAGGGAGATTCAAGGGGAAGGGGAAATATGTACATTTACGAACAACTCATGTTGTAGTATGGCAGAAACCAACACAACACTGTAAAGTGATTGTCTCCAATTAAAAAAACAATTTTTTTTTAAAAAGGACTCTACTGAGAAGTGCACAGGGGTGGGGGTTGGGAGGGTCCCAAGCAGAAAGAAAGCACTTGGGCTTTGCGGAGAGTCATACAGAAAGGACCAAAAGCCCAGGGGCTTCAGTGGGGCACAGACATTCCTGTCACCAGGATCTACTTCTCTACTGTGGGACACGGGAAGAATGGTAATCCCCTACCTCTAGCACTAGTCATTGAGTCCTTTGAGTCGGTGATGCATCCCTGACTCAATGGATCTGAGTTTGAGCAAACTCTGGGAGATGGTGAAGGAAAGGGAGGCCTGGCATGCTGCAGTCCGTGGGGTCGATAAGAGTCAGACACAGCTGAGCGGATGAACAACAACAACACTAGTCATGGCCAATGAGATGCGAGCAAGCTCAACTCTCTGGCCACCACTTCCCCTGGTAAGAAAGAGCCCTAGAAGCTTCGTGTGAAGATGCCCGTGGCATCAGGTGGGCCCTTCGCTCAGCCTGAGCCCCTGAGAGACAAACCACATGGAGGAGAGCCCCCCTTCCGCTAGCCCGCAGGTCCCACCCCAAGCCCTGTCAGACATGGAGTGTGAGTGTGTAATGTGTGTGGGGGGTGGGCGGGCGGATGTGTGCGTGTGTGCATGCTCACTCACTCGTGTCCCACTCTTTGCAGCTCCATGGACTGTAGCCCGCCAGGTTCCGCTGTTCATGGGATTTCCCAGGCAAGAATACTGGAGTGGGTTGCCATTTCCTTCTCCAGGGGATCTTCTCAACCCAGAGATCAAACCCACGTCTCTTGCATCTGCTTCACTGGCAGGCAGATTCTTTACCACTGTGCCACCTGGGAAGCCCCCATCAGTGAGTCATAAACTGTGGCTTAAAGCCAGTGACATGTGACATGAAGAGGGTGCTATTTGTTACGACATTGTAACCTAGCTTCTCCTGACTAGTATAAGCAGGCCAGGCATGTGAGAAAGGAGGTAATTTCTGGTCTCTCTACTCTGGCGACCTTTAGGGGTTCCATGCAGCAGGGAGGGAGGAGAAGGGAGAGGATTCTCGGAAACCATCAGGTCTTGTTACTTAGATTTCAGTGGGAATAGGATGTTCTTTCTGCAGATGAACAGACAGATCTTTCCAATCTGACTGGAACATGATCCAAACATTAAAATTAGAGACAAAACTTCATGGCAGAGAAAAACACCAAAACATGATCCATCATGAGACCAGGGTGAAATAGAAGCAGTCCTATTGCATCTGTGGTGGCTCGCTGGGGGGAGGGAGCAGGGAGACGGCATCAATGTCTGGGTCAAATGTGGAGCAGATCTGGCAGAACCAGGATAAACCCAAGCCTTCCCTGGTGACGCAGTGGTAAAGAATCTGCCTGTCAGTGCAGGAGATGAGGGTTCAATCCCGGGACTGGGAAGATCCCCTGGAGAAGGGAATGACAACCCACTCCAGTATTCTTGCCTGGAGAATTCCACAGACAGAGGAGCCTGGCGGGCTACAGTCCATGGGGGTCGCAAAGAGTCAAACAATGACTTAGCAACTAAACAGCACCAGCCCCCAGTATCCAACAGCAGGATGGGCACCTCCCTCCTACTCCACCACCAGCCTCCGCAGGGTTGAACCTCCGTCTAACCAGAAATCTGATCTCCTTAGCCTTCCAATTCTGCTTCATGAGTACTTTTCAAGTTATGCCTTTCAAAATGTAATCAAGTCCCAGAGATCGCTGATATCACAGCCTGGAGACACTGTTTTGATGCTTAGTTCAGCCTCCTTAGCGGGGACAGAGGCACTGAGTCTTGTCTCAACACCACCCAGTCTCTGAAGGATTCCCCAGCAACCTACCATCAGCCAGGTTAGACTCCAAATCCCCTGCTGCCCCGCCACAGTCAGGGGCCCCGATCACTGGTACCAAAGAAAGGGTCCATATTGTACAATCACTTATATGTGAAAAATAAGACATAGAAGCTTGTGAAAGCTGAAGGAAAGTTGTATTGGGGCTGAATTTAGGTTGGACATGAGATTCCGGCTGGTACTGAGCCAGCAAACCTTTATTAATCTGGCCTCAACTAGCTGAGCACCCGTGGACCCACCAACTGCTTCCGAAAGCTACAAATTCAGAGGGAGGGAGGGGCAGAGATCTCCTAAAAGGTGACCTCTTTGGGAAGTCAATGCACAGGCAAAGACCCAGGGGGCTTCACCATCTACTTCCGGTCTACCCCACGTCCTTCTCAGCTTCTGGGGGCAGTGGAAAGTCAAGGCAGCCCAAGGCAAAGACTCAAGAGGATCAGGAAGCGTGTGGGCAGGGGAAATAGCATAGGAGCCTGTGCTCCACCACTGGCCTTGGGTCCGGCACTGACTTTCCAGGCTGCAGGTGACCCCCTGACACCTGGATTTAGGACTGATACCCCGGGCTTCCCAGGTGGCGCTAGTGGTAAAGAAATCGCCTGCCAATACAGGAGACTCGGGTTTGATCCCTGGGTCAGGAAGATCCCCTGAAGGAGGGCGTGGCAACCCTCTCCAGTATTCTTGCCTGGAGAATCCCTTGGACAGAGGAGCCCAACAGACTACGGTCCATAGGGTCACAAAGAGTCGGACACGAGTGAAGCAACTACTGACGCCCCAACTTCAAGCTTTCCTGCTCCAGATTCGTGATTCTGCCCTCTGCATATGCCATTACTTACCTACAATTTCTCCTAGCTTTGTTAAGTGTACCTCAAAAGAAAACTTTGAATCCAGTGGATATTTGGAAATGGAAAGCCAGTATTCTTTGTCCTCGATTAAAAGGCAACCTTAACAGTAAACGTGACATTTTAGACTAATGCTATTCAAGGCCACTTTGATGCTATTACCTACCACAACCTCTGCTGTGGTTGTTCTCTGAAGCCTGCTGTCTTTGTTCTTGTTTTTGGCTGTTTTTATCATGGTAAAATACACATAACGTAAGATTTACCATTTTCACCATTTTTACATGTCCAGGTACTTCAGCAGTTTTGTGTCCTCTCCACATTGTGTATATATTGTGTGCATGCGTGCTAGATCGCTTCAGTCATGTCTGGCTCTTCGCAATCCCATGGACTGTAGCGTGCCAGGCTCCTCTGTCCATGGGTTTCTCCAGGCAAGAACACTGGAGTGGGTTGCCATGCCCTCCTCCAGGGGATCTTCCCAATCCAGGGATCAAACCCGCATCTCTAACATCTCTTTACCACTAGCACCACCTGTGTACATATTAACACTATTAGCACTCTTCATTTCTAGAGCTTCTTACATCTTCCCAAACTGAAACTCCATCTCCATTCAATAGTAACTCCCCATTCCCCCTCCTCTCAGCTCCTGGCAACCAGCATTCTATTTTCTGTCTCTATAACCTGTCTTTGTTTAAAAGGAGATTAGAAAGAGTTGGGAAAGTGTTGAGGGCACATTAGCACCAAACTGAGATTCTCTTTTTTACTTAATTATGATAGAAAGAGGATTGAAAGGCAACACAGTTCATGCTCTGGAATTTTATGTCACAACGTCACCCAGCGCCCCTTCTTGCAGGGCCTAAACCCCTGATAGTCATCCCAGAGTCAGCAAACAATGCATCCGTGGTCCTTGGGTTTATTTTCTAGATCTGTAGTCTCCTGGCAAGCACACAATAAAATTGGAATCTAACCTACCAGCGAGCAAAGGGAAGAGGATCATACCTCTAAAAGGAACCACAATTTCCTTTACTGCTCCCAACAATGCTGAGAAAAATTATTCCCATTTTCCCAAAGAGGAAACTATAGCTCATGCAGACAGTAACAGCCGAAGTGACACAAGTCACCCACACCAAGGCTTTTTGATCCAATGATAAGCCTCTGTCCTTCCCAGCCCATCTTGCTGGTCTCCATGGGCAAGTTTCAGGAGAAACCAAACCGGACACTGTGAACAATGACAGGGACCATCCTCAGAGGGGCTGCCAGGAGGCTCTGTAAACACAGAGGACTCCTAAGCAGTTCATCAACGTCAATCAGAACAGTGCATGCCTGATACCTGGTTCAGAAGTGGTGCAGTCACTCTCTGGCCATGGGGCCACTAAGCTGGCCCTTTAATGAATGCACAGAAGCAAGACTGGGCACCAGGCAATGTGGGGCCCTCTGCGCACCCCCAGGGGAGAGGGAGCAGCCCTGCTCCTTCCCTGACCTTCACACTGGCAAATGGCTGTGCATACTCACTCTGCATTTGGGTCTTTCTGCCCTGCAGGATTCTGATGCAAATGGATTTGACACAAACCCCGAGCAGCTCCCTCCCAGCTGAGCTCTCCTGTTTGCTGACTGTTTCCATATCCTCCCTGGACTGCTTACCTTCATCTTTTGTGTTTATTTAAATAACAGTCAGGTAGAGACCTCAGTTCAATATCTTCCAAGATGCCAAGACTGGAAGTGTTTCTTTCCAGGGCACCCCACCCCCCAACAGCAGTTTCTCTGTTTGCTGTGGCTTCCTGATCATCTTTGGCTGGTCTCCACTGATTTACAAGCCTGGGATGGATCCACATGAATAAAGCTTGCACATTAGTAGGATTCTCGTGCATTTCCAGGCTGAGGGATTCAGCCAGGTACCCAGCCTGACCCTTCAGCTGCCCACAACCACTTTATTACCAACCCCCCGCCCAGCATGGGATGGCTTATATGCACTGTCCCCCAAGACCTTGTACACACAAACATTTCAGAAAGGGTAATCATATTCTTATTTTTTTTTTAAATCTACCATTGCTGTCTAGTCATCTTTTTTCCTTATTATCATGAAACTGACCTTTTAAAAATGAGTCTATGCTTTGCCCAAGAGAGCTCGTTGCTGGATACTGAGAGAGAAATGCTCTCTGCCAAGCAGTCAAGAGATGATGGGGTGGATGAAGGCAACTCTTGGGCAAGGAAATCAGGAGTCAGGCTCCAAGCTGAGGGCCTGGTGTGCTTGATTCAGATGGGGCATTGGGGCTATCTTCTGTATGCTGGTGTCCTGGGATTGGAATCAGCCTCCTTCACACCCCTCCAGGGCTATAGTAGCCACATAACTAAGGCCTGGAGATTGGGAGCAGAGACCCTGGAGGAAGACAGATCTAAATTGAACCACAGTCATCCCCCCACCCTCCAGTCCTGGGCTTCTCTGAGCCTCAGTCTCCCTAGCCTTCCTACAAAGCCCTTAGTCTAACTCCTGACACACAGTCATGCCGGATACTGTGGCAGACACAACCAGCTGTCTTCCCTTCACCATCCATCCTGCCTGCTCTTGCTAGCTGAGAGATCTGATTTTGTCCAGGGTGGCCCTGGGCCCAGCACTCCACTGATTACGGCAGGCTGGAGTTGCACTCCTAGCATGCCTTGCAGCTAGAGGGGGTCAGATGACTTTGACCTGACCAACGGCACAGAAGGGGACGGGGGCACCAACTTTCAGGAAAGCTCTTCCTGCTTTTCAGCCCTTTCCCTTCCTCTACCGTTAGTGTGGTGGCCATTTTGTGACGGTTTTGCAAAAAGACTATGAGTGAAAGGCCATAATAGGCCTTTCAGTGAAAGGCTGATAATAGCAGAAGGGATTATAAAAAGAGCCTGGGTCCTCCATGATATGGTTAGACTCCTGGCCCAAACTGGAACTGCCCTCCTCCAGACCTTATTGTGGAATATGATTCGATGGGTACACTGTTTCAGCCTGTCGGTACGGTCTTATACTTCATCCTGCAATTTGCAGCCTAAAGCATTTCTACCCATCCTTCCCAGACTTACCCATATTTCTTTCCCGCGTGGGGATTGGGAAAGAACCCTAGCAGAATGGATTTCCAAAGGAAGACAATCTACACTTGAAAGATAATTATTTTCATGACGCAGAGGTTTCAGTGGTTCTAAGACACCAACTTCAAAACCCGAAGTGACCCCCTGCCTGGGCTGTGACCGCTGAGCTGAGGGGGACGAGCTCTGGGCATCTGTGTGAGATGTGGTCCCCTAGCCACCACAATCTACCCCAGATACCTCTGGCCAGGTGAGCTGGAGCAAGCCCCTTACCCTTCCATCTACATGCCTCTACTTTCTTAGCTATAAAACTGGGAATCATGATACCAGCTCTACAAAGTTGCTGACTTTAGATAAAAGTTACCCTTCTCCAGACAGGGCCCTTCTAAAGCAAAAAACCAGAGCCCTGTCTGTACCTCCGGGCTCAAGGTCCGTCCTCACCTAGCACCTGCCGACGTCCCGAGCCTCCGTCCCTTGTCGCTCATACGCGCCACCCCAAAGCCCAGCCATGCTGAACTGCTCAGACACACCACGCTCTACATCTTCCGTGCCTTCGCCAATGCAGTCACCCCTGCCTGGAACACTCATTCCCCTGCCCAGCACCTGGCTGGTTCCTGCACCACTGAAGCCTCAGCTTCAAAGTCACCTGCTCCTGGAAGCTTTCCTTGACTCTACTAACACTCACACACACACACACATTGATCTTTTTTAAAGGAGCTCTGCCCTGTGGTCCCACCATCTACTCCACAGCTGTCTTCCCACCACCTGTGTGCTGTGTAAGGGCAGCAATCAGACCCCCAGGCTCATCACGGTACCCCCAGCACCTAAAGCTCATACACAGTCACGGGTATGTGTGCTTAGTCACTCGGTTGTGTCCGACTCTTCGCAACCCCATGGACTGTAGCCCACACGGCCCCTCTGTTCTTGGGGACTCTCCAGGCAAGAATTCTGGAGTGGGTTGCCATGCCCTCCTCCAGGGGACCTTCCCAACCTAGGGATCAAACCCAGGTCTCTCTTCATAAATCAGTATTTACTAAAGGAATAAATACTCACAGAAAGTGGTGCATATAAAGAATTTAGCACAGTCCCGGGCACTTGACAGGCACACAGGAAATTCACATCTGCTAAGAGACAGCACCCCAGCAGTGGTTAAGCGCCCTTTCCGTGAAGCAGTCCTTCCTGGGTCTTCTGAATTCCAGCTGAGCCACTTATCAACTGTGTGACCCTGGGCAAGTCTCTTAACCTCTGTGAGCCTTGGTTTCCTTATCTGTCAATGAGAATTTTAGGAATCACAATCTCATAGTATTCTTGTGAGAATTAAATATGCTGATAAAAATAAAGTAGCGGAGACTTCCTGGTGGTCCAGTGGCTAAGACTCCTTGCTTCCAACAGAGGGAGATTGGGTTCCGTCCCTGGTGGGGAACTAGATCCCACATGCCACAACAAAGATCGAGGATCCCCTGTGCTGCAATTAAGACTCGATGCAGTCAAATAGATGGATGAGTGTTAAAAATAATAATAAAGTAGCAGTACTAAGTAAGTGCTATGCTGTGCTTAGTCGCTCAGTCGTGTCTGGACTCTGAGACCCCATGGACTGTAGCCCACCAGGCTGCTCTGCCCAGGAGGATTCTCCAGGCAAGAATACTGGAGTGGGTTGCCTCCTCCAGGGGATCTTCCCAACCCAGGGATTGAACATAGGTTTCCCACATTGCAGGTGGATTCTTTACCATCTGAACCACCAGGGAAGCCCAAGAATACTGGAGTGGGTAGTCAGTCTATCCCTTCACCAGGGGATCTTCTCAACCCAAGTAAGTTCTAGCTATGATTATTGTTATGATGATCACAACTGTTTTTATGCCAGAGCTATCCAAATAAATTCTGGAGGAGGCTAGGCCACCAAGGACCCCCTAGCCCAGGTTTTTGCCATTGCCTAGACTCTGCCAACTCCATGGCTGCCCACTCCACCACCAGTCAGGAAGGCCACCTACCCAACCCGAGGTTTGCCCTCTGCCGCCCCCAGCCTTCCCGCCTGTCCACCGGCGGTCACAGGCGCATTCGCCTGATTGATAAAGTCCCTATCTGGTCATTTACGATCTGGCTGCTGAAGAGGCAGCTCCTGCCAGCTCGAAAAGCAATTAATCTGCAAACAAGCTGGGCAACAGCAGGCCTGGGCATTGCAGTCTCGGGCCGCGGCCGCTCCGGAGAGCAGATAAGGCGGCAGTCGGCTATTTATTGTACATTTTAATTAAGTGCTTGTTAACGACAGTTATTTTAACAGTCATAAAATTACTGTTGTAATGCATTTTGTTGGAGGGAGAATGGAGGGGCCTCAGGACTTTATGAAAGCAACCACAGATTGCCTTCACTTTAAATCAAAGAATAAATTCTGAAGAGGAGGGACGGTCCTGTGATCCAGGCCGAGACGCTAATGGTTATTTAATGCCCTCATCAGTGTTTGTAAGTCCCGAGCATACGGCGCGGACACAACAGCCTCCAAACCGTCTTTAACACTTATTTGAGATGACAGGAAAAATGAAACCGTTTGTGCTTTCAATGGAAAAGCAATCATTGGGACATTATATTCGCCTTGCCCTACCATGCTAATGCATGGTAAAAATGTCACCAAATGTATTTAAGGGCCTGATGGACTGTTACCGTTGGATCTCTGGTACTGGACTGATTAATAAAAATCTTCAATTTGTATGTAAATGCAGCGAGGCCTCCTATCATCCACATACCTGCACCCAGAGAAAATAATAAACTGAAGCTTAATGCAACAATTATCAGCATTTATGGAACTCTTAAAGCAATGGTGGCCCTTGGAAGCAGGCATGGAGGGAGGGCTGGGGATGGGCAAAGATGCTCCTTCTGAACTGCCTGGGCTTCTCCCGGAGGACCAGCATTGGCTAAACTGGTCGTGTCATACCATGGGATCCTGCTCTCATCTGAGGGGTGAGCCAAGTTGGGGGTGAATTGGGCCTGCTGGCAAGATGTTCCTAGAGGAGGCTTCTGTTCCACTAACGCCGTCATTTCAGAACGCGTCTGCAACTTTCCCTACTCTGATTTGTAAGAAGCAGAGGGAGTGTCAGGCTACCTGCCGGGCCAGGTCAAGTGTGGGGATGAGAGACACACCACATGTTTGCAGGGACTTGATATCAGGGTACAAATGGCAACAGTGACGAGAGCAGCCCGCTGCTGCCTGTCTCTGTATCAGGTACAGAGCTAAGTAGTTTATTATATAGTATCTTAATTCTCATAATGTCTATGCCAGAGACTGGCTCACTATTCACCAGACCTATTTCCTTTCCCTCCTGGATACCCAGATAAACTACATTTCCCAGACTCCCTTGCAGTTAAGAGGAGGCATATGCATTAGTTCAGGTTAGCTGAGAAGTAGACATCACGATAGAATTAGACATGCAAGGGTTTCATTGAGGGCAGGAGAAGAAAGAATGAAGAATTTTCAGGACACATGAGTGTCTGAGTCCTGTGGGAATAAAGTTAGGAGGAAGAAGGAGTAGGAAAAGTCTCAGACTGCACCACACCTCCAAGAAAGTCGCTGCCAGGCCAACGTGAGGTCTTCAAGCTACAGTCACCCATTGGAAGAGTCCCTGGTCTCTGCCATGATTAGTTTTGGCTGAGAGCAGTCCAGAAGAAACATGACCTCCATGCTTACTTCTCCTTGTCCACTTGCTACACACAATACGGGAACTTTGGAGCCATGTGTTAAAGAACCAAAGATGGAAGAAGCATCTTTGACCAAAGATTAAAGAAGCCCATCACTTGCAAAAGGGCTGCCCACCAATCAGAAACAACCATTTAGGACATCACTTGAGTGAGAAATAATCTTCCGTGTGTTAAACCACTGAGATTAAGGCTTCCTATTACAACAGTTAGGTTAAGAACTAACCGAATGAATATCATAGCCACAAAAATCAAATATTCTGGTCTCCATTTTTCAGGAAAGAAAAGTCAATCTAGAGAGATAAGTGACTTGCCCAAACTTATACAGTCTAGATATGGCAGGGCTGGAATTCAAATCCAGGTCTGTCTGATTCTAGACACTGATCTCTCCCCTCCTGATTGGCCAGGAACACATAGACCAGGAACATGAAAATATTTCTAGCACCTGTGTGCCTTCCAGATCTTAAAATGCTCCACTCTCCAGAATCTCCCTGAAAAAGGAGAGGGAATGAGTTCCTAACAGAGCTTCAGGAAGGTGGGAGTCTGTGAACTTGAGAGTAAGGAAAGAGTGGAAGTTATGTACTTGGGATGGTCAAGCCTGCCTTCCCACTTGCTCCCCTGTCTGGCTCATGACAGCGCTGAGACCACAACAAGCTCCTTGCCAGGGACAGAAAACCTCATGAGCGCCGAGACACAGTCCATGATGCTTTCCCCTGGAGGCTTTCTCACCCTCCTCGCTTCACCCCTGCTCTATCCTGGGAGCCTACCTCCCTGGGATTTTTCCCAAATCAGCTACCTGCATGCCTGCTTTTGCCTGAGAATCTGCCTTTGGGGGAGTCCAAGCAAAGACAAGGCTTTAATAAGAAATAATCAGTTTCTGGAGAGCTAGAGGTTTGAACTGGGATTTTAAGTAGAAAGTAGTAATAGCTTGGCAGAGAGAAATGGGACCAGAAACCCCAGAAAGACAGGGAGAAAAATTAAGCCCAAAAAAAGAGAGAGAGAGGAAAAAAAAACCAAAAAAAACGCAATTTGCCAGTTAGCCCACTGCTTTCCTCTCTTTCCAAGTGCCAAATTGCCTTCACTTTCTCTGAATTCCAATCAAGACTATTCCAGAGGAGGCAATTTCTGCCTGTAGACAATCTCGCCTCCTTCCAACCCAGAAGAAGATCTCAACACTTTAGCTAAAAAAACCCCAGCGGACATTAGCAATTTAACTGGAAAAAGAAAAAAACAAAAACTATCCACAGGTCATTGCAGCGTGTTCCAGCTGACACAATAGGTTCACTCACTGCCCAGACACTAAAGAGAATGTGACCCGGAGACCTGGGAGCTTTGTGACAAAAGGGGAGACAGTCAGGTCTCTATAGCCACAGATACTCACACGGACCAACGGAGCAACCGCAAAAACTCACACATTTCCCCCTTTTCCCTCAACGACACACAGATAGTAATAAGACGCTTCCCCCCAGATTTCAAAATGAATCAATTTTTAAAAACCTTCTGGCTGCCTGAGCCACTGGCTCTGTCGACCCTCTCACAGTGCTGGTCCTTCTCAAAGGTGGAGTGAGGATGGGTCTTGGCCATGCAGGCCCTCTCCCAGCAGGATATCGGGGGGTCTCGATGCTCTTGGTCACCACTAACATCACCACACCACAAATTCAGGGCATAAGCAAGAGATGGAGTCACTGACTGGGGCGACCACAGCTCCCAGATTAGCAACAAAAAGACTCAGAGGAAATTGAGTCCTGTCATCCCTTTCCTGGGGCCAGAAGAGGGGCAGCATTTCATTTTTTGGGTTTTGTGGATTTTTTGTGGTAAAATACCCAGAACAAAAAATTTACCATCATGGAACTTCCCTGGTGGTCCAGAGGTTAAGAATCTCCTTGCCAATGCAGGAGACAAGGGTTCAGTTCCTGGTCCGGGAATGAAGATCTCACATGCTGTGGGACAACTAAGCCTGTGTGTCACAACTACTGAACTAGTACTGCACCTCCTGCAGCCCTTGCACCAGAGCCTGTGCTCTGAAACAAGAGAAGCCACGACGAAGAGAAGCCTGTGCAGCTAGAGAAAGCCCGTGTGCAACAATGAAGACACAGAGCAGCCAAAAATAACTCATTAAGAAAGGTACCATCATAATCATCTCAAGTGTCCAGTTCAGCATCATGAAGTCCACTCGCACTGTTGGGCAGCCAAACCCACCAGCCATCCACAGCACTCCTTCCATCTTGGGAAAATCAAAGTCTGTACCCATTAAACACTAACTATTCATTTCTCCCTCCCCTAGGTCCTAGGAGTCACCACTTTACCAGCCATCTCTCTGATTTTAACTACTCTAAGTACCTTGTATAAGTGGAATCATACATTAAGTTGTTTTTTGGGGACTGGCTTATTTCACTCAGCATAGAATCTTTAAGGTTTATTCATGTTGTACTATATATATATGTCAGGACTTCTTTCCTTTTTAAGACTGAATTATATTCCAATGTAGGTATTTACATTTGTTTATCCGTTCACCCATCAATGGCCATGTGAGTTGCTTGTACTCCTTGCCTATGGAAGTAAGGTTGCTAGGGGAATATTTGTACAAATATCTCTTTGAGATTCTACTTTTCATTCCTTGGGGCATACAGGGAGGGGATATTTTTGTAACTACAAGTGGCCCCATCCTAAGACTGAAAGAAGGAGGCAGGACCATTGTTATAAACACAATTTTGCTACCAGATAAAACTGGTTTCCAATTCAGATTCTGCCTGTTACTCTACATACAACAGGATAATTAACACTTGTTGGACACTTACCGTAAGAAAGCATTCTTCTCAGCTCTTCTACATATGGATTGACCTTTCTCAATCTTCACAGCAATTCCACATGGTGTATATTCTTAATAACCTTTTTTTACAGAGGAAGAAGGTGCATGGAAGCTAAGCAGTTTACTTGAATCCTAGTAAGTCCTAGAGTCAAGATGTTAATTCAGGCGGCCTGGTCCCAGAGCCCATAAAATGATAATCTAATGAGAATAAGAAGGAGGAAATGGGGGAGGGGGGAGAAAGGCAGAGGGAAAGGGGAAGGAGAGAGAAGGGGGAGCAGAAGAGGAGGGAGGGGGGGAGGAGGAGGAGGAGCAGAAAAGGATGAGGAGGCGGGAGGGGAAGGATGGTGGCGCCAGTGTTGAGGGTTCAAGGGAAACTGGATTCAAAGGAAACTGAGTTCAGTCACTTCTCTCCTGGGACAGAAGAGGACCAACCTTTCTTTTCTCCGTGCTGGTGAAAGACATTTCAGGATGGTGACGGAATGAGCTCACTCCATGTCAGGTGCTGGAAGAACATCTCAATAAATTAACTCATTTGACCCTAATAACTCTCTAAAGTAAGTAGGTTACTTCCCTGTTTTTCTCACAAGGAAACTGACTTTCCAAATGGCTTCATCACTTGCATAACGTCACGCGGCGAATGAGGAGAGGATCCAGGATCCAGATGCTTCGGTTAGCCAAGTCCTCCTTCATCACTGATTTCAGCATGAGTCCCTCTCTGAAGAATGAGGAAGGACTCCGAGCAAACAGCTCATGTGTTCGCCAACCCTTCTAGCATGTTCTTTTGGCCAGAGCGGACATCCCAGGGACATCTGGCAGAGAGGCCATGTAGAGTGACGTGTGGGAAGGAGGAAGAGGAAATGCCACAGAGGCTACAGATGAGGAACAGACTTGGGGGCATCTGGAGAGCTGGCATCTCTGCAGTGGCCTCAGGATGTGTGAGGACCAGAGAAGCGGGAGAGAGGGGGGCGTTACCATAGGAGGCCTGGCTCTAGATTATGAATTAAATCCACATGGAAGTGTCCCGAGAGTCACAAATAAAATAAGAATTGTTTTAAAGTCCTGTGTATTTTTTATTTTGGACCCTGTTTCTCTAAATCCCACACTGAGGTAAGACTAAGCCACAAACGGCCCCAGCTTATATTGTGGGTTAAACCAGTTGAATAATATGGGCTTCCCAGGTGGCGCTAGTTGTAAAGAACCCATCTGCCAGTGCAGGAGACACAAGAAAGGCAGGTTCGATCCCTGGGTCGGGAAGATTCCCTGGTGGAAGGCTTGGCAACCCACTCCAGTATTCTGGCCTGGAGAATCCCATGGACAGAGGAGCCTGGCGGGCTACAGTCCATGGGGTCTCAAAGAGTCAGACAGGACTGAAGCAAGATAGCAAGCAGCACAGTTGAATAATATCAGTTTTCGGATATGCTAGGTCTGTGGCAATAACTAAGACAGAGATGTCCATCCTCACAGGTCAGGAAGCCCAGCAGAGGGCTGGCTTAAATCAGGAAATGGGGTGCTCAGAGACACTTGGGGTTCTGGACATACTACAGCTTCTTTCTCTTTCTTCTTTTACAAACCACGTGAGGGAAAATCCAAGTGCATCCAAGCTGTCCTTTGGCGTGGGTATCTGTCCTTGGGGTCTCTCCTCTGTCCTGATCCACCCCTCAGGGCTGGGTCCTCCCCAACTCCTTCTCATCCCCTCTCCCCACACTCGGGCTGTCCTTCCACCATGCTGCTCCAATTCAGATGGTGAGTTCAGCATCAGCCCCTTCTCTCTCATTCAAGGCTCCAAAAAGGAGTCTCCCACCCTAGACCCCAGCCCAGGCTTCCATGACCCACCTGAGCCCACGGGCTCCCACGCTGTCCTCAGAGAAAACTGATGTCTGTCATCGATTCCTGGATCCAGGGCCCCAGATGACTGATGTTTGCCTCGAATTCCACTCTCTCTTACCTCCTCTCTCTTCTTACCTAATGTTCTCCCGTCTTTCAGAAACTCTCTTCATTTTCCAGAGTCAAGATTGCTGGGAGAAATATCAATAACCTCAGATATGCAGATGATACCACTCTTATGGCAGAACGCCAAGAGGAACTAAGAGCCTCTTGATGAAAGTGAAAGAGGAGAGTGAAAAAGCTGGCTTAAAACTCAATATTCAAAAAATGAAGATCCTGGCATCTGGTCCTATCACTTCATGGCAAATAGATGGGGAAACAATGGAAACAGTGAGAGACTTTATCTTCCTGGGCTCCAGAATCCCAGCAGATGATGACTGCAGCCATGAAATTAAAAGATGATTGCTCCTTGGAAGAAACTCGATGACCAACCTAGACAGCATATTAAAAAGCAGAGACATTACTTCGTCAACAAAGCTCTGTCTAGTCAAAGCTATGGTTTTTCCAGTAGTTATATATGGATGTGAGAGTTGAACCATAAAAAGAGCTGAGCACCAAAGAACTGATGCTTTTGAACTATGATGTTGGAGAAGACTCTTGAGAGTTCCTTGGACTTCAAGGAGATCAAACCAGTCAATCCTAAAGGAAATCAGTCGTGAATACTCATTGGAAAGACTGATGCTTAAGCTGAAGCTCCACTACTCTGGCCACCTGATGCAAAGAACTGACTCATTAGAAAAGACCCTGATGCTGGGAAAAGATGAAAGTAGGAGGAGAAGGGGATGACAGAGGATGAGAAGGTTGGATGGCTTCACTGACTCAATGGACATGAGTTTGAGCAAGCTCCGGGAGTTGGTGATGGACAGGGAAGCCTGGCATGCTGTAGTTCATGGGGTTGCAAAGAGTCGGACACAACTGAGTGACTGAACTGAACTCAACTTCATTTTCCAATTGCCCATATTGATTTTCTCAGATTTCAAAACATTTACGTGTAACTTGCACAAAAATTGGAAAATAAGAAAAAGAACAAAGAAAACTGATAGCACTCCAGTCCCTCTACTCAGGGATCACCACTATTCCCGAGGTATTGGGGCACTTGATGTCCATAACCATACTGGAAAAGTAGAGATACGGATATTATTAGCCTAATGCTATTTCACTTAATGTTTGGGTGAAATATCTGGGCCCCTGACAGAGTAATTTACCTAAGGTCACAGAACAAGGTGTCAATACCTTGAAATGTAGTTAGAATCTGTGGAGGATGGACTTCCCGGGTGGCACAGTGGATAAGAATCTGCCTGCCTGTGCAGGGGACACCAGTTTGATCCGTGGTCCAGGAAGATCCCACATGCCGCAGGGCAACTAAACCCACGTGCCACAACTACTGAGCCTGCACACTGCAACTTCTGAAGCCCGCGTGCTTCGAGCCTGTGCCCTGAAGCAAGAGAAGCCTCCACAGTGAGCAGCCTGAGTGTCACAGTGAAGACTAGCCCTGCTCATTAGATTAGAGAAAGTCCAGGCGAAAGCAAGAAAGACCCAGTGCAGCCAAAAGTAAGTAAATAAATAAATAACCATAATCTAGAGGATGTTCGTGGGTTCTGGGACTGGCATGGTAGATCCGAGTTTGCTAAGGCACTGTCCTAATCTGGTGCTTAAAAGCAGAGTCTGATCTACTAAAAAAAAAAAAAAAAAAAAAAGCAGAGTCTGAGAAAAGAACTGGGGTGCAGGGAGTCTATTAGGGGGCTGATCCCAGAAGCACAATAAGGTGGGGGCAAAGCGAGGCAGGGAAGGGAGGCAAGCCATGAGAGGTGCATCAGTGGGCAGGTTACCAAGGGACTCAGGCCCTGGGACCCTCAGAGGAACCACGGACACCCCGCCTAAGAGTCATCCCCCAGGGGGATGGGTAAGCTGGGCTGTGTATCCATATGATCCTGGTTGTTCCCCCATCAGTTAACTAACTAACTATAAATATAAATGTGAGTGAGAATATAAAAGTCCCATCTCACATGACCACCCTGCGTGATATTCCACGTGTGTTTCTCAAGAGAATTCTTTTGTTGGTAGCAAATGTCTCTAGCAAACCATGATCTTCTGGAACCTTACTGTGGCATTTCTTTTCCCTTTGAAATGATGGAAGGGCTCATGACAGCAGAAGTGGGGTTCCTCTCAGATCCTGAGGGGCCCTGTCTACAGCTGCCCCAGACCTTCCCTGACAGTGTGACTGGGACAGAGGGTCTCCCGGGACACTGGGAACATTCTGGAGGACCAGGCCAGGATTTGGATTCTGCCAGCGACTCTTCGAGCCTCAGCTGGACTTGAGGCCATAGCTGGATTATCAAAGCACAACAGAGATGGCCCAGGGTCACAGCCCGATGACCCGACTCTGGTCACCAGCCCATCCGGCTCCCTGAGCTACCCGGGACAGGCCCTCTGTTGAAGAGCTCCGTTTCCCTCCCCAGAGGCCTGGAAGTCCAAGGGCCCAGCACTTGGACACTCTCTGCTTTTCAAGTGCTCTTCCTTCCTTCCTTCTGGCTTACACAATGGAGAAAGCCCCTTTATCATTAATCACCCGGGGCCTCCAGGGACGGGAACTGCAGGATTTCTAAGCCCTGAAAAGCCCACATCAAAAGCAACTGCCCCATTTGTGTCCTAATTTGCTCTCCCCAAAGCCTCAGTGCCAGGTTCAGAACTTGTAAGATGTAGAGAAATGAGGGGAAAGGAGGAAACTGAAGAGTCCTCTAGGCTTAGCCCTTGGGGTGTTTTACATGCAGTTTCTTTGTCCCTCACCCCAACAACTGGGAGGACCAGCTACATGATCTACAGGGCCCAAGACAAAATGAAAAATCGGGCTCCTTGTTCAAAAATTATTAAGACTTTTTGGGGACTTCCCTGGCAGTCTAGTGGTTAAGAATCTGTGCTTCCAATGCAAGGAGCAAGGGTTCAATCCCTGGTTGGGGAACTAAGATCCCACATGTCATGAGGCTCCATCAAAAAAAAAAAAATTTAAGACTTTTAGGACAGGAAGAGCAGAGCATCACAGCAAGGGCACAGATCTGCACACCCACGAGGCTGGCCATGCTCAGCATTTGTAAATATTGAGGTATTTCTAAATATTAGGGTATTTCTAAGCTGACGCCTGGTGTCTTTTCCCTGGTCTGTCTCCAAGGCCACCCCTCTTTCTGATTTTTTGCTTTCTCATCTCCTTGTTTTATTTATTTTTTTCATTTTCTTATCATGCTCTGAAAATATTTGTGTCAGTTGGTTTGGGTCCGTGTTTGTGTCCACATTCCCCAGAAGGTAAGCAGAGAGGACAGGAATCCAGCTGACCTCCTATACCACCGTGTCCCTGATGTCCAGCTCGGGGGAGGCCACGCAGAGAGAGCTTAGTCGACGTTTGGCCGTGAGCAGAGGGGTCACTCCATCACACTGGCTCTGTGGCTTCACAGGGTGAGAGGGGCTCGGTGCCTGACTCACACCTGCCCAGGAACACTGTCAGCCCCACTGCTACTCCGCCTTTCAGCTCTAACAGCCCCATCACGAGTCCTGCATGGTTTGCCCTTTCGGCCAACTTTACAGGAAGAGGATATCCTGCAGAAATTAAAGAAAGGTGGGATGTTTAACAAAACCCCATAAATAAGCCCCTGGCGTGCCTTGATGAGACTGCCTGCCACTAGGTCCAAATGTCACATTTTATTTCCACTCAGTGGTCAGAAAGGGAAATCATTTGCAAGATATCCAACCCCCGATCTCATTCCCCACCATCACCACCACCACATGGCGTCCTGAAAGAAACTTTGGCGAACTGTTTAGCACAATCTACTGAAGCTGAATACATGCCCATCCTACACCCCGTTCCTAGGTGTATATGTGACAGAAATGCATATATATGTCCACCCAAAGGCATGTGCCAGGGACTTCCCTGGTGGTCCAGTGGTTAAGACTCCGCCTTCTAATGCAAGGGGTGCGGGTTCAATCCCTGGTTGGAAGCTAAGATCCCACATGCCTCCCAGCCAAAATATCAATACGTACAACAAAACCAACATTATAACAAATTCTAAAGACTTTTAAAAGATGGCCCACGTCAAAAAAAAAAAAAACTTAAAAAGAAAAAAAAAAAGGTATGAATGTTCCTAGCAGCACCGTTCATGAAAATGACCCAAACGCCCATCAACAGTAGATAAATTATAAATGAGATCCCATTCAATATGAGAATAAATAATCTACAACCACAAGCAACAATATGCCTTAATCTTATAAACATAATATTGAGCAAAACAGGCCCAAGTCAAAAGAATACATGTTGCGTGATTCTGTTTGCATGAAGTATAAAACTGGACAAAACTAATCTCTGCTGTTGGAAGTCAGGCTAGTCTGGTAGCAGGTGGGAATGGAGTGACCAGAAGACCCAGGCGGCGCCTAGGGGACCACCAGCTTCCATTTTCTGGTGTGGATACTTACATGTTTACATGGATGTTTTCACTTTGTGAAAATAAATGCATTCTTAGAGTTAGGACACATGCATTTCAAGTAAGTCTCTTATTCTTCAATAAGAAGTTAAAAACATTATTGAAAAACGAAAAATCTTAAATGTTTAGCAAAGTTTGAGTTGTATGTATGAGCAGATCCCAAAGGGTAAGGGTTGGGGGCAAGGGCGGGTGGTGACCATAGGGCTAAAATCCTGAGTGTCTCTTGGTTCTAGCTGTGTGGCCTCAGGCAAGTTACTTAACGTCTCTGAGCCCCAGTTTCCTTAGTCTCTAAAATGAGGGGCACATCAGTCCCTAGCTTATAACGTCATTCTGAGGTTTGAGTGAGGTAATTCTTGGAGAGGGCTTAAAACTGCACCTGGATGTAAAGAGCATTATATACACGTGTTTTTATGGATAGACATATGATGATGGAGAAAATAGTATATCCATACGTAATAATATGTGGGAAAGATGTCTTTTAAAATATGTTATACACATATACTTCTATACCATAACACTTAATTATGAGTTCTAAGTACTTCACATGTATTAAGTCATTTAATCCTCCTCTGGGCATTTTACAGATGGGAAAATTGAGGCACAGAGAGGCCAAATAGCTTCCCTGAGGTTCCTGAGAGTAAGAGGCAAAGCTAAGATTTGAGCACATGCTCTTATCCAATGGATCTAGCTGAAGATGGAACCTGAGTTATAATCCATACCCACATCTTGATTGCCTGTGGCAGACCACGAAAAAAAAAAAAGATAAGGAGCCATCACTGGCACCTGATGAGCCAAAAAAACAATCCTCCAGACCAAGGTGTGAATTTAATGAGGGAAAGACACAAGCTACTGAAATCTTTGCTGGCGAGAAGGAGGTGAGTCCACTGATCTGGAAAAGGAGGAAAGATATAGTTGCCCAATTAAGATTTCACTTTCAGGATAAACCCACTAAATGCAGATGGCTCAAATGGGTACAAACCCTGAAAGAGTCTGGGTTTCGGTTTTCTCTCTTTTTCCCTTCCCTTTCTCCTAAAAGCCTAGAGGAGCCAGGAACGGGGAGGGAGTTGAGAACCCACACACATCCCAGCATGCCAGCCTGTGCCCTGCTGAGAGACTCGACTTGTCTACTGCTTCCAAACAGCTGGAAAAATGTCAAACTGTCATCTGTGATTTAAGTGGGATTTTCCAAAGGCTTCAAAATATTTCAGAATTCAAGACCTTATTCCTCTTGCAGAAAATAAATCCAAGAATTCCCTGAACAGAGGCATTATGGGACCTGGTTTCCCGGTTGGAGTTCCTCTCGGGGTTGCCATGGTGGAATCAGGCAGGCTTGGCCTTTGCTGCATACTCTTTGCAGCTTCAAACAGGTCTTCTGGGCCGTTTTCCCCCAACATAGATGCGTGGGTGCACATGCGCAGGCCTGACGCTCCCCTAGGATGTGTATAGCTCTGTGATGTGATTACCTTGGGTCCATCCGCCCACGCAGCAGGCATGCGAAGCTTCCAAGGAACAGAATTGAGCCTCACCCACCGCTGTGTGCAAGATCCTTGCATAATCTTGGGGCTGGGCGCACAATGAAAATGCGAACCCCTTGTTCAAAAAGTACTTAAGAATCTTGAGATGGCAGCAGCAGAGCATTAAACCAAGTCCAGGGTGTTTTTAAGCATGGGGCACTGGGCACAGGTCACATGCCCAGGAAACCAGTCCTTGTTCGCATCATGGAAAGCCCGTCAATGCTCTGTGCACGCTGGCCGAATGTGCATCTTGCCATTTCAAGACCCGCTCTGAGTGTATTCTTCTGGCCCCTAAACTCTTCTTCTAACATTTGCTGAGTACTTACTAAGTACAGGTATTATTCTTAGCACTTGTGTTAGTGCTATCTTTGTATTATCAATTTATATGTAATTATATTATAGAGGTATAATATATTGACATGCAACATATATACATATATATATATAATGGGACTTTCCTGGCGGCTCAGACAGTAAAGAATCTGCCTTCAATGCGGGAGACCTGGGTTTGATCCCTGGATTGGGAAGATTCCCTGGAGAAGGGAATGTATACATATATATGTGTGTGTGTGTGTGCGTGTGTGTGCTTCTGTGATTAGTCATTCAGTCATGTCTGACTCTTTGCGACCCTTTTGGACTGTAGCCTGTCAAGCTCCTCTGTCTGTCGGATTTTCAAGCAAGAATACTGGAACAGGTTGCCACCCTCCTCCAGGGGATCTTCCCAACCCAGGCATCGAACTCACATCTCCTGTGTTTCCTGGATTGCAGGAGATTCTTCACCTGCTGAGCCACTAGGGAAGTAAGCCATTGGGGAAAACCATATATATACACACACATATATATGTAATTATATTACTTTCTCTTTAATAAAAATGCCATGACGTAGGAACCATTGTTGTCACAGAGGAGGAAACTGAAGCACAGAGAACTGAGTTGCTTGCCTGAGGTCAGAAGTGGGTTTGATTATGAACAGAAGGTCTGGCTACAGACCTTCCCATGTCTTATTGTTCTTTGCATCCTCTCCCCTGTTAATCCCATAAAGGAGCAAATGTTCAGTAGATGCCTGTGAATTCTGTCAGCTTTGTTGAGTGTCTCTTCTGGACCAGGTTGAGGTCTGGCCTTGGAGAGCAGTGGTGATGGGCCCTCTTCTTCCACAAGCCAAGACTGAGGTGGAGCAGTGGCTGGCAGTCGGGGTTTTGTCTTTGGGTGATATTAAATATGCCACCATCAGCATGACATGGGAGTTGACCAATCAGTGTGCGTGCATGCTAAGTCACTTCAGTCCTGTCTGACTCTTTGGAACCCCATGGACCATAGCCCCCAGGCTCCTCTGTCCGTGGGATTCTCCAGGCAAGAATACTGGAGTGTATCGCCATGCCCTCCTCCAGGGGATCTTCCCAACCCAGGAATCAAATCCTCATCTCCTGTTTTGGCAGGGGGGTTCTTTACCACTAGCGCCACCTGGGAAGCCCTACCAGTCAGGGTAGACCCTAAAGACTTGGAAGGCCCCTGCTGTGCCTGCCTTATGCCCTTTGGTTGCTGGATCATTGGGCCAAGGGTCAGGGTGACGGGGGGAGAGGAAAGGGGGTGGTGGGCTGCTGCGGCAGCAGGAGAGCCCTGAGAGGCTTAGGACAAGGTGATAGGAAAGTTTCCAGAGTTTACCAACCAACAAACATACTTAGCAGCGGAACATGTTTGCTTTCTGCTCACCACCCCATGATTACAGAGTCTTCCGTTGTGTGTCCTGCTAATTCCAATCTCTAAAAGGCAATTTAAATCCACAGACACCTGTCACACCTACAGAATGTCATCAACTGCAGAAGTGCCTGAGGGGACCATAGATAAAGGAATGAATGCAGCATTCTGGAATATGATTGAGACTGGGCCCAGCACACAGTAAATGCTCAGTTCACATTTAACATCATTAACATACTAGTTTATTTTCAGTCGCTCAGTCTTGCCCAACTCTTTGGGACCCCATGGACCGTAGCACGCCAGGCCTCCCTGTCCATCACCAACTCCCAGAGCCTGCTCAAACTCATGTCCATTGAGTCGGTGATGCCATCCAACCATCTCATCCTCTGTCATCCCCTTCTCCTCCTGCCTTCAATCTTTCTGAGCATCAGGGTCTTTTCCAATGAGTCAACTCTTCACATCAGATGGCCAAGTATTGGAACTTCAGCTTCAGCACCAGTCCTTCCAATGAATATTCAGGATTGATTTCCTTTAGGCTTGACTGGCTTGATCTCCTTGTTGTCCAAGGGACTCTCAAGAGTCTTCTCCAACACCACAGTTCAAAGGCATCAATTCTTCAGCACTCAGCCTTCTTCATAGTTCAACTCTCACATCCATACATGACTATTGGAAAAGCCATAGCTTTGACTAAATGGACCTTTGTTAGCAAAGTAATGTCTCTGCTTCTTAATATGCTGTTTAGGTTGGTCATAGCTTTTCTTCCAAGGAGTACGTGTCCTTTAATTTCACAGCTGCAGTCACCATCTTGCAGTGATTTTGGAGCCCAAGAAAATAAAGTTTGTTTACTGTTTCCATTGTTTCCCCATCTGTTTGCCATGAAGTGATGGGACTGGATGCCATGATCTTAGTTTTTTGTAATGTTGAGTTTTAAGCCAGCTTTTTCACTCTTCTCTTTCATCTTCATCTAGAGGCTCTTTAGTTCCTCTTCACTTTCTGCCATAACAACGGTGTCATCTGCATATCTGAGGTTATTGATATTTCTCCCGGCAATCTTGATTCCAGCTTGTGCTTCATCCAGCCCAGCATTTCACACGATGAACTCTGCATATAAGTTAAATAAGCAGGGTGACAATATACAGCCTTGGCATCCTCCTTGACGCAACACCTACTACATGGAGCTAAACTGAAAGCAGAAGCCTTAACCCATAACATACAAGCCATGTTAGGCCCATTGTTCTAAATCCTAAAGTCATTGTATTAGTTATTGTTGTGTAACAATTATTCTAAAACACAGCATCTTAAACGGGAATCAATGAACTTTTCCTTAAGGAGCCAGATAGTAAATACTTCAGGCTTGTGGGTTATATGACATTCACTGCAACTACTCAACAGGTTCTGCTGTGGAGTCTGAAAGCAACCATAGACAATGGGCATTCTTGTGTTCCAATAAAACTTTATTTATAAAAACAGGCAGCCTACCCGCCTGTAGTTTGCCAACATTTAGCTTCAAACCACAAACATATATCATTTCACAGTTTCATGAGTCAGACTCCAGGTGCAGCTGGCTCAGGATTTCTTATAGGGTTACGCTCAAGTGGTTGGCCTGGGCTATAGTCCCCTGAAGACTCAGCAGGGACTGGAGAATCCACATCCAAGCTCACCCACATGGTGGCCAGAAAGCCTTATTCCTTGCCAGGTGGGCCCCTTCAACAGTGGTCTAAGCATCTTCACAACATGGCAGCTGGTAATCTCAAGGACAGAGAGTCAGAAGTGCCCAAGACAGAAGCCATAGTCTTTTTATAGTCTCATCTCAGAGGCAACATCCCACTGTCCAGAGTATCCTTTTGTGACCTGTGTCTTAAAAGAACAAAATTCTAGCTTTATAAGTGGACTAATATGGTCTTTGAAGTTCACTTTGCAAAAGCTGTGGGTTTGGGGAGGGTGGTCCCTGCTTATATATCACCCCTGGGCCTCAGCACAAGGACTTAGGCCTCATTATAAGTCCTCATGTTAACAAGCATAGGGAGAGGATGAGATGAATGTACCAAGCAGAAAGGATGGCAAAGTTTGTGTCTAAGAGTGTTGGCAAAGAGAAAGGAGACACCATTCAGGTTGAAGGACTGAACTTCATGGCCACTCTTTCCACTGAGATGGAACAAAGACATATTTACTCTTTGTAAGTTCCACAGGGCTTCTCAGATCAGCTCCCCATGTCTAGCAACATCACCAAATAAATATCAACATGCAGGCTGAGTATTGAAACACTCCTCCCTGCCACAGGGCCTTTGCACATGCTGTTCTTACCTTTAGAATAACACCATGCAATAGAAATATAATGTGAGTCACAAATGTAATTCAAAATCTCCTACTGCCCACATTTAAAAAGGTAAAAGAAGCAGGTGAAATTAATTTTAATAATATTCTTTATTTAACTCAAACTATCCAAAATATTGTTTCAATGTGCCATCAATATTAAAAAATGAATGAAATGGTTTACATTCTTTTCTTTTCATACTAAGTCTTTGAAATCTGGTGGGTGTTTTACTCTTTCAGCTTATCTCAATTTGGACCAGCTGCATTTCAAGTGTTCTATGGTCACATGTGGCTAGCAGCTACCGTATTGGACTGAGCAGCTCTAAAACACACTTCTCTGAGAATTTCACGACTGACTCCATCTCAGCTAAAACATTGTCTCCTCCTTGCAGATCTGTGATTGTGCTATCTAAAGTAACAGCTCGCTTATCCCTCTGTACATTAGTTTCGTAGGGTTGCTGTAACAAATTACCACAAACTAGATGGCTTGAAACTACAGAAATTTATGGTTCTGAAGACTAGATGTCTGAAATCAAGGTGTTGACAGGGCTATGCTCCCTCAAAAGGCCCTAGGGGAGAATTCTTTCTTGCCTCTTTCTAGCTTCTGGTGATTGTCAGCAATTTTTGGCATTCCTTGGTTTACAGATGCATCAATCCAATTTTTGCCCCAGTCTTCACATCACCTTGTTCCCTTCTGTCTGGCTCTGTCTTTTCTCCCCTTCTTACAATGACACTGGTCTTACTGGATTCCAAGCCCATTCTGCTCCAATAGGAGATGAAACCCCAATGTAATGAAAACTCAGTTCATTACATCTTCAAGGGCCCTATTTCCAAATAAGGTTGGGTTCTTGGGTTCTGGGAAAGATATGAATCTGAGGAAGACATCATCCAACTCAGTACACCCTGTATTACTGGTTGTGCTGTTTTGTAGAACTTAACACATCTTAATTTGTCCTCCTTGTTTTCCTCATTGGTATTTGATTGTCCCACTAAAATGTAAGCTCCGTGAGAACAGGGTCCTGGCCTGTCCAGCTCATGTTTCCCAAAACTTAGCACAGTTCCTAGCTTGCGGAAGCCATTCAATAAATGTTTGTTGCAAGGAGAAAGGGAAAGGGAGGAAAGAAGGGAGGAAGCAGGCTTCGTGGCTTAACATTTTTAAGACAGCGCATGGGAACGAAGAAAGGGTTGATGCACAGGATTTCCCTGGTAGTCTAGTGGTTAAGACTCTACCCTCCCAATGCAGGGGGGCTGGGTTCAATCCCTGGTCAGGGAACTAGATTCCCATCCCTCATTCAACAACAACTAAGACCCAGCGCAGCCAAATAAAAAAAAGGGGGGAGGGGGTTGATGCTAAGGATGGGAAAGCAAGCGGGTGGGGGCATCCTACAAATGACTGTTTAGGGACCAGTCTTTCTATTCTGTTCCCAGAAGCTTTAGAATTGGCCTAGCTGGGTCTCCTGGACATCTCTCAGAGCTACACATTTCTTCGACTCCTGAAACCTGCCCTCAACCTGGTTAGCTGGAAAAGCATCTACGCAGCTAACCAGGAGTGTGATAGAGAGAAAAGGAAAGAGGCTCTTACAACACCTTGCCCAGATCACACTCTGTGCTATTTTCTTCACAATGGAGGAGCAGCATCTACTGCAAGGGCTTCCATTCTCTCAATTAAGGATGCAAAGCAGTGCTACCACTCAGCTGCCTGCAGGCAACAGAGCAAATCGGAGCAAATGGGTGTCCAGATACATGAGTCGTTGCTGTGATCTCATTGAAGACAGTCTTGGATTTCTTAAGCCTTCTGGTTTTACTAACAAACTGAAATCTAGATTTTTAAATAAATTCACCTAATTAGCAAGTGTTGGCAAGCAATTCAACTTAAAAAAAAAGACTCTATGGAGACAAAACTTCCCCCCAAAGATGTCTATGACCGGAAAAAAGTGTTAGATACTCAATTGTATCCGACTCTTTGTGACCCCATGGACTGTATCCCGGCAGGCTCCTCTGTCCTTGGAATTTCCCAGGCAAGAATACTGGAGTGGGTAGCCATTCCCTTCTCCAGAGGTCACCCTAATTCTCAGTCTCTGATGCAATGCAATTCCTGCTCGCCCTTAAGAATCTGAAACTTGTTAACAATATGGATGGCAACAAAGCAGGACTCTGGGCTATAAACTCATGCAGGTAAACTGAACCAAAAAAAAAGGCAAGGAACAGCTGAAACACCCATGGTTAGGTCAAGCAAAACAAGAACATCTTCTCCCCCTGCCCCAACCTGGTTGCTAGCTGAGATAACGTACACGCGATTTACTGTATTTTTACCCAAGTCCTCTCCAAATACTTGCAAGAAGTGTGAGGGTCGAGGGGAAGGGAAAACACAGCAGTCCTGTTGCCTTTGTGTGTGTGTCTTTGCGTGTGTGTGTGTGTGTGTGTGTGCACGTGCGCGCTCAGTCGTGTCCAACTCTTTGCAACCCCATGGATTATAGCCCACCAGGCTCCTCTGTCCATGGGAATTCTTCAGGCAAGAATTCCAGAGTGCATTGCCATTTCCTACTCCAGGGGATCTTCCCAACCCAGGGATCGAACCCAAGTCTTTTGCATCTCCTACATTGGCAGGCCCATTGCCTTTACCTTTGGTCAAACCAGGGACTAGCCTTCCAGTAACCTCCTCCCAGACCCCTACACCACCTCCCCCAATCACCCAAAGGTCCAGATCTTCCTCCCAGAGGAGGGATAAATATTAGATGGGGGCTCCAGCCTGGGCTTTGCCAAGCTCTCTAAGTCTTGTTTCCCCTTCTCTAGGGCTGGGTCATACCCCAGCTTTGTGAAGATTAGAGAAATCTGCTTTTCCTGGAGTGCAGCCCTGAGCACGGAAAGACTGGACTTCAGAGCCTCTTAGCTCTTCAGCGAGGTGCCCTTGTTCAGTGAGCATCCTGCACAACCAGACGTGGTCACCCTAAGCTAGTCTCTCCCTCATAGGTCTATTGTGAGAATTAAATGTGATTTTGTGTGACCATGCTAAACGCAATTATTTGGTAATTAATAATAACTCAACATGTTATTTTTTATCTTGAATTTTTTACACACTCTTCAACAGACTCTGGTAAACCCTAAACCAATGCAGCTTTTAGGATCCTGAACATAATATTAGGTAGTGTGGAGACAGAGAATTAGCTAACATTATTAAATAGTGAGAAACATTTCAATTCTCTCATCTTCTAGAAAGATTCAGTATTTGACATTCCCAACATTTGCTAAAGGGGATGACAGAGGACAAGATGGCTAGATGGCATCACCGACTCAACGGACATGAGTTTGAGCAAGCTCTGGGAGATGGTGAAGGACAGGGAAGCCTGGTGTGCAGTCCATGGGTGCAGACATGAATGAGCAACTGAAAAACAACACTTGCTAATACACACACACACACGCACGCACGCACACACACACACACGCACACACACACAGCTGGACCTCTAGAAGTCATTCCCAAGCAAGCAATCATGGCTAAAATGTATTAACATTGCTTGGTTTTACTTGGGTTTATCTTTTACAATTTACTTTTATGGTGAGTAATAGCCACTTGTCCATTTACAGTAGTAATATCAAGTTTTCTTGTAAAAACATGTATTTAAATATTTAACTTGAGTCAACAAAAGGAAAAATACTAAGCAAATAATAGGTGAGGTGGTAGTGGAGGGCTTTAAGTTCGGGGGACAAGATCCAACACAATTCCAGACAAGGCCAGAGCTTGACTTTTTTTTACTTTTAAACCAAAAGCTCTCAACTTTCCCAGTATGAAGTTGGAAGAGAATGGTGGTGGTGGTGGTGGGGTGATTAATGCAAAAGTCTAATGCCCAAAGAATCCCCACTCCACTGTGTCTCGAAAGGGTGAGGTTTCACGCTCTCTGAATTTCCAGCAAGCAGTACGTCGGTTCCATCTTAGCTCAATTCAGAGTTTGTGCTCTTCGAGATCCTGACTTTCACAAACCACCTCTTGGAGAGGCGAGCCTGGGCCCGGGTCCTGAGCTTTGCAGACCTGCTCGGGAAAGGACAAGCCCCTCTAGAAAGACTGGTCCTCCAGGTCGGCTGAGAGCCGGCAGAGCGGACAGCCAAGGGCTTGAGCGCAACCTTCCCTGACCAAGCGCGGCCACTGCGCGCTGCAAGATTAACGAGGAGAGAGCCGGCACGGTACACAATGCGGCTGTGTTTGATCCCGCGACGTGTCACTCGGAATCGCAAACAATTTATTGCCATTAGACGTTGTTGTCAGGCACTAATTTCCTGGTGGCGCTCCATCCCAGGCCTCAAAACAACAGGGGAGGGGGGTCCGAGGCCCCTGGCCTGGGGGCGCCGAAAGAACCGTCGCGAGCCAGGCGGGGGTTCCCATAACGAGGCTTTAATGAGGGGAGAGCAGACAGCCTTTGTGGAGGAGCGCAAGCAGACGGCGGCCCGCCCGGGCCCTCGCCGAGGTCACTTCCTTCCCCGGGCCCCGAGCACCGTGAACCCGCTGAGGGCCAGCTGCGACCATCAGGCCAGGTGCCCACTCTGGTCACTCTTGGGCCCGCGACACCCTTGCCGGCTCCGAACTGCGGCAGGAAACGCAGCATCTCCACGCAACAATGCAAACGCGCTCATTACCATCTCGTCAATATGCATGAAGAAAATGCGCTAGGCTGGCCGAGCCCCATCACCCAGCTCTGGCCTCAGCATCTAATAAAGCGACATATTCATCTCCCAAGATGGATGAGGAGGGGGCGCCGCCGGCAAAGCAGATCCACGGGGGGGAGGGGACGAATGCTGGAGAGGAAGAGCAGAGAAAATACACGCAGAGAACCTGAGAGACAGACCAAGACATCCACGAAGGAAATAGATTAGGATGAACGAGAGGGACGGGGGAAAAAAGAAAAGAAAGAACGAGAAATGAGGAAGAGGGGGAGAGACGCAGAGTCAGAGAGGGGAAAAAAAGAGACATAAAATAAGGGAAGAGGGAGGGAGCAAAATTGAGAAAAGTGAACTGAAAAGTGGTCCAGACAGGGGAGAAAAAGATAACAGCGAATGAGGGAATTGAGGGAAGAGAAATAAAATCAATGACCTAGAAATCAAATATATGCAAGGTGGGAAAGACAGACAGAGAGAGGAAAAACAAAAGAGGGGGAGGGAGTGAAACTGCTGGAGTCAGGTGGAAAAGATGATCCTGGAGAGGTAAAGAGAAATAACATCACTCGCGTTGAGGGCCAAGTTTCCAATCCTGGCAGCTCTGGGTGCTGCTGCGCGTCGCGGCTGCTTGGAGACCCAGGGGCTCGGGCCATTTCGAGGAGGGGCAGGAGCGGATTGGGGGAAGCGAGGGGCCCGCTGCCGGCCGGCCTCGCGCCGCTCCTTGGGCAGCCTGGCCACCTCCGAGTGCCCGGGCCTGGCTGGGGGCGCACCCCGCCCGTAGCGACCAGTCGCTGGCCCGGCCCTTCGGGCAGCCTCTCCCTCGCCGAGAGCAAAGTTGGCAAACTTTCTCCCAAAGTTTCCCAGTCGCTTCTCTGGGCCCAGAGTAGGGGTCCGAGGCCCTGATAACCGGCAGCAAGAGGCAGTCCGTTCCGGGGCGGCCCACGAGGCCGCGCCCTACGCCTCCAGGGATGCTGGGGTCTGGACTCTTAGCCTGATACAAACCCCTCCCGGTGCGGACACCAGGCCGCGAACTCGGGCGTCCACGCGGCTGCTAATAGCGGAGAGAGAGAGAACGCAGAAGAGAGAGAGAGAGAAAGAAAAAAATATTCTCAGCTCAATTTAAGTCTCATGGAAAGGGCTTACAACTGTAATTAAATCATTAAATTCTTGTCTACGCTTCACAGAGCGGAGAGAAATTAACTTCCCACCAACCTCATTTTCTATTTGAACATGAAATAATGATTTTCTGCCCGTCTAATTACAAAGCCAACATCTGATCAAGCCAGCATCCAGAGGGGATTATCGCATGCACGAGTATTAGACCTCATTACCAGCTTGAGTGCAAAATTATTACATCTTGTAATTGGATGGTGAGATTTATATACAGATCGGCCCGGTTTCTGTAAGATTGTAATTACAAGCTTCGTTGGTTAGCTACTTATCAGAACTTTGCAGGAAAACAAAACAAATGGCTGAGGAAAACGAGCATTTCATTAACCTGTAACCCGAGCGCGGGGGGAGGGAGCGGTGGGAGCGTGCGCCGCGGCGTCTGCAGGAAGCAGAGGGATCGCCGGTCCGCACTGCAGCCCAGGGACTTCGGGCCTGGGAGGGAAGGACAGAAGATGGGCCTCGGCGGAGAAACTTAGGGCTACAGCGGCGCCCCCCGATGGGGACGCGTGGGCGCCGTGAGGCCGAGCGAGGAGGGGGCAGAAGGGGGGCTGGTGACTGGAGGCCCGGGTACAGTGCGCGGCGCAGCCCTTGAGCCAGGCGGGCCACCGGCCCTGGGCACACGTCGGGCCAGCACCTCCAAGGGTGAGACCCGGGAGCGCTGCAGTGAGTGAGCGCTAAGCCAGTGCTATGGACGCCCCCTGCTCATTCCCCACACCCTCGGCCGCGTTGAGAGAGCGTCTACAGCAATCTTCCGAAGCATTTTGTGCTCTGGGAACGTTGGAAGAAAGCGAGATGGTGGAGAAGGGTTTGTGTGCGTTTTTGCGCGCACGACTTGCCCAAATCAACTTCCCGTGCACCTGCTTTTCCTCCCTGTGCGAGTGTCACTTTGACCCCATCTCTTGGATTAAAAATCCCTGGAAAAGGCTCGGCTGTCCTTGGACCCGTGAGTTCAGTTCAGAGCCGGATTCCACTGGCCTGGTGGCATTGGGGAGCTAGCGCCACGTCGGGGCTCGGCTGCCTAGGGCTCTGGGTCCCGAGGTGGGGCTCGGATCGCCCGGGCTAGGGTCTCTGTTGGAGACCAGGGGAGCGGAGAGGCTGTTCTGCTGAAGACCTGGGGCTCCTGGAGGTATCTAAATAATCGAGTTCCTTGGGTCCTCATCTGGGTTGGAGGTTCGTCTTCCGGGCCATGGGTTCCCTGGTCCGGCGTGGTTAATTCATTGAGCACAGCCTCGCCCCTTGCCTGGCCTCTTTCCCGCCTCTCGCAGTCCAACGCAGCCAGGTCGATAGCGAGTCAATGCGGGCGGAGGAAGCATCTTCTGGACTCATTGTTCTCTGTTTTCTTGAAGAGCTGCGCGTTAAACAAGGGCCCAGCGCAGCCCCAGTTTCTCCACTTCGGCGTCTCGCTCTTGGCTCTCCCCGGGGCGGGTCTTGTGCAAACTCTATAGATTTGTAGGGCCGTCGAGGCTCCGCTTAGGGAACACTCCCGGCAATAACGTTACCCTCAATTTTGTAACCCTGAGATTTTTTCTTGAGTCGGTGAGCCCGTGATTCCCTATGCCACTCGGCTGAGAGTTTTAACTGAAAACGAAATCAGGCGCCGGGGAAACATTTCAAAGCTTCCTCTGATACCTCCTCTTCTGGGGAGATTTCAGCTAAGGCCAACACCTGGCATCAGGCAGAAGCAGGTGAGTAGGAGGTTAGGGAAGCAGTCTGACCCAGTTTGAGAAGGCCGCATGTTACTTTCCGCAATCGAACCCCAAACCTAGCTGCCCCAAAACTTTCCCTTGTATCCCGCCCCCCCCAACCCAATTTTCTCGACTTTCATGCCCACTCGAGGCGCCGACCTACACGAAGACTGGTAAAAAGAGGCGGGGAATAGGGGCGAGGTCAAAACTGGGTTTCCAAGGGACTCCCAGCGGGGCTCCCTGGAGCTGCTGAGACCAGAGACTGCTGGGGCCAAGATTCTCCGATCCCTCCGCTCTGCTAGAATTTGGATTAGCTTCTATCAATTAGAGTAAGGAAGCCACTTTCTGCCTCCGAGCCGGGACCGGCAACTCCAAGACTGGCACCGCCTGGGGGTTGTCCCCGGAGCGCTCCTGCTGCCGGCCTGGCCTTTGCGTAGGTCGCTGCAGCGGCCTAAAGCGTTTAGCCCGGAGTCGCCGCAATACCGGGAATTTCAATCCTGCTCTCGGCTGCACGCCCTAACCTGTGAAGGTGGGCGCCCGGATTCTGGGATTTCAGTTTTGGTTTAGGAAATACCCCACTGTGAAACTAAAAATCTTGCCTCCCATCCCCACCCCCGCGGATGGGAGGATCTCTGCCGAAAGAAAACAGGTTGGCGCGGAGACCCCGGGAGCAGGAGAAGGGGGAGGGAAACGAAGAATCTCTACGGACCGAAAATTCCAGTATATTAACTTCTCCAAGCGCTCCCTGAAAGTTCCTGGAGCCTCCGCCACCCGGCTCCCTGCTCCTCCCCCATCCCATGCCGGCTTGGGGCTCCGGCGGGCTCCGTTTCCCTTACATCGCTCCCCAGGATGCCCGGGGCGTCCACTCTGCAGCACCGCCCC
Source organism: Cervus canadensis (assembly GCF_019320065.1). Taxonomy (NCBI): domain Eukaryota; kingdom Metazoa; phylum Chordata; class Mammalia; order Artiodactyla; family Cervidae; genus Cervus; species Cervus canadensis. The sequence continues at coordinate 42,978,940 of NC_057403.1, forward strand.
CCCCCCAACACACACGCCATTTCTGAGAAAGGATTCTGCACCCTGACATCGGCGCGGCGTGAACGCGGTTAATTGCAGGATTTGGTCCTCTGGGAAGGGGGCGACCTCGCCTCCCCGCCCCGCCCAGGGCAGTGAGATGGTCCTTGAAGACTCCCTTAGAGCACACGCCCCCACTTCCCTCACGCCTCTTCCAATCCCTCCCTAAGCCGCTGAGAGTGGCCCAGAGTCTAGAGGTGCGATCTGGAAAGCGGGCCGGGGCAGAGTAAAGTCTCAGCGCCTACCCCGGACCAGGCTCTGTCTGGTCCCGACCCAGATCCCACGCGCTGGGGCAGGGGGAGAGGTACCGAGAGGCGGGAAGCGAGAGGGGTGAGCTGACCCAGTGCTAACCCCGGTCCCCGCGCCTCCCGCGCCCCCTTCCGCCGCGGGCCAGAGGGGGCGGGAAGGGACTCGCTGCGCCGGGGCTCCCGCCCCCGCCCCGCCCCGCGCGCCTTCTCTGCGGGATGGGCGGCCTCGCCTGCAGGGCGCCCAGGCGATTGGCGACTCGCGAAGGAGACGCTAGGAAAAGTCGAATAAGAGGGCGCGACGTCAGACCCGAGATTTGGGGAAGGGCGAGGGAGGGGGTGAGGGCGGGGATGGACACACCGACACAGATATGGACACACACACACCCTCCCCCCCACCCCACCCCCCGCGCACGGCACCCCGAGTGTCCACAAGTTTAGGCCGCCTCAGCCCAGGGCTCAGAGGCCGGGGGATGGGAGTGTGGGGAGTGTGGTGTGTGTACAGAGAAAATAGATTTTAAAAAGAAAGAGTGACGGGAACAGAAAGGAGAGAGAAAGGAACAGTGAGAAAGGGAAAGACGAGAAAGAAGAGTTCCGTAGTCCAGGAGCGTGAAAGAGCCCGAAGGAGCGGAAGCGATCCTGGGGGGAAGAGGAGCGCAGAAAGGGGAGGAGAGAGGAAGGGCGAGGAGGGGGAGTGAAAACTAGAGGAGGGCGAAGGAAGCGAGGCGCGACACTGCTCGGGGAGAGGAGGGCAGCGAGGAGCCAGGCGCGGGCAGAGGCAGCTCCGGCGGCCGAGAGGAGGGAGCGCGGCGCAGAGAGGAGGGGCTTGCCGGCCCGTAGAAATGTCAATCAGATTCCGGAGCCCCGGGAATCTCCGCCAATCTGTTCGGACCTGACCTGGCTCCTCGCCGCCGCCGCCGCCGCCGCCGCCGCCGCCCCGGAGCAGATCAATAGGCGAACGCGGAGCGCAGCGCGGAAGGCAGCGCGGCCGCAGCCGGGCCCAGCCCCCGATGCGCCCCGGAGCCCGCGGGCGGCGCTGAGCTGGGCGGCCCCGGGGGGCCGGGCCCCCTCTCCGTCCGTGCCCCGCGGGCCACCATGTCCTTCCCCCAGCTCGGATACCAGTACATCCGCCCGCTCTACCCACCCGAGCGCCCGGGGGCCGCCGCCGGCGGTGGCAGCGCTGGGGCCCGGGGCGGCCCGGGAGCCGGCGCCTCGGAGCTGGCTGCCTCAGGGTCCCTGTCCAACGTGCTCTCGTCCGTGTACGGGGCGCCCTACGCCGCGGCGGCAGCCGCAGCCGCAGCCGCCCAAGGCTACGGCGCCTTCCTGCCCTACGCCGCCGAGCTGCCCATCTTCCCCCAGCTGGTAAGTGCCCTGGGAGCCGCGGAAGGGAGGTTAGAGCTGGGGCGCCGGACGAGGTGTGCGCGCTCAGAGTAGACTAGCGTGGCCTGGGCCGGGAGGGTGGAGGCGGCGACGGCCGGGGCTCATCCACGCTCCCTCCGCGCGTGTCCCTTCCTTCTCCATGTGCGTACAGGGCACGCAGTATGAGCTGAAGGACAGTCCCGGGGTGCAGCATACGGCCGCGGCCACCGCGTTTCCGCACCCGCACCCCGCCTTCTACCCGTATGGCCAGTATCAGTTCGGGGACCCATCCCGTCCCAAGAACGCCACCCGAGAAAGCACTAGCACGCTCAAGGCCTGGCTCAACGAGCACCGCAAGAACCCCTACCCCACCAAGGGCGAGAAGATCATGCTGGCCATCATCACCAAGATGACCCTCACCCAGGTGTCCACCTGGTTCGCCAACGCGCGCCGGCGCCTCAAGAAGGAGAACAAGATGACCTGGGCGCCCCGTAGCCGCACCGACGAGGAGGGCAACGCTTACGGGAGCGAGCGCGAGGAGGAAGATGAGGAGGAGGATGAAGACGACGGCAAACGCGAACTGGAGCTGGAGGAGGAGGAGCTCGGGGGGGAGGAGGAGGACCCCGGGGGCGAGGGCCTGGCGGACGACGAGGAGGACGAGGAGATCGATTTGGAGAACTTAGACGGCGCGGCCGCGGGGCCCGAGCTGGCCCTGACCGGGGCGTCGCACAGGGACGGCGACCTCGGCCTGGAACCCATCTCAGACTCCAAGAATAGCGACTCGGACGACAGCTCCGAGGGCTTGGAGGAGCGTCCGCTGCCCGTCCTGAGTCTGGCCCCAGTGCCACCGCCCGTGGCCACGGCCCCGCCATCTCCGCCCTCGCCCCCAACGGGCCTGGACCCCTGCGCTCCTGCACCGGCGCCCGCCTCGGCCCTGCAGAAACCCAAGATCTGGTCCCTGGCCGAGACGGCCACAAGCCCGGACAACCCGCGCCGCTCGCCTCAGGGCGCGGGGGTCTCTCCCCCGGGGGCAGCGGTCGCGCCCTCGGCCCTGCAGCTCTCTCCGGCCGCCGCCGCCGCCGCGGCTCACAGACTCGTCTCGGCGCCGCTGGGCAAGTTCCCCGCTTGGACCAACCGGCCGTTCCCAGGCCCGCCGCCTGGCCCACGTCCGCACCCGCTGTCCCTGCTGGGCTCGGGCCCGCCACACCTGCTGGGACTTCCCGGAGCCGCGGGCCACCCGGCCGCCGCCGCTGCCTTCGCTCGGCCGGCGGAGCCCGAGGGTGGAACAGGTGACTGCGGCGCGCAGGATTCGGAGGGAGGGGGTGAGTCTGGGGGTCGCGCCTGGGCAGGTCCCTCGCGGGCGCAGGGCGCTTACCACGCCGCGCCCGCCTCCCGAGGCCCGGAACGCCGAGCGCTCTAAAGGCCCTCCTTTTTCTCCCGCTTCCCGTAGATCGCTGTAGTGCCTTGGAAGTGGAGAAAAAGTTACTCAAGACAGCTTTCCAGCCGGTGCCCAGGCGGTAAGAGACCCCCGAACTGGGGTGGGGGTGTTGGGATTGGCAGGCCGGGGAAGGAAGGAATGCGGAGGAAACTAGGTTTCAGGTCCCTCCACCCCTCCCCGCCCCGGGGGAACACAGCTAGGAAGCGCTTTTACAAGGGGACGAAACACACTCCTCCTTCGTCCCCGCGGGCTCTGAGACGGCTCTCCGACAGTCCCAGTCCAGACACCGGGGCTCCAGTGAAGCCCACCTCCTACCAGCCTCAGACCTCGGGTCCTGACGCCTCCCGCCCAACCTTATAGTTAAACTGGAAGACCAGCGTCCACAGCTGGACCTCATTTCACAGTGAGATCTGCGTCCCTCATTGCCCCCCGGCCTCCACCCTGGGTTGGGTCTCCCAGTCCTAGGGTGCGTCGGTCCCCCCTAAAAATCTCTTTCTTTACTACCATCGCCTCTCTCTTGCAGGCCCCAGAACCACCTGGATGCCGCTCTGGTCTTATCGGCTCTCTCCTCATCCTAGTTTTTTTTTTAAAGAAATTTTTAAATCGTTGTAATAATTGTAAAAAAAAAAATTGCTCTGTATAGTTATGACTTGTAAGCATGTCGGTGTATGAATACCTAAAAAGAAAACTAAAGAAAAAAAAAGGAATAAAACAAATCCCCCCCTCTCAGTCTACCCCCCAGTGGCTTCTGTTCCCCACATTAGCTGAGTTTGTGAGGTTTGTTTGTTCGGTTGGTTTTGGGGGGTGGAGTTTCAGTGAGAATAAGCGCGTCTGACTTTTTTTTTTTTGTATATACAGAAAAAATGTACATATGTGTGAACCAAATTGTACAAGAAAGTATCTATTTTTGGCTAAATAAATGAGCTGTTGCCACTTTGACTATACACCGCCTGTCTGCCCCGAGAGGGGTCTGCCTGGTGCGTTTTGTTCTGTTTTGTTTTACTCTCCACCCCACGCCCATGTTTGAAGAGTCGCCGGAATCAGCAGAAAAGAAGGCGAGGCGAGTCAGGGACAGCAGAAGCGGAGGAGAGGCCGAAGCGGCCGGGCTGGGGGCGCCGCTGGAGAAGAGGCGGTTGGAGAAGCACCCCGGGCGCTGGAGAGAAAGGGCAGAGGAGACAGGTGGGAAACGGGGCAAGATTCCCCTCAAGGAGCCGGGAAACTGGGCCCAGCTCGCAGTTCCACGGAAGCAACCGCGGGGCCTTGGGGCCTTGTCTGATGACACAGCAGAAGGACTCACAAGAAGGATCTGGAAGCCTGCCCCCCATCCTTCCATAGACACAACTGAGGCTTTCTCAGTCTTGTATAAGGGACTGTGCAAGCTCCGTTTCAGATCCCCTTCCAACCACACGGACCCCCAGAACCTCCTTATAGATATATAGATGTGGGGTGGCAGTGAGTGGGGGTGTATGGAGGAGCAGGAAATCCAGGGGTGCACATCCTTTCCCCTTGTTGACACTGCCCAGCCCGCATTATGAGTTGAGGGGTCGGTTCCGCGCGGCATCTGTGCGTCTTGGCACCCCAGTGAGTTCTCCCCAGGTGCCCAGGAAGGGCAGCTTTCTGAGGTCCCTGCGCAGGGAAGGCGGGGGAGCTGCGGTTCGGGCCGATGCAAGGGTCCAACCCGGAGTCCGGCTCCAGGCCGGACAGGGGTGGGCGGGCCGGGGGGAGGGAGCCGGGAAATTTGGGGCTGGAGCTCCCTCTACAGGACAAAAGGGCACCTCGGCGCTTGCCTCGGCGGCCTCTCCAGCCAGGCCGCGCGTCTCGTCCCTTCCGCGCCTGCTTTTTCTCCGTTGAAGTCAGCCTGCCCTGCCCAACTTTGACTTAAGTTGTAGAGATGCTGGAAGAGTGGCGCCTTGGGATACAAAGTGGGAGTATCCTTTTTGCATCTCCCTTCCTACGTGGAGTTGGTAGATGTATAGAGCGGCCAGACACCCCGTGTTTGCCCCCGCACAGTGGGGCATGTGACAGTCTCGCGGGTCCCGGAAAGTTTGGGGTGGGGAGGGGGGAGCCTGCACACTCGAAGTCATATTGTGCATCTTGGTGGAAGCGGAGGGAGTCCGGCAAGGACCCACCTTGGGGGGCACAGCCGCCAGTTCTGCACCCCAGCTGATCCGCCTGGAGGCTGGGAGAGCCTGGTGTGGGGGCTCCCCGAGAGCGGGCGGGAAGGAGGGTCGGTCTTCAGCCTTTGGGGCCCACTGTGGACGGGTGAGACAGAAGCATATACCCAGCAAAGATGGGACTTGTTCCTCCAGCCCCTAACCCAGAAGAGAGACTTCAGGCTCCTTCCCAGGTGGCCGGCAGAGACTGTGGTTCATCCCTGGCCCTGGATATAGCGCCTCCCGACGTGGAGTCCACTTCCAGCTGCCTGCCCCTTGAACCTCAGAGGCCAGGCCTCCATTCCCCGGGCAGAGGCCTCTGGTTCACATGAGTGTCTTCACATGGACAAGCCTGATAGCCCCTCAGCTAGTAACTCACGGGCTTCATGGAGCACAGACCAGTTCCCCTCTCTGCATCCTGGGATACTCTGGGCAGACAATGAACTTCTCTGCACCCTATTTCTTCACCTGGAAAATGGGAATAGTGACCTGGTAGGGTGGTGGTGAGGATGAGAGACAAAGCGTGTCCAGTGCTGGCACGTGGTAGGAGGAGTAAATAGCTCTAGTCTTGTCCTTATATTCCAGAATCTCGATCCCCACGCCTCAAACTCCTGCTAGTATTCTGCCCCACCCTCTCCCATCAGCCATAAAAGTCAGACATCTGAGGACCCAGCTGAACTTAAGGAGAAGGGACACTGTCCAGGTAGGAGTGCGGCAGGAAGAGCAGAAGTTGGGTGGACAGCCTTTCCACACTGACCGTCCAGCAAGAGATTGAACCATGCATCCGTCCGTTCACAGGGAGATGGGCGTGGACAGGCCAGCCTCAGCTTGGAGAGGTCTGATCTGGTTGCCTGCTGGCTTGGTCAGCATGTCAACTGTCCTATTCTGGGGATATTGGTTCTTGGAGGAGGCCGATCACACCCCACTGAAAGGGCAGGATATGTGATACCAGAGGAGAGCTGAGGTACACCTGGGAGAGACCCAGCGTGTGTGTGTCTTGCCTGTCCCATAGAATACACGGCCACTTCAGATGGCCCCGAGTGTTATTGTTTGGTCATTCAGTTGTGTCTGACTCTTCAAGACCCCATGGACTGTAACCTCCCAGGCTCCTCTGTCCAGGGGATTCTCCCAGCAAGAATACTGGAGTGGGTTACCATTTCCTCCTCCAGGGCATCTTCCCTACCCAGGGACTGAACCCAGGTCTCTTACACTGTGGGCAGATTCTTTACCATCTGAGCCAAGAGGGAAGCCCCAGTGGTCCCAAGGTGACCCCAATAAGATAATGTGATCAAGACAGAAAGGAACCCCATAGGCTTTTCAGCTAATAGGGGGGAAGAGGAGGCCATTTCTCTGCACCACTTTCATTTCACCAGGAAACAGAGTCCCCAGCCTCCTCTCAGGACCTCCTCCTTGAGTTCCCCACCTCATCACTCTCCATTCAGGGATCCCAGAAACTGCCTCTGTCCTTTATCACCTGGCCCTATGATTTTAAAAGGAAGCTAGGGAAGAGAGGAAGAGAAAAACAGGAAGCCAGAGAATGAGAGAGAGAGAATATTTGGGAATCTCATCCTTGGTCCTGATTAAGCTTCAATTAGAAATAAAATATGTCAATCACTCCGCCTGGAAGGAGTTCCTGCTGTCGGGGCTGGTTATGCAAAGCACTGGGAGGTGTGTGGGGATAATCAACTAGGTCAGCGGAAGGAGTAGATGTCACTGCTTCTCTCATTATCTGCATGGAGCTGGAGGTGGGGGGTGTTTCGCCGGGCCAGTGAGCCAGACGAGAATAAAATTATCTCCCTAAGTGATGGCCCACCTCTGGAACCAGCAGGTTCATGGTTTCCAATTGAATTTATTTTGGGGTGGAATGCAGCAAGGAGGAAGCAGGGTCTCTAGTCAGAAGGCAGCATAGAAGGGCCAGGGGGCTTTGGGGAGAGGAACGGATGCTCCAGCCACTCACCTGCTCCAGAGGAGGAGTGGGGAGAGGGAGGGACCACCTCCTGGACTGCTGTCCTCTGGGCACCTGGTGGCCAGGCAGGGCCAGTGGGTCCTCTGTCTTAGGCCTGGGTTCTGGAAGATTAGAGAGAGGGACTGAATGCTTGGGAAGGAATGTCAGATGCCTTCACTGGTTTGTTGGGAGTTTCTGTCAAGAACTCACTTTGGGCCTAATTATTTATATCCTTCTAGAAATGTCCTCTGCATCCTGTAGTTTCTGGTTGTATGTACCTTCTACCTCCATCAAATGAAAATGAGCAATTGCAGGTGTGTAAAAATTGCATCTGTGGTTAGAAGCATTTGCAACTTGAGTGGGGGCAAGCTTCATACTCTCTCAGGCTTTCATCAGCTGCCACTTGGAGGAGATCAGATTAGATGAATTTCTTCAGAATTTCTTACAAATCCAACATTGGCTAGGATGAGACGCGAATGAAAGAAATGTGGGTTCCCAAGACAGAGACATGGAGGAAACGGCCCCGTGACCCCTCTAGAAACCACCCCTGGATCCTAACTGGTCACTGTCACATGGTCCAGCCAGCCTACTTGACCACGTTAAAAAATATCCATCTATTGTGTCACCAACCTTGCTTTAATGTTGCTGCTATTTGCCTTTGAACAGAAGCTCCAGCCCCTCTTAAGGCCATCCTGATGGTCTGGATGGAAAACCCCACAGGCATCTCTTCCTGAAGCTGCAAAGGATGAGTACTCAGGGCGAGAGACCCAGAAGAGCTCCTAAGAGCAGTTGTCAACCAGGTAATTTCCACCCCCCCCCCCACCAGCCCCACTTCTGGGGCAGATGGCAATGTCTGGAGACACTTTCAGTCGTCGTGACTGGGTAGGGGTGCTACCAGCATCTCATGGATGGAAACCAGGGAAGGTCCTATAAGGCAAAGTCAGGCTCCCTGCCACGAAGAATTATCCCAAATGTCAACAGCGCCAAGCTTGAGAAACGTGGAGTTGAGAGAGGGGAGAGGTATCTGGGGCAATCAAGGAAGGTATTTTCTCCCAGAAACCACAGCTTTGCGGAGGTAAACATTAACACAGGGCGCTAAGTGGAGCATTTTTGTTCTTTAAAAAAAACTTTTTAGCCCTGGAATGGGGAAGCGGGAGTGAGGGAGGCAAACAGGAAACTATGCCAGCCTGGGAAAAAGAAAGAGCAGATTTTCAGCTCAGTCTGGTGCCTGAGGAGCCACTGGAGGTGGCATCGTCTTGGGCCAGAGGGACAGAGTCAACCCCAAAGAGGATGCGTGCCTGGAAAGTTAGAGCCTTTTCCCCTGGATATTTATATCAGGAGCAGGTTACGGGAATATGGTCACAGCTGAAAGCTTAACTCCTGCCTCCTAATTATTGCCACCTCTTAACTGTTGCCAGTCCGTCCATGCACATAAATGCATTTGTTTATTTACTTGTTTATTTAACCCGGAGTGCGTGTGTGTGCACGCGTGTGCGTGCATGAGCGTGCCCCAGGACAGGGAGCTGGAGCCAGTTGGAGGCAGGCGGGGTAAGGTCTTACTCTGGGGCTGACCGTCTAGGACGAGAAGGCTGTGATTTCATGGCTTTTGTCCTGCATTCTCTCACTGCTCTGGGCGGCTAACAAGTGGGCCCACAGCCCTCGGGGCCTTTGGAGTGCACTCATCTGAGAGACTGTGCTCTTCTCAGCCGCTCAGATTTATTTTGCCAAAGTTACAGGGCAATTATGGAAATGCGCCCTTTGAAGCTGGGCTGATTTCTCTTTATTTCCTTCTCCCTGACAAAGCAGACCTTCCCTGCCTCTGGTGGGCTTTTCTTTTTTTTCTTATCCCCCCTCCCTTTCCTTTTCCTCTCTCCTTTTTTTCAAAAATTATTAGATAGTGGGAGTTTCCAAGGGTAATTTGAAAAAAATCTTTTAAACGGTGATAAAAAAAATATGAAGAGATTAGAAGAAACTTGCTATTATTTAAATGTTATGTTGGGGTCTTTTTTTTTTTTTTTTAATGGGATTTCAATGGCTAGGAGGAAAGAAATGAATTCATGATAGTAAGAGACCCACCTCTCATGCCCAGATCAGTGTGGGCCTATGGCACCGTTGCCAGCCGGACGTCCAGAGTGGGGAGCCAGGCAGGCCATCTGCCTGGGTCGCAGACTGTTCCAGTCTCCAGGGGTCCTGCCAGGGCCCTGGAATCGTAGCTCCACAAACTTAGCAGGGCAAGAGCTCTGCTCCCCTCTGCTCACACCTCTATATGAATAAGAGGCCTGGACCCAACCAAGCTGTGCGTTTTCTGGGCCTTGGACATTATTCATCACTGTAACATGGAATCTAGAGGCTCTGTGTGAACCAACCCCATTTATTTCTTTGCTCCCATCCCACTTCTCTCGACTGGATGCTGGGGTGTGGAGGGAAAGTGTCTGAAGCCAGACAGTGTCCACCTCAGTGCTGGCTAGGCCGTTGAAAGGGGGTGAGGGTGGGGATGGGGGGGGCTCAGGTCCTATTTTTCAGAGTGGTTTTGAAGTTTTCTTCGTCCATGTTTTGGTTTGCTCCTTCCTTCCTCCCTTCCTGTCTTCAGGGGTGAATGGCTCATTATCTGGCCACAGACTTCAGCAGGAAGTCTCCTCACCTTCAGGAGCTGGGATTGGCCTCCGAGGCCTGTCCAGAGCGGAGGCCATTTCAACTCTCACTTCCGTTACCCTGCTTCAATAAAATACAATCAATTAGATGGAGTGAAGTGTTTATTATTCGATAGGCCCCATGGTAAACACTTTCCGTGCATTTTATTCAATGTTCATCGCCACAGATGAAGACATTCAGGCTTGGGGGAGGGGGATGGAGTTTAAGAAAGTCTTCTGGTAAAGTGAATGATCTTCATGGAGTGAAAAATATCCAGGCAGAATACTCCAGATGGCATGCTATTATCTGAATTAAAAGGAGAATATACATTTGTTTGTATAAGAAGCTGGTAAGAGTGGTCGCCTTAAGGAAAGGACCTGGGTGGCTGGGGATCGGGGCCCTGAGGGATATTTTTCAGTTTCTATCTCTTTGTTCCTTTTGATAAATGTGAGTATGTTAGCTCTTCAAAAAGCTTTTTTTGTTTGTCATTTTTAAATATCTAATATACTTGAGAGAGATAGAGAGCAATTTCTCTGGACCTCACAGTGGAGCTGAGAATCATTCATTCATTCATTCACCAAGCACCCCCAGATATCCATGAAGCAGCAGGGTCAGATGCCCTTGGTTCAAATCCCAGTTTCATCACTCCCTAACTGTGTGACCTTGGGCTACTCACTGCGCTTCTCTGAACTTTTCTTCCTTTAAAACATAAAGAATAATTATAATAATGACAATTTTACCTCCCTCATAGGTTTTATTTTTAGTTTTTATTTTATTTCTTTGTTTTCTTGCAGCACTGTGCAGTCTGTGAGATCTTAGTTCCCCGACTGGGGATCGAACCCAGACCTTCAGCAGTGAGAGCTCAGAGTCCTAACCACTGGACCACCAGGGACATCCCCCCTCATTAAGAGAGTTAAATGAGTTCAGTCACGCTTAGAACAATGCATCGTGCATAATGATTTGCCTCTTGCCTAATAATTACTTACCACATTACAAATATTATTTTTATGGATGACAACAACGAACCTAGGCAATAGCTCTTATTGTCCCCAGTGTGTGCATAGGGAAACCCAAGCTCAGCCACTTGTTCAGCTTGACCGAGTGTTCTGACCCAGACCCTGGGACCCTGATGCCCTTGGGCCTGGCCTGTCTCAGATAGGCCCAGTGCACCCACTGCATGGAGGGCGGTGCCTGGGAGCAGGGCCTGGGCCTGGGAGCAGATGTGCCAGAGGGGTAAGTCTGAGTCTGTCCCCTTAGATTTTATCCTTTTAAGTGAGCACAGGACAGGATGAGGGGCTCTGTCTACTCCTTTCATTCCATCTCCAGTCCTGGTAGAATAGGGTTTCCAATAGAGTTCACACACCAATGGTTTGCTGTAAGAGACCATCCACATTAGCAGCAGAAAGGCTTGTCCTACTTCTAGGTCTCTGGTACTCAATGTGTCATCCCTGGAGCAGCAACATCAGCATCACTCCCAGAGCTTGTTGGAAATGCAGAGTCTCGGGCCTCTTCCACATCCGCTGAATCAGAAGCTGTATTTGCTTAGGACTCTCTGGGTGATGAGAGAGCTTACTGAAGTGAGAGAAGCACTGGCCTAGATGCTCCTCAGCAAAGCCTGTGGTCCTTCCAGGATGGAGACAGGAACCGGCTCTGAGAGGTGGACCTCTGTGGGATGCACAGGGTGGAGGATGCTGGAAGGGAAGGAGGGCAGGGAAGAAGGGAATGAAAGCGGTCAAGGGAGAAGGCGCTGTATGCCAACCCGAGGCTGAGATTGCCAGGGCTCAAGAGGCATCTCGCCCCTCCTTCCACCTTCGCACGTGTTAAGATCAGCTGTGAGTAACACCAAGTCCCTCATGGCCACGGCCTCTGCCCACATGCCCTTCCAGACACCTCACGGTGTGGTGAGCGTGTGCCTGCTAAGTCACTTCAGTCGTGGCCGACTCTTGCAACGCCATGGACTGTAGCCCGCCAGGCCCCTCTGTCCTTGGGATTCTCCAGGCAAGAATACTGGAGTGGGTTGCCATGGCCTCCTTCCAGGGGATCTTCCTGGCCCAGTGACGGGACCTGCGTCTCCTGCAGCTCTTGCATTGCAGGCAGAATTCTTTACCACTGAGCCACCGGGGAAGCCCTGTTTCATAGCATAGGTGTATGTGTGTGCATCAGTCACTTAGCTGTGTCCGACTCTTTGTGACCCCATGGACTGTAGCCCGCCAGGCTCCTCTGTCCATGGGATTCTCCAGGCAAGAATACTGGAGTGGGTTGCCATTTCTTTCTCCGGGATATACATAAATAGAAAGTGTAGGACTCGATTCAGAATAACTGATTTCTTTTTTTTTTTTTTTTCAGAATAACTGATTTCTTATAGACTTTCTCACGGCTGATCCCCACTAAACTTGGGGACATCTCATGAAGAGCAGGAAGGAGAGGTGGGAGGAAAAGAGAGAAAGGAGAAGGGGAAGGAAGGAAGTGGGGAGAGAAGGAGGAAGGGAGGGAGGGAGGAAGAAGGAAGGAAGGAAGGAAGGGCAGCTATACCAGATGGGCACAAAATAGGTAGGAACTTCTGGGTCAAGGACTGACTCCTTTGCTTATTTTTATTCATTCATTCATTAAAGAATATTTATCAAGAATAACAATTCATTTATTAATTCATTCAATAATGTGCCAGAGGCACAAAATGAACAAAGTCTCTGCCCTCCTGGAGCTTTCACTCTGTTGGAAACACATAATTTATTCATAATAATAGTCATAATAATAAAAATGCCAGACAGAGGATGAGATAGTTGGGTGGCATCACTGACTCAATGGACGCGAGTTTGAGCAAACTCAGGGAGATAGCGAAGGACAGGGAAGCCTGGCGTGCTGCAGTTCACGGGGTCGCAGAGAGTCGGACACGACTGAGCAACTGAACAACAGCAACGTGAAGGATAAGAGCACAGTGCTGTAAGCATGCCTAAGGAAGGGGGAATACCCTAGCTTGGGGTGGAAGTTGGACCCCAACATCTTGAAAGGGTGACAAAGGCCAGAAGGATGGGGTCAGATTCTTGGGGACCATGTTTTTCTTAAAGTCATGAACACGCTTGGCATGTTCCCTTCTCTTTAATTGTCCTTCTCTCTCTTGCCCTTTTGTACTTGAACCTGAGCTGGGAGATGCATCTTTAGGCTGGAGATCATCTTGGTGCTGGGTACCTCCCAGAGCCTAGCATTAGTGATCACTCAATAAAGACATTGCTGCTTTGGAATGCAGCAATCAAATTAAGTTTTTTCTAAAAGTGTACTTAGATGGTTAGGGAAACCACCTACAGATACTTTACAAAGTAAGAATTACTACATGTTATCATTCTAAATAGAATTTTGGAGAAATAGTTTAGTAGTCATCAAATACAACAACTTTAAATACATTTATAACATGCAATCATTATACGAGACAGCAAGAGTTACCCTTTGTTCAGGTATGCCCTGTGTCAGGGACTTGTCATCGTGTTTTGCTATATGAAGTCAGCCCAAGAGCATGGTTTGAAGGCAGTAGCCACTCCGTATTCAGTTGTCCTCTGCCCTCCCCCTGCCATACCTGAGTACCCTAAATATATGCCCAGTTCCTCCTGACCACTCATATATTATGGTGCAGTCAGGACTTGTCATGAGGCCAGGCAATGAGGCTGGGGAAACCTGTCATACGCTCTCACTGATTTTTCCTAAGACATTCCTTTACTGGCCATGTAACAGTTGGGCCAGGAGGGCTTCACACCACAGTCTGTTCCCCTGGCAAGGCCCCTGACCTTTCGTGTCCTGGACTTCAGCAGAATAACAGGATGGCACGGCCCTGTTGGAAATAGTACTTGGGAAAAGGCCATTGACTCGACGGTTCGCGCCACAGCACGCAGAATGGCCATTGCCAAAAATATAATTATCCAGAAAGGTGGAGCGAAGACACTGAAGGAGAGAAGAGCTGAGCAGAGATGGGGGCGGGGGGCGCAGAGGGGCGGGCAGAAACGGAGTTCCTCTGTGCCTGGGCACGGTCCCTCTCCGTGGCCCAGCAAGCTGCAGATACAGGGCCCTAGAAGGCACCAGACACTAGCTGTTTTTTGTTATTTAGGTGCTAAGTGGTGTCTGACTCCTGTGACACTGGACTGTTCCGCACACTAGAGGAACATCTTAGACACTTAGACAACATCTAAGGAAGTTGTCTCGACCATTTCACCTTTCCAGGAAAGGGAGAGGCTCCTTCCATCCCATAAAACGGTGCACAGTCAAACTCACTCTGAGACTCAGGCTAACCCCCTAGGAGATGGCAGAGGAGGAACCCACCCAGCTCATCTCCCTGGTCCTCAGATGGCACATTTGTGATGGGAACATCAGATAGGTTAGAAGTTTGCCTGTGGAGAAACCACAATAGAATGTTCTCTTCTTGCCGACTGAGATCTTTGGCTCACAGGTTTTCATGCAACTACTGAGCTCATTTTGGGGGCAGGGTCCACCCTTGTCTAGTCCTCACTGATGTGCTAATTACAGAAGAGCTGACCTTTCTCTTTGCTCTAGCAACACCCCCTCCAGGTACAATACATGGTTATTAATGGCAAGTTACGGGATTTCTCTGAATTGATATTGGTATCACCAACCCTGAGAATGTGTCACAACACACACCAACACATAAGTGTAACATTTGAAATATTGAACAGCTGGGACTTCACCAGCATCAGGGCTGGCAGGGACCTGAGGCCTTTCACTGGGCCAGACATTGACAAGTTGTTCTGTGAGTGGTGGGAATGTCCAGGAAGTGGAGGAACTGTCAGAGCTAAAGAGGGGACACAATTTACAAACTGGCACAGAACTATTTCTATATTTTAAAAATGGAGACAACGGGATATCCATGTACAAAAGAACCAAGTTCGACCCTTCCTCATTCCATATATAAAAATTAAATCAAAATGTTTTAAATGTCATAGACTTAATTGAAAGAGCTAAAGCTATAAAACTCTTAGAAGAAAATACAGGCAAAAATACTTGTGACCCTAAGCAAAGTAAAGCCTTCTTAGGTATGAAACCAAAATACAAGTTGAACTTTATCAAAATGTAAAACTACAAAGGATAACTATAAAGGTGCTGTAAACGTGCTATGAAGGTGAAAAGATAACAAACATAATGGGGGAAATATTTACAAATTATATATTTGATGAGAGAACTGTATCTAGAATATATATATTAAAACACTATTTCAACTTAACAATAAAGCACAAATAATCCAATTTAAAAGTGGGCCAAGGATCTGAATATACATTTCTCCAAAGAGAAATGACCAATAAGCACATGAAAAGATGCTCAACATGATTAGTCAACAGAAAAATGCAAATCAAAACCACAATGAGATATCACTTCGCATTCATTAGGGTATCTGTAATAAAAAAAAAAAGACAGGTTTCCCTGGTGGCTCAGATGGTAAAGAATCCTCCTGCCAAAGCAGGAGACTTGAGTTCAATCCCTGGGTTGCAAAGATCCCCTGGAGAAGGAAATGGAAATCCACTCCAGTAGTCTTGCCTGGGAAATTTCATACACAGAGGAGCCTGGTGGGGTCCACGGGGTGGCAGAAAAGTTGGATATGACTTAAAGGTTAAATGATAGCAATAAAAAGATAGACATTAACATGTGTTGGTGACAGCATGAAGAAATTGCAACCATGATACACTGTTGATGGGAATGTAAGATGGGCAATCCCTTCAAAAAAATTTGACCTTTACTCAAAAAGTTAAACGCAGTTTCTATATGACCCAGCAATTCCATTCTTAGATACACATTCAAGAGAAATGAAAACAGACATCCACAAAAGCTTGTCCAGGAATGCTCACAGCAGTGTTAACAGCCCCAAAGTGGAAACAACCCAAATGTTTCTCAACTGATGAATGAATGAACAAAATGCGGTATATCCAGTACTACTTGGTCTTAGAGAAGAATGCAGTACTCATATATGCTACAGCAGCAGAAACTAGTTTCATGGAATTTTTCCATGGACCAGAGCTGGGGGGAGGTTTGCGGGTTATTCAAGCACGTAATACCTATTGCACTATATTTCTATTATTATTACATCAGTTCCACGTCAGATCAGCAGGCATTAGACCCCAGAGGTTGGGGACCTCTGTGCTACAGCATGGATGAACTTTAAAAACGTGCTAAGTTAAAGAAGCCCACTTTAAAAGATCACATATTACATAATTCCATTTATCTGAAATATCCAGAATAAGCAAATCTATAGAGACAGGAGGTTGGTTAGTGGTTTCCTAGGGTTGTAAGGGCAGGGCAGATGCGGGGAGTGACTGCTAAAGGGTACAGGATTTCTCTTGAGTGATTGAAAATGTTTTGAAATTGATTACGGTAACAGTTGCATAACACTGTCAGTTTACTAAAGCCATTGAATACTGTACCTTTAAATGAGTGAATTACAATTTCCTGTGAATTGTATCTCAGAAACTGTTGGGTATGCCCCACTGGCCAACACATACTATTTAAAGACGCTCCCCAAAATGTTCAGACATGTGCTCACACACATACACACACACACACACCTACACACACATACACACACATGCGCGTGCACACACACACATACACACATACACGCATACACACACGCACACACACATATACACACATACACACATAAACACACGCATACACACATACACACATATACACACATACACACACATACACATAGACACACACATACACGCAGATACACACACATACACACATACACACACATACACACACATACACACAGATACACACATACACACACAGATACACACACATACACACACACACACACACAGCGACAACCAGACACAGTGCAAGAAGATAAAGCAACTGAGAGATCTAGGTCAACACAAGCAGGCTAGTGAAGGAAAGTGAACTTTTGTTGCAGAGTTTTGGCATAAGAGGTCCTGTTGAAACTACTTAACAAATTTTACAGATGATTTTACCTCCCCAAAGAATAAGCTTTTGTACCCGCAAATAATGATGTTCTGAAATGTTCTTATTCGAGGAGCTCCTGGGTTGTGCTCATCTCCCTGTTATTACAGTAATAAGACTCTAAATGGTCATATTTGAAGGGAGACCTGCATGGGGCTTAATAAAGCAGACGACCTTCCCTCCACATCAGCAAACTGCTGTTGTCCTACACTCACTATGAAGAGGCATGGAAGAAAATGCTTTCTGGAAAACTGCACCACCACGGTGCCTTTCTGTGTCCAGGAAAGATGGAAGTTTGAGCTACACACACCCCCAGGCCAGGGCAGGGAGCCCTCAGTTACACACCGTGTGGGAAAGACTGGGGGAAGAATATTTGCCAAGCAGATTAAACCCACGTATTTATTCCAAAGGCCATGAAATCTATCAAACACACTGGCTGGTTAAATGAAATTCCAGAGAAGATGAGTTTGGGTTCAGGAAAGCAATGTGGTCTTCCCAGTGGCTCCTCTTTTGCACTGCTGCACAAGATCACTGCCATCAAATTCTACTACCATTTAACGTTCGCTGATGCTAGAATAAACACCTATATGCTTTATCTCTTGTAATCCTCAGAACCACTCAGCAAGGTCAGTACCATTGTCATGCCCCACATTGCAGGTGGGGAACTGAGGTCCCAAAGGCAGAGTGAGGTTTTCTTTTGTTTTTTTTTTAATTTTTTATTTTTTTTTCCATTTTTTTTCCATTTATTTTTATTAGTTGGAGGCTAATTACTTTACAATATTGTAGTAGTTTTTGTCATACATTGGCATGAATCAGCCATGGATTTACATGTAATTCATTTATTTGTATTAGTTGGAGGCTAATTACTTTACAATATTGTAGTGGTTTTTGCCATGCATTGACATGAATCAGCCATGGATTTACATGTGTTCCCCATCCCGATCCCCCCTCCCACCTCCCTCTCCACCCGATCCCTCTGGGTCTTCCCAGTGCACCAGCCCCAAGCACTTGTCTCAGGCATCCAACCTGGCGCGGTACATATACACCATGGAATATTACTCAGCCATTAAAAAGAATTCATTTGAATCAGTTCTAATGAGATGGATGAAACTGGAGCCCATTATACAGAGTGAAGTAAGCCAGAAAAATAAAGACCAATACAGTATACTAACGCATATATATGGAATTTAGAAAGATGGTAACGGTAACCCTATATGTAAAACAGAAAAAGACACACAGAGTGAAGTTTTTAACCCAGTTGCCAAACTCTGAATCACTCAGGTGCTCTGAACACATATTAACAAACTCCTAGCTGGAGAAGACTCTTGAGCATACCTTGGACAGCAAGGAAATCAAATCAGTCAATCCTAAAGGAAATCAACCCTGAAGAGTCATTGGAAGGACTGGAGCTGAAGTTCCAATACTGTGGCCACCTGATGTGAGGAGCCAACTCATTGGAAAAGACCCTGATGCTGGGAAAGAATGAAGGCAAGAGGAGAAGGGGGTGACAGAGGATGAGATGATTGGCTGGCATCACTGATTCAATGGACATGGGTTTGAACAAACTCAGGGAGATAGAGAAGGACAGGAAGCCTGGCATGATGCAGTTTGTGGGTCACAAAGAGTCTGACAGGACGTAGCTACTGAACAAGAGGGGGAATGGCTAACGAGGGAAAAGACTCATTCCTTTCTTTTTTTGGCCATTGCATTGAATTACTATTGAAACCCTAGGGAAGCAACATTTTGAAATATAAGAAGCCTATGAGAGGAATGGCCCTATCCAAGGTAAGTGAAAAGAGTTAATAAGGGGAGGGATATATCACATTGAAAAAATCTTCCTGCACATGTTTAGGGAAGACAGGAAGATCAGTGGGTAAGTGAGGAAGATAGCGTGCAGAGAAGACCCTCAAAGGCTGAGCCACACCCCCTTACCTGTGTCCACAAGGGGACCGAGACAGACACCTCCTGATCTAGTGCTCCAGCAGCAACCAAAGATCCTAGAGATGTGGCCTCAGCCCCACGGAGGGTACCCGCTCCTCTTCTGTGCGCATGTCAGATGCCAGGGATCCTTCCCACCAATGAATGAGCAGGGGATGGGAAATCCACTTGCCCTGTGTTGACCTTCACCTGAGGTTCCTCCCTAGGTCCACACCCAGAAGGAAGAGAAGGTTGTGCGACAAGAAAGAGACCCCTGACCGGGGACCTGAAGGACTGGGTTCAAGCCTCAGTCTCAACTCTCACAAGCGAGCCATACGTTTTCATTTCTTTTAATTTTTCAATTTTGACCTCCTTTCAGATTTACAGAAAAATTTGCAAGAATTGTAGGGAGGGGTTCTATACATAACCCCTACCCATTGTACCTCCAATTCCAATGAACACTGTACTTCCAATTCCAATCCAACATGTCAGACTTCGTTAGATCTTTCTTTTTTCCCTATATGTGATTCCCTTCCCTGTCAATGAGAAACCTGGCTCCCATTATGTACAATGTATTTACTTATCTGCTCAATTCCAGTATTTTCAGCATTGCTAACCTATACACCTGCAAAAAAGAAACCAACTATCTAGAGTTTAAGACTCAAGTAGGATTCTTTTTATCTTTCATCCAAACACTGTGTTCCAAAATCCCTGGGGTCAGCTCTCCCTGACCCTTCCTTTCCCTGTGGCTGTGCATTTCTTTTGAAAAATGGTTCAGTTCATTTGTTTTCACTTGTATCTCATTTTAAGACTTTTCCCCAACTCTGATTTTAATTCTCTTTTTTTAGCACATGAAATAATAACATGGTTCCAAAAGTCAGAAGTGTACAAAAAAAGTATACTAGAGACCTGTTACTCCCTCCCATTCCTTCTCCTCTTTCAACCCCACTCCCACTCACTTCCTGTGACTAACAGTTTCATTAGTTTCTGTCTTATCCTTCTAGCACTTTTTTTGCACAAATGAGCAAATACATATATATTTTCTACCCCCCCCTCATTCTACACAAAAGGTAGCATCCTACTTTAACAATATGTCCTTTAAATCACTCCCACTTAAGGCCACAGATCTTATCCTCAATCATTTTTATAGCAGCATAGAACTCCATTGGGTAGCTATATCACAATTATGCAACCAGTCTCATATTGTGGATTTTTAGAGGTTTTTCAATGTTTTGCAATTACAAATGATACAGCAGTGAACAACCTTTCATACATACATATTTTCTCATTGTTGGAATGCCATCTGCTTTTAAGTGTTATATATCAGTAATGATTAGACCCAATTGCATGTAATAGAAAACTCAAAATAATAGAAACATTTAACTGGTTATTGTTACATATATGAAAGAAATACTGAGGTAGGCAGTTCAGGGTTGGTACAGTGGCTCCATGGTTCCTCAGGGACCCAGGCTCCTTCTGTCATTCTATTCTTCCATTCTTCTTAGTATGTTGTTTCCATCTGCAGCTACCTCATGATCTAAAATGGCTGCTGACACTCCTGCCATCACATCTATGCTTCAGAAGGGAGAAGGAAGTAAGATTAAAAAAAGGCCTTCCTCAGCAGTCATTATTTATGGAGACATCCTGAATGGCTCTCCCAACAATTTCTACTTGCATTTCACTGGCCAGAATTAAGTCTCAGAGAAGGTTGGGGGAAATAGTCTTATAGCTGACTGCACTACTATGTGATCAGAGTCCTTTTGGTGAGGAATAAGGGGAGATTAGGCATTAACTGGGCAACTAGCAGTCACTACCATGTTACTACAATGAACGTTTCAGCCCTTCCATTCTACTAAACAACCAGTAAATGTTTCACATACAAGAGTGAACTAAAAAAGTAATTTCTTTTCCTAGGGTACCTGGGACAATTTTAGGAGAATTCTCATAGCTCTGAGGCAGTGCAAGGCCCTCCTCCCCTTGGAGACCAAGAATGCCCCTGAGACAGCAACCACTAGGGACCACCCCTGTTATCTGAGCACAAGGAGGGTCAGTATTTTCGGGAGAAGAGGAAATACAGTGATCCTTCATCAAGCACAGGAGATAAGCTGAGAAGCCAGATGCCACTGTCTTTCACCAGAGGTGAAAGCAACAAGGTATTCAATGTCAGCCAGAGAACCAAATGCATTAGGAGACATTGAAAAGTGCCCTGGTTCATTCCAGTGGGGGATGAGGACTGTCATTTGAAGCAGCATAAGTACAAACTGAATGATGTCGGAAGTTCCAGAAGAGCAGCGTTTCTGTATACGTCTGGGAGCAGAGGCTAGGGTGGGATGAGGTTAGGTGGGGAGGTGGTGAGGCTGAGCTGATGGACTCAAGCACCAGGATACAGAGAGGGGATCCCAGGGATGCCGTGGGGAAAGACACTAGGGCTCTGGCGTCCAACAGAGGTGAGTTCACACCCCAGCTTTACGTGTAACAACCACAAAATCGCTTCCCCTCTTTGGGGCTCCGTTTTTTCCTCCACAAACTACTCTCTAGCTTGGAGCACGTGGAAGGAATTAAAAGATGGATTGAGTCAGAAAGAGAAAAACAAATATTGTGTATTAACACGTATTTATAGAATCTAGGAAAATGGTACTGGTGAACTTGTTTGCAGGGAAGCAGTGGAGACGCAGATGTAGAGAACGGGCTTGTAGATGCAGTGGGGGAGGGCGAGAGTGGGATGATTGGAGAAAGTGGCATCGGCATAGATACACTCTCACGTGTAAAATGCATAGTCTGGCGCTCTGTGATTACCTAGCAGGGTGGGATGGGAGGAGAGGAGGGAGGCTCAAGGGGAAGGAGATATACATATAATTATGGCCGATTCACATCATTGTATGGCAGAAACCAACACAACATAGTACAAACTAAAAAGCAAACAGAAGATCCAGGAAAGTGATTATTTCATCAATCGTTACTTTTGTAACACTGACCACAAAGGCTCTCAGGGCCCTCCCCAGGGGTCAGTGACTAGTCACCGGCTCCTCCCGCACAAGGCAAGTCTGCCTGTGGGAAGCCCTGGGAAAGCAAGGACAGAAACCCAGCATTAAAGGATTCTCCACTCTCCTTGGCTGAACCTCGTAACCCTCCACTAGGTAAGGTTAGAAGGATGGCCTCAGGGGCCAACAGAGGCCCCCTCACATCAAGATACGGGCGGACATTTGACGTTTCCTTTCTCACGTTTCAACATGCTGGGTCATAAAGGACTTTTGTCCCCAAGGCGTTGGCCATTAAGGAGTCAATTCCCTCATACTCAGGACTCCGGGGATGTCAACCTATAATTTAGTGATGTCCCGGTGTCCACTGGACGTGCAGCCCTGAACACATCTCAGCCTCTGGAAACGTCCCTTGTTTCTCCCTCAGGCTGTTTGGAGAAGTCAATCAAATCCCTGCTCTGAATAGTTAAAGTATCAGAAAGTGCTCATGCCCATAAGGCAAATGTGTGGAAAGCACAGTAGTTCTGACTCATTGGATTCTCTTAGATAAGGGGAAAAAAAAAAAACTCACCATTTATTGAGCACCTACTATGTTTTGTTGTCCCTGTTACTGTATCTTACCTTCAGTATTGCTATCATCACAGTCTGTAATCATATAGTCACTAAGAGTACACTACACTTATTTCAAAATATTTAAGCTGGGTCTAGGTGGCTCACTGATAAAGAATCCACCTCTAATGCAGCAGACCTGAGTTTGATCCCTGGATTGGGAAGATTCCCTGGAGAAGGAGATGGCAATCCACTCCAGTATTCTTGCCTGGGCAATCCCATGGAGAGGGGAGCCTGGCGGGCTACAATCCATGAGGTCACAGAAGAATCAGACATGACTTAGCCACTAAACAACAACTATGCTTTTATACTGTATATGCGTATCTCCTCTCAGCCTGACAACCATCACGCAGGTATAGGAAGCAATTGTTATTATCCCCATTTTACTGAGACTGAAGTGAGATTTGGAGAACTGAAGGGGCATGTCCGAAGTTACAGATCTACTAAACAGTGGAGCTGGGACTGAAACCTAGTGCCATATAACCCAAACTTAGAGTCATAAAAGGCTAGGCCCTTTAGCAGAGGACCTTTCAAAGAGCAGGCCTTGGATGGGAGGGCGTGGGGCGGGTCCTCAGGTCCCAGAAACTTCCTTGCCTTGGGAGACCCGCCCGAGTCCAGTGACAGTCGCTGGCACAGGGCATCCACATTTCAAAGTCCAGACGCCCCACCCCGACTTTGCTTCTCAGCCACAGTGAAATCAAAGTTTATTTTCATTCTCCCCTTCTCCATGTTAAAGGAAAGCAGAGCTTGGGCCCCAAATTCCATTCTAAATAAGGGATTGGAAGACTGTTCAATCTAATTAAGATGATTGTGTAGTTTCAAAAGAAGTATTTCACATGCACGTGTGTATGCCTGCACACACACACACACACACACACCCTTCCAGGCAGACCTAGAATATATTTTGAGAAACAACACTCTTCCTTGTAATAAAGGCAACCAGAGTCCCTTGTATTACCTTCAGGAGAAGGCAGCTGGGATGTGCATGTGACACTACATTTTTAATAATCAGTTCTAAGACCACAAGATGCATAAATCAGGAACCTATTTTAAAGGTGACAGGGAGTCTTGCATCACTTAGGTTTCATCAGGGCCACACCCTCATTGCTTCAAGATTCCAATCTGCATTCCCACAAATGCAGTCCCTCAAACCCAGGGTCCCCGACCCAGCCTCATTATACAGCGACCCTCTCCCTTCACAACAGCACTCTCCTCCCAGGCTCTAGAACTGTGTCTTCACTCCCTCTCCCTTATTACCTCTCACTCCCCTCCCACTCCCACTGCCAATCTCCTCCATCTAATCCATCACCCAGTTCATCGTACTTTATCTCTGTTATATCTTTCAGCCCTCAACATCCTTCTCCTTCCCACTCTGACTATCCGGTTTCCTGCCTCCTAAGCAACCCCTGCCCTCATTTCTCCATTATTCATCCTACCCACTGCAACTGGAGTGATTTCTCAATGCACAGATTCACCTGCTCAAACAATATCGTCCTCAGGCATCATTGTGGGTGAGGTTTACTAAGCACTTGCTTTGCTCTATGTCTTACATGATTTTTCCTAGTCTGAAGACTTGGAAATTGAAGCACATGGAGGCTAAGCAATTTGACTTACATTTAGGAAATGATGGCAAGAGTAGGCTTAGGGTTGGGCAATATGGCTCCAGAAGCTGAGTGCTTCACCCGTTCATGGTCCCACCTGCCTTCACAGGCTGCCAGGAAGGTTACCTTAACCTTCCACCAGCCCTGCTGGCTCCTCCTGTCCCAGCCACGCCAGGCCCATCGCTCGGATGGGTAGTGGTACCCTGACACATCTTCACCCATCAACATCCTCTTGACATCTTTGCTGAAACACGTTTCCTCCGTTGCCCAAACACACCCCCCCAGCTGCTCTTATTAGCGGAATCCTTAATCACCCCTATGAGATGGTCAACTTTCTGAGGGTGAGGATCCGACCTTACCTGTCTATGCCTTTCCTGGACCTCACACATGGTCAGTGCCCCTCTGCCCCCAACCCCCACAGCCCACTCTCCACTCTGCTTTAAAAGATCTGGAGAGAGCTTTAAGTCTTTTTATTACGGAAATTTCCTAACACACACCAAAAAAAATATTTCTGTAAACAGAAGCAGAGAGAACAGTTTGATAGGCCCCTGTCAACTATCTTCAGCAACTATCAACATTTTGTCAGTTTTGTCCTATCTGTTTATCCTTGATGTTTTTGCCTGAGATAGGAAATAAGTCTCAGACATCATGGCATGTCATCCACAATTCCTACAGTCCCTAGCTCTAGTAGATAAGAACTTTTAAAAAACTATAATTATAATACTGTTATCACTGACAAAATTAACATTATCGTACAAAAGGTGTCAGTAAACCTCAGACCTCAGGCCAAATCTGGCCCTTTGTCTGTTTTTGTAAATAAAGTTTTATTGGAACACAGTGACACCCATTTGCTTTCCTGTTCCCTAGGGCTGCTTTCAAGCTGCAACATCAGAGTCGAGCAGTTGTAACAGAAGCCATACATTCCACAGAGCCTAACATATTTACCCTTGCCCTTACAGAAAGTTTGCTGTCCCCTGATATGTAATATCCCATCTGCCTTGAAATATCCCATATTGAAAAGACATCTCTTTATACTTCTTTTATTTTTTTATTGAAGTACAGTTGACGTATATTATGTAAGTTATAGGTATACAAAATGGTGATTCACAATTTTTAAAGGTTATAGTCCATTTATAATCATTATAAGGTATTGGCTATACTCACTGTGTTGTAAAATATAGCCTTGTATTAACAGCTTAGTTTATACATAGCAGTTTGTACCTCTTACCCCTCTACCTCTATATGGCCCCCCGTTTCCCACTCTCCATTTTAACCACTAATTTGTTCTTTTTGTCTGTGAGTGAAAGATCTTTTTAAATCACAGTTCTGATCCAGTCTCTTACCTCCTTAATTTTCATTGACCTCTTGTTGCCTGAGAGGTGGAAGATCAGAAATATAGTGGAACTTTCCAGGCTCTTACTGCCCACTGCTGCAGCCTAATCTTACTTGTCCTTCAACCCCATGCTCTCTCTGTCCCAGCTTGTTGGTCCTTGTGTAATTCCTCAACAATCCCTTTTTTGGGCCTTTACACAAGCTGTTCCCACCAGTTATCTTCCCCTCCGCAATCACTGTCTTTGCTCAGTTAAACCAGTTCTTTCCTCGGTTGTTAGCTCAAAGCCACCTTCTCCAAAGGGTCCTCTCTGAGCCCCCAAACTTCCGTGAGACCCCAGAACCCTCTGTCGTGGACAGTGTTAGTCTTCTGTTCTACATCATGAGCACACTTGGAACCACGCACATCCTCGTTGTTTGTTGGACCACCGTCTGTTTCTCCGCTGGATGCCAAGTCTAGGAGAGTGGCCAGTATCTTCTTTCTCATCTTTGAATCCTTGGACTTTAACATGTTGCCCAAAACACAGTAGGAGTTCAATAAATATTTGGCAAGTAGATGAATTGATTAGTTTATACTTGTTGAACTGAAATGTCCCAGGATAAGGAGGCAGACTAGGGCTTCCCAGGTGGCTCAGTGGTAAAGACTCTGCCTTCCAATGCAGGAGACGAGGGAGACATGGGTTCGAACCCTGAGTTGAGAAGATCCCCTGGAGAAGGAAATGGCAACCCACTCCAATATTCTTGCCCTGGGAAATCCCATGGACAGAGGAACTTAGTGGGCTACAGTCCAGGGAGTCGCAAAGAGTTGGACACGACTGAATGACTGAGCGAGCATGCAGTTAAGTGCAGATGATGAAGAGGCAGATATCTGAGCATGCCAGGACAATTTTCCCATCCTCTTAATCAAGAACAAAGAGAGTCGTGGGGAGACAAAGATGTTGAGGTCACACAGCAGGAAAATATTAGAGCAAAAACTCCCATCCTGAGTCAAAGTTGCTTCATTGGATATCTTTCTGTTTAATTTTTAATTACAAAAGTAATATAAAAGTGTGAAAAACTACTAAAGAGCATAATGGCAAAGTTCCTCCATTCCAGTTCTGAAATCACTGTTGGTGTATTTTCCCAGGCATTTCTATTCACCTATAAATGTACATATATGTGTATATATGTATCAGTTCAGTTCAGTCACTCAGTCGTGTCCAACTCTTTGCGACCCCATGAACCGCAGGACACCAGGCCTCCCTGTCCATCACCAACTCCCAGAGTTTACCCAAACTCATGTCCATTGAGTCAGTGATTCCATCCAACCATCTCATCCTCTGTCGTCCCCTTCTCCTCCTGCCCTCAATCTTTCCCAGCAACAGGGTCTTTTCAAATGAGTCATCTCTTCCCATCAGGTGGCCAAAGTACTGGAGCTTCAGCTTCAACATCAGTCCTTCCAATGAACACCCAGGACTGATCTCCTTTAGGATGGATAAATGCACCTATAAATGTATGTATATGTGTGTATGTATATATATATACACACACACACTTACATGTGTACCTACCAATACTCACACACATAGGGAGTTGTACAAACACAGGAGTAATCTCTGCATGTGCTTCTGAATGTGTCCTTGGTGTATCCCACGATCCCTCCCTGTGTCCTCTAGCTTGTCCAGTATAACTTGCATTAGGATCAGGACCAAGGTGAGGCGAAAGAGGCAGCCTGCACTTTAATGACCCCTTGGATACCTCTTTAAATTTTGCACCTTGGGCATCTCATTTTCCTCATCCTAACCTCGGACATGGCCCTGCTTTGCAATATACAACATCTTCTTATTTAACCCTCACGGGACATCTGTGTTGTAAGTAGGTGCTATTATTATTGGACTTCCCTGGTGGCTCAGGTGGTGAAGAATCTGCCTGCTATGTGGGAGACCCAGGTTCAATCCCTGGGTCAAGAAGATCCCCTGGAGAAGGAGATGGCAACACACTCCAGTATTCTTGCCTGGGAAATCACATGGACAGAGAAGCCTTGTGGCTACAGTCCACAGGTCACAGAGTCAGACATGACTGAGTGACTAACATACTTTCAACACACTATTATTATTACTTTTTTTTTTTTTTTTGCTGTACCACACAGCATGCAGGATCTTAGTTCCCTGACCAGGAATCAAACCCATGTCCCTTGCAGTGGAAGCTTGGAGTCCTAACCACTGAACCATCAGGGAAGTCCCCTCATTATTATTACTACTATTATTTTCATTTCACAGATAAGAAAACTTAGGTCAGAGAGGTAAAGTGATTTTCCCAAGTTGATTCCGGATTGAACCCCAGACTGTCCAACTTCGAAGCTATGTCTTAAACCACGGGCTCTGTGTGATTCTTTGAAGGTTAGAGAGCAGCACAGATGAAGTCTGTACTTGGCAGACTGTCCTGACATTCACAAGAGGAGAGCTGGGCCCTGTAAGGGACAAGGACACGGCTGGAAGGATGGGGAGCGCTCGGAGGAGGTGGCGTTTGAGATGAGATGGAAGGACGGCTACGAGTGCAACAGGAGGTGCTCTGCAGGAGGTTACTCCAGGAGGAGAGAAGAGGAAGTAGGTCGGAGGCGGGAAGGGCAGGGGCTATTCCAGGAAGGTGTATGGTCGAGTTTGGCTGGACCACAATCAGAGACACAGAAAGGAGTGGGAGAGGCACCAGCTGTGGGGCGTGCCCACACAGGGATGCCCCTGGCTGGAGGGCTTCACCCAGCTATGCCCAGGGGCTGGGCAGCTTCTCTTGGGGCTGGGGTGGACTCCAAGCCCCTATTGTGCCTGGGAGTTGCCTACATCTGTGGGCCTCAGATTAGAGCAGGACTTTGCCCCTTCTCACTGGATAAAAAGGAGGAGAATCAAGCAGGGATCTGCAGGTTGCTTGGAGAAAATCTCTCTTGTTTCTTGGCACCAAAGTTTTCAGCTGTAAATCCTGACCCAGAAAGTTCTGGTGAGTCCCGGGGCACAGGGCAGAGTCTCAGAGGTACACATGAGAGACGGTTCCTGGGCTCTCGGGGAGGCAAAGGCAAGGTGGCAGGTGTGATGGGAGGGCTTGCCTCCTGCCCCCGTGATGGAAGATGCCCCTCTTCCCTCCCCATGAACAGACAGCTTGATTTCCTTCATCCTAAAAAGCATGGGAACTTTTAAGGACTACTGGAATGCCCAGGTTTCAGGAAAACAGGCCCTTTCTCAATGATTTGTACCCTCTCTGTGGATCATCTGTGGAAAATCATTAATTCCTTAATGGGCCCCCAGAGCCACCCAGCTGGTTTCCCAGTGACCTCCCAGCAGGTACTTCCCAGAGTGTCTGCCTGGCTTCTCTCTTTGAGCTCTCCGTCCTCAGCACAGAGGGGCATGCCAGGGCCAGTGGTCCACACAGACAGCCTCACCTCGACTCCTCACCTCTTCCCATCAACTGCTTCATCACCTGGGGAGACAGACCAGCATGGGATCCATCCGAGAAGGCCTGTCATTGTGACCATCACAGCCTCACTGCCGGGCACCTAGGAGGTGCTCAGTGAATTACAGGAAGTAGTGAGTCTTTCAAGTGAGGTCCCTGCCAATCCCCGAAGCTGACTTCTTGGTTACCAGACAAAGATCCCTCGGGCAACTCTTACAGGCATCTACAGCCACTAAGTTTTTCCAGTAACTTAACCCAGCTGCCATGTCTCCTTTATTACAGTAAAATATACGTAACATAAAATTTACCATTTTACCCTAAAGTTAACAATTTGGGGACTTCCCTGGTGGCTAGGACTCTGCACTTTCACAGCCCTGGGTTCTATCCCTGGTAGGGGAACTAAGATCCCGCAAGCTGTGTGATGCAGCCCAAAAATAAAATAAAATTTAAAAATAAAATACACAATTCAGTGACATCTAGTACATCCACATTGTTGTACACCCATCATCGCTACCTAGGTTCCACAATATTTTCATTACCCTAAAAGAACCCCTACAGTCATTAAGCCTTCTCCCTGTAGCCCTAGGCAGCCACTCATTTGCTTTCTGGTAAGGATAATCCACTTAAATGGAATCAGGCAATACATGGCCTTTTGCATTTGGCTTCTCTCACTTAGCATAATGTTTTCAAGGTTCATCTCTATTGTAGCAGGGGTTAGCATGTCATTCCTTTTTATGGTCAAATAATGTTCCATTATGTGGATATACCACACACTATGTGTTCACCCCTTAGAGGACATTGGGTTGTTTAATGTCCTCTGTCTAATCTGAATAGCACTGCTCTGAACATTCAAGTATAAATTTTTGTTTGAACACCAAGTATATAATCAGGGGTGGAATTACTAGATCATACAGTAATTCTGTGTTTAACTTACTGAGGAACTGCCAAAATCAATTACCAGTTTTTCCCAAAAGGCATACATCTTTATCGTGATTGTTTAGAAAATGTGTGCAGAGAGAAGAAAAAGTTAAAATCACCCATAGTCTTGGCATAAGCCTTGTCAACTTCTCTGAATGTTTCCCACCAGGATTTTTTAGAATGCTAAGTTGATCCATATTAGTACACTTCCTTAAAAATTTTATTTTATTAAAGAATAGTTGATTTACAATGTGTTATTCCTGCTACGCAGCAAAGTGATTCAGTTATGTATACTTCTCATGTTCTTTTTCATTATGGCTGTCATGGGGTATTGAATACAGTTTCCTATGTTAAACAGTAGGACCTTGTTTATCCATTCTGTTTATAATAGTCTGCATCTGCTTGCATTAGTATACTTTTCATTGACCAGTTCACACAAAAACAGAAATGTCATTTTATGCCACCTTCCGGGTGACGTCTTTTTTAAATTATTTAATTATTCATTTTGGGCTGTGCTGGCTCTTCGTTGCTGCACAGGTTTTTCTCTAGCCGTGGCAAGGGGGACTACTCTCTAGTTGTGATGCGTGAGCTGCTCATTTCAGTGGCTTGTTGCGAAGCACAGGCTCTAGAGCACATGGGCTCCATCGCTGTGGCTCACAGGCTCAGTCGCTTCGAAGCACGTGGGATCTTCCTGGACCAGGATCAAACCTGTGTCTCCTGCATTGGCAGGCAGATTCTTTGCCACTGAGCCACGAGAGCAGCCTGACAATAATTTTTTAAGTGAAAACCTTGGTCCTCCCTATCTACTTTCCTGCTATACTTTACCCCCTTACATTCATTGCCATCCAACTCTCCTGTGCTTATCAGAAACCCTGTCAGATGGGATTGCCAACTATTTTGTTCACGGCCCCGCATACTGCAGAGATTTGCTGAGTATTCGTTGAATCAACTAATGTTTGTGAATGAATGAAACATGGCTGCCAATTTAAGATATCAACTGGGTTTTCAATGCATTTGCTGGAGCACAGCAGAAAAGGTTATCCATTATTCCCCACGGATCACCAGCCACACTGGAGTCTCCCCTCCAGCCCTTATTTTTCTTATGAAGAATAAGGAAGCCTGGAGGCAGTCCCTGGAAATTGCATTGGCTCAAACTGAGTGTCTGCCCATCCTTAAACTTTCCACATACTATTTTGCAAGGAGGCCCCCCTTCTCATTTTCACCCCAGGCTCCTGTAAGGGGCTGGAAAAGACCGTCCTGAAAATCTCAGAGCTCCGAGCCCATTTGGTCCTAATTTCAGGACGGGTTTCTTCCGAACTCCAACCAAAGCCAAGGGTCCCCAAGAGGGACCATGTCTCTGCCTCTACCTTCCTGTCCATGTCAGAGCAATTCTCCCAGCCACCTTGTCACGAGCCCGCTGTGCTGCTGATATTAGTTACAGATGATGGCAATTAGAGGCCGAATCTCCCTGGCTCCTGGTAGAATATTGAGACAGAGCTACAGCTATTTTAAGATTTTAAGCAGATTTATACTTAGTGCTTCAAAGCAGGCCAGTCAGCAAGGAAAATATGGTAACTGTTGCTTTAAATTATAGCTATCATTACTTCAAAAGGAGATTCAATCAGAAACCACTGAAGACTAAAACTATTTACATCTCCTGACACTTAAAAGCAAGCGAGCAGTTTTAACCTGTCAGCCTTGGACATGTTGGCTACAGAGAGAAAAGAGCCTCGCCGGCCTGCGAAGAAAAACACTTTCAAGGGAGCAGGACCTGGGAAGGGATCTTGGGGGTCCTCTCCATCAGAGCTTACTCCCCTCTCTCTCGAGTGGCCCAGGAGGGATTTGGGGTCTAGGGTGTGGGACTCTGCCCAGGTCTACAGGCAGCAGTCTCTGAACCCCTGGGAAGCCTGGCTGTCCCCAAAGCAGGACTGCCCTTTTCTGTCTGGCCTCTGGCCCCCAGGTCCCTGCCTGGGGGAAATCCCGTCTCATCTCATTAACACGAATCCCAGGACAGGACTGTCCTTGCTTTCTCCAGGCTCCACTGCATGGACTGGACAGGAAGGCTGGGTTATGTATCGATCAACTCAGAGCCTTAGACAGTGGTCAAAAGCATTAGCTGTGGAGACAGACTTCTCTGGGTTAGAGTTCGGGCTCTTGAATTTACTGGCTGTGTGACCTTGGACAAGCCACTTAACCTCTCTGAGACTGAACTTCCTCATCTGTAAGGATGAGGTGATCCCAAATCCCCGTTTTATAGGATTGTTGAGATGCTTACATGAGAGGATGTATGTAATGCAGCCTGCCCCCTCTACACACACACACTCTCACACACACATGTGCACACACACACATGCACACACACACACACGCATGCACACTGGCATCTGGCTCTGAAGCTTACAGCACCTGCAACTTTCCCCTGAAGGTTTACCTTGCCTCCCCGAATAGGTCTTTAGCTCCTTGAGATCAGGAATACTATTTTAGAATTCTTCTGGATTTTTCTCTGGCCCAGCTGGGCCTGCCAAGGAGGGACGGAGGCTGGGGAGCACCAGCTTTACTGTCAGGAAGAACTGGCTTGCAGCGTCACCCAGCTGTGTTGCCCCGGGGAAGTGCCTGGAGCTCTCAGAACTTTTTTCCTCACCCCTGAGTGATCCATGGAGATGTTCTGAGGACCAAAACGGGAAAACATAAATAAATTACCTAATGCACTAAAAGGGGCTATTGCTATTATCACAATCATTACTGACACACAAGCCTGAAGGCAAATGAATGTCTTTTCAGTTGCAAGATGGATTCAGTTCTTTTCCAGGGGATGGTGGTATCAAGGAAGATTTTTAATGAGAACTCCAAACTTGGAGAACTCTCCCGGAGGCCCTACCACTCAGATTCCCCTGTTAGGTTCTTAGCACCTGTTTTGTGTCAGGCAACTCCCCGGGTGCTTCCAAATAAGCTTTCTGGAAGCCAGAAGGTCCAGGCAATAAATAAGTCCCTTTCAGTTCCTCTTTTTTTTTTTTTTTTTTTTTTTTTTTCGAGAAAGAGGAGTGTTGCAGAGAGATCTCATTTTCTAAATGGGTGTGGTCTGTTTTTCTGATGAGGCTCCTTCTTTGCTGCAGGGACACACCCTCAGGCTGTCAGGGTGAGTTCTGAAGCACAAGGGAGCCTGTGGGGTGTTCTGGGCCTGGGAGCACTGATATGAGGTCATCGGATGTCCCCAAAGGGCAGCCATTGGTCCCCAGAAGAAGCCAAGCCGAGGGTGAGACCCCAGGCTGACCAGAGCGCTGCTCCTCGCCTCCACGGAGGAGAGCGGCAACTCAGGACCCAAGGGAGCAAAAAAAGGCCATGGAGCCGTGGCAGGCAGGGAAGATGGTTTCCCAAACAGGGCTCTGGGCAGAACCTGCCAGGCGCTGACCACCTGCGGGCCTCACCCCTCAAAGCTGCAGTCCTCTCCTCTCCCTGCTCGGTGGCCCTGGAAGCTGATCCAACCGGTCTGGATCAAAGAGGTCCAGTGTGCTTCCTGCTCACCTCCCCCCGGGGAATTTATTCTCTGGCTCCCTCCCTGGGGCACCTGGGACAGGCAGTGAGGTCAGCAGAGAGCTCTGGGAGGTCCTCTCTAGAGATTCTGACTTCTCGATTCTGATGGCTGCTCCTTCCCCTGGTCCCTTTGGGCCAAGAGGTGGCAACAGCTCACTGTCATCCTTGGGTTTCTCTGCCCCCTGCCCATATCTTTGCAAATACAGTAAGTCCCCTACGTATGAAAGAGTTCTATTCCGAGAGAGGGTTCGTAAGTCAGGTTTGTTCATTAAGTCCAACAAACTTAGCCTAGGTTCCCAAATAACACAACTGGCTATATAGTACTGTACTATAATAGGTGTACAATGCTTTTCATGCAAATAATACATAAAAACAAGCAAAAAATTAAAGAAAACATTTTAACCGTACAGTACCCTGAAAAGTACAGTAGTACAGTACAACAGCTGGTATAAGCGGCTGAACAGGCAAGAAGAGTTACAGAGAGAGGAGGGAGAGGAACTGGGAGATGGCAGAACTGAAGGATTGCCAGCAACAGGAGATGGAGGGCAAGCTGCAATTTCTCTCCATGGTAGGTCAGCTGGTAAAGAATCCACCTGCAGTGCAGGAGACCCCGGTTCGATTCCTGGGTTGGGAAGACCCCCCGGAGAAGGCAACGGCTCTCCACTCCAGTGTTCTTGCCTGGAAAATCCCATGGACAGAGGAGCCTGGCAGACCCCAGTCCATGGGATCGCGCAGAGTCGAACACGACTGAACGACTTCCACTTTCACTTTCTGACGTTGATGACACAGGTTCTGGTTCCCTGCTGGAACCAGAGGCATGTTCGAGTGTTAGTAAGTTGTTTGTGTGTAGGGGACTTACTATAGTTCCTTTCAATGGCCTCCTCGAATGAGTCTGTTTCCTACTGAAGCTCAAACTGCCAGGCTGGCATCGATGGTACCAGCCCTCCCCAGACCTTGTTTTCCGTCAGCATGTGTGACGGGGACACCCCTTCCAACCTCACCAGAGAGGTGGCTGTGACATAGCGCACCCTCGGGGAGGCCTTGAGGAGAGACAAGGAACGTCACCCCTGCCAGGCCATCAGGGCCCCCAGGCAGCCCAGGA
Source organism: Cervus canadensis (assembly GCF_019320065.1). Lineage (NCBI taxonomy): Eukaryota > Metazoa > Chordata > Mammalia > Artiodactyla > Cervidae > Cervus > Cervus canadensis. The sequence goes on from NC_057403.1 coordinate 43,013,115, forward strand.
AAGCCCACTTTCTAAGAAACTGACAACCATAAATCATTGTAGGCAAGATGTTGTGAGTGTCCCAGCCAAGCAGAGGAGAGTAGTAGAGCAGGGAGGGAGGAGCAGAGGCAGGAAGGGGTCAGAAAAGGGTTGGAGGAGACAGACAGACCTTACCTAATCTCCTGATGACCCCGGGGAATTCCCTCTATTTCCAAGTGATCATAAAATACTCACCTAATTTAGGAGGAATTGGAGACAAAAGAAGTTGCTTCACCACGAGCACTTTGCAAAAGACAGTCTTCATGATAAGTTGTGGAGGATTTAAAAGGTTGCTGACATTTTCCGTTATGTATCTTTTCATTAGAGGTAACTATCACTTTAAGCAAATTGTTTCAGGGCCTGGAATGTGGCAATAAGTGATCTAATTAGTGTAGGTTGTAATTTAGGAAGGTTCATTATGTCACAGACATTATGACTCCTGGGTATTACTAAAGGACTCATTTGTAGCCCTTGAAATGATTTTCTCATGAACACACATAATGTCACCCATCAGACTCGTGTGGAGCCTTCAGATGCCTGGACATGTACGAAACTCCAGCTTTCTTGGGAACTAGGTTTCCAGACGGTAATAAACAAGTGAACAGACAGTTAGAGGAAAACCCAGTTTTGACTAAAACAACACTGGACCCTTCAACTCTGTTACCCAACGTCAAACTAATCATTTAGGACAAACGTGGCATTCAGTGAGAACCAAGGAGCCTATGACCTCTAAATATTTTCAATCTCATGGAGCCAGAAAGCCTGAGAAATGGCTGGCTTTGAGTTTTTGCTATTTTCTTTGGTACCTTTCTGTCGCCCCAAAGAAAGCACACTTGTGATATTCATAGTTACGAAAAGAAAACATGCTGTCAGCTGAACCACCAACTTGTAATGGTGTCACTGGAGTGCAGCAGAGCCTAGCTGCTGTCTACCTACATGTTTCCCTTCCTCCTGGGCAACAAGGTAAACTACATTTCCCAGCTTCCCTTGCAGTTAGGGTGGCCATGTGACTGGGTTCTAGCCAATGGAATATAGGCTGATGTGCATCACTGCTAGGCTTGGCCCATCAAACCTCAGCATCACACTCCATGCTTTCTCTTCCTGCTGCCTACTATCAAAACTCAAAGATCCAGAGTAGGGTTGGCAGATGCTGGGGATGGCAGAACCACAGGATGGAAAGAACCTAGAGTCTGAATGACTGGAGGAAGAGAGTTCCCTCCTACCCACTGTCAGGAGGACAGGACATGGGTGAAAACTAAACTGTGTGTGTGAAGTCACTGAGCTTCATGTGCTTTTACATCAATAGTTAGACTCTGGGTTAATACATGCCATTGCATCAGTCTTTCTCAGCTCCACTGGCTAAGATCTTGAGGTCTCTCCCTTCTATAATTTGTGCTATAAAAGCAATGGGGTTCTTTTCCAGTATTTTCAATATATATTTTTTAAAGAACTATAAAAACATACTGACTTTCAAAACTTTGCAACTACAGACATTCACAGACATGAACAAAGCTGACTGCCAGAGTTGGATCTGCTCCCCATGAACAAAAGTTGCTGATATGGTGTCAGGGAATTGAGTAGCTCTGCTTCCAACTAGATGGGACCAGTCACTGAAGCAAGGTGGATGCACTGCTCTGACTGACCAGGCAGGGGTCATGTGGCCATCTCTAGTGCTAAGAGAAACCCAGGGACTGAGGGTAGAGAAGAGATAGCTTCTGAAGGCAAATCAAGGTGCTGTTATCAAAAGGGAGGAGAAGTGGATGCTAGGCAGGTGAAAACTAGAGGTACCAATTGGACACACGTTCAGATAAGGAAACTAAGAAAAAATTCTAGGCATTTCTCTTGGATTGGTTTAAGAAGATGTGGTATATATTATACACTCAGCCATAAAAAAGAATGGAATATTACCTTCTGCAGAAACATGGATGGACATAGAGATTATCATACACAGTGAAGTAAGTCAGACAGGAAAACACAGATATCATATATTGCTTATATGTGGACTCTAAAAAATAATACAAGTGAATCTATGTAGAAAACAGAAACAGACTCACAGACATAGAAAACAAACTTATGGTTACCATGGGGGAAGTAGATGGAGAGGGGTATAAATTAGAAGACTGGGATTAACAGATACAAACTACTATGCATAAAATAGATAATCAACAAGGATTTACTGTATAGCAGAGGGAGCACTATTCAATATCTTGTAATAGCCTATAATGGAAAATAATCTGAAAATACATATATAACTGAATAACTTTGCTGTGTATCTGAAACTAACACAATATTGTAAGTCAACCATGCTTCAGTTAAAAATGAATGTACAATAAAAAACGAAAACAATTCTCGGGACTTTGCCAGCAACAAACAGCTAAGAAAGGCAATAAAACAAACCATCCGCCCCATGTCAGCTTTCTCCCCATCACCCCTGTGGTAGCACGGGACAGCATGTCCACAGGGCAGATGTTTTTGGCTCTGTGACTCTCAAACTGCCAGCAACTGTGGATAATTATAACCACAGAGCAACCGTGTTCCCTAATGCATGGGCCATAAACCCATCGGCTGTCCAGAGACTGCAGAGGGATTTATAAGAGGCCATTCGTCTAATTAATAATTGGTCTGCTGCCAACTTAAGTGGTTTTGTGCTGTTAACCAAAGTATGTTTTTAATGTAAGGAACTTACTCCCATTAGCTGTCTTCTCTTTTGAAAATATGACCAAGTAAAAGGCAGAGATTTCATAAGCTGAGAGAATCACCTGGCATTAGCTGGCCTCTTAAGAGTTTACCTGCTCAGCCAAGTTTATTTTCGAGATTAAGCCCCAAAGGACCAAACCCATCTTTCGTGGAATAAATATTGAGGGAGAATCCCAGGCAGTGCTTGTCCTTTGGCACTTAATTTTGTTCTAGCTTACAGCATCAGGGACCAGGCATGAAATAAAACTTCCTGGGTCGCACTTCCTGGGTGACACTGTCACCTACCTCAGTGATTAGGACTCTTATGTTTTTTGTGCTTGCTAATGCAGAAGCATTTCTAGCAGATATAATTTTGGGAGGTGCTTGTGTCTTGATTTGTTAAATGTTTTGATGGTCTCAAGGTGCTATTGAATAAGTTGTGCCTCCCCCAGATTATTACACTGAAGCCCTATCTCCCAATGTGATTGTATTTGGAGGTGGAGCCTTTGGAGGTAATTAGGTCATGAGGGTTGTGTCCTTGTGATGGGATTAGTGCCCTTATAAGAAGAGATAGGGGCTTCCCAGGTGGAGCTCCTGGTTAAGAATCCAAACCTGCCTAACAATGCAGGAGCTCCAGAAGACACAGGTTTGATCTCCGGGTTGGAAAGATCCCTGGAGGAGGGCATGGCAACCTACTCCAGTATTCTTGCTTGGAGAGTTCCATGGACAGAGGAACCTGGTGGGTTACACTCCATAGAGTTGAAAAGAGTCAGTTGGAAACGACTGAAGTGACTTAGCACACATGTACACAAGAAGAGATACAAGAGAAAAATTCCAACTAATAAAAATAAATGGAAAAACAAAAACATCAAGAATTAAAAAAAAATAAATAAAAGAGCTGTCTTTCTCTACCACACAAGGAACCATCTACAAGCCAGGAAGAAAGCTTCCACCAGTAACCAAATTGGCTGGAACCTTGAACTTGGACTTCTCAGCCTCCAGAACTGTGAGAAATAAGTCCATGTTGTGTAAGTCACCCAGTCTATGGTATTTTGTCATAGCAGCCTGTGCTAACTAAGACACTTGGCTAGGTCATTTTCCATCTGCCAGTCACCCCACTGAGCACCCTCCAGTTCGGAATAAAACAAATCCTTCTTTCTTTTAGGAGCAATGGCAATAATCTGCTTCCCCAGCCTTCTTACTGGTGATCCTTTCAAAATATCCTCAAGAATGTTCTTCTGGACCAGGCACAAACCAGCATTCCTCCAGCTGATTGTGATTTAAAAATACGAGTCATTGAAATGTTTAATTTGGTCCAAAGCTTGCCTTAGCTGCTTGATCTGCTAGATTAAAACAAAAGAAAAAAAAATTTAAAATCCTCCTAGGACTTTTCCAGACTTTCTCTGCTTTTGCCAGGCTGTGATCTAATCCTAGAAACCTCTTAAGGACTCTTTGGGCCTAGTTAGAGTTATTTAAGGCAGGCCGGCCACTCGCTCTGAAAGTGGCACTCAACACCTACCAATAATCAGATGCCTGGGACCTGGATGCTTATATTTAAATAGCAGCTGCACTTTATGACCTCAAGCTTGTTTAATCTGCCCTATAAACATTTGGAAGTTTCAGGAAAGCCCTTTGCATAGAGAGAATAGAGTTGGTTAGGGAAGAATCAATTCGGATAAAGCCTTTCTTTGAGTGGGAAGCAGCTTTAAAAAGATGCTAGGCATGTTAGCCATTTTCCCTTAAACATTTAACTGTTTCTTCTAACTGCTTCCAGAAAATGCAGACAGAACAGTCCAAGAGGAAAGAGCCCAACATCACAGAAAAATAAAAACAAACCCCCTCCTCCAGCCCCCACTGGAGGCACCTCACCTCTTCTTGTTGAGACTTTGCATGCGGGGCCAGCAGTCACACCTACATGGGTGTGCAGTCTGCTAAAGGGTACCTGCCTCTTCCTGAGGTTCACTTGCCCACCAGCCAGTTTCGCCCGCTCTTGCCTATCTGCAGTCAGACCCAGATGTGAAAGAGATTACAGTTTATGTAATTTTTTGAGAGAAAAAATACAAATACTCCCATCTCCTCAGCATTCCCTGCAGTGAAACCAAGCCAGTTAAAGAGAACCCTTGGGAGGGGAAGGGAAGAATTGGGAGTTTGGTGGGTTAGCCAATACAAACTATTATATATAAAATGGATAGACATCAAGTCCCTGCTATATAACACAGGGAACTCCATACTCAATATCCTGTGATCAACCATCATGGAAAAGAATATGTAGATGTATAGCTGAGTCTCTTTGCTATGCAGCAGAAATTAACACAACATTGTAAATCAAATACAGAGAACCCAGGGGAGAACAGGACTGGAAGAGTTGGTACCCAATAGCCCACTCCAGACAGTGCTGTCTCTGCAGTCCTGAAAACATCTGGAGTGTGGAGATGAGGCTCATCTCTCCTCGAACTGGAAAAACACGCACAGCAGAGAGACTGCCAGGGACCTCGGGGAAGGCTGCAGACTTCCCAGCTCACCGCGGCCTTCCGAGGTTAATATTCCAAAGGTAAGGACTCCACCTGAACACCGTGTTCTGTCGTAAGCCCGTACTTTGCTGAATCACTCACTTGATGATTTTTAGCAAGTTTGAGGGCAAGGGCAGCAAAAGGTCTGCAGACAGAAGATGCTACACCCAGAGCAGCGACTCTGTTCATTTGTGGCATCTCGTACTCGGACAAGGGCTTTTAAATCCATTCTCTTATAGGATTTCTGCAATAAAGCTGCCCACAGTGGCCAGACAGTCAGTGACTGGCTCCCCCACTTGATGGATGAGAAAACTGATATATAGAGTTTAAGTAGCCAAAAAAGGACCTTTAGGAAAATCTCCTGTAGGAGCCGCCATGATACCTTCCATGCTGTTGGGTTCAAGTCAAGTCACTGAAATCATTCTTGCTTGTTCTACCACTTTGTAACTGTGTGATCTTTGGTAAATCTCATCCCATCACAGATTTCCGAAACATGGGGCTATAATCATACCTATTTCATAAGGTTGTAGCAAGTAAACTATGTAATTGTATAGACCTCTTAGAATAATGCCTGGCTCATAATGGTTTTGTTGTCCAGTCGCCAAGTTGTGTCTGACTCTTCATGACCCCATGGACTGCAGCACAGCAGGCTTCCCTGTCCTTCACCTTCTCCTGGAGTTTGCCCATGTTCATGCCCATTTCACCAGTGATGCTGTCCAGTTATCTCATCCTCTGTTGCCTTCTTCTCCTCTGTCCTCAATCTTTCCCAGCATCAGGGTCTTAGCCAATGAGTCGGCTCTTAGTATCAGGTGGCCGTATTAAGTGCTCAGTCAGGGTCAGCAATGACGATGATGATTTTGAAATATATAATTTGTATAGGTTCCTGGAAAATACTAGGTATAAACTTGCCCATCAGAATTCCAGATAAAAGAAGACTATAATTAGATGATATGATGGGCCTTTCATTTCTTCCCAATGTCAAATATTTAAAGAGATGAGAATATGGCCTTCTTTCCTCCACTTTGGAGCAGGGTCCTGTGGTCATATTTTAAAAGTTTTGAATTCAGGGATCAGAAAAACTTCTGCTATATATGAACTAGATAACCAACAAGGTCCTACTGTATGGCACAGGGAACTATACTCGATATTTTATAATAGCCTATAAGGGAAAAGAATCTGAAATCAACATATATGTATGTATAACTGAATCACTTTGCTGTATGCCTGAAACTAACGCAGCATTGTATATCAACTCTACTTTAATAGAAGAAGAAAAGAAAGACAGAAAAACTTTTCTGCTCTTCAGTCTTCTATCTTCTCTGCTCTCCAGTGGCCAGTAGAAGAATCTCCCACTTTGGCAGCAATCAGAAGTGATGCAGATAACATCTAATTTGATGCTTAGGGAATAGAGAAAATCTGGAAGCTTTGAACCCACTTCTCTCTCTTGGTCTCTGACATTTTACTGTTTCTTTAGGATCAAGAGCCGTCCAGAGACCCAGGGGCAGAGACACCTGGCACTCCCGATGCCTGTGTTCTCTTTGTGTTCCTGGGCCTTACTTAGGCCTTACTTAGGCCACTGGAATTTGGGAGTGATGGTTTACAAAGTTAGCCTGCCCCTGATTAACAAGGCCACAGTTGTGGCAAAGTCTAAAGCAGTGACTTAGCTGGATGCTGTGCTATGCTCCGTCACTCCAGTCATGTCTCATTCTTTGCAATCCCATGGACTGTAGCCCACCAGGCTCTTCTGACATGGGATTCTCCAGGCAAGAATAGTGGAGTGGGTTGCCATGCCCTCCTCCAGGGGATCTTCCTGGCCCAGGAATTAACTGGGGTCTCCTGCATTGCCAGCGGATTCTTCACCAGCTGCTACCAGGGAAGCCAGACTTAGCTGGGGTCACACAGCTAATTGGTGATTTGGGCTCCAACTTCTTGTTGAAAGCTCTCACTATTAAAAGCCTATTAAAAGATCCCATCCATCAGTTCCTAAAGGCTCTCTAAAGTCAGACGGATGGATGGATGGGTGGATGGATGTATGGGTGGATGGATGGGTGGATGGATGGGTGGGTAGATGAATAATGGGTAACTGCAGGGTTGGGATAGCAGCAGGGATTGTCAATGGATGGATAGATGGATGGGGTGGTGGATGGATGGGCAGATAGGTAGATGGGTGGGTAGGCAATATTCCCATGGTCACTTATCTGCTTAATTGTCTTCAGTTCAGAGAGGAAGTGATCACTCTTAAGTCCTCAGAGGGATGAGCAATCCTGCTTGGAGCTGTGAATCCTGACCAAGGGCAGCTGGATATAGGTTGGAATCACTAGGAAAATTAACCACTCAGACTCACAGAGATCCCCATTCATTCTTACAGTGGCCATTCAGCCCCTCAAGACAAGACAGAAGACAGCTCTCTAGACTGGCATTGGCCAAAGAATAGATTGTATTGATCAAGAAATGGCGGGTGTATCAGCTGGCTGAGCCAACTCCGTCCCATTCATCCACGCTTATCTCCCCCAGCGTGCCGTCCACCTTGAAGCGCAGGATGCTAGAGTCTCCCCTCTGCCCAGGATCCTCCTCCTGCGGGGTGGCAGGGGCTGGGTCCCCGAGCTCAGTGCTCCGCGGGGACACACCAGGCTCTCTGCCTCTGGCAAGCAGGCCCTTTAAGCCTGTCTTTATGTCCTTATCAGGACTCCACGGCAGGCCCAGGTGCCAGGCCTCATTCACTCAATTACCGTCTTCACAGGACACAATGCTCTCTTCTGAAAGCCTACACTGGGCGCAGATAGAGACACTTTCATGGCAAGGGTTCAGAGCTAAATCCTCTTTTGATACTGTCAGAAACTCCCTGCCAAGCTGACACTGTACGTTAGAGGGAAAAGAGCTCACCGGCGCAGAAAGCCGAAATTAAATTAAACAGGATATTAATACCTAGTCGTTAAGGAAATGATATTTCCTTTTTTTGATTCCTCCCTCTCTCTCTCTCTCGATGCCGAAGCCAAAAACAAAAAAAATGCATCCCAGCTTGGCTGAATCAGCCAGACCCTGGGATTTTAAAAGGAAAACACCAACATGATTCTTCTCAAAGAAGAATCTTCTACAGGGTCTCTTCCCCACCCCCAGCAGCCCCCTGAAATCCAGTTTCTCTCTGTTCTATTGAAATGCAGTCGGTTTAATCCCTCTGGAATAGAAGGAAATTGAAACGCCATGAAAATGGTTGGATTATAGGTGGAGTGTTTTTTTTTTCCTTCTCTAGTCTCTAAATTTTAAAACTTAGGGCTACATTACCTTTATAGTAGAAATTGTGTTTATATGACGAAAAAAGAAAGCACCCAAGGCCTTCCCGGTGAGCCTGCCTTTCTGTGACATTTCTCTATCAAATGCTTGGCCACAGATCATCATTAATAATAATGACTCTATTGTCATTGAGCCGTTAGTGAATGGTGTTCTTACGGCACTTTTTCATGTGTCAGGCTCTGCGCCAAGCAGTTTATGTGAATCGTGTCATTCCATCTGCGTGACAGTCAGGTCAGGTAGATGACTCCTGGCATCTGCATTCTAAAAATGAGGTGTGCACCCATGTTCAAGCAGTGTTATTCATAACAGCCAAAAGTGGAAGCAATCCAAGTGTCCATCCATGGATGAGCAGGTAACCGAAATGTGGTCTCTACACACTATGGAACATTAGCCAGCTTTAAAATGGAAGGAAATTCTAACACCTGCTACAATATGAATGAACCTTGAGGACATCAGGCTAAATGAAATAAGGCAGACAAAAAAGGACAAATACCACATGATTCCACTTACATAAATTACCTAGAGCAGGGGTCCTCAACTTCTGGGATCTAGTGACTGGGCGATCTGAGATGGAGCTGATGTAATAATAATAGAAATAAACTGCACAATGAATGTAATGCTCTTGAATCATCTTGAAACCACCACCCTCCCAGGTCTGTGGAAAAATTGTCTTCCGTGAAAACGGTCCCTGGTGCCAAAAAGGTTGGGGAACTGCTGAGTCAAATCCAAAATAGACTGGAAGTATTGGTTGGCTAAGATGGTATGGAAAACCCTGAACAAACTTTTTGGCCAGCCCAATAGAATGGAACTTGTCAAGGGCTGGGCAAGAGGATGGGAGGAGATACAGTTTAATGGGTACAGGGGTTCAGTTTGAGGTTATGGAGAAGTTCTAGAAACGGGTGGTGGGGACGGTTGCTTGACAATGTGAACGTGCTTAATGCCACTCACAAGCACATCTAAAAATGGTTAAAAGGATACATCTTACACTAGGTATATTTCACCCCAGTAAAAAATAAATGAAACAATTGAGACTCAAGAAGGTGAAATGACTTGTCCAAGGGCAACAGCCCATCCGTGGCAGAAGCAGACTCATCTATGCCAAAGCCATGGGCTCACCCTGCCAGGAATTCTGCTTTCCTGTGATAGAGCCCAGGTACTGTCATAAGAAGTCCCTCTTACACCCCAGACCCTCCCATGGATTTCTGTCACTGCTTAAAATACAATCCAAGTAGGAACACCATTTAGAAATAAAAGGGGCTGAACCGAATATACGAGCTAAGACAGGGGCAAATCTCAAAAAAACAAAAAACGCTATACTCAGTGAAAGAAGCCAGACAGAAGAGATGCCATTTGTAGGGAACTTCCAGAAAAGGTGAAGCTATAATGACAGCAGAAAGCAGAGAGTGGATGCCTGGGGTGGGGGCAGAGGGGAGTGGGGATTAACAGTAAATGAGCACAAGAGCTCATACTGGGGTGATGAAAAGGCTCTCAAACAGATTTAGAGTGGTGGTGGCACCATTTGGTAAATTCACTTTAAAAAGCATTGAGTCACTCAGTTGAAAAGGGCAAATTATATACTGTGCAGAATATGCCTCAATAAAGTTATTTTATTTAAATACAATCCAATCCAAGCTCTAAAGGCTTCTCTGATGACTTTCTCCAACTGCTCTCCCCGCTGCTCACTCCACTCAAGTCAAGCCTCTCCCCTGTTGCTTGAACACATCAACTACACGTGTACCTCAGGGCCTTTGCACTGACTGCTCCCTGTTCCTGGAATTATGTTCCCTTGGGTATCCACACAGCTTCCTCACTCCATCCAGATCTCTACTCAGAGGTCGCCAAATCTGAGAGCCCTTTCCTGATCACCCTACCTAAAGGAGCCCTCCTAACCACTCTGTCCCTTTAACCTGCTTCATTTTTTTCTTCTGAGCATGTATCGTAGCAGCCTCCTGACCTGTTATGTCTTTGTTTACTGTTTCCCCACATAGAAACGTAAACTCCACGAGAGAGCAGAGACTCTGTATTTGTCCACCACAGGACTCCCAGAGCCTGAAACAATGCCAGGCATGCACTGGGTATTCAATATGAATATGTTGAACAAACAGATGAATCATTGATTCAGAAAGTAAAAGCAACTCCCTCAGTAAATATCCTCACCCTGTTGGGAAAACAGGGCTTCCCCGGTGGCTCAGTGGTAAAGAATCTGCCTGCCAATGCAGGAAATGTGAGTTTGATCCCTGGGTGGGGAAGATCCCCTGGAGAAGGAAAAGGCAACTCACTCCAGTATTCTTGCCTGGAAAAATCCCAATGGACAGAGGAGCGTGGCGGACTACAGTCCATGGGGTTGCAAAAGGGTCAGACACGACTTAGCAACTAAACAACCGCAGTTTGGGAAAACCAGCTCCTTTTCTCATTTCCGTCCCTCTCGAGTCTGCTGGCCTCCATATCGTGGGGTGGACATTTCCAGTCACCCCTCATCTTTAGCAAAGTCTCAGGGAAATCATGGACATTAATCTCCCAGGGAAGGTTCCCCTCTGGGTTAAGGTGAGGTGGCCTTTCTGATAAGCCAGACACATTCCTTGGCACAACTTTACAGGCACTCAAAGTCACTATCATTATGCTGAACATAGACGTCTGTGTTCAGACCTTGAGGTGAGGAGTCCAAAGATTCCCCAGGCCCATCCCAGTCCTGGAGAAGCTTGCAAAGACCACCAAGGGAAGGAAGCCACTATTTCTGCCAGGGGCTCTCCCAGTCCTGGAGAATGCCTGACTGCCCCGTGACTTCCTGTCCTCTTAGGAGACTCAGAAATGAGTCCAGCAAAGCAGATTTAACTTCTCTTGGGCCACCCTTGTAAATCACATCCGGGTATAGAAAGATTTCAGAGAAGTGGGCCTCCAAGGTCAGAGAGATCCCAGAAATGCTGCATCCACAAGGGCTCTGAGAAGTCCTGTAAGGGAACTTGGTCTGACGGTTCATCTCAACCTTTCCTAAATGAACTTGACCACAGAGCCCGTCTCTCCTCTTCTTTTGCCCACTGAGCTATATAACATGGTAATATTCTTATAATCTCAGGGCAAACTTGGAGAAATGCTGGTTCCAGTCTAGGAGAGAAACCTGAGTCCCAGAGAGGAGATGGGACCCATCCCAAGGTCACAGAGCTGGGACCAGAAGGCAGATATTCCAGCTCCCAATCCCTTCCTTTCATAATTAACCTTCATTTTTAGAGTCCCCACAGATATAAGACATTGTGCCAGATACAGAAGAGAATCAATGTGCCCTGTTTCCCAGAGTTCACCCTTGAGAATGGCAGAAGTACCGAAGAAGACACTTAAAACTCTTACTGCAGCACTGTGACCTTTCTGTATTCACCAGCACTTATTGAGCGTTAACTGTATACAGTGCATTATGTCCACTGCTTCACACACATCAACTCTTTTCACAGGACACTAGCTCAGTGAGGAAGTACCATTTTACAGATGGGAAAACTGAGGCTTTGGCAAGGTCACCTGACTGGCCCAGGACCACACAGCTAGGAAGGCCTGGAGCCTGGATTTGCCCTTCAGTTGTCTGACTTCAGAGCTCATGTTCTCAGTCTCCTTGCGACCGGCTGCCCCTCACCAGTCCCCACTGGAACCTTCCTGTACCCCTAAAGTTAAGAGTTTTACAAATCCCCCTTATTAAACTCTCCCCCGGGGTCTTTAAATGAATAGATATGAGAAGCTGCAGCTTTTTAAAATGTATGCATTTATTTACTTAGGCCGTCCTGGGTCTTCGTTGCAGTGCATGGGCTTCTGATTGTGGGGGCTTCACACAGAGCATGAGCTCTAGAGTGGGCTTCAGTAGTTGTGGCACATGGGCTTAGTTGCCCCAGCAGCATGTGTGGGATCTTCCCAGACCAGGGCTTGAACCCATGTCTCCTGCACTGGCAGGCCGAGTCTTAACCACCAGACCTCCAAGGAAGCCCCATAGCTCAGCTTTTTAAGCTTCACATCCTTTATGGATTCCAGGTAAGGCGGGGTTGGGAGAGAAGTCAGTTGACCTAGGCCAGAGTTGGGCTTGTTCTCAAGGTACTGTCTCCATGCGTGTGGCTGGGTGGCCCTTAAATAATAAAAGGTGCTGTATGGAGTGGACAGAACTTTGTTCTCTGAGCTCCACATCTGCAAGGGCACACTCACTGTCTCACTGTTTGTTTTCTCTCTTCTGGTAAAATGAGCTTCTCTGACAAACTCCTGGCACGGAACCCTGCGGAATGGAGACCAGCAGAAAGATTGATCCTCCATAAATCAGTACAGTTCAGACTAACAAGTAATTATGTGATTGCAACAAGCGCTGTCAGAGGGGGCAGACGTGGCCAGCAGCTCTGTTCACAGGACACGCAGCCCTGGTCCCATGTGCTTTGTAGTTGCTGCTGTTGGCTTTTTTCAAACAAAAATCACAAGATCAAAATTCATAGAAAATAAAAGCAAATATAGCCCCAACTGGAAGTAAATTTTGCCTTCCCCCAGTGTCCGCTGAATGAATGCATTTGTCAGGAGTCAGCCAGGGTACAGGGCTGCCTTGTTAAGTGCTCAGGTCAAGGGCACTATGGTGCTCTTACCACGTACTTTGCACATTTTTTCTGCTTGTGAATTTCTGATGACTCCATTAGTATATACTACTAGGATGAATCATATGAAATTGCCATTGACTGTTTCTGATTTATACAGATGCAGTTTCCTGTGATTTGGTGTCATAACATCATTCCCATTTTGCTGATGAGTAAATTGAGGTTACAGAGAAGGGAAGTCACTTGCCCGAAGCTCCCAGAGTGATGGAGTCAGGATTCCAAACTGGACAATCTGTGGTAGGAAGTTGGGCTCTGAATCACCCACCTGCCTCCAGACTGTCTTGTCAGAGTAGTCCTGTCACTGGTCAGGCACTGGTGGGCTTTATTTTTCAGGTGGATGTGTGGTCTGATAGATTAAGAAAGAGCAGCCCAGGAGCCTGACCCATCTTAGGGCCAGCAGACCAAGAAAGACACTTCCAGATGCCTCCTCCAGGTAGCCCAAAGGATCTTGGGGCGTCAGCTGGCTTCTTGACTGAAGAAAAGTGTAGTTATGGGCCCCTGGAGCTGGGAGGTGACAGTAGAAGTGGACATACCTGTAATTTATTATTGTTGGTGGATCACTCTGGGGAGCACAGACCACGTTTGCTCTCAAAGGACAATATCTTCTGTTAATGTCCCAGCATTTATGGCTGAAGGGCTCCTAAGCAACATTCCTAACTTGAAAATTCCTTCTGGCCAAAATCCACCAGCTCCTTTCCTACCATCTCAGAGGTTTCTAGACAGTGGGAAACTCCAAGCCAAGCCAAGGCCAAGCCCCCAAATCACAGCCTTAGAGTTCTTGGGCACCCACTGGGCCCAGATCCAAAGGGCCCAGTCCACTGGTCACTTTCAAATGCCAACTCAGAGCTGAAAAATGAACCTGGGCACAGGACCAGGGTTCAAGCTGTGGGAGCCAAGAGTTGAAAGCCGGTGCACTTTCTTTCTTTAAGTAACAACTTCTGTTTTCTTATTCAAAATAATAAATTTCCATATGAAAGAAACTTAGTGATTTAAATACAAAAATCAGCTGATCTTTATAACAATCACAGGAGGATCTGTTCTACACAGAGGGGAAACTGTGACCCAGATTGTACAGTATTCAAGGTCATGCAAACAAGAACCTATAAAGCTAAGACTCAACTGAAATGTACTTTTTATTATGATGATTTTTCAAGTTTCATCTTTTAGCAGAGACAACCAAGCCTCTGGAAGCCCTGTCCTTAGCCCCTGGGAGGGGCTCCGAGTGGGCACGTTCCCATCCAAGCACAGGCTGGTGAACATACACTGTTCTGACCTCCCTTCTCCATCCATCCCGGAGAGACATCTGGGCCCAAGAACTCTTATCTGATGCACACAGCTTCCCACGCCCACACTCCACTCTATTTCTGATTTAATAGTTAACACGGGGTCTCCAAACACAGCCCCAGTGGGAAGAGTCAAAATGAAGGAAAACCAAAAACCTGTCACTCCCCTTCTTTCCTCATTTTCTCCCCAGTTTTGGCGGGCAGATGATGGTGAGCAGGACATTGGGAGTTAATATTTGAATCCCCTTCCCTGGTAGCACCCGTTCCCTACGTCTCTGTCTTTTGTGCAAGTTTAATAAAATAAATTTTGAATATCAATAAGGTGGGTCCTATTTTTCTTGGCATGTCCTGGCCCTGCTCCATCCTTCTTTTGCAGAAGTCATGCTACAGACAGATCACTTTTCCACAGATCATTGATGTAGTGCCACGAGGACTGCAGATGATTTGCTAAAATGCTCCAAAGGTATTCAAATTTCTTTAAAGAAGAAATTCAATTTATGTGCATTTATATTACAATGTCTGTCAGGAAGAAAGGTTATAATCACCAGCATATTTCAGATTTACATTTTCTTCTGTACATGAGGTAATGGTATTAGAGGAAACTCTGAAGCTCAGAGTTGAATTGGATGCACGGTCCTATTTTCATTGCTGCTAAAAGCAGGTTTTTGAAGTTCTGGAGGAAAGCATATGTTAGCATATGTTAGGGAAATAGCAAGAACAGGAGGCCGGGTGGCTGAGAGTTTAAAACATTTGTCTTTCCTTCTGGCCTCTCCATGTGGGGCACAGACAGGCTATTTCTCTATGCCTCGAACCCTCGGGAAGCCGTCTGGGGTTTCAGCAGCTGACACCAGACTCAGGAACACGGAGTCCAAGCTGAATGAGGCTGTTCCAAGGGCACTGTCCTTCCTCGCTGTGGGAGCACCCAGAGAGCCAACGCAAGGCTCCCGTGAGCAGAAGGTGGTAAACCACTCACGGCCCCAGCAATCCCGGGCCCTGGGTATTTTAAAATTACTTCCAGAGCTTACTTCTGGGAAAAAAAGGTCTCCATCAGAGGTGCTCAGAAAGTTTCTGACTTCAACTCTGACCAACTGATGGGCCAGTACCGGCAAGATGGCGGCTGACCCTGCTTCATGTAAACAAAAGGCTGAAGTCTCTGTTTCCTTTCTAAGATCCCAAAGCTGGTAGCAGTCCAAGCCAGGATTTCAATCCAAGAGGTCTGTTTCCATCAGCCACTGTGTTAATCCAGTTGCCTTGGGCTAGCCAGGTGGAGACCACATTTAGGTTTTTTGAGCTATGCTCCCTAAATAAGGATCTGTGGGAAGCTGAGTGGACAGATGTCCCTTAGTGATACTGACCAGGTCCTTAGCATCTCACTCTTCCGCTTCAAGGTGGAGACATGGACACCTGGCCTCACTACTTCCAAATCATGCATTTAAAAGATATTCAGTGAGGGCTTCCTTAGTGGCTCAGTGGTAAAGAATCCACCTGCCAACGCAGGGGACACGGGTTCAATCCCTGATCAGGGAAGATCCCACATGCTGCAGGGCAACTAGGCACAATTACTGAGTCTGTGCTCTAGAGCTGGGAGCTGCAACTACTGAAGCCCTCACCCCCTAGAGTCTGTGCTCCACAATAAGAGAAGCCACTGCAGTGAGAAGCCCGTGCACTGCAACTAGAGAGTAGCCCCGACTCGCTGCAACTACAGAAAAGTGATGAAGACCCAGCATAGCCAAAGATAGATAAATAAATATATTAAATTATTTTAAATTTCTTTAAAAAAAGATTCAGCAAGGGAAGGAGGACAATGTTTCTCCAACTTCCCTTCCATATTTAATACATATTTTGTTTGAAGACTATTTTTAAGTAAACATCACCACTTCTTCTATTGTGTTACCTCCTAAAACAAAAGCAATTAACCACTGAGTGTAGAACATTTGGGAACTATTTAAAATACATAGAAAAGCTGGGGAAAATAAACTCAAAATCAATCTTAGTTCTACTTCCCAGAGGTAACCATTGTTAACATTTTGGTATAACTCTTTCTGTACATTTTATACACATCTGTATTATAACATATTTTATATAAATACATTTTTTCATAAAAGCAAAATCACACATAATTAGTTATTGAATATGGGTTTGCAACAGATTTTGAGCATCTTTTTATATCATTGCATGCTGTGCTTAGTCGCTCATTCGTGTCCAGCTCTTTGCGATCCCATGGCCTACAGCCCGCCAGGCTCCTCTGTCCATGGGGATTCTCCAGGCAAGAATACTGGAGTTGGTTACCGTGCCCGCCTCCAGGGGATCTTCCTGACCCAGGGATCGAACCTAGGTCTCCCATATTGCAGGTTTATTCTTTACCATCTGAGCCACCAGGGAAGCCCCATATCATTAAGTAGTCTTCTACAAAAAAATTTTAACAGCTGCATAGCATTCTTTTCTATGGCTATAACTTATAAGTATTTGATAATCCCCTCTTATTGGAAATGGGGGTTGTTTCCTATTTTTCACTAATACAATCTGTACCATAATATACTTCTGTGTGTAGCTAAATCTTAGCTCACAGCCACAATTATTTACTTAAGACAAGTTCCTAAAAGTGAAATGTGGGACTCATAGGATATATATTTTTTTCATTCTTTTTATCAAGATTGCTACATTGTCTCTAGAAATTTGTATCACTTATTTTGTCATCAGCAGGGGTAAGATTCCATGTTTCATTGCTGTAAATTCTTAACTCAGCTGGTTAAGAAAGCCTCTGGTAGGCTATTATTCCACCTGGAAAAATGACAGATTTCCTGGGAGTTTGACTTTCATCTGGGGGAACAGGAAAAAAAATCACCTTTGGTTAATAGAGGATTGGGGAAGAATTCATGAGAAAGAGTCCATGGCTTGTAAACAGGTCTTCATGGGACACCTATGAGCCTTTTGGGTGATACGAGAGCTAAGGCTCAGATTTTATTTTTTGATTCACTAGGAATCACTAAAACACGATAGGATGAAAATTCCTAGCTGGGTCGTCACCATGAAAGAGAAGATCTTTTGTGCTTAAAAAAAAAATAGTAATACCAAATAGGAGTTGGATGAAACAGTACAATATACATCTTCCTCCAATCCATGAACAGGCAGAGAATTGGAGGAGAGTGAGCAACTAAAAGGAAAGACACAGAGGTTGGCTTAGAACAACAATACCGTTATTCTTCCTGGTTCTGTGGGTTGGCTGGGCAGTTCTTCCGTGGGTTCGGCCTGGCCTCAGTCATGTCAGCTGGGCTGGAAAGTCCCAGAAGGCCTGTCACACTGGCTGCTGATTGGGGTGCTCTGTGCCCCTCCAAGTGGCCTCTCGCCCTTTTGAAGGCTAGACTCGGGATGATGGTCTTTGCTTGGTGGTCTTGGGGCCATGTTCTAAGAAGGCCAAAGCAGAAACGGCAAGGCCCCTTAAGGCCTAGGCGCCAAACTTGCCCACTCTCACTTTTTAAAAAAATTTATTTTTATTGTGATAAAACACTTTTAACATACAAGTTGCCATTTTAACCATTTTTAAGTGTCCAATTCACTGAGATTAAGTACATTCACTTTTTTGGGCCACCATCACACCATCTATCTCGAAGAACTTTTCCACCTTTCCAAACAGAAACTCTGTACCCATTAAACACTAACTCCCCATTCTTCCCACCCCCTAGCTGTGGGTAACCACCCTTCTACCTCTGCCTTTATGAATTTGACCACTCTAGGAAAATTACAGAAGTGGAATCATTAAATATTTGTCCTTTGTGTAACTGGCTTATTTCTCTTAGCATCGTGTCTTCAGGCCTCATCCTTGACACAGCATGTGTCCGAGTGCCCTACTCTTCCCATGCTGAATAACATTCCTAGCATGCGTGCATCACATTTGGTTCATCCATTCTTCTGTCCTTGGACACTTGGACTGTTTCCACCTTTGGACTCTTGCAAATAATGCAACCTCACTTCTGCTACATTCTTCAGGTTAAAGCAAACCCCAAGGACAGCCCATACCCAGGAGGGAAGAGTAATAGATCAATGGTTGGGAGGCGCAGCAGCATCACATTGTGAGACCCGTGGACATAGAGAGACCAGATTCCTTAGGACCATTGTGTAATACTCATCTACTACAGAAGCAAGTGATAGGATTGACATCAAGAGAGCTCTCGACCGAAGCACAATGAAATGAAACAGGTTATGAATGCAAAGTCCAGGGTTAGTTCAAAGAATAACTTGCATGTCCAGAGTAAAAGGAAAGTGGGTGCGTTTGGGGTAGATTTGGGATGAAAGAACTCTGCTTCCTTCCAATTCAAAGATGTAATGATTTTAGTGCTACACTCACGAGTTAAATAGAAACAAGCTCTGTGTCATGAGTGGGCTGCTCTGTACAGTAGTGGTCCCCAAACTTTTTAGCACCAGGGACTGGTTTCCTTTAAGACAGTTTTTCCTTCGGGATGATTCAAGCATGTTATATTTATTGTGCACTTCATTTCTATTATTATTACGTTAGCTCCACCTCAGATCACCAGGCATTAGATTCTGGAGGCTGGGGACTCCTGCTGTACAGAAGTATTAAAAAAAAGGGGGCAGGAAGAGGCACAGAGGGTCTAAGTCCTAGTCTCCCCAACTCGCCAGGCTACCGATCATAAGCTAATCCCTACCTTCTCTGCACTTAACATTTTCTCAGCAGTAAAATGGAAATCATGGCATCTAGCTTGCCTTGAATAGATGAACTAATGTTTGTGAAAGTCATTAAAAATAAGGAAAATGTTATTGTGTATGGATCCTTCCTCCGTCCCCGGGTGATCTCTTTCAAGTAGCCACAGGCCCTGTTTTGGGGTCTCACTCTCCCTTTCTTCCCATCTGGGGTCACTGACAATGGTCTTGTCTTTGCTCTATCTGATTTCTCTCTGAAGTACAGCCAGGTGCCCCCCTCCTCAAAAGACTAAAGAGCTAAGTTTACCAGGATGCTTCCTGGTACATTTCGATTTCAAAGTGCGCTGCAGGGTCTGATGCATGTTAAACAGTAACGGCGACCACAACAGAAACGGCCCAGCTGCCCCAGCCTCCTTGCTATCCACCGTCTATTTTCCTGTTTCCCTGTGAGGGGTGGATGAACAGAGGCCCCCAGAGGACCATTCAGAGCAGAAGGAAGCTGCCTGCCTGGTCGTGCTTCCGTGCGCTCTCATCACTCAGTCGTGTCCGACTCTTTGCAACCCATGGGCTGTAGCTCACCAGGCTCCTCTGTCCACAGAATTCTCCAGGCAAGAATACTGGAGTGGGTTGCCATGCCCCCCTCCAGGGGATCTTCCTGACCCAGGGGTCAAACCTGCGTCTCCTGCGTCTCCTGAATTGGCAGGCAGATTCTTTACCACTGAGCCACCTGGGAAGTCGATCTGTCTGGTCACTACCCTTCGGTTAGAAGGCCCTGAATTACAAGGCAGGAGCAAAGGCAGTCTCCCTGCACCTCAGTTTCTTCTTCTGTAAAATGGGGATGATGCTGGGCCAGGATTAAAGGTGAGGTGAGCGAGGGCGGGTCACAAAAGTGTAGAGTAGGATGTCTTGTTATTTAAAATGTTGATAATGTGTTCCTCAGAAATTTTTTGCATTGATGTTTTAAAGTGGCATTAAAATATTTTCTTTTGGGACTTTCCTGGCAGTCTGGTGGCTAAGACTCTGTGCTCCCAGTGAGGAGGGCCTGGGTTCCTCCCTGGTCAGGGAACTGAATCCCACATTCCTCAACTAAGAGTTCCAATGCCACAGCTAAGATCCTGCAGAGCCAAATAAATAAATAAAAATAAATAATTTTTAAAAATGTGTTCTTTTAAAATTCGCATTTCTTCATTCATTCATTTATTTATTTGGCTGTGCTGAGTCTTAGTTTCAGCATACAGGATCTTTGATCTTCCTTGCAACATGTAGGCTCTAATTCCCTGACCAGGAATTGAGCAACCTGGGCCCCTTGCATTGGGAGCTTGGCGTCTTAGTTAATGAACCACCAGGGAAGTTCCTAAAATATTGTCTTGATTATTGAATTTTGGGTACCTCTTTAAATTGGGAGCCCGTGTGAGCGACTCACTTGCTTCACCCTGGGCTTGGTCTTGCATGATAGTGCCAATCTCATGGGGTTGCCGCAAAGACTAAAAGAGTTGATGTCGCGGAATCAGTGATAGGCACCCAGCAAGCCCCAGACACAGGTGAGCTGTGGTGATCATCACTGTGTTCTTATCACCCATCCCCCTGCCTAGACCTGGAAACCATGGCTCAGAGAGGTCACACCACCTACCCAAGCTACCCATGCCCAACTACAAAGACGTCCTTCTAGTCTATTTTCCTCCATGCATAGTCGCAGATGGAAGAGGAAATGACAACCCATTCCAGTATTCCTGCCTAGAGAATCCCAAGGACAGAAGAGCCTGGCAGGCTACGGTCCATGAGGTCGCAAAGAATCGGACACGGCTGACTAAACACCAGAGTCACAGAGGCAGGAAGCATAGTTTGGGAGGGCAGGAGAGAAGCCATATTTTTCCCAGGCTAGATAAGCTTTGTCCTTTTTTTCCTTTAGACAAGGTTTTACATGTTGCTGTCCCCAGAAAGGGCCTCTGTCCAGGGATACAGGCCTCAAATTTAGGTCAGGCATGACTGCCCACCATCTCTTTCCACGGTACCAGGTATAGTGCCAGCAGATGCCGCTGTCATGGAGCTGCGTGAATGCACATCATCCATGTCCTCCGCCAGGCCAGGCCGGAACTCCTCCCAGGCAGGCACATCTCTCTCACACTCTGTCCCTGTGGCCACAAGCAGAAGCTGGCAGAGAGCAGACACCCTCAGAACACTGGCAGAATGAAAGAACATTCAAGGGCTTCCCTGGTGGCTCAGAGGTAAAGAACCTGCCTGCCAATGCAGGAGACGCGGGTTCAATCCCTGATCGGAGAGGATCCCATGTACCTTGGAGCAACGAAGCCTGTGCACCACAACTATTGAGCTGGGAAGCTGCAACTGCTGAACTCACGTGCTGCGACTACTGAAACCCACACGCCCTGGAGCCCGTGCTCCACATCAAGAGAAGCCACTGCCCTGAGAAGCTCGAGCACCACAACTAGAGAGTAATCCCCGCTCACAACTAAAGAGTAGTCCCCGCTCACAACTAGAGAGAAGCCCAAGCAGCAGCGAAGATGCAGCGTGGTCAAAAATAAAATAAATCCTCTGAAATGAAGATAATATCAAAAGGAAGAAGAAAAATAATAGCTACAACATTATGGGAATAGATGACATTACCTGAGGGTTTCCGGGGCTTCCAATGTGTGCTTGAGGCTGTATATATGTCACTTGTCGTCTTGACAGCATCTCTGCAAAGTAGCTGTTATGGACCCATCTTCCAGATGAGGAAAGTGAGGTTCAGAGAGATCAGATAGTTTGCCCAGAGCCACACACCAGAAAGTGGCAGGTCTGGAATTCCAGCCAGGTGGGCCTAACTCCAGAAATGCGTTTTTCCCACAGCTCCATTTTTGTGCCTTTCAGGAAAAAAAAAAAAACCTTTCCATCTGGGTTCCCATTCCTAGTTCAAGACTCTCCATCTGACAGTCTGTCTCTCCACCTCTCAGCTCCCATCCCCCACCAGATGTTCCAGAATGAAACTATCTGAGAAAATGAGCTGAATTTCTAAAAACTTCCATCCAAACGTCTGGAAGGCTCTTGCACGGGTGATTAAATTAAGAGAAAGTATGCTTCAACAGAAAGTGCCCCTGCCAAATTGAATTCTTGTTCATCATGTTGTTTTTGGATAAAGAACAGGACCCTCCGTGCATGGTTAGGGCTGAGAGGACTCTGCCCCCAGGAGCCCAAAAGAAAGTGTACAGGCTCTCCCGGGCCCAGGGCACAGGACCCTTCTTCTGATTTTAATTTCTGAAGCTCCCCTAGGGAAGTCTCCACTTGCACCATCCAGGGCCATCTGGTCATCCCTCCACCGCCTCCAGATCACACAGCAAAGATGAAGAGGGGCTGCTGGCACCAAGAGGCTTGTCACAGCTGCTCAGAGTGTGGTCCCCAGACGGCAGCAGCAGCAGCACCTGGGAACTTGTAGAAATGCAGATTTTCAGGCCTCCTGCACCCCTGACCTATCGAGTCAGAAACTCTGTGGCTGGGGCCCAGAAATCTGTGTTTTTCTCAAGTCTTCCAGGGGATTCCCATGCCACAGCAGCCTTCAGCATTTTCATATGATGGATTTCACTTCCTGAAGGAAAGAGTTCTCTCTGATCTTGGCCAAGATGAAGAATTTAGGGTCCCAGAAGAAGAAAGAAGTTATCTGAATCTTGTATGCAAAACCTAGAGAGGAAGTGATGTAAGGGAAAGAGCAGAAACAGGGGGCCCAGTGAGAACGAGATGCCCCTGCAGATGAGCAAAGGATAGAGGTCAGAGCTGAAAAAGACCAACATTTCTTCTTTGGTCTCTGGGCCTTCAGTCCCACCCACTGAGTTGGCCAAGAGATCTTTCTAAGTCACAGATCTCTGATGTCACTTCCTTCCGAGGCTCCCCATCAGCCTCAGACTCGAGTCTGAAACTCCCTAGCACAGGCCCTCTGTAACCTGGCCCTACGGCCTCCCCTAAAGCTGAGCACCCATTGGTACCCACAGCTTCTGGTTCCCACCCTCCGCCTGGGCTCTTCGTCTCCAGACTCTGTATGCCTTTCCTTTTGCCTGAGATTATTCATCTACTGGAGTGTCTCAAGGTATCTGCTCCCAAGAGGTCAACCCCAACAGTCATGGCACTCTGTCCCCTCCCCTAACCTCCACCCAATTCTGTTATAAAAGACGTCCATCTGCTGTCAACTCTTCTTAACCTTGAGCCCAAGGGATGAAGCTTCAGCAATGCCACGTCACTCGGTGAGGGCCACCAGGAGTTATTCAGAAAAAAAGTTGGTACCACTTAGGATGCTTAGCTGGGAATGAGCAAAGTTTTGGGGCCAGAGGCCTTGTACTGGCAGAAAAGTTATTCCGTGCACCCCACCATCCCAAGCCCCTCTGATCCATGATGAAGGTGCACCTCTATTGTCATATTCCAAAGAATCCCTCCTTTCTTCCAGGTCGACTTTCCTAATTGCCACCTATGTTGAGCCTCTGAAAAGCAGGACCTCCTCTGTTAAGAAACTACAACCAACTTCTAGAAGAAAAATTCTGGGCTTTTACCTTGACCCTTACTCATGAATGGGGCTCAGCTGGTAAAGAATCTGCCTGCAATCTGGGAGACCTGGGTTTGCTCCCTAGGTTGGGAAGATCCCCTGGAGAAGGTAATGGTTACCCCTTCCAGTATCCTGTCCTGGAGAATTCCTTGGACTATATAGTTCATGGGGTCACAAAGAGTCAGACACAACTGACTGACTTTCACTTACTTATGAAACAGCTCAATTCAGTCGCTCAGTCATGTCCGACTCTGTGACCCGATGGACTGAAGCACACCAGGCTTCCCTGTCCATCACTAACTCCTGGACCTTGCTCAAACTCATGTCTATGGAGTCAGTGATGCCACCCAACCGTCTCATCCCCTCTCGCCTCCTTCTCCTCCTACCTTCGATCTTGCCCAGCATCAGAGTCTTTTCCAGTGAGTCGGTTCTTAGCAGGTGGCCAAAGTATTGGAGCTTCAGCTTCAGCATCAGTCCTTCCAATGAATATTCAGGACTGATTTCCTTTAGGATTGACTGGTTTGATCTACTTGCAGTCCAAGGGACTCTCAAGAGTCTTCTCCAACACCACAGTTCCCCAGGGATCAAACTCAGGTCTCCCGAATTGCAGGTGGATTCTTTACCGTCTGAGCCACCAAGAAAGTCCACTCACGAATGAAGTTGTTTGGTAATTATTACCCAGCTTGCTTTAATATTTAACCAGCGTCTTGGGCAGGGGAACACTTGCTTTCCATTGACTTAAAAAAATTAATTTTATTTAGTTAGTTATTTTGGCTATTCTGGGTCTTCACTGAGGCACGCAGGCTTTCCCTAGTTTCTGCGGATACTCCCTCGTTAGTGTGCAGGTCTCTCATTGCAGTGGCTTCCCTTGTTTCAGAGCATAGGCTCCAGGCACACTGGCTTCAGTAGTTGTGACTCTCAGACTCAGTAGTTGCAGCACACGGGCTTAGCTGCCCCGCGGCATGTACGATCTTCCCAGATCAGGGATCGAACCCATGTCCCCCGCATTGGCAGACAGATTGTTAACCTCTGGATCACCAGGGAAGCCTTTTTCCATTGACTTTCACCATGTGTGCTGGGCTTAGTCGCTCAGTCGTGTCTGATTCTATGACCCCATGGTCTGTAGCCCGCCAGGCTCTTCTGTCCATGGGGAGTCTCCAGGCAAGAACACTGGAGTGGGTTGCCATGCCCTCCTCCAGGGGATCTTCCCAACCCAGGGATCGAACCCAGGTGTCCCACATTGCAGGTGGATTCTTCACCATCTGAGCCACCAGGGAAGCCCAAGAACACTGGAGCGGGTAGCCTATCCCTTCTCCGGGGGAACTTCGCAACCCAAGAATCAAACCGGGTCTCAGGCATTGCAGGCCGATTCTTTACCAGCTGAGCTCCCAGGGAAGCCCGACTTTCACAATGGTTCTCCACAATCTGACAACTTTGAGACATCTTTTTTCAACTTTCCAAACCACAGTGGACATGTGCCTTGCAGAGCCCGCTCATGGTAGCCCAAAGCAGCAAGCGTTGTGACCCTGAGACCCACCCAAGGGAAGAAGTCCCCACCAGCTGCAGGGGACACCTGGCAGAGGAAGACTCCCTGAGAGATGAGGAGGAAATTAACAAGGACGACAAAATCAGGAGAAAGCCGACAGCAGGACCCAAACGGTTAAGTGGCGAGGGGGAGGCTGGATCCTGTGCCAGCTTATAGTGAAGTGACACATGTTTCTGCTTTGCGTGATCAGTTTTTACTTTTAACATTGAAGATTAAAATTAAGTGCATTACCATAGATCAGTTTACAGGGATTTGGTACATCTGTTTTGGAAATGTAAAACAAAACTGAGTAACATCATTATATGTATTACCAGAATTGGGGAAAGGTATCAGTAACAGCCTGGACCGCCTCCGCGCCACCTCCTCATTTCAGCAATCCTCACACTTGGAAGGTGTTTGACTGGGGCTGGCAGAAGAGCTACCCCTCCAAAACTGCAAGGAGGCAGTGAGATGCAGTCCAGACCCCCTGGTGGCCAGGCCCCCAAAGCAGTCACCTCCTCAGCAGAGGCCCCAGCCAGTGTTTCCCCCACGCTGTACCCCATGCCTGGCCCGACACCCCTCAGCGCCTCGCATGCCAAGAGTTTCACACTGACCCAGGAGGTCCAGCCAGAAGGGAGAAGACTGGCAAGTTCGATTATTGCTTCAATAATGAGCGAATGGTTTCTGGTTTGCTATTTACACTGCTCTCCGGGAGAGAAAACAAGTCGTCCAACTGAAGTCCTCCAATTTCTACTATTTATCCAAGATTACACATCTAATCCCATAATAAAACACCATTCCTGCCCAGAAAGCAGAGTGATTGCCTACAGATGTGCCCAGACCAAAACATCTGCACATCCGAAATGGCCACGGGCAGGATAGCTTATCTACCCAGGGCTGATGACCGAAAGGGCTAATTAACTTCTGGAAATTTCTGAGTGGAAATCCCAGACAGGGTATGAAGAAGGCAGCCTGGTGACAGAGGCCCTGTATCTTGATGTGCTGCCTGTTAACAGAAGACCGCAACATGCCTGCCTTCAAGTCACACCTTGTAGGAGGATGAAGTTTGGCCCCAACGGCACGCCGTCACTGACACATGAAAATAAAATGCTTTCCTAATGTGACTGGCACAACATCAGGAAAAGACCTCATCTGAATTTTCATTCCGCTGACAAATGATGTGCGTCCCCGTCTTTATCTAGCTGCTTAGATTCAATATCTGAGTGCAGCAAAGATTTCTTAATTTGCTCGTTTCTCTTGGTACCATTTAAACTGAGAGCTTAGAATGAAAACATATCGCGAGGCAAAGAGAGATGTCTACCTTTTTATCGCAAACCCCTGGAAATTGTTGGGCCCCCTTGGATCACATCACAGCATCATCTCAGTTCTACCTTGATTTGTCTCTCAATCTACTGTTTAGAAATGTAACCCAATCACCAAGCCCAACAAGCAGTCTGTTTATTATTACTTTTGATCGAAAGGTTCATAACATCCTGTAATGTGTGTGCATTTTTTATTCTGTTTGGCTACTAGACACTGAAGCCATTTGGGACATTTATTAAAATGCATTCAGCTGCTCTTTAGGATGAGGTTAATGTGGGATTTATGCCTCGGTGGTGTGCAGTGCACAAAGCGGTAATAATGCTTGTTTAGTACTTAGTTCACGTACGAAATGGTCGGCTATAAAAATCGAAGGAATACAAAGATGGGCTGGAAAAAAAAAATGCACAGGACGGGAAGGGATTTCTTCAAGTTGGGGGCCTCCAAAGAACACCAGACAAGGAAGAGAAATCTATTTTCATGAAAAATCGAATTCCCTGGTTGCATGAGACAGGCTGGGGGATGGGTGGGGACCCCAGAAGGAATTCTGGCTTGATAGACTCAGGTTTGCCAACCTGTCCAGCAAGTCCTGCGCCCAGGGATGCATTCTGTGAGACCAGGTTTCTGCCTCACGTCTAATTGCTTTCTACCCCAGAGGTCTTCAGATAGACCCAACCCTGCAAGAAGGCCAGAAGCTCGGGGGTGGGGGCGTGGGGAGCCAGTCAAACATCAGGGCCTAGGCCTCTTCAGTATCCAAACCAGATGGACCCAAGGAGATGGGGATAAAAATTCCAAGTAACTTCCTAATGGTTGGCTGGGCATCTGGGCGGCAGGCAGAGCAGGCATGTTGCCTACACCTCTTGGTGATGTGCTTGCCTCCAAGAGCGGAAGTGATCCAGAAAACCCCTAGCAACCTACTAGTACCACCTCCAGGGCAGGTGATGGGCAGCATCCTGGTTCCCTGGAGGACAGGAGGGGCTTTGAGGGACCTAGGCATGGGAGGGGTCTTCCCTCCTGCTGCATCTTAGCTCAATTCCCTGAGGCCGGGGGGTGCACAGTGAAGAGGACCGAACCCATTCTCCAGCCTGCATTTGCCATTCCAGGGGATTGAACTGGAGGCTCTTCTCTCTGCTTCCCGTCCCAAGAGAGAGCAGGAGGGCTGGAGGCAGACATCAGCAGGGACAGCTGAGCTGCTAGCATCTCAAGGTGGCAGGAGCCCCCTCGCTAGTCTCCCTGCTTCTGCTCACGCCCTTCAATCCGCTGTCCCTGAACTGCCCCAGGGATCAGCTGAGACTGAAAACCCAACCAAGTCCCTTTCTCACCTGCTCAAATCTTCCCAGGACCTCCCACTGCACTCACAGCATCCACAGTCCTTCCAGAGCCCACGACACCCTACGGGATCTGGTTCTGGCCTCTTGCCACCACGTCACCCCCTTCTGCTCTCACCATGGATCACCCTGCAGCAGCTCCCAGGCCTCCTTTCCATCCTTCCTCTGCTCCAGGCTCAGGACCTTTGCACATGCTGGCCCCCCGCCCAGGATGCTGGTGCTCCAGACACTTGCACGACTGCCTTCTCATTATCTCAGGTTACGTGTTCTCTCCTCACAGAGACCTTACCTTACCACTCAGTCGAATGTGGCCCCCCCCTTCACACTTCACACCACCTTCTAAATATCACCATAGCATCCGATGCCACCTCTTTGCTCTTTTTTTTTTTTAATTGGTGTATAATCACTAGTGGTAAAGAACCCACCTACCAATGCAGGAGACATAAGAGATGTGGGTTCAATCCCTGGGTCCCAAAGATCCCCTGGAGAAGGAAATGACAACCCACTCCAGTATTCTTGCCTGGAGAATCCCATGGACTGAGGAGCCTGGCGGGCTACTGTCCACAGGGTCGCAAAGTTTCAGACACAACTGAAGTGACCTAACACACACACACGCATAATTGCTTTCCAATGTTGTGTTAGTTTCTGCTGCACAACAACATGAATCAGTTACATGTATACATATATTCCTCCCTCTTGAACCTCCCTCACACACCCCCATCCCAGCCTTCTAGGTCATCACAGGGCATCGGCTTGGACATCTCTGAACATCACTGCCTTGTACAGCAGCTTCCCACTAGCTCTCTGTTTTACACATGGTGGTGTGTGTGTGTCAATGCTAGTCTCTCGGTTTGCCCCACTCTCCCCTCCCCTGACTCTGTGCATAGGCCCCTTCTCTATGTCTGTGTCTCTATTCCTGCCCTGCAGATAAGTTTGTCTGTACCATTTTTCTAGATCCCATGTATATGCATTAATATACAATATTTGTTTTTCTCTTTCTGACTTACATCACTCTGTATGACAGACTCTAGGACCATCCACATCACTACGGATGACCTAATTTCATTCCTTTTTATGGCTGAGTAATAGTCCATTGTGTGTATGTGTATATATAGATATACACACTGCATTTTCTTTATCCATTCCTCTGTCAGTGGACATTTAGTTTTCTTCCATGTCCTGGTTATTGTAAACAGTGAAACAGTGAACACTGGGGTACATGTATCTTTTTGAATTATGGTTTTCTCAGGGTATTGCCTTTGTGTATTTATTATTGTTGTTTTGTTGTTCTTTCTTCAACCTCTCTGTTTCAGGATATAAGATAAGCTTTCTGAGGACAGGGACCATGCCTGCCTTGTTCACCCCTGTGTGCCAGCTCCTATGTGAGTGAGGCCAGGCACGTAGTAGGGCTTAACAAGTAAAGAGTTGTTGGATGGTTGAAGGGCAGCACTTACTATGCACCAGATGGTGTAAGTACTTTACAGACATGACCTCGTTCAATCCTTGTGACAATCCTGTACTCTGGCTACTGGACTATTATACTGCCCGTTTTGCAGATGCAACAACAAAACTAGATGAAGCACTTGCCCGAGATCACACAACCTAGCAAGAGGAGGTGGTGAGGACACATGCCCAGGGTTGTTTCTGACCCCAGAGCCTGTATTGTTGACCACTAGGCTATACGACCTCAATTGTGGATGACCCAAAAGGAGGATGCTGTGTCTCCCACATCACCCACGTGAAAGGCAAGGCTGTTTTATAAGAGCTTCTGAGTAACCGGGCCTGGAATCACTTCCCTGCTTTCCCCACCCCAAGACTAGTCTGAATTCTTGGTCTCAGCAGATGCCATGTACAAATTTAGCTTCCATGAAGTCCTACAAGTGGCTTAGTGGTAAAAAAAAATCTGCCCACCCAATGCAAGAGACACAAGAGACACAGGTTTGATCCCTGGTTCAGGAAGATCCCCTGGAGGAGGAAATGGCAGCCCACTCCAGTATTCTTGCCTGGAATATTCCATGGACAGAGGAGCCTGGCAGGCTACAGTCCACGGGGTCGCAAAGAGTTGGACACGACGGAGCGCGCACGCAGCAAGTCCAAGGGGAATACAGGAGAGCACATCCCCTCCCCAGCCCCTCCCTCTGGGAACTCTGGCTCCGCCCCCAACCACCTCCTAGAGCACCCAGGATCCCGGGTCATGCCTTCCACCCTCACGCACATGCCTCGTCTCCTTCCCGAACTCTTGTCGGTCCCACCACTGTCTCCCCACCCACACCCCAGTGAGAATGACTTTCTTTAAATGCACAGCGTCCAAAGCATAGCAGAGCGTGAGAAAGTGATGGAGAGCGGCTCAAACTTGACTGTCAGTCAAATCTTTAAAAATGGGTTCTCTGGCTTCCGACAGCTTTCACTACGTGCCTGTGGCTCATTTGAGGAATTATCCTGGGGTACCGTTTGCTCTTCTGGCACCGCATCTCCAGCGTGTGTAATAGACCCATCCCAGGGCGGGGCGCTTTGCTTGGTTACACTGAATGTCGAATGTTTCCACAGCTGCAAACAAGACACTTTGGCTAAGAAGTTGGGGTTGTCAGAGCAGCAGGAGGACCTTATTATTGGTGTTTGAAAGAAGAAAGAGAAAGGAGGTGGCAGAGATCCCTCTAGAAAGCATCAGGGCAAAGGGCAAGCCTAAGAAAGACGGAGTAAGCCTCTGCTGGTACCTTAATAGGCAAGGCATTTGACTGGAAATATACCGAATAATTGGGCTTCCCTGGTGGCTCAGATGGTAAAGAATCCACCTGCAATGTGGGAGACCTGGGTTCAGTCCCTGGGTTGGGAAGATCCCCTGGAGGAAGGCATGGCAACCGACTCCAGTATTCGTGCCTGGAGAATCCCAATGGACAGAGGAGCCTGGCGGGCTATAGTCCATGCAGTGGCAAAGAGTCAGACATGATGACTGAGCAACTGAGCACATATTGAATAATTACAATTGGTAGAGTCCTGCTGTATGCACCACTGGAAAAACAATACAGCAAGCCAGCAAGGATCAAGAGCTTGCTATATGCCAGGCATATATATAACTTCCCTCAATCCTCACCAGAGCTCTACAAATTGGATATTCTGATTGTTACAGATGAAAACAATGACGCATGGGAAGATCAAGTAATCTGCAAGATAAGGAGACTTCCCTGGCAGCCCAGTGATTAAGACTCCATGCTTCCCTTGCAAGAGGCTTGGGTTCCCTGGTCAGGGGACTAAGATCCCATACTGTGTGTGAGGCCAAAATAAATTCTTAATTAAATTAAGAAAAAAATTTTTTTGAATTTGCCGGGGTTAGAAATGGACCCAGAGTGCTCAGTGACATATGTCAGACTCAGCTCCTGCACTAAAATCTTCCATCCTCTACTCTTCAATTCAGATGAAGTAGTGTTTTTGAACCCAACTGCACAGAATCACCTGGAGTGTTCTTTTCAAAACACCGCTGCCCAGACCCTTGCTCAGATTAATTAAATCGGCATCACTGGCAGTGCGGCCCCAGACATGGGGATTCTTCAAAAGCTTTCAGAAGGTGACGTGAATTGCAACCAGACTTGACATCTACTGATCTGGTTAGAATAGTCGTTCTCCAAGTGGGGTTCCCTGGGCTAGCAGCAGTGGTACCTGGGGACTAGTTAGAAATGCAAAGTCCAGGCTGGTGACTCAGTGATCAAGAATCTGCCTGCTAATGCAGGTTCGATCCCTGATCCAGGAAGACCTCACGAGTCTCAGAGCAACTTCCACTGAGGCTATGCTCTAGAACTGGGGAGCCAAAACTACTGAGTCCACGTGCTGGAACTATGGAAACCCATGAGCCCTAGAGCTTGTACTCGGAAACAAAAGAAGTCACTGCAATGAGAAGTCTACACACTGCAACTAGAGAGTAGCCCCAGTTCGGCACGACCAGAGAAAAGCCCGTGCAGCGATGAAGACCCAGAACAGCCAAAAATAAATACATAATAAATAAATTATAAAATTATATTTTTAAAAAAAGAAATGCAAAGTCCAGAACTGACCCTAGACCTGTTGAATCAGAAACTCCGGAGCTGGGAGGAGCCCCGCAACTGATAGTTTAACAACCCCTCCAGGTAATTCTGAAACGTTCTAAAGCCTAAAAAACACTGCTCTAGGCATGGTTTAAGATGTCTTTGAGATGCTGATTTCAGGGGGGTTTTTTGGATGTAAACCCAGAAGCGTGACCGCTGGATCATATGGCAGTTTTATTTTTAACTTTTTGAGGAATTGCCGTATCATTTTTCATAGCAGTTTTACCATTTTGCATTTCCACCAACAGTGCTCAAGTGTTCTAATTTCTCCACATCCTCACCAGCACTTGATGTCTTCTGATTCTGCAGATTGTTTGTATGCTTTACCTGGGACCTGATAGCTCAGTTAGTAAAGAATCCACCTGCAATGCAGGAGACCCCTGGTTCTATTCCTGAGTCGGGAAGACCCTCTGGAGAAGGAATAGGCTACCCACCCCAGTATTCTTGGGCTTTCCTGGTGGCTCTGCTGGTAAAGAATCTGCCTGCAATGTGGGAGACCTGGGTTTGATCCCTGGGTTGAGAAGATCCCCTGGAGAAGGGAAAGGCTACCCATCCCAGTATTCTGGCCTGGAGAATTCCATGGACTGTATAGTCCATGGGGTCACAAAGAGTCAGACACAACAGTGACTTTCACTTTGCTTGCTTTGATAAAGCTATCCTGACATTTGAGATGATGGTGGTTTTGGTTTGCATTCCCATGATAACTAGTGACAAAGTACATTTTTTCATATACCTGTTGGTCATTTGGACAAGCCTGAGTTCATCGTAGCACTAAGCAAAATATCTGAGTGCTGTTGGATATGGAAACAGCCTCAATGTTCTCTGACAGATGAATAGATCAAGAAAATGTGGTGGATCCATACAGTGGACTACTATACAGACTTCAAAAAGTAGGAGGTCTTCATTCTTGGCCAAAGTGGCAATAAGTGCCAAGGCCGTGAAGTCTGATTTAAAAAAAAGGAAGAAAGTCCTGCAATATACAACAACATGGATAAACTTTGAGGAAGTTATGCTCCTGAAATAAGCCAGACACATATAGACAAGTACTGCATGATTCCATTCAGATGAGGTATTTAAAAGAGGCAAAATAATAAAATCAAAGACTGGAATGGTGATTACCAGGAGGAGGAGGGGCAAAGAGGAAATGGAGACATATTCATCAACAGGTATAAAGTTTCAGTTAAGTAAGATGAATCAGTGCTCAAGATCTGGCCAGCATTGCACCCATAGTCAGTAATAACATACTGCACATTTAAAAATTAAAAGGCTAGATCTCATGCTGTGTTCTTATCACAATTAAAAAAAAGAAAAAACACTACTCTTTCTAGAATATAAACTCCATAAAGGCAAGTTTGGTTTACCTGTCTATTGCCAGCACCTACAACCAAAATACTTATACAATGAATGAATGAATGACTACTTGCTATATGATGTTGATGATCTTTCCATTACACTGAGAAAACTTGAAGTGGTAAAGATTTAGATCCTACTTTGCAAAGTTAATTAAGGATTTGCCTAGCTATCTATATTGGCAAGATTAAAATCTTTGCAGTCCAAAGTGCTTAGTTAGTCTTTTTTTTTTTTTTTTTCTTTCAAACAGGCCACAGAGACAATGAAATTGACACCAACCACAGTGGTAACTGCTGGTCTGGCCCCTATTAAGCAAGTAGGTAGCTGATCTGCCAGGCTGTTTAATTTTCGGCCATCACACCCCCAGAGGGTGGAGGGCCACCCATTACTGACAAAGACAGGGAAATTTTCCTAGCAATTGAAAGAGTCAATCCTGCATTCTTCTGCACAGCCCAATACCCAGACTGAGCCGTAGCATAATCAGAGAGAATTAACTAGCCTTCCAGCTCTCCTCATTAAACGATGGAAATGTGCTGTATCTTTTTGCAGTAGCCTGCTTCTCTCACAATTTCCCTTCCCGCAGCCTGACCACAATTTTACTGTGTGTGAAAAATGACTTGGAATTGCAACAGGACTGCAAGGGAGCAATGATTAAATTTGTCCCCACAATTAATGTGGCTATGATTGGCAGAGGGGAGGGGCAGGAGGGCTGGAGAAGGGGGTGTTAAGGAGCAGTCAACAATCAATGGTGGGAAGGTGACCTGACAACCACTGTCTTCTGCCATTGTAATCAATATCACTCCAGCTTCAGCAAGCGCCTCTCAATCTACACTGCTTCATCTCGATAGAGTCTATTCTTGTATAAATACCTTAAATAAATAGCGCGAGGAGAACACCCAGGGATACTTTAAATTACATCCATATCATACAAAGGCAAAAGCGAGTTCCACTGGGGAGAATCTGTCTCTCAGAACCAAACAAGCTTCTCCTTTAAAAACCTCATAATTGGTTATTTACACATTCGGCAACTTTGCATGTAGGCTGCAATCCCGATTATCAAAAGCATTTCCAAACTGACAGAAGCCAACTACGGTGAATATGCAAGCTCTTCTAATTTCCGACGCGGGCTAACTGGAGATGGTGTGGAGCAATGATTTATCTGTTTGTGATTTGAATAGGATAATGCCTGGAGCGTCTCGAAGCCAGGGCTATTTTCTGGGAACATGTGTTGTCTTGAAACTCTGGCTGACACTCTTTAGGAATCACAAAGATGATAGGGGCCAAGATTTTTTGCTGTTGCAGGGTGCGCCTCCTCCCTTCATCTGGGAAGGGGAGGGGAGGAGGGTTCTGCAGAGCAGTTGTGCTGTGGACAACGTCACAGCCCCATGGATGCAGGTCCAGTTTGCAGACCGGTGAGAAGCAGCATCAGTTACATGCAGATCAATTTAACCACAAACAGCAGAGCAGATGGAAAACAAAGGCACTCCCAGAGCTGCTGGCGATGCCAGGGAGGCAGCAACACTTAGGACCCCTCTTGAAAACAATCTTATTGATGAGATCCCCCATGTTGGGATGGAATCCTGGACTTCCGGCCTCTCTCCTGCTAATGTGTCGGGTGAATTGGCCCACCTCTCTCTGTGTCTGTTGCTGCCATCAAGCCTGTGTCACCTGGAGTCCAGACTACCCGGAATACTCCTGGGAGCAACCCAGCCCATCCCTGCTTCTTTCCCGCCCCCATCCACCCTTCAGAGGACAACCAAAGAGGTCTTTTAAAAATTATCCATCAGGTCTTGGTGCTCTTATATATAAAACCCTCCATGTCTTCCCACAGTGCTTAGAGGGACAAGGCTTCTCAGGAAGTGGCCCCTACCCACCCTTACCTCTCCAACCCCTTGTAGGCTACTAGCCCACACAATCAGCTGTTCTCTTGAGCACTCCAAGTTTATTCTGACCTCGGGGTTTTCTCCAAGGCTGTAGCACCCTCCTGGACCGCTTTTTGTGCCTCCCCCATGTCTTCAAATGCTGGATTGTGATGTGATATGATGTATCATTACATAATATATCATACACGTAGGCTTCCCTGTTAACTCAATGACTGCCAATGCAGGAGACGCAAGAGACATGGTTTTGACCCTGGGGTTGGGAAGATCCCCTGGAGAAGGAAAAGGCAACATGCTCCAGTATTCTTGCTTGGAAAATTCCACAAACAGAGGAGAGCTCTTGGGGTTGCAAAGAGTTGGACATGATGGAGCACACAAATTCCTTCCTTCCTATATCATGCATATGTATATCTATGTATCTCTGTATTACATCTAGAGGTATCATCTTTTTAAAGATTTTTTTCATGTGGATCATGTTTCAAGTCTTTATTGAACTTGTTACAACGTTGCTTCCATTTTTATATTTTGGGTTTTTGGCTGCAAGCCACATGGAATCTTAGCTCCTTGACCAGGGATCAAACCCACACCCCCTCCATTGGAAAGAAAAGTCTCAATCACTAGACCACCAAGGAAGTCCCTATAGATAGCATCTTATACCTGCCTCAGCTCCAGTGTTACCTCCTCAGAGAAGCCCTTCCCTGACTTCCTACCCAGTTCATCTCCCAGCTGTTCCCTCCATGACTCCATAGCCAGTGCCTGGCACATAGTAGGTGCTCAGGAAATAGTCAGTGAATGAGCTCCAAGAAGGAAGCTCAGTGGCTAGACACCCCTTTGCCCTAAGTCCTGGTTCCACTCACTTGACTCAGTTACTCCACGTGTAAAATTATGACCCAGCTGCCATGGAACTCCTTGATCAGATATGCTAGCCATGTTGAGCAGCCACTGCCAGACCTTTGCTTCTGCTATTTCTGCCTCCTGCCTCCTTCCATATTTCAAGCCCTTTGGAGACCCAACTGAAGATCCACAAGTCTCCTATATCACTTGCACCATCAAGGTATCCGGTCCGTTTAAGAAGGTCTAGTCCTCAAGCTTCCAAAGCTCTACCTAGAGCGGTCCATGGGCCCTTCTCTGCCTCCATCCCCTTCTATCCATTTGAGAAGAGCCTTCACAGGGAAGCGGCACTGGGCTCCAGTGTTCCCAGTGAAGTGAAGTCTCTCTGTCATGTCTGACCCTTTGTGACCCCATGGACCGCAGCCCGCCAGGCTCCTCCATCCATGGGATTCTCCAGGCAAGGATACCGGAGTGGGTTGCCATTTCCTTCTCCAGGGGGTCTTCCCGACACAGGGACCACACCTGGGTCTCCTGCATTGCAGGCAGACTCTTCACCATTTGTGCCACCAGGGAATCTGAAAGCCTACGGCACCCTGGTGTTCCCAGGCAGTCTCAAGTACTATCCAAGCCCGACCCTGCTTAGCTTCTGAGATCAAATGTGACTGTGCGCATTCAGGGTGGTGTGGCCTTAGACATAGTGTTCCCTGAGTGGGAACTATTCTTCTTTCTTCTGGACCCAGCTTGCTGAAAGAAAAGAGAATCATGTGTAGTCACACACACACACACACACACACACACACAGTCCCTGGAACCCCAGCTGCCCAAGCAGCGCCCCTGAAATCCAGGCGTGTACCGGTCCCTGAACCTCCCACACTATGCAGTGCCCGCCCTCCACAGACCAGGAGGTGACCTGTGGTCCTGGTCACGAGCTACCGGCAGAGGAAGTAGCCTCAGGAAGCTCCGGAGAGAGGAGAAAAGTCAACGGCCACCAGGTACCAAGGAGGAGGCCTCACAGATGAGGGGCTCAAAATGTGACCCGAGGCCTCTCTGCAACCTCTCGGCAGAAGAAAGCGAAGTGGGAGACCCAGCCGGGACGGGGCCCAGTGTGTAGCACTTGAGCTCCCCTGGGTCCACGCAGCCACCAACAAGCCCAAAGGGCCTGTACTCGGAGCTCCTGGCTATTCAACATTTGGAAAGTCTCCCCATGAGCCTCTGGTTGGACCAGTTTTCTCATTTACCATCCACAGACTCAGGGCCACCACCCGCTTTCCCTGTAGTAAACACCCAGTTCTGGCTGGGCTGCTTCTGTTGTCAGGGTAATTGACCTAGTTCCCTTTCCCCTATCTTTCCAAGAAGGCTTCCCCACTTCCACTTCCCCTAAATTTCACCATTAGGGATTCATTCCTTTGTGCTGACCAGATGCAGTATTAAAATACAGATTACTTGGGAGAAGTCCATGCATCATGCATTCACCACATGAAGGGGAGGAGGCCATGGATCAGTGGTTCTTGATCACGGCTATATGTTAGAGTCACATGGGTCATGCTTCAGAATAATCGAAACTAAGTCTCTTGGAGACAGAGCCCAGGCATCCAGAGTTAGGAAAAGCTCTCCAGGTCCTTCTGATGCAACTTGAGTACTGAGCACCACTTCCCCAGGCAAGTCTTCACCTACTGAAATGTACCAGGAGACACACCACTGACCAGTCTTTGTGGATTGCCCACAGAGAGGCCAGGGACTGTTTCGTCTGGGGGCTGCACTGCTCTCTCCCCTGGCTGAGTTCTGTTTTCTGGCCAAGGACCTGGGCCAGGTATAAGATGATGCCTCAGCCTACCTGTGGTTTCTCCATTCTCCTGATGTAGGGACTGTAGAAAGGACTCTGGATTATATGGAGGAGAAGAGAAGAACTGGCTGATGATAAGTGAGCACAGATGTGTAGCCAGGACAGTGACCAGAAAGATGCCTGGCAGATGGGAAGATGTTCTAACTCAGAAATCAGGAGTAAGTAACAAGCACATTCCAGTCCTCACTGCCTCAGCCCACAGCCTGCCTCAAAGGATCCAGGGAAAATGAAAATTAATGGAGTGGGGAAGTAATCAGCGGTGAGTCCCACTTTTGTTAATAACCACCCTCCATCATGGGTAGAGTGAGACAGAGCATTCATTCAAGGCCAAGGTCACCTTGAGAAAGGAGGGCAGGAGCCTTTGAAGGGTCTCTCTCCAGCCTGGGGCCTCGCCAGGTCATGGAAGATGGTCTCAGAAATGCACTGTCCTTTTTGAGCTTTCCTGACCTGAGATGGCTTTAAAGACTGGCTCCATGGATAGAATGAGAAGGTCCACCAGGTCCCTGGCACTAAGTGGTCAGCCCTGCCCACTGCCCCACCCCTCTGCCTTTGCTCCCAGGATTCTTCCACTCTCCTGTCTTTAAGCCCACCCTTCTAGCCCCTGCTGCCTTGCGCCCACTACCAGTGTGTGTGTGTGTGTGTGTGCGTGTGTGTACTCAGTCATTTCAGTCATGTCCAATTCTATATGACTCTATGGACTATAGCCCACCAGACTATAGTGGATGGAATTCTCCCCACAGGATTCTCCAGGCAAGAACAGTGGAGTAGTTCGCCTTGCCCTCCTCCAAGGGATCTTCCCCATGCAGGTATTGAACCCACATCTCCTGTATCTCTTGCTTTGAGGGCAGATTCTTTACCCACTATGCCACCTGGGAAGCCCCCCACTGCCAGAGTCATCATGAAAATGGAGATGCTTTGAGATCAAAGCTGCAAGCAAGTAGGGCAGTCATCAGCCTCTGCCCCCAACACTGCCTCCCAAGACCTCCACATCTAATCTGATGATACCATCTCACTGCCAATCACCCCCACCCTGCCAGCTACCTCAAAAATCACAAGGCCCTATAGACAAACACCTCTTCTGAGGTGGCTCTTTGTTTCCAAAGCCATTTTCATCTCATATGTGCTTACTCAGCCTCCCCACAGTGCTGTGTTGCCTGGTGATGGGTGAGATGGGCAAACAGGAGCCTCCCACTGTAGGTCTTTGATGTATGCTGTTGGGAGCTGGGAGCAGTGCAAGGCCTGCCATGGAAACCCTGCAATGCGGCTCATCTGGCTCTTGCAGGCATGGAGCATGATGGTTAACCTGCCCATGAGGTCACAGGTCAGCAGGGA
Source organism: Cervus canadensis (assembly GCF_019320065.1). Classification (NCBI taxonomy): domain Eukaryota; kingdom Metazoa; phylum Chordata; class Mammalia; order Artiodactyla; family Cervidae; genus Cervus; species Cervus canadensis. The sequence goes on from NC_057403.1 coordinate 43,052,166, forward strand.
AAGTGAGGAACTTCTGCTATTTCCCACATGCCAGGCACCCGGAGAAGCCCTTTACACATGGTATCTCATTTATTCTGCACACCAAGCCTTGGCTAAGTACATACAGATTCATCATGAAAGCTTGGATTCTGGAGCCAGCCTGCCCACCACTGACTAGCTGTGTGTCCTCCAGCAAGTGACTTAATCTCTCTGGGTTTACAATACCTGTAACTGATCTGTAAAACATAAATATCAGCACCTTGCGAACATGGTTGTTGTAAAGCTTCAATAAGGCAATAGAGAGAGAGACAAAGAGCATTTAAAACAAAGCCAACCTAAATGTCCATCAACTTAGGAATGGATAAAGAAGATATGGTACATATACACAATGGAATATTACTCAGTCATGAAAAATGAAATTGGGTTATGTGTAGAGACCTGGATGGACCTCAAGACTGTCTACAGAGTGAAGTAAGTCAGAAAGAGAAAAGCAAATATCATATATTAAGCATACAGGTGGAATCTGAAACAACTGGTATAAAAGATCGTATTTACAAAGCAGAAACAGAGACAGAGACATAGAGAACAAATGTTTGCATGCCAGGGGGTAAGGGGAGGTGGGATGAATTGGGAGATTGGGATTGAAATGTATACACTACTGTGTATAAAATAGATAGCTAATGAGAATCTACTGTAGCACAGGGAACTCTACGAGGGGCTCCATGGTGACCTAAACGGGAAGGAGATCCAAAAAAGAGGTCACATATGTGTACCTGTGACTGATTCATTTTGCTGTACAATATAAACTAACAATACTGTAAGACAACTGTACCCTAATTTAAAATTTTCTTTAAATAACATTTGCTTCTAATAGAGAAAACAAAGAAATCCAAGTGTGTTAGTCTGCACAGGTTACCATAATAAAATATATAGACTGAGTAGCTCAGACAACAGAAATTTATTTCTTATAGGTCCAGAGGCTGGGAAGTGCAAGATCAAAGTGCTGGCCAAGTTAGTTCCTGGTGAGGCCTCTCTTCCTGGCCTGCAGACAGCCACCTTCTCACTGTGATCTGGCCTTCCTTCTGTGTTCACAAGGAAAGAGAGACTCAGTGACTCTTTTTCTTCTTAGAAGACACCAACCCTTGGGACTTTCCTGGTGGCCCAGGGGTTAAGAATCTGCCTTCCAATGCAGAGGACACAGGTTCAATCCATGGTCAAGGAACTAAGATCCCATATGCTGTGGAGCAACTAAGCCTGGATACTGCAGCTACTGAGCTTGTGTACTCTGGAGCCCACATGCCACAACAGAGATCCTGTGTGCTACAGCTGAGACTCACCTCAGCCAAATAAATAATAATAATAAAAAAGACACCGAACCTGTGGGTTAGGGGCCCACCCTCATGACCTCATTTAACCTTAACCACCTCCTCAGAAGCCCTATCTGGAAGTAGAGTCACATTGCAAGTTAGAATTTCAACAAATAAGTTGGGCAGGGGGACATAACTCAGTTCATACTAGCAGGTACTTAACATGTTCTATGAGTGTTACCCATGTGTATCATAACCATCACTACCCCAGTTCACATGAGATGCTGAGGCCCAAGAATCTACAATACTTGTGCATAAACGTGGTAGAGTCCAGATCTGAACCCAGTCCTTGGCAGAAGCCAGATGCTAAATTAGTGACTCTTCCCACCAGATCTCATGGGCTCCTATTCCCCTGCCAGGTACCGTCTTGGAGAATGGCTACTCCTATGGGCACTCAAGAAGCAGTCATACTTCTCGGCCAGCAAGCCAAGATTGTCCGGTTGTGGGTAGGGGCTGGGTGCCAAGCCCAGGGGAGCCACAGCTCAGGGAAATGGAGAAGGTCTCCCCCTTCTTTGTCCACCCTCCCAGAAACTTGCATCTTTGTCCGGATTCCTTTTCTAGCCCTATGTTAGCTGCTTTCAAGGTAAGGCCAGAATTTGGTCAGGTAGGAAAACAAAAAGAACTTCAGCCACAATCACTGTTTCCTATCAGCGAGGCTCTGATCCCAAGAGCTAAACAAGGTTGACCTGAACAAAATTCTCTCCTTATTTAATTGTACTGGAAGGAGCCAGGCACTTCCTCAGTCTCAAAACAAGACTCTGGTGGTAAGTTCTGTCGCAGACATCTGCCTGCCCAGCACACCTCCCATTCTTCTGGAAACAGCATCTGGGTTTCCACCCATTACACATTCTGTCTGTGCAGTTTGATGGGGCCAACTCTAAGCCATCATGTGACCTCAGCCTGACCCATCTGAGCATCACATCTCTCTGGATACTGCAATTGACTTGGGTATACATGCTGTGTCCAAATCTAGGCAAACCAGAGTAAGAAAGAGTCAATTCCAGGATTATCATGACTGTGACCAGGGAAGAAATTCTCTTCACTGGACTTGTGCCTGAGGGCACGGGGGGACAACCTGGAGCATCTGGCCACCATCTTGCTACCACGAGAATAGAGTCAAAGAGAGGGCATCAGAGCTGCGAGAGGCTAGAGGAAGGATAGAATCCCAATGACAGTGTCTTAGCCCCTGGATAGACCTGTGCCTGAAGACCATTATAGTCAACTAAGGCAAAATATTTCCTCTCTTACTAGTCTGACTTGGGTTTGGGTAACTAGCAAAAATTAAAAGGCCATTTAAAACAGAGGGAAGGAGAAAGGAATTAGAAATTCTGAATAGGGTCAGAGGGGATCAGGAGCCAGCTTGCTCCATGGGCTGGAGATGAGAGTCATGGCCTCTTCTTCAGCACCAGCTTTTCCAACATTACCCCCAATCCCCAGGAGAACCTTGAGAGGTGGGCATGCTATCTCCATTTTACAGATGAGAAGACTGAGGCTCAGAAAGATGAGCTGGAATTTGATTGGAAGGTTTGTAGGTGAGGAGCAGGGGTGGGTGCCAGGGAGCACACCTTCCCTCCTGCCCTGGTGCCAGGATCAATGGTGCTGGGGCTGGCCTGGCCCCTGCTCTGTCTGCTGGACCCAGAGTCCGCGACATCTGGAAACCTGCCCTTGCTAAGTTATGGCCTCACTTAACCAAAGTTTGTCAAAGGGCACCCTGAGAGAAGAAAGTCTTATCTCACCAGAGCCCTGCGAAAATCCCAATAAGCCCATTGCGAGCTGGAGATTGAAGTGCGATTTTGGCATCTCTCCTCTGGTGTGGAAAGAGATTACACTGAGTCATATTTCAAAAAGGCAAGCCTGACACAGTATAATCTCTGGTCTTAACTCCCCCTGACCTTGAGAAAGCAGCAGTAGAGCGGAGGGGCTGGAGCACCAGGGAGCAGAGATTTAGACAATCAGGGAGAAGCCGGGCGGGCAGAATCCCATCAGACACTGGTGGGGCAGCAGCGCTGCGGCAGGGACCACTCAGAGCCTGCTCAGGAGTGGAGGCTTTACAGTGCCCTCTTCCACCGCCCCCGTCAGGGACTGACGGGCAGCCTCATCTTCCTGGGACACCCCCACCCCCACCCCAGCTCAGCCCCTTCCCTAGCTCCTCGCCGATTCAAGCCCCGAAGGACCCACCGTGACCTCCTCTCATCTCTCCCCAACATCTGCCTCCCCCAACCCCACTCCCGGCTTTTTCCAGTGACAATAATGAAGCTGAAAATGTCGCCAGAAAAGGCATCGATCTGTTTATCTATCACTTGCTAATCAAAAGTTTCCTGCCTCCTGTTAAAATACCAATGATTTCCTTTGCGGAATCAAACAGGTCTACTCTCAGAGCCTGAGCGCATCAGTGGGGACAGTTTAATTACCGTCTTTGACGCTCCTTCCCCGAATACCAATCTTCCCTGGGTTAAATGATGAACACACATTAGGGGGAAGGATTAAATCAAAAAGCAGGAACTGACTCATCACAGGGCGTCTCACGTGGAATCAGGCTTCCCTGTCGTGCCCTCCAGCTCTTCCCAGGACCCAGCTATTCCCAAGTATATACCTGAGGAATTCCAGAACAGTCCCGGGGGCCCCACTATTTTATCCTCTGAGTCCCTTTAATCACATAATAAATGCCATGGTTAGACCGTGGACTTTTGAGTCAAAAAGTCTGGTCTAACATTCTGGTCCTAGCTCTGGCCACTTAGTTTCCAGGAGCCTCCGTTTTTTTGCATGTAAAATGGGAATGTTAAATACCCATATAAAGGACTGCTGGGAAGATCAAATCAAATGAAACAGGCAGTGGATGGACTCAGAGGGTATTACGCTAAGTGAAAATGTCAGATAGAGAAAGACAAATGTAATATCACTGATATGTGGAATCTAAAAACTACAAGCTGATGAATATAACAAAAAAGGCATAGACTCACAGATACAGAGGACAAACTAGTGCTACCAGTGGGGAGAAGGCGGGGTGGGGAAGGGAAGTACAGGGGAAATTAAGGGAGATGAACTATTATGTATAAAATAAGCCACAAGGAGGGAACTTCCCTAGTGGTACAGTGGCTAAGACTCTGGGCTTCCAATGCAGGCAGCCAGGGTTTGATCCCTGGTCAGGGAACTAGATCCCTCATGCTGCAATTAAGGGTTCAGATGCCAAAACTAAAGATCCTGCATGCTACAGCTAAAATCTGACACAGCCAAATAAATAAATAAAATGTTTTTAAAGTAAAATAAAAGTTAAAAAAAAAAGCCTACAAGGGTATATTGTACAACACAGGGAATATAGCCAATACTTTATAATAACTATAAATAGAGTATAACCTCTAAAAATTGTGAATCACTGTATTATACACAGGTATCTTATATAACATTGTACATCAAGTATACTTCTACAAAAGATAAATTTTAAAAATTATTGATAATCCTGCAAAAATAAAACAGGCAAACCTTGATTATTGTGTGTGAGATCAATTAATGAGCACTGCTATTATCCTTATTCTGATTTAAATAGATCAACAAATAGATGTTTATAATAGATGATATCCTATTTTATTTTAAATACACCACTAAACATTTATATTTTTTTTTAAATCTAAGATGTTATTATAAAATGTGATAGACAGACTGTCTTCTTAATACATCATTGTATGTTCAGTGTCTAGAACCGTGCTGCCCACAGGAAGAGTTCATAAATTTGGAGAATGAATAATTATAACAGGCACAGGGAACGACACATGGTCACACATATGACCTCTCTTCCTGAATGCCTGACTCTGCCGTGAAGAGATGAAGCAAACAGTCCCTTACAGGGATGCTGACTCGGATCACCGCCGCCCAGACTTTAACTCCTAAGTCACCCTGCAGGAGGGCGCTGACAACATGTGTGCCCACTGACGCAGCCAACTGGCCACGTAACAGGGATGACAGGGTGGTGGACATTTCCACCCTCTCCTGATACCAAATTCATTTGTCAGGAACAAATGACTGTTGTACGATGCCATTTATACACATAACAACCAAGCTTAGATGTTAGATTTTCAAAGAAGCAAATGGTATTTTTTTTTGGCTGTGCTAGGACTTTGTGGCTTTCTCTAGTTGCGGTGAACAGAGGCCTCTCTCTAGCTGCTGCGTGTGGGCCTCTCATCGCGGTGGCTGCTCCCGTCGCAGACCATGGGAAGGGGCCTGGGGGCTTCAGTAGTTGTGGCACCCGGGCCCAGCTGCCCCAAGGCATGTGGAATCCTTCCGGACCCAGGATTGAACCCATGTCCCCTGCATTGACAAGAGGATTCTTAACCACTGGACAAGCAGGGAAGTCTGATAACATCATTTATAAAAATCAAGAAAGATAATTCCCCTCTTCTATCTGGGAAATAACAAGGTCCTTGACCCCCCTTCCCTCCTTCATCACCCCCAGGTCTTCACCTCTCTGTTTCTGTCTCTCTCGCACACTTGCCCGCTCTCTTCCTACACTGATAATCTCACACCTTCCCATGTGGATGGAAATTGGGTTTCCCCTGCAATTCATCAACTGCCCCTGATGCCATGCTGGGCTCCTCAGTCAGAAAACCAGCCGGAAGCCATGTTCCCAAATCGCTGACTCTTTTTTTGTCAGTGACATCAGGAAGCATGACCTTGTTTGAAGGTTAAAATCTTCAACCTCAGGTGATGGGGGCCTTTCTGCGATGGTCCCACCGACAAGCTTATCCCCATGGCAGCTTCCTGTCCTTCCATGAGTGTCCTGAGTGACGTCAGCAGGAGAAGAGAGGCTCTCCATCCATCCCTGGGCACTCCCTGCCAGCACCCAGGGGCACAGGGGACTTCTCCTGTGGACGCTCTTCCAATCACAGTGTAGCCGGAGGGAACCTGAGACTCAGTGGGGTTATCCACTCCCCACACTAAGACTCTGAAGAAAAACCTAGATGCATTATTCTTTAAGATCCTTTCTCCAAAACATCACATTCCTCCATCTATGAGAACTAGGAGGAAGACCCTTTTCTGGAGACTCTACTAGAAGAAACTAAAATGGTGCCATCCAAGTCAACAAATACACACAGAGGGTCAGACTCACATATGTACGTACAGCCAGGACCGTGTGCTTATGTGCAGTGGTGATGAACCTCAGAGCCAGAAGTCCCGCGGGGGAGAGGACAACTCAACAGGCAATTACAACACAGCATGAGACATCTGGGAAGGCTGGGGATGGCAGGACACAGAGGGAATTTTCAGGAATCAGGCAGGGCTTTGTGTGGAGGAGGGGGTTGGCCAGGGAAATGCAAGGCGTGCAAGGGCGGAGGGTAGGAAGAGTCAGGCCACACCGGACTGGTGAGCCGTGTTGCAAGTTCCTCTTGAGGTCAATGGCGAGTCATCAAACCACTTTAAATAGTGATGCAATCTTATTTGCACTTCGCTTAGGGCTTCCCTGGGGGCTCAGATGGTAACGAATCTGCCTGCAATGCAGAAGACCTGGGTGCAATCCCTGGATGAGGAAGATCCCCCGGAGGAGGGCATGGCAACCCACTCCCCACTCCAGTATTCTTGCCTGGAGAATTCCAAGGACGGAGGAGCCTGGTGGGCTAACAGTCCACAGGTTCGAAAAAAGTCGGACATGGCTGAGCGACTAAGACTTTCCTTCACTTTGGGTCATGGGGTGGGTATTTGAGAAACGACCCCAGGAGTCTGATGGTTTGGCTCCTGCAGTGCTTCTCTTCCCATAACTAACACACCAATCTAATGAGACAGCATCGCGGCTACACGGGGTCACCTGGACTCTGCATCCCCATCTCTCTGGGCTTGTCCCTCTCCTCCTGGGCTCCCTTCCCCTCCGTCTGTCTTTTCTCCCTCCCACCCTCTGTCCTCTTTTTCCTCTGGCTCTGTCTCTCTCCCTCTCCCACACCCTCTCCCCAGCGTCTGCATTTCCACCATTTCTCTGTTCTCAGCCCGCCTGGATTCCCCACCTTTTCCGAACCTCTGGCGGCCGCAGACACAGGGAGCTGGATGTCATTTATTTGTGTGATCCCCCCTCCCCACCCCGCTGTCAGCACACACACAATTCCCACCCAGCTCATAATGTAAATATGACCTTTCTGATACTCATTATCAATTAAAGGAACAAATCCCCTTCTCCGAGAGTGCTCCAAGCAGCGCCGGAGACCTTTCCAGGCAAGAACACAAAAGGGCCTTTCACGTGGGCTGCCAGATCGTCTATCTCCCGTCCCTCGGAGGCCTCGGGGCTGGGTGGGGAGACGGGCACAGACAGGGCGGACCTGCAGAAACAAGTGTGGCTCGAGGCCCCTCAAACGTCCTTGTGTCTGTGGATTGCACCGTGTGGCCAATGCCCCGGTCAAACCACGGTGAGTCAGAGGAAAGGCGGGGAATGCCGGCTTTCCATTCCTCTTCCCTCTGTCACCGTGTGGCAGACACAAGTCAGGCTTCTCTTCAGGCCCCTTCTTGCCCAGCTCCGGCCACTGGGGCTTCAGCGGCCATCCTTTGGCCCAACTCGAGAGTCCCTTCTCTCTTCTGGCTGATGGGATAAGCACCCACTTTCAGCCAAAGATGGATCTCAGCCCATGGATGGAGCAGCTCTGGGACCCAAATAGAAGCACCTTGCAAATAACATTTAAAAAAGAAAAAAAAAGTTTACATATTTTATGTTTTTTTTGGACAGCCAGATATCTGGCACGAAACTACCCAGGCAGAGCTGGATGAAGGACAGGATAACCTGCAGGATGGAACACGGGCTCTCCAGAAGGTAGCCGCTTCCCACGACTGCGTCCCCAGGGCCTCTGTCCCAGATTCCCTGACACCGCAGGCCCACAAACCACCCAGGAGGAAACCCTTCGGACAACACCCGACCTGCGGGGCTGTCACAGCCATGGCTTCACGGCTGCTTCGGGAGGGGTGGTAGATCCCCGACACGCCCGAGATGCGTCGGCGGGGACTAACCACACCCGTCTGGGCACGTCTGAGGCCATGCTGTGTGCATTAGAGGCCCGACTCGTGCCAACAGCTTTGGGCATGGTGGTTGCCCCAGTCTGGTTCCCATTCCTAGAGCAACTCACCCATGAGCATCCACAGGAAGAGGGAGGAGGCCAGACTGCCGGGGCGAAGGGTACAGTCGGTGGGCTGGGGTGCGACGGCACAGAGGGAGGGAGGGGAAATCTCAGCACCTGCAAACTGTTAGACAGCGTGGCCTCAGTGGCTGAAATGTGGTGAGCTGAGGCCCAAGGTGGATCGCGTTACTGACTCCTGACAACCAGAGGAGTCTCAGAATTCAACCTGAATTCACGACGTGAATCAGATCGTCTTCTCGTACGACCCTGGGCTACAGCAGCACGGGGTTCCAGGTTGTCCCCTGGTGTCTGTCCCTGCCTCTCCTTTCCAGGAGATGGAAAGCCAGGTTCAAGAGCTGATCTCCAGAAAGGCCCAGGGGTCCGTGCGGGTTTGCAGCACCAGATCCCTAGGAGGCCAGCCCGCCTGACTCCAGGCCTCCCTCCCTCAGCATCTGGCCTCTTTGGACCTTCCCTCCAGGATGAGATGCACTCTGGTGGGGCCATAAGGCAGTGCAGGGACACCGCAAAGGTCAAGGCTGAGCCAGGCTAAGAGGAGGGGTCAACATGGGTTGGTCCACAGTGCCCAAGGGACATACACACACACACACAGACACACACCCAGGAGCCAGGGTGTGTGGCTGACAATCTTGCCTAAGTAACGTAAGCCCCTCCATCTGGCCGTCTTTATTTAAGATGTGACACGTAGGGACTTCCCTGGTGGTCCAGTGGTTAAGACTCCACACTTCCAATGCAGAAGGCCCAGGTCTGATCCCTGGTAAAGGAGCTAGATCCCACATGCCACAACTAAGACCAAGAGCAACCAAATAAAATACTTTTTAAATATGATACGTACTGGGGGGTAGACAAGGGGAAAGAGACCCTCTCCCCCATTCCCCTCCCTTGGAGCATGATTTTCTCCTCTAAGAGGACTACCTGCTAACCCTCCTGTTACAACTCTGGCATCTCCTGTCATAATGGTATCTCCCCAGATTCAGCAAATTAAGAAATATAGCATTCTATATAGATACACAGTACCAGGAATTTACCCTATGGGTAGGCCAACCAAAATTTTCCAAAATATCTTCATGGCAGCATTACTTTCAATAGCAAAATAACTGGATACAGTTAAATAAATACAGTTATTTATGGTCTGATACCAGAATCTGGCTGAGTACAAGGTTATGTATCCTAGGCATTACAACAAACAAGGAGTGGGGCAAGAAAAGCAATGCATCTCAGGCCCAGCTCCACAGAGCTCACAGGCCAGTGGAGGGGAGGTGGGCTAAGAATAGCCAGGCCGGACAGCTAAGTGAGCCTGGGAAGAACAGGCCTGCAGGCCTGGAGAGGAAAGAAATTTCCTAGCTGCTCTTGCTTCCACCTCTCCCCAGTCATATATGGTATCCTTTTTAAAAACTTTTTGTTTTATATTGGCATATAGCCAGTTAACACTATTGTGATAGTTTCAGATGGACAGCAAAGGGACTCAGCCATACATATACGTGAATCCACTCTCCCCCAAACTCCCTTTTCATCCAGGCTGCCACATAACACTGAGGAGACTTCCCTGTGCTACACAGCAGGTCCTTGCTGGTTACCCGTTTTATTTTTTTTTTATTTTTTTATTTTTTTTTAAAAATATGGAACGCTTCACGAATTTGCGTGTCATCCTTGCACAGGGGCCATGCTAATCTTCTCTGTATCGTTCCAACCCCAGTATATGTGCTGCCGAAGCGAGCACTGGTTACCCGTTTTAAATGTGGCAGTGTGTACATGTCCACCCCAAACTCCTTAACTATCCATCCTCCCCTGGAAACCATAAGTTTGTTCTCTAAGTCTGTGGATCTGCCTTGCAAATAAGTTCATTTGTACCATTTCTTTTTAGACTCGGCATGTAAGGGATGTCAACGGTGGGAAGATCTCCAGGTTATGAAGAACATGGTGTCAGCATGTAAGAATTACTCTGTGATTCCCCCTTTACTCCTCACGGAAATGAAATATTCCTTAAGCTAAAAAGTTCAACTATCAATAAACCATGTTTCCTTCTGAAGGAAACACTGCAGTCTAGGCCTGGGCTCAAGAATGTGTCATTTTAGTTATTACATTAACTATTTATTGTCTAGGCATTACATTGAAAAATCACCTGGGGGTAATGTTTAAAGCCCTAAACTTAATAAGACAATAAACGCTTCTTATCTCACATAGTTTCTCCAGGCCAGGAATTTGCGAGCAGGTCCAGGGGTTCTTCGTGAGGTTGCAGTCACCAGGAGGTGTGACTGGGGCTGGAGACTCCGTTTCCAAGGTGGGCAAGGGGCCTAAGTTCATCTCCATGTGGCCTTCTCCAGCAGGCTGCTTGAGCAGCCTCACAGCATGGCCGCCAGCTGCCTCCAGAGAAAGTGATGCCAGTGAAAGTGGGATGAGAGCCAGGTGTCTGGTATGTCCTGGCCTTGGAAGTTGCACACCACCATTTACATAATGTCCTACTCGTGACACAGGTCATTTCTATTGAGTATGAGAGGGGATCACTCAAGGGCATGCATTCCAGGAGGCAGAGATCATTGAGGGCCATCTTTTCTTTTTTGACTGTGCCATGTGGCATGCAGGATCTTGGTTCCGTGGGATCCAAGCACAGGATCGAATCCATGCTCCCTGCAGTGGAAACGTGGGGTCTTCAACACCCCAAGGGAAATTCTCATTGGGGGCCATCTTGAAGACTGGCTACCGTAGTAATTACCATTCATAATCAATAACACCAAGCACCACCACCTCTGACTCTACTCCACCCACCACTGGCCCCCAGTACCCCCACCTGCCCCACAAAGACTCCCACTTGCTACCATCTCTCAAAGCCCTTTTGGAACAGAAGAAAGCATAAGTTAACGTATTCACTTTAATAAAACAGTGCCCACCTATCATCCTGTATTAAAGGTCCCAGGGGATCTGACACTCTCTCTTGTCTTGATTCTACCATTTCTCTTCCACCACCCCATGTTTCAGCCATCTGCAATGACCTGAAGACCCCTAAATATGGATGGTCACCACCCCACTCCCAGCTGTGTATTTGTTAAAACTAGCTGTGTGACCTTTGACAGGTTTCTTAACCTCTCTGGGCTTCTTTCTCCTTATCTGTAAAATGGGGGCTAATAAAGTAGCTGCCTCTCAGAAGTGTTACGAGGATAAAATGAGACTCCATGTGTCAAGTACTTAGAATGCACCTGGCATGGAACAGGCGCTATTAATCTTCCCATTCCTGTTACTCTATCAACATTGTATCCTTCTGGAATCCCCTCTCACCAGCTCTGCTTATCAACATCCTACCCCTGGATCTTCTCACCTCCCCAGGCAGGAGTGAGACCCCACTCCCCTGCTTTTCCAGAGCCCATTTCCACTTTCCTCAGCCTGGTGACATTCTGCCTTACAATGCACAGTCCCCATTCTCCCCCACTCCTCAACCCACACCCACTAAAATGTGAGCCCCTTGGCACTGTCTCCAGTCCTTAGTGCACAGTGGGAGTGCATGTGATTTACCCTCATTAGATGATCAGTAAGCATGTGCTGAAAAGTCATTAGAGGGGTTTCTTTCATGTAGTCCAGTGGGTAAGACTTCCCCTTCTAGTGCAGGGGGTGAGGGCTCTATCCCTGGTCAGGGAGCTAAGACCCCACATGCTTCCTGGCCAAGAAACCAAAACACAAAACAGAAGCTGTATTGTCACAAATTCATTAAAGACTTTAAAATAGTTCACATTAAAAAAAAATTTTCTTTAAAAAAAGTCATTAGAGAACTGAATTTCCCTTAAAAGGTGAAACTTTTGTGCTACTTCCATTTTCCTAGAGCCCATTTCTTCAGTTATAAAAAGGATAAATCATTCTTTAAATCTACATAAATTTTACCATTTTAACCCTTTTTGAGTGTACAATTCTGTACATTCAACTCACAATTATTGTACAGTCATCACCATCATCCTTTTCCATAACCTTCTGTCCCATTAAACAGTAACTCTCCACCTTTCCCTCCCCGTAACCTCTGGCAAACACCATTCTACTTTCTTTCTCTGTGACTTTGACTCTTCTAAGTACTTCATATGAGTGGAATCATACAGTGTTTGCCTTTCTAAGTCCAGCTTGTTTCACTTAGCATGAAGCATTAGTCACCAAGTCATGTACTACTCTTTGAGACCCCATGGACTGTAGCCCACCAGCCTCCTCTGTCCATGGGATTTCCCAGTCAAGAATCCTGGAGTGGGTTACCATTCCCTTCTCCAGGGGATCTTCCCGGCCCAGGTATCAAACCCAGGTTTCCCACATGGTAGACAGATTCTTTACCATCTGAGCTACCAGAGAAGCCTCCTGGTATCTGATAATGTTTATTATTTAAAGCTCACTTAGCATATCTTCAAAATTGTAGCATGAATCAGATTCTTTCCTCTTTAACCCTGAATAATATTATTTTGTAGGTATAGACTACATTTTGTTATCCATTCATCAACTGATGGACATTTGGGTTGTTTCTACCTTTTGGCTATTGTGAATAATGCTGCTATGGCAGACCTTGCTTTCAGTTATTTAGGATATAAACCCACAAGTGGAATTTCTGGATCATACAGTTGTGCCATACATACTGTGTTTTTCACAGAATTTGTACCATTTTACATTCCCACCAGCAGTACACAAGTGTTCTATTCCTTTACATCCTTGTCAATATTTCTTTTCTGATTTTTGGAGAAGAGCCATCTTCATGGGTATAAAGTATGTAAGTCTTATCCTCTAGTGGCTTTTAATTTTTATTATTTAAACCTCCAGCTCAAATGACAATATCACCAGGAGGAAAGGACACTGAAGTCCAGTCATGACTCCAGAAGCAAATACCCCACTTAGCATCCAAAGTGAAAGTGAAAGTCGCTCAGTCATGTCTGACTCTTTGCGACCCCATAGACTATACAGTTCATGGAATTCTCCAGGCCAGAATACTGGAGTGGGTAGCCTTTCCCTTCCAACTGAGCTATGAGGGAAGCCCTACTTAGCATCCAAAGCAGATTCCAAAGCCAGCACCAGCTCGGTCACCTGCCCCTGTGTCTCTTTGGGACGAACAGACCACACACCTGTCTCTATGTGTGGCCTCCGTCTCTTCTCTCCCTGGAGGATTTCAGGAGGAGAAGAAAATGATCGCCCCAAATGTAGAAAGGAGAGTGATCTAAAGATCGATGATTCCCCAGCGAGACTTGTCTGAGACCAGTTCCTGAACAGAGCTTGGAGGGTAACTTTCATAAGAAAGAAGACGCTCTTCTAAGACCAGTTTGGAAAGTGCAGTTCCAGAGGCTGGCAAGTCCAGGTCACAGTGACTCAGCTTTGCCTGGTGCCCTGAAGCCTGTCAGACAGCTCCAGAGCGTCCCTCCATTTGCATTCTTCACTCCAGGTGAGCTGACTCTACTGGGCATGCTCAGGGTCTCCCGGAAGTCCTCAAACAAGAGACCCTGTGACGCAGTGGTTGACAAGCCTTGGCTCCCATCTCTGCCTTGTCTCTGGCCAGAGGGACAGGAGGAACTACTTCAACTTTACGAGTCTATGCGAAGGGAGAAGGCAGGGAGCAATGTCATGACCCAAGTGTACCATACCACACCTTCCCTTCCTACTCACAGCTGCAAGTATATACGACAGCCATTCTGCAAACAACCTATGTGTCCAACAAGAGAGGACTGAGTAAATAAAAGTATGTCCATATGATGGGATATTGTACAGCCATTAAAAATGATGCTGACAATGTTCGGAGTTGAACATTAAAAGGAAGTCTACAAAATGCCATGCGCAATTTTATTTTTGTAACACAGGTAAGTACATGTGTCTATACATAAAAGAGGTTTTGGAAAATAGCCCTGAAAGAAGTAAGAGTAGATTTTTTTTTCTGGATGAGAGAGACTGAGTGAGTTTTCCCTTTTCTTCTTTTTACTTCTATTTTTAAAAAAAGAAAAAAAAATATCGCTTTTGTAATAAGAGATAAAAGTCTGTTTTACAATTAGCCCCATACCTAGTAAATGTCAAATGTGGGATTTGAACCTATATTGCTCTCTAGGACACCATGCTGATTTCTGTCCCAGCAGCAAATGTCTGCTCTTGAGTCTCTGTTCACTTTAGGATGATCTCTTTCCCAGGGGGACACCCGCCTCCCCCACCAGCACCACGCCTCACTGAATGACCCTGCTCATAATTTCAAGTACTTCTGCAGGTCTCAGGAGGTTTCATAGGTTGATAAAACCTGGTTTCATCACTCTGCTAGTGGCCTATTCTAAATTATTGGCTAAACCAGTCTCAGCTTTTTTGCTTATACACAGTAAGCCCTAATCACCATTTCACTTGGACATTAAAAAGCCACTCCCTAGGCCACCACACCTGTTCCATGCTGCCTCCAGACCTCTTCCACTAAGCATGAGTGCCAAAGCCAAGAATGGGAATGACCAAACGGTTAAAGTAAGATATTCCCATTTCTGAGTCTATCAAGGTGTCTTAGCAAATTTCCTCTTTAATTTACGTAATTTCGGTTCGCATCACCTCCCTTCCCAAGAGGCTTTTTTGTATCAAACATAAACGGGAAATACGAGCCAGTACTCTCACCTTTGCCAAAGCCTAAATGAAATCAAATAAAGAACAGTAATAAAATAAAATAAATGATGGTCATCACCTTGCCACAGCTATTTCACAGTAACAAGGTCTGACAAGTATTAATTCACAGAGCAGCCATATACATGCCCAGACTATAGGCAGCGAAATTCACTTCCCAGTCCTGTGAACTAAGAATGTTTTTATCCCAAAGAATCTTCAGAATTCAAGTCTATGAAATTTGACCTGTGCAGCGTCTGCAAGAATAAAATTTCACCAGGGAAGGGATTCAGATAGAAGTCCACTGACGGAGGGTTCCACTTGGAATTCTCAGTTTTTAAGAAAGAAGCAAACCTTATCACAAATCCAGGAACACTTTGCCACCAAGAGTGGAAAACAGAACCACTGGAAAATCATGCACTCACAAAAAGATGCTAAACCCCTAAAATCTTTAACTTGGGCAGTAAGGAGTCCGTTTTATGTTTGAAGAGCAAGCCCTTTTCTGGCATGAACTCTTGCGAATTTCAAGGGGACCTCAGAACGTAGAGCAGTGATGCCTTCAGTTAGAAAACTCACCCTGGGTTCAGCAGAGTGGGGAGGGTGAGCTTCATTGGACCTAGGAATTCCTGGGAAAGAGCTTATCCTACAGGAAATGAGAAGCAAGCTGCAGACCTACTGTGTTACAATGATGGGTCAGTGTGGGAAAGGAAGACTGTCTACTACTCAGATGGTCATCCAGCCCAGCCAGGGAATTGATGTCTGAATTCTAGGAATAAGAAGCCAACAGAAAGAGGGAGTAAAAATGAAAAGAGCTAAGAGGAAAATGATGTTAGCTTCACTAGAAAGCTGATGAGAAAAACTTCTCAAAGCATCATAAGAGTTCTTTAAATACTGAAAGCATAAACTAGGCCTGCTCTGTCACTGAGGCACAAACAGTAGGGCTAATATTAAAGGAATGAATGAACTCGGGGGACAGGACTGCCTGCAGATGCACTGGAAAAATGGACAAGACTTCACGTGTGGCGTTAGCAGTGGTAATTGACCAATTAAAAGTAGGACGCAAGGAAAATGGTGGACTCTTGATTGTAGCTGAGATGACTGGAGTGTAAGTATTCGTGAGACACCTCTGATCGCTCCCAGAATGAGCTGGAATGAGTCCAAATGGGTGGAGCGTACATAGAACCGGTGGAAGGAGACTTAGAGCAAGGAGGTCATTACTCTTACTAAGACCTTCTGGTTGGTACCATCCCCGCTTGGCAACAAGGTTGTACACACACCCGCCCTCACTAGATCAAAGACTCAGTTGGTTTCTACTGGGAGTTTATCAATAGAGGAACCCAGATGCCAAGTCAATCGGTTTTAATGAAGCACCTCCTAAGATGTATTCTGAGATTGTTTGGCTTTGATGATGAGTGAGAGCTGTCAGAATCACAGCTGGGAGGATGGGGAGAGGAAGGTCATTTATGTGAAAGAGAACTTAGTCACATCAAGACTGAAAACAGGCAGAATAATCCAAGATCCTCTTCTTCTAGACCCTTACTTCTTTATCAAGCAAGGGCCTGACCTCTCTTCCTTTGTTAGGGCCAAGTCCTGAAATGATTGGGTCATAGGCAAGTTTTTCTTTCTTTGATACCTGCTTCTATCTCCCACCCTCCCCAAACTCATCCCAAGGAGTCTGAATACCTGAAATATCAACTGGAATTTGCAAATTCATAGAAGATTCTAAGTAGTGTAAAATTTCTCCACACTCATAGGAATGGAACTTTAAATGGTAGGAATTCCATGGAGACAGCAGTGAGAAAAAAGTGGAATGATGAGCACAAAAGCTTCCCAGGTGGTTCAGCAGTAAAGAATCCACCTGCAATGCAGGAGCCACGGGAGATGCAGGTTCAATCCCTGGGTCGGGAAGATTCCCTGGAGGAAGAAGTGGCAACCCACTCCAGTATTCTTGCCTGGAGAAGCCCATGGACTGAGGAGTCTGGCAGGCTACAGTCCTTGGGGTTGTAAATAATCGAACACGGCTGAGTGACTAAGCAGTAAAGCAATGCAAGACCATAGGATCCAACAGGAAGACCTGAGCTTCCAGGGCTTTGTACCCTAAGGATTAGAAACGTGAGCTCAAACATTTAGTTCTAGGTGTTGGTCTGCACCACTTTAGAGTAAAACAGATCCGAAACCAATCAGGCTGTGTTTTACCTGGGTAAGTGGCTTTCAGCCTCAATTTGTTTTCTGTAAAATGGGGACAATGAACTTCTGAGAGTTGTTGGGAGACACGAGCACAGTGACTGGTCCACAACATTATTCTCCGTATTGATAACATTGTTCCCCTCCCCGACCTTCTGACATCCACATCTCACATTTCAATTCAAACTGTTTCCTAACAGAGGAGACGAAGTGAAATCTCTCTCCTGGCCTTGCCCCCTTAATGATATCAGAACATGTCAAGATCCTTTTGATCACAAGTGACAGCTACCCAAGTCAAACTGGCCTAGGCAAAGTAGGAATTTACCTGTTCATCTAATCAATTCTTTTAGGGGTGGTATCACTTTATGGCTTTCAGGCATGGCTGGATCCAGGGGCTTTTGTACTATCATTAAGACTTTGTTCTTCTAGCTGAACTTCTTTAGTCTATTTTTCTCTGCTTCAACCATACTATCTGCACGTTGGTTTTCTTGGCAACTTCTTAAGCCAGCAATCTCTGCATTAAAAGAAAGGCTCTATTTTTCCAAATAATTATAGAAGTTCTGAAACCAATAACTGGCCAGGATGATGGGATGCTCTAATTGACCTGGAGACAAATGGACTAAATCACTGGGGAGGGGTGTCTCTCCCTGAGGAAACTGGAATTGTATTAACGGAAGAGGAAATGCTATTGAGGCATAAACAACAGAGGTATATGATCAACCTCTTGAAAGAAGGAAACATCAAGAAATGAAGGAATTCCCAGATTTCCATGCAGAGGCTGAAGAATATGCCCAACTCTCTCCAGTACTTGTCATGAGATATGAAATAGAAGGAAACAGAATCGAAGTCTCCAAGAGTATAATATCCACCAATAAGAATTACAATTTTACTCCTGAGAAACCAAAAGCTTAAACTAAGACTTCTAGAAGGGAAAATGTATTGGTCAAACCCATATCAAAGGAAGGGAAGAAAAAAAGAAGGAAAAGGGAAGAAAAAGCATACATGGGCCATCAGGTTTTGGGTGATCAGATTCTGTTTCCCTGGGATCTATTAAAATGTTTCAAACCAAAAAACATATACTATGTTTATTGGCTCCAAAATTCAAAAAGAGAACCATGAAATTGAATAGGTGTTCAATTAAAATGTCTGCAAAACTTAATATTATGTCAACTTTGTTAATGGCTAAATTTGGTATTCATAAAAATTCCATTACGTAGGACAACAGTTTGAAAGGTAGGTCTTTCTCTCCACAGGGATTCCTAGGTACATGTGATGATTGCCAGGAAGTCTTAGCCATCGTCAATGAAATGAGGTACCCATGGCCAAGTCATTGCAAAGGCGAAATGATTTTTAAAAATCTTGTCAACAAAGACTTCCCTGGTGGCCCAGTGGTTAGGACTTCACCTTCCAGGGCAGGGGGCTCAGGTTCGATCCCTGGTCGGGGAATAAGATCCCACTGTGGGCACCTAGGACCCAGTGCAGCCAAAAATAAATAAATACATATTTTTAAAAAATATCACGTCAACAATCTTAGCGACGATGAGAGAGGTAGGTACATTTGAATACGTGTGATGTGATGGGGGAGTCTCCAAAAGTAGGGGTGCCCACGTGTCAAAATAGCACAGCACTTGGGCCACCTTGGAACCAGGGAGGCAGCAGCCAGGGGAATTCTGCTCGGTACCATCCCCCAGGCCCCTTCGGGTGGCCCAAGTCCTGCCCGGCTCCCAGCGCCTCCCTGGCTAAGCCCCTTACCTCTCTTTTAAGTTTCTATCATAGCAACAGCCCCAGGGCCAGATCCCTAATTGCCAGCTTCTTCTAAGTGCCAGGAAAAAAAAAAAACAACCCTCTCCCACCCTCCCCCCACTCCCCAACACAAGCCCAGGGGGTCAGGCAGGTTCAAAAGGTGAAATAAATGAATCTTTACACATTATAAGGACCCAAGCAACATTCTCTGTGGCATTAGTGCCTGAAATGGCAGCAAGTAAAAGCAGGTGTGCCGGGCGCCCTGTCAGCTAACGACACTGATAAACCTGCCATGCCCGGTTCTGCTTCATTTCAAACAGACTGCTGGAAAAAAAAGGAGGGGGAAGCCAGAGCAGAAATAATTGCTGGAGCTTCCAGTGAGCTGAGAGCCTGCAGGCAGAGATCAACGCTCCTGATTTCATCCTCTTCCTTTTATTTCTATAACCTTAAACGTTCTGCTATTATAAAAGTCATCATGTCAGCTTTCTCCCCAGCCTCTCCGGCTGCCCATTTTCAAATTGTATCAATTGGTAAGGCTTTGGGGCTGTAGGATTTTCATCTTGATTTATGGTTCCTGTGCTTTAAAGATGAAGCAAACTCAACTAGCCCGACTCCAGCATGGAGCCACGCTGTCCTGGGTGTGTGTTTGGAATCAGACCCTCCCCAAATGGTGCAGAAAACGAGGGGAGGCTTGGTGTCTGTCTCTTCTTTTCTTTCTTTAAAAATAATAGATCATTAAAGCATGTGGCAAGTGGATAGCATTTGTCAAGAGTCTCTGGTTAAAGTGGGTGGAGGGGAAGTCTTTGATTCTTAGCAGTAATTTGGGTCTGGGGCAGCAGGCTTTCAGTTCATGAGGCTATTGATAAACTATTGATGACCACTGGCTTCAAAACTGGAGAAGTCGGAAATAAGAGGAAGTGCAGACAGAGCGGGGACCTCGCAGTGGGTTTCCTTCTGAACCACCACTTTCTAAGTAAAGAAAGAAAGGGGCCAAGAAACAAGGGCTCAGCTGGCCTTTTTAACCAGAGGAGTGCATACATGGCAAAGAAAAAATAAATTTAAAAATACAAGCCCGAGCTGCCGATTTTGGAAAGTCCACAGACTTGCTTTCTAAGTACACGTGGCGGGGTCCCTAGAGAGTGAGTTACGAAAATGTTGGCCTGCATCCTTGGGGGGGCTGCAGAGCAAGCAGTCACCTCCACAGCTCTCTTCACGCACTGCCCATCGGGAACACTGGCCTAAATGAACTACTTGGCTTGGTTACGTAGAAAAGTCTGCCCAGGTTCCACCTGTCACTCAACAGCCCCACCAGGGCAGCAGGCAGTAACTAAGATAGGAAACAGGAGGAGAAAGAAGGGGTTACAACAGATGCAGAACCAGGAGTTGACTTCTCCATCAGGCTCCCACGCAGCATCTTTGGAGCGCGTTTGGAGCTGGGGGTGAGCTGGGTGCAGTGCAGTCGAAGCAGGAGGAAGACTGCTGTGGATGAATCTGGAAACCGTGGGTCAGACTCAGGGGCCTGTGGCCCAGATGCAGCCAAACACAGGTCTAAATTAATCAGACACATGCACTGAGCATTTATCAATGGGACTCTCGGGGTGGAGGTGGCAAAGACGTACGAGGCCCCATCTATGAATTTCCCCAGGAAGGATGATGGCGGCTCCCTGTAGTCCCTTCCCTAATTCTTTCCAATTAATCTCAGCGTGCAGATTACCGGCCTATTGAGTAACAGCATTACCTTTCAGAGCCTCCAAAAATCACTCTTTCCCGAGACTTTAAGCCTCTTTCAAAGGCTGCTAACAAGGGAGGTGGCTCTCCAAGGCCCAGGTAAAGCTGTGACAAGAAATAAACCTCAGTCTTGAAGGAGAAAGAGAAAGGGAGAGGGGGGAGGTTGGGGAGAGAGAGAAAGAAAAAGGGAATGCTAATTGCTCCAGGGATGCTGACAGCTTTGACAGAAGGTGTCTTCATTGAGAAATTGCGATCTGAAGCTCCCCCCTCCTTGTTCCTTCAGAAACCGGAGGAGAGAGGCACGGGGGAGCCTGACAGGAAGTGAGGATTCTGGGACTTCAAATACACAGATTAGAAAAAACAAGCAACATCTGCAAACAGTAAGTACTTATTTATATTTTATGGAGTGTGTGCTTGGGATTCTGACAGGTTTTTAAACAGAGACCATATTAGGCCCACTCAGAGGCGAGAATGTCCCTTTTAAAAATGCATTACCCCGCTGCTCGGGCAGGTCGGCCGGGCTCCGCTGGCCTCAGGTGAGCGCTGACCCCTCCCGACCTGGTCTAACGAAACACACATGCGGGGCTGCGCGATGGAACCGTTTAGGGCCCCTCTCTCAAGGTCAGCGCAGGCGGGCGCTGGAGGGTTAGTATTCAGCAGGCTTCTCCCTCAGCTGACAGAGCCGCTTTGAACTTTTCCCTTTTGAACAAATCGGAAGGGAAACCGCCAAGAAACAAGTGCTGGGAATCATAGCAAAGAGTGTGCGGCAACTAAATAAATAAGCCGCAAATAAATAAATAAGTGGCCAGCCGTGCGTCCCTGGGAAAATAAAAGCATCCTTCTCAGATTTCCAGTGTTCCCGTGCATGGGGTGCCTACGAGAAACTTTAAAATAAAAACAATAGGAGAAACCTGCTATCTTTTTTTTTTTTCCCCTCCCCCTCTGAAGGATGAACCCTTTATTTTTGACAACAAATAAGAAGCAGTTGGCAGGTATGGTGTGCTGTGCACCATGAAATATTTAGTAAGGCAATAACGACTCCCTGGACAGCTTAAGAAAACCACGATTCTATTCAGAGAGAAAGGCACGAACAAACAGAGGGGGGAAAATACAAAGAAAGATAAAGGAAGCCCTTTCATCCGGACTTCCTGTCCAATAAGGCAGCCAGGCTTGATCCATATGTTTTGAGAAAAATCAAAGTGTCACAACTATCCAAAATGTCAATAGCTCCGGTAAGGAATATTGTCTAACATTTTCTATTACACCGTTCAAGAATTTGCCTCCCAGCGCAATTTGGAAGAAAAAACTCTTTTATTTCGAAAACACTCAAAGAAAAGAGAGGAGGAGGGGGAAGGAAAAAAATCAGAACAAGGCGCGTTTCAGTGCTGTGTGTAATACAATAATGCTCTGGGCTCCCAGACCATCCTGAAAGCCGATCCTTTGATGAAAGTGAGTTCTTCTCCACACCTCTCATAGGTTCCGTTCTTTCATCGCAGACACTCTTGCAAAGGCACTTCCTGGACAGTTGCATGTAACGGAGCAATCTCCATGCAGAGGGAAACCAGAGACACCAAACTTTCAGCACCCTTAATATTTGGTTTCCCTTGTAGTTGAGTTGGTAAAGAACTTGCTTGCAATGCAGGAGACCCGGGTTCGATTCCTGGGTTGAGAAGATCCCCTGGAGAAGGAAATGGCAACCCTCTCCAATATTCTTGCCTGGAGAATCCCAAGGACAGAGGGGCCTGGCGGTTTACAGTCCATGGGGTCGCAAGAGTTGGACACAACTTAGCGGCTAAACCACAACCACAATATTTGGTTAATTCTGCAGCATGATTTCAGAATTAATTCTGGAAGACTCTCCTGGCTCCTCTACACACCAAGTGTCTGGGCCATTGGGTGACCTACTTTATTTAGAAGGGGATGGGGGAAAGGACCCTGACATAGAAGCAGACAATTGATGCCTGCCTTGGCAACATGTAAACAAAATCCATGCACCTTGCCCTGGGGATCACCTTGGCAGTATCTAGTTTGACAGAATTTGCCATTCAGCATCTCCTGGACCGGCAGCCTCAACATGCTAGAAATTCTAGAGGGAAAAATCACACCTGAATGACTGCTGTCTGTGGCCTGTGGAATCCTAAATAGAATGAAGCAGGCCTCTGACAATCAATATTACTGACATACTAATCTCTGTGAATAAACCGTTGTGCACTTTAAGGCTGTCCCAGTCCTCCCAAATAATCATTTAAATGCAGTGGAGGCCCTTGCGCCAGTGTGTGGGTAGTTTTCCTGGTCATCTGCCTGTGGGTAGCACTCAGATTGTCCAGAGGGATTTGATTTCCTAAAATAAAATCATACAGGAGGCTCAACTTTGCTCCCTGAATCCCCTCTCTACTAGGACTTTCCCTCTGCTTCAGAACAAACATTTGCAAATGCTGAGAAGATTTAACCTACTTAACAGAGGGAGGAGTACAGAGGAGGGCAGGTGGTGGTAGTCTACATCTTTGCCCACACTCAGAGATTATCAGGGCTTCCCAGGAGGCTCAGCGGTAAGGAATCCACCTGCCATGCAGGAGACACGAGTTCAATCCCTGGGCTGGGAAGATTCCCCAGAGGAGGAAATGGCTACCCACTCCAGTATTCTTGCCTGGAGAACCCCATGGTCAGAGGAGCCTGGTGGGCTACAGTCCATGGGGCCGCAGAAGAGTCAGACACGACTTTGCAAATAAACAAGAACAGTTTATCAGGAATAGTTTGGAAGCATGCGGCCATGTCAAGGTTTCAAAATTCTAGCCTGTTTTTTCTTAAGGAATGGGACGGGCACACAATACATCTAAGAATTCCCAAAGATTCCTAAATTTGCGGGTGGAGGGACTCATATCCAGGGCTAAAATTCACCCAGTGAACACCAATAGTAAATATTGGGATATTTTGAACTAGCTGATAAACAGTCATTTTAACCCAAGCCCTGTGCTGCCCATTGCCCTAGCCTTTCCCCAGAACCTCCTCCCTTCCCTTAATTCAGCACCTAAAGGGTTAACAGCTGGCAAAGCAGGAGAACCTCCAGGACATCTCTGCCACGAGCTGATTGGTGAGGGCCACTGCCCACCCCACGCCTGTGTTAGATATTTTGATATCACCCGAGCTTAGCTCTAGCACATCCATTGCCCAGTCTGAGGTCACTCAGCCTTGGCGAGTTCCTGCAGAATTTCTTCAGGAGAACAAGAAAAACAGCAGACAGACAAGGCTTTTCTGAGCTCTCACCTCCTTGGGACCAGGTCTCTGACTGCCCTCCATCTGAGCCATGGGTGGAGGTTTCAGAACCCTCATGTACATAGAGAAACCAGGCAAACCCCTACTGCGTCTTTCCCAAGTCACGAGCAGTAAACAGCAGCAGAAATCAACAGCCACAAGGGTATAATTGTCATTAGTATGTAAATTTTAAAAGCTCAGTCAAAAATATCAATACCTCCCACTTAATTTATTACTATATAAAGATGGATGGTAGTGAAACATGGCATTGATTTTCAGAGCCCTTTAAAAGAAAAAAACAGCAAGGAAGAAAATAGTCAAAGACAACTTAACACAAAATGCTGTGTCTCAGAATTAATCATTGTGCTTTTTTAAACACACACACGCTTCCCCAAACACTGTACCAACAGCCTGTGTGGTTCGATTTTGCTCAATTGCCTTTTCTGAAAATGAAGAAACGGCATAGACCGTTTATGTAAAGAGTGCTCTCAGAATGGATTAGAGGTAAAGACGGGTGAGCATTTTTACTGTATCGACAGCACACCATTAGGCAGCCACACTCCAGCCTGGCCACTGAGAGGAAATCGAAGAGAATAGTTGCCTGGCTGGGCTGGGCAGGGCAGCCTGTCAGCTCCCCGTCCCCGGCCGGCTGGGCTGGTCACCGTCCCTCCTCCTCCTGCCTGGTATAATTACACCATCACCCTCATATGTACCAAAGTGTTAGTAGAAATCGTCATGACCACTAGATAAATAAGTGAATTCATCACCGTCAGGTTTAAAACTGTTCCAGGGAGCCCATAAGCCGGGGAGATGTGTTTGTGTCTGAAATGACGCGGCACTCAGAACATCATCGTTCGGTGTGCGGTTAAAGGATGGGTCATGTCTCCGCTTTTGACATTTGGAGGTGTTTGCATTTATCCAGAGGGAGAAGAGGGGTGGAGAGGAAAGATGGTGAGGGAGCAAAAAAGGAAAAGAGAGTGATAAAGATGTAGAGACGTATTGATTTGGGAAATGTCTGTGCCGTCAAGCCACTCATTTTGTTTTGTTTTTCGGGAACTGTGGCTCTGCGTCTTTGAACAGTCTCCTGATTAAAGCAAGTGAGCCTTTTCTGTAGCCTGGAGAGGGGTTACATCTCTCTACATCTCCTGGAGAGCTAAGATTTCCAAAAGGATAGAAATGTCCATGTTTTAAAGTAAGAAGATAAGGATATTGCCTGCCTCGTGTTTCCCGGATTCCAGAGCACGCTCTCTTTCTCTTGCTCTCTTTAACAAACCCTGTGAACTATGGATGATTGTCTTGGGCTTTATTATGGCATCTGGGGAAACATTTTTTTTATAGAGCTGTTCCCCTCGTAATCAGGCTACAAGCCAAGGGCAGTACCTCACATTCATCAGACTAGAAATATGCACCTTTAGAAGAAACATTTTGTGAAGAGAACCCGTGTCTCCAATAAGGGTTGTTCAGCAGGAACCGTGCTATCGGGCTGATATTGCTAATTTATCGAGATGCTTCTACTGTCTTGAGCAGGGACATCGTTCTCTTCCTCACTTTGCTTACCAAGTAGAACTGTGGTTCCCAATGAACATCCGGTTGCTGGCTGTCTTCTTGCTGTAATTGGATTTAATTCATTATCTTTCATTTCAATAAAATCACAGGAAAACACAAGGATGAAAACATGTAGGCTAATTGCTTATGGAAATTCAAGTGCTGTCCTCGGTATAAATTTACCCCTTGCACGAAGAAGACACAGTTGTGTCATTATCCTGGAATTTTTACAACAATATGTAATTATAGAGAGGAGCAGGTGTAATTAGCCAGTCTTTCCACAAAGCAGGTAGCATTCTTGGTTAAATATTTACAGCTGCGCAAACAGCCGGTAATAATGAGAGTTTTCTCAGGTACACGTTACAGAGCATCCAACAAATATTATGAAAAGTGGTCATTATCAGCCAGGCAAGCACTGCTTTGCCTTTTTGCTGGTAAGAGATGCTTCTGTGCAGTTTGCAGGACAGGAATCCAGGCTGAATCAGCAGTGTAGTTTCAACAGGGATGAAAACACAGAAGATCACCTCTCCCCTTGTTGCTGCCGAGAGGAGCAATTAAAGCTGCATATTTAGAGATGACATCAGCTAGGACTCCTGCACACAGAGAAAGAATGAATCGCGCTTTTTTCCCCTTCCTTCTTCCCTTGTTCCCTTTTCTGTCCAAAGGAAACCCACGGCAAACTGCCAGAGATGCCGAAAGCTGCAGGCTCGCAAACTCCAAACAGCTCACCAAGGGTCAGCCTGACCTGCAGCTGTCGCACAAAATAAAATCAATGCAGCCCCCAGTTCTGTGCAAACACCCTCTGTGGCTCTTTATTACCAAATGATATGAACTTTGACCCAACCTGAGCAAAATTTAATATTTTCTCCCAAATATTTAAAAAATTCATTCTGGGGCGCGAGAGGAGTCAGGCAGTCTGTGAGCCGTAATTTGACATCTGAATTATTCTGAGGCTAATACGGAAAGCTATCCACAAGCTTATTTGGAGATGTGTCAATCAAGATATACTTGTGCAGGGAAGATGGACGCAGGCTTAGGATTGCAGATAGCTTTCTGGGAACCGCAAAATAAAAGGAAGACGAGCTCTGATGAATATGTTACGTCTTCATTCTTGACGATGACATATTTTTTTTTCCTTGAGAGAAGAGTACAAACCTAGGAGATAGGTATCCCAGGGATGTGCTTTTTTTCCCACACCTGTAAAAACACTTTAACGTTTATTAAAAATGATAACCATAAACAACAAACACGGTGTCAAAACTCGCCTCTGCTAATTTCAACACGCTGATTAAGATTTTAAGCAACGCTTCTAAATTAGACTGTCAGGCGGCCATCCTCGAATGCAGGGTTGGGGTTCTGATCTCACGCGGGATTGAGCCAGCAGCCTTTCTGCGTGGATCGCCAGCCGGGCTGAGCGACTTTCAATGTTCTTTTCATTCATTTTCGATGAGATGTGGGTGAGTCAATTAGCCCCGATTGTCCCTGAGATGTGGCCCAAAATAAAGCGGTGGGGCTCTGATCTCCTCCTCCCGGAGGTATTTCCCAGCTGACAAGTAACAATGTTAATTACCCATTGTTGTGATCTGAAAGACACTGGAATTTTAATTATGTAAATTCGGAGCCATTTTGTTCAAAATCAGCGGACTGTTTTTCCTTAGAGGGAAATGTAGTCCCTGTTTGGAATCTCGGCACACTTAACTGCAAGGCATGGGATGTGGCAGAGAAGAGTCAACTCCATCCTGGCCTGAGCAACCTGGGGATGACTTATTTCCCAAGAGACAAAGAAGAGGACATTATCTCCAACATCCCGTTTCTCCTGACATCCTTCTTCGGAGGTTCTGACAGCCAGCTTGCTTGGCCATGTCTGCTATTGCAGAGGGTGTCGCTAATGGATGACTTTGCAGTAGGCAAACACCTCCAACTTCAATACCTGTGAGGGTTAAACTGTTACCAAACAGAAACTACATCAAGCACCTCCAATAGGTGCCTCAAAGAAGTTGGCAATGTTTCCTGCTAACTACTAACTCTACTTAGAAAAATTTTGCCAGCTGGAAAAATCAAATCAGAATCATAGTTCTTGTAGAAGATGTAGAGAATTCAGGAACCCTCCTCCCATTTCCCAGGAGAACACTTTATTCCAACATGATGTTCCCCATGGCTGTTCCTTCATCACTTCATCATCCCCTACATCATTAGGGATCTGTCAACTATCCAAGAGGTCCATGGTATCCAAGGAGAACATGTGGGTGTTTATGGGGATCAAGTTGAACTTGATCTCAAGTTGGACCTGCTCTCCCAGGGTTATAAGGTGGTGTCTCTCAGAGGCTTGGGAAAACTAACAGGATGGGGAGGGATCATGAAACTCAGCTAGAAAGGGATATAAAATGTTTATTATTATATTAAGATGCACAGTGATATATTATAACTAGAATTTAAATCTATTGATTTAAAGATGAAACAGGAGACTTGAAAGAAAATGTTTTCCTGGAGTTTAATACCTAACACTTACCTGCATCATATCCCAAACCCTGGGAGGCTGGGTGAAGGATGGTTCAAGTTTATTCTCCTTTGCTTTGAAAAGGTCTGGTATGCCTGGGCCCTCAAAGAGTTTATGATCTGGTGCCTTTTTTTCCTGCTTCCTAGTATGATAAAAATGGCCAGTAGCACTCCTCCTAACCCCACGAATGGGACAATCAATCCAGACATTGCCAAATCACCGGGTGTATGGATGGAGGCCACAAAACCACCCTTGGTTGAGAACCAGTGCTCTAGATGCAGTTCAATGTCTTTAACTCTTGCTTGTTGTTCAGTTGCTAAGTCATGTCCGACTCTTTGCAACCCCATGGACTGCAGCATGCCAGGCTTCCCTGTCCTTCACTGTCTCCCAGCAAATGTCCGTTGAGTCAGTGATGCCATCCAACCATCTCATCCTCTGTTGGCCCCTTTTCCCCCTGCCCTCAATCTTTCCCAGCATCAGGGTCTTCACCAATGAGTTGGCTCTTCTCACCTTGTCGCCAAAGTATTGGCGCTTCAGCTTAATTCCTGCTACTATGTATTTAATTACCAACCACACATGTGAATACAGACCATCTCTCAAATGAGATTGTAGTTCAGACCTCTCTCCCAAGTTAGGCCTTACTTATTGTCATGTAAAATCAGATCTTGGAGATCTCACACGTGCCTCAAACTCAACGCACTCTAAACTGAACCTATTAATTCCTGGGCCCCTCAAAGCTGCCTCTCTTTTAGGTCCCCAGTATCAGAAACAGCACCAGAAACCTGGGAGTCATCCACTATTACCTCTTTTCTTTCAATCTCTACCTCCCTGCCCCCCACACACCCCTCCAACCAGCTACTAAGTCCTGTGGCTTCTAACTTTTGGCTTCTCCTACATCCTTTCACCGCTTCCCATTTTCAGTGCCCCGTTTCCTCCAAATCTGGGGACATCAACCCCAGTGATGTATTCTTAAGGATCTGATCATGGTAACTTCCCTGCTTTTTATGACCCTGTAGTAGTTTCCCACTGCTCTTACCAGAAAGTCTGAATGCCCATCGTGTCTGGAGGCTGGCCTGACCTGGTCCTGGTGCCCTTGACAGGCTCATCTCAAGCCATGCTCCCTGGCCTTAGGGCATCTCACTAAGTGTGGCCATTAGCCTTTCATATATTGGTTATGCCCACCAGGAATGCAGACTTCTCACTTAACAGAACCCCCATTCATCCTTAAGGATTTAGATTTTCCCTGAATTACGTGTCAGGATCCTCCATTCCACTCTCACCACCACTGTAACTTTCATTGTACTATTTTGTTTGCTTGCTTAATTATGGGTCTTCTCTGCTAGATTCTGAGCTCTGTGAGGACAGAGACCATGATGGCTTCACACACCACTGTCTATACCTGCACCCTTGTCTACACCTGCATGCACGGTTCAGCATAGTAGCCACTGTTCCTTTGGAATGAAGCAAGTTGAATTCCAAAGGGCTGGAAGAGTAAAAGAAACACTGGATTTCAAAGATGTAGAACCAAGACAACGTAAAAGGTATTGTCATATTTCAGATCCATTTGTTAAATAAAATAGTAAGCCTATCACCGGTTTTGTTTACTTTTTTCAACGTGAGTGTGTGCTTAGTCATTCCAGGCTCCTTTGTCCATGGAATTTTCCAGGCAAGAATACTGGAGAGGGTTGCCATGCCCTCCTCCAGGGGAATCTTCCCAACTCAGGGATCAAACCCAGGTCTCCCACATTGCAGGTGGAATCTTTATCATCTGAGCCACCAGGGAAGCCCAAAAATATTGGAGTGGGTAGCCTAACCTTTCTCCAAGGGATCTTCCCAACCCAGGACTTGAACCAGGGTCTCCTGCATTGCAGGCAGATTCTTTACCAGCTGAACTACCAGGGAAACCCATGTGGCTACTAGGCTTCAATGTTTCGATGTGACTAGTAAGAAATATAAATTTACTGATGTGGCCTACATTATGTTTCTGTTGGACAATGCTAGTCTAGCTCCAGCACAATATTGGATGTAGAATAGGGGTTTATTTTTGTCTGTCTTAATAAATACAATGAGCAAACTCATCCTCCAGGCTGATGATCTGAAATGCCAATCAGACCTTGTCACTCTGCTACTTAAAATCCTTCAGGAGATTCAAAAAGGAATCCAAGCTCCTCACCACCACCTGCAAGGTCCTTCCACACCTGGTTCCCTCCCGGGTTCCAGCCTCAAGTCTCACACCCCACGGAACCTTCATGTCTTTGTATAGGCTGTTCCTTCTGTCCTTCCATCACCTCTCTGCCCAGCTCTCTCCAACTACTCTGTAAGTTCATCTCCAGGAAGCCATCCTCCAGTCCCACGGGATGGGGAGGAGGCTCCGTTGTATTACAAGTCATCCATTCACTGTTAGCTCCCAGGGATCTAACAGTGAGCAGAAGAGATGCTTCTTGTCCCTAACCCTAACCCTAACCCTAACCCTCTGGGAGCTTACAGGTCAGACTCTAGGGAGCCACATCTCTCATCTCTGAAGCCCCATCCTTAGCCCAGAGTCTGATACACAGCACAGGCTTCATAAATGTTTTTATAGATAACAAAATACTGTACCCCCCTCCGCCTCGGGTCTTGCACGAAAGCATTTCCCAGCAGGTGTGCTCCGTTCAGGCTCCAGCCTGGGGTGCTCACCTTCTTGCTGGCTGTTGCCCCCGGGGGAGAGAGGCCGGCTCAGCCAGGGCCTTACCGGTTAGGCCAGCATTTGCTCAGAGATTACTGGGCCCCTTCCAGAAGAGGATTACCCTGTGTCCAGACCCACCGGGCATGGGAACAGCCCTCCAAATATTTGCAGAGAGTTCCTGACCTTTCCCTCCTGTCCCACAGCCCCCCAGGTCAGGCACGTGAGCCGTGCCTGGGGTGACCCAGCGGCTCCAAGCTTGCCCTTCCCCCTTCCTCCCTGCCATTCCTTTGGTATTCAGACCAGGTCTGGCTGCAAGGGCAGTGTCTCTGCTTAGTCACCTTCCATATTAAATAAGGATGCCGATGCTCCCTGCTGTTGACTCTGCTAAGACCATTCATGCCCTGGGTGGCATCACTTTAATTTGTGCTCTTGAAGCAAACTGCTGCTGCAAGAGCCCTGGCTGGGAAGATATTGCTTATATTAAAGATCAGGCTGGAGGAGGAAGCCAGCCCTGACCTGCTCCAGGGCAGCTCCGGGAAAGAGGAGCCCATGACTGAACATATGGAACCAGGCACAGGAGGTGGAGACAGGGCCTTTGACTGCTGGAAGTTCCAAATTTCCCCCCATCCCCCAGATCAAGATGAGCCACCGAACTAGTCCAAAGGTACTTCATGTTCTCCGCAATGTTGGGGTTCTCCCTGCAGGCCGAGCCAAGAGGACGGGACAACATGGTCACTGCTGACCAAGAGGCAAAAAAAAAAAAAAAGAAGAAGAGGAAACAGGCTGAGCAGAGTCTCAGCCAGCCACCTCCCATCCTTTCAGGCTGCAGGTTGAGCCGAAGGAGCCAAGCGGCTTCCCTGGTGGAGAGGAGACCCCAGAGTTCCTGCAGCGATAGGAACCACGGTGCCCCATAACATCCTGGATGGCCAGTTAAACGTGGATGGCAGAGAAAACACACCATTCTTAAACAACTTTTTGGTGATACCTTTGATGTATAAAAATCATATATGTCTCTAGCAGACATAAACTACTATGTAAAAGAGAGAAACAAGGTCCTACCGTATAGCACAAGGAAATACTCCGTGTCTTGTAGTAACCAGTAATGAAAAAGAATATGAAAAAGAATGTATATACATATAGAAGCATAACTGAACCACTTTGCAGCACACCAGAAACTATCACATTGTAAATCAACAATACTGCTATTTTTAAAAATATATAAAAATACTAAAAATTGTGTATATCTAAGATGTACTACTCAATGTTTTGATATATATTGTTGTTTAGTCGATAAGTTGTGTCCAACTCTTCTGCGACCCCATGGACTATATAGCCTGCCAGGCTTCTCTGTCCACGGGATTTTCCAGGCAAGAATACTGGAGGGGATTGTCATTTTCTTCTCCAGGGGATCTTCCCGATCTAGGGTTCAAACCTACGTCTCCTGCATTGGCAGGCAGATTCTTTACTGCTGAGCCATCAGGGAAGCCCTTCATATATGTAGACATTGTGAAAAGATCATTGTAATCAAGCTAAATAACCTATCTGTCACCTCACAGAGTTTCCATTTGTGTGTGTGTGTTGAGATATAAATGAAGTCTATCCTCTTAGCAAGTTTCAGATAGGCAATACTGTATTGTTGACTATCATCTCCATGCTGTAATCAGATCCCCAGAACTCATAACATCCTGTATAACTCAAACATCATACCCTTTGGTCAAAAGAAATAGTGGTCTGTTTGTACAACGAAATACTGTTCAGCCCTAAAAGAGGGACATCTGCTGTGTGAGACATGGATGAACCTAGAGGGCATTATGTGGAATAAGCCAGACACAGAAAGACAAATGCTGCATGATCTCACCTATATTTGGAATTTAAAACAGTGAGGCTCACAGAAGCCAAGAGTAGGGTGGTGGTTGCCAGAAGTGGGGGTGGTGGGTGGGGAGCTAGAAATAAATAAAGAGGCATTGGTCAAAGGGCACATCATTTGTTTGTATTGTGGTAAAATATGCATGGGGCTTTCCTGGTGGCTCAACAGTAAAGAACCCATCTGCAACGCAGGAGGTGCAGGTTCAATCCCTGGGTTGGGAAGATCCCCTGGAGAAGGAAATGGCAACCCTCTCCAGTATTCTTGCCTGGAGAAGCCCATGGATGGAGGAGTCTGGCGGGCTGACCATGGGTACACAAAGAGTTGGACACAACTTAGAGACTAAACCACTGCCACCATACATAAGGTAGCACTGGGGCGCTTTGCCACGTTCTCCACAAAATTGTCATGTGTCTCTGCTACACGGGAAAGGGGTTGATTGTAAATGGAGCCCTGGTTATGGGGAGAACTCCAGGCAGGTACTGGCAAGTAAAAAAAATGGTGTGTCTTGGGAGTTCCCTGGTGGCCTAATGGTTGGGATTTGGGTGTTTCACTCCCATGGTCCAGGTTCAATCCCTTCTTGAGGAATTGAGATCCCACAAACCTCAGGGCACAGACATAAGAAGAAACATGCTGTGTCTTGCTTCTCTACTAGGCAGGCCGGTGGGTTTTGCCAAGAGACAGGGCCTAGACTCTGGTGTGAAGGATCCCTTTGTAGGCCCCCTATGTCAGTGGATCCCCACCTTTGGCCTGCATGACTGACACCTCCTTAGAATGGTATACAGTGCTGGCAGACACAACTTCCCTTACCACGCCCCCCTCCCACCCCTTCAGGCTGGCCTCCCAGAGCCTCTTGTCGAGAAGCAACCATCGACACCCCTAGGAAAGAAAAGAGCACCTTGAAGAGAAAGCAACTAACCTCTCCCAGGAGGGCAGACACCAAACTGAGCTCTCCAAGGAGGGCAGGGTACCTGAAGAAGGAATAGTCCAGAGGAGAAATAGGGGACTTCCCTGGTGGTCCAGGGGGCTTCCCTCGTGGCTCAGACAGTAAAGAACCCCACCTGCAATGCAGGAGACCTGGGTTCAATCCCTCGGCCAGGAAGATGCCCTGGAGGAAATGGCAACCCACTCTGGTATTCTTGCCTGGAGAATTCCATGGACCGAGAAGCCTGGTGGGCTACAGCCCATGGGGTCGCAAAGAGTCAGACCTGACTCGGCAACTAACACTACTACTGGTGGTCCAGTGTTTAAGAATCTGCCTTCCAATGCTGGGGACGTGGGTTTGATCCCTGTTCGGGGAACTAAGATCTCACATGCTGTGGAGCAACTAAGCCAGAGTGCCCAACTACTGAGCCTATACACCACAACTAGAGGGAACTCCCCGCACAGCCCCTTAACCCGGGATGAAGACCCTGTGCACCAAAACTAAGACCCGGCACAGCCAATAAATAAACAAAGGAGAAATAAACACTCCTTCACAAGGTAGCTGAGAAACTTCCAATGCTCCCTGGGTCCAGAGGGGTGCTGGCAGAAAGAAATGAACAGGCACTAGGAGGTCGTAGGCCTAATTCTAAATGACAGAGCTATGACCCAGGTGAAGCTGGGCTGCCTTACCCAGGTCCCCCACCCACCCCACAGTGACAAACAGCTGTGGCAGAGGGGTGGGGGCTCGGGGAGGGAGTGTTTAGGCCCATCACCCTCAGCCCAGCTCAAGACTGATCTGAGAGGCCATCCCAGCCTCTCAGCTCCTGGGAGTTCCCCAAGGCCTCTACCTATGAGCCCATGTCCTCCCTCCTTCTCCTCCTGCAAGTGGTGATCCCAGGCACACTGCTTGTCACAGAGTCCCCCTGCTTTGGGGGAACCCCACCTGCCTCACGAATGCTGGTCCCTCTTCCTCCACTTTCCTGCAACCTGTTTGCTCCCTGTCATCTCTCGGCTCCAGCGCCACTTCCTCCAGGAAGTTCCCTTGGACTGCCCCTCTTCCCCCCTGCAGTCAGGGTCTTGCCAGCATTGGCTTCCCCAGGACTCAGGTGTGCCCTCTTGGGGACTTGATCTCAGTTTGTGATGAGAGTGTTTATGGGGCGACTGTTGGAATCTTGCATTCACAGCCCCGGGGGACAGGGCCAGTGTCTGGTTTTGTCCACTGCATATCCTCACAGCCATCCCATGCCTGGATATATATGTTTGATCAACAAGGGTTCCTGGTAGTGACAGGAGTCAAAGCGCTGTTCCAAGTGGTGTTTCCGGCCTTATGAAGACCCAACCTCGATTATTCCATGAGGCCAAATCCCCTCTTCTGTGACGACCCTTCATCAAAGGTGGGATTTCTCTTCTCATTGAAGAATAGCCCCGTTACCAACCCACTGCCGCACCCACAAACAAGGGGAGGGGATTACCTTTTACCTTGGACCAAAGTGGGGTTTCCCTCCAGGTATACGGGTCTCCTGTGTCTGGCCACCACATCCCCATGATGCCCAGCCCTGGGCTTGGTCCCAACACAGGTAGCTTGTTCTTCTTCCTTTGTTCACAGATCAAAGCCCTGGAGGCCCCGCCAGGGCTGAGGGCTCAGCACCTCTCATAACAGGAGGTCAAACGAAATGAAAACCCACCTCCCTTACCCCATCATCTGAATTCCTACATTGGCTATGACATGGCTAAGGGGAAAATATTGGATTTATTTTTATGAGTTAGTCATCACCCTAAGGCCCTTAAGAGGAACCGTGTGAAGTGAATCCATTCAGAAGGTCAGAAGGTCATCACTAACTTGTAAAAATAAATCCAATATTTTTCGCTCTGTCTTATTAGATTTATATGATGCAGACATCCGAGGAAGGTTTGTTTTTAAAAAAAAAAAATGGTCATTTTCCAGTGCTATTTAGAGTATTTCTTCCTGGCCTCAACCAAATACCCATTCCATCTAGAGGTTTCCATTGATCATTTGGCCATCTAGCAATTTCTTGATTTAAAAAAAAAAATTATTTTGAAATGTTTACCTGAGAGTCTTCACTTCCCTCCCGTCCATCACTCCACCTCTACAGAGACCAGCACCAGTGTTTCTGAGCCTAAAGTTGTCAAATACGGAGGTTGGAAATAAATGAAACTATCTGATGGGTGATGCCCCTCGTGGGTTCAAAAATTCACTTTTCATCTGAAAAAAAAAAAAGACAGGGTAGGATCCATGGACCCACTGCCATCACTCAGGAAACCAGCTGTGCTATCCACACGCTTCTTTCCCAAGTTCTCAGGCTGCTTCCGTCTTGGCCAGCATCTCTCAAGTGAAAAGGAGGGCTTATCCCCAAGGGTCTATGGGGGAAGTCCCTTGCCCTCCTGGATGTTTCCTCAAGCTCCTTCCCCTTTTTCTCTCTCCTTGCTCACTGTCTGCACATTTACTTTCTCTAGCCAGTTTGACACTTAGTTATGACTGTGTTCTGCACCCGAAGCCAGTTTCCCCTCTGGTTACCAGGGCTGCCATAAAGAGTGCCACAGGCTGGGTGGCTCACACAAGACAAATCGATTTTATTCCAGCTGTGGAGGCTGCAAGTCCAAGGTCAAGGCGTCGGTAGCTTTGGTTTCCTCTGTGGCATCTCTTCTTGGCTTGTGGGGTGGTAAGGAAGAGAGACTACCTCTTCTTTTACACACTGCCCTCCTAGACCCGAGCATGAGAACTGCAACATAGACTATGCAGTCAATCTCTCTAGAACGATCACTTAACCAGCCAGATAATTTCGGGTAACTGTAGATGAAAGCCAACATGAAGCGCATTTTCTTACTTTGGGCCTTTGCAGAGCTTTAATGAGTGGATGTGCCTTAGGAAAGGGCAAGAGAGAGAGCTTCCTTGAAAACATATTTGGGACCATTGAGAGTCCCTGGAACTGCATGGAGTTCAAACCAGTCAATCCTGAAGGCAATCAACCCTGAGTATTCATTGAAAGGACTGAAGCTGAACCTCCAATACTCTGGCCACCTGCTGCAGAGTGACTTATTGGAGAAGACCCCAATGTTGGGAAAGATTGAAAGCAAAAGGAGAAGAGGGCAGCAGAGGATGAGATGGTTAAATAGCATCACTGACTCAACAGACATGAACTTGAGCAAGCTCCAGAAGACAGTGAAGGACAGGGAAGCCTGGTTTACTGCAGTCCGTGAGGTCGTAAAGAGTCGGACATGACTTAGCAACTGAACAACAACAATATTCCCAAATCCAGTTAACTGCCAAACTGAGATGTTCTTGTTCTCCTGTGGGGTAGTTTTTTTTCTTTTTTGGGGGGTTTAATTTTTATAGATGAAGAGTTTCCTGTGCTGTGTGGAAGAAGAACATTAAGAAGCGAGTGAAGGGGCATAAACCTGATAAAATGGCCTTTGGGCAGACTGAGAAGCAGTTGCATAGACGCGGACCTGTGGAAGACCTGGAAACCTCAAGGACCTCAAAGCCCACTTCATGGAAATCCTGATGGAGAGTGTTATCTCTAGAAGGCATCTGGTTGAATGTTTCAATTACATCGGGCAGGGAGAGAACATAGCATTTCAGAGGAAGTTGATTTGACTTAAGCGTCCATCTTCAGATGAATGGGTAAAGATGTGGTATATGATCACAATGAAATATTACTCAGCCATAAAAAAGAACAAAATAATGCCATTTGCAGCAACACGGTTGCAACTAGAGATTATCATACCAAGTGAAGTAAGTCAGAAAGAGAAAGAAAAAGACCATATGGTATCACTTACATGTGGAATTTAAAATATGACATAAATGAACCTATTTATGAAACAGAAATGGATTCATGTACATGGAGAACAGTCTTGTGGTTGCCAAGGGAGGAGGGGTGGATCGGGAGGTTGACATTAGCGGATGTAAGCTATCATGCATGGGATGGATGAAAAACAAGGTCCTACTGTATAGCACAGAGAACTCCATTCAGCATCCTATGATAAACCATAATGGAAAAGAACATTAAAAATAAAAAGAAAGTGAAAGTGAAAGTCACTCAGTCATGTCCAACTCTTTGTGACCCCATGGACTATACAGTCCATGGAATTCTCCAGGCCAGAATACTGGAGTGGGTAGCCTTTCTCCAGGGGATCTTCCCAACCCAGGGTTCGAACCCAGGTCTCCCAAGTTGCAGATGGATTCTTTACCACCTGAGCCACAAGGGAAGTCCCCACTGAAAAAAAACAATGTGTGTATATATATATATATGTGTGTGTGTGTGTGTGTGTATATATATATATATACACATGTATACATATATGTATAGCTGAATCACTTCACTGTAGTAGAAGTTAACATAGCATTATAAGTTAGCTATACTTCAATTTAAATATATCAGAGGAAGTTGATTTGCATGGATCTGTCCCTGGGTCCCCTGCAGATGTCTAAGGCAGGTAAATCTTCCAGGGATCCAGAAATGAGCAGGAGTTGGGAAAGATGAGGAAGGAGGAGAGCAGGGAATTCAGGGAGAGGGCAGAGCCATAGAGGCAGCCAGGGATGGGAAGCTGGTGCCCCAAGGAACCCTGAAGACGAGGGTCACAGTCATGTCCAAGCCTGACCCTGCTCCCTGGTAACCATCACATAAACACAACCTCATCCTTAAGAGGGACTTCCCAGGTGGCTCAGCGGTAAAGAATTCACCTGCCAATGCAGACGTCACAGGTTCGATCCCTAGGTCAGAAAGATCCCCTGGAGAAGAAAATGGCAACCCACTCCAGTATTCTTGCTTGGGAAATCCCAACCCACTCCAGTATTCTTGCCTGGAAAATCCCATGGACAGAGCAGCCTGGCAGGGACTATGGCCCATGGGGTCGCAGAAGAGTCAGACACAATTTAAGCAACTCAACCACAACAATATCCTTAGGAAGCTAAGTCCTCTCTTCTCATTCTGGAAAAAGAGAGACAGGGAGAGAGACAGAGAGACAGCACAGCTCCTATCTCTCAGAGCTTCAATTTAGCCCTCCCTTTGATGAGCTGCTGGCACGATGTGCACAAAAAACAAGGGCAATTTAAAACTCGGGAAACTCAGCTTTCAATAATTCCCTGCTAGGTTTCTGGCTGCAGAAGAGTAAATAACACAACGGCTACAAACGCTGGGAGCAAAATCGCCAATAACAGCTCCATGCTTATGATAACTTTCCCAATTTTCTGCAATCTCCACCGCTTCTCTCTTGACTTGGGTCTGTATCAGATTTTTTTTCCCCTCTTTATTGAACATCTGCCTTGGGAACCACTGTCACAAAAAGTAATAAACACATCAATCCAAAAGAAAAAGAGAACTACTTAACCAATCAAATGGGGCAGCTGGTGGAATGAAATGGGGAGGGTGGGTGAGAGCTTAGAGACCCACTTCCCAGAGAACGTTTCTAACGATGGTATCCACCCGCGGCTGAAGATGTACCCAAACTGCACCGGGGCTACAGAATAAGTTAATTGTATTTCCTAACGCTAATTATAGATTTCAACCTTTGTTGAGATTTCAAGCCCTGGGATTAATTTGTAAGTCTTTCATTCAGCCAAAATTTGATGGCTCTTGCTTTGCCTCTGCCTCTGCCTCTGCCTCCTCCCAGATAACAAGAGGAAGATTTGTCTTGGAATAAAGATTTTCTTTTCTTAAGAAATAAACCCAAACAATCATATCGCCTCTTAAATTTTTATCAGTGGATTCTGCAAACGTGTACAGGAGAGGGCAATTATGAT
Organism: Cervus canadensis; assembly: GCF_019320065.1. NCBI lineage: Eukaryota > Metazoa > Chordata > Mammalia > Artiodactyla > Cervidae > Cervus > Cervus canadensis. The sequence goes on from NC_057403.1 coordinate 43,091,345, forward strand.
GTTCGCTGTCCCTGAAGGTTCCCCCCTCCCCACCCAAATAACAACAACAAAAAATGATGCCTGAAAGGGAAACAAAAGCAATTTATGTTTTCCAGTTATCGTCCCAGAAATAGCCAAAGATTACTTGCATACCGAACAGACGAAATCAAATCTTTCACTACTGCTTAAAAAAAAAAAAAATCCTATTACAAATTACATTTAACTCAGGTGTGTATAGTTTGCTAGTTCTTATCCCATTGTAAATTAGACCAGGGTTGCCTGTTGGGAGGGAAAAGTGGCTTTTGAAACATGTCTTATTGACTGGGTATAAATTACCTGCAGCAGATTTGTGAAGCAAATTTGAAGCAAGTGATGCCTTCAGGCAACATTGTATTGATTGTAGATTGATATTCAGCTGATTTTAAGGTGAAAAATAAATATTGTTTTAGCAGCAATTTAATTAACAAATCATTGCAGAAACGGTAAGAATATTGTGTTGTCTAATATAGGGATTTAAGCTTTTTTTCTTTTTTAACAATTGTCTGATAAGTGCTTACTTTCCCATGTAGATTAATTGTCTTGAGTCATCACTCCAAGTCTCTCTGTGAATCCGCATAAAGTTAAATAATGGTTATGGGCACTCTGCTCATTTTTCTTCAGACGCTAGGAGTGAGATTTTTCCCTGCTCCTGAATGAAATGAACAGGCTTCCCTTCTGCACTGGAAAAGCTTGAGTTGTGCTGTTTTTAGCAGAGCCCTTGTGGGATATTTGGCTGGAGGAATTTGAGAGGCCCCAGTTGTCAGGCCAGCTCTGTCCTCAAGCTGTCATGTGACCTTGGGCAGATTACTTCTCCTAGGCACCGCCCCCTCCCGGTTCCTTCGTGGATTAGATCATCTCTAAAGTGATGGTGTTCTGATAAACAACCAGCTCTTACAGGGGGAAGGCCCCTGACTGGCAGTGTTTGCCCATTCCCATGGTGTCAATACTCCCACTGCTGCTGATTTCAAGCCTCGGGTTTGACATGACTGGACGTACATGATGCCTCAAGCCACCTTGAGCGAGTTCCAGCTTTACCACTGCCCCTGAGATCCCTTCTAGTTCAAGAATTTCATCACTTTATGAATGTACTGGCTTTCAGAGAAGGAATAAAAACAAATTTTAAATGCGCATCCACAAGAAGAGAATTATACTTTTTGTATCTGAAAATTCAGAAATTGTTTCAGAACCCTCCAGCATACCAGGGTCATAATAATGGACATCAATATGATTTCTCAAGGAAAAGGATGCCCAGAATATCCACTCTTTCTCATTTTGTTCTTTCAGGGGAGGGGGAACAGCAAGACAATAGCAAGATCATCTAATATTGAGGTAACGTCTATAAGGATTCCCAGAAATATTCCAATGAACTAATATTTTAAAGAATAACTTCTTTCTAGAGCCTATTATACAGAGTGCAGTAAGTCATAAAGAGAGAAATAAATATCATATATTAACACATATATTAACACATATATATGGGATGTGGAAAAATGGTACTGATGAACCTATTTGTAGGCAGGAACAGAGACACAGGCATAGGGAGGAGACTTCTGGATACAGTGGGGGAAAGAGAGGGTGAACTATGAGAGAGTAGCATTGAAACATACATATTACCATATGTAAGGTAGATAGCTAGTAGGAAGTTGCTATATAACACAGGAAGCTTGACCCCGTGCTCTGTGACCACCTAGCGGAGCAGAATGGGGTGGGAGGTGGGAGGGAGGTTCAAGAAGAAGGGGGTATATGTATACTTATGACCGATTCACTTTCTTGTATGGCAGAAACCAACACAACAATTTGAAACAATTATCCTCCAACTGAAAAGAAAAAAGGAAAAATATCTTCTTTTCCTCAATACCAAAGCATTATATATGCACTAAAGAGAATATAGGTGAAATCAGGAAAGAAAAAAAATGTTTAAATCTTGGTAGTTAGCCTCACCCCGAGATTAACATATTGCTATATTATTATTCAGGCTTCCCAGGTGGCTCAGTGCTAAAGGATCCATCTGCTGATGCAGGAGACATGGGTTTGATTCCTGAGTCAGGAAGATCCCCTGGAGGAGGAAATCCAGTATTCTTGCCTGAGAATTCCACAGACACAGGAGTCTGATGGGCTAGAGTCCATGAGGTCACAAAGAGTCAGACATGATTGAGAGATTAAGCATGCATATTATTATTATTCTGTTATTTCTCTCTCCTTTCTATTACACACACGCACACTTATTTATACTATTTTTATCAACAAATGGGATCAAACAAGGTTTTGTGACTTTGTACTTGCTTAACAATGAAAATATGCCCATGAAATAAAATAGTCCTGCTCAATTTTGAAGGGCTGCATCACCAAGCTTTAACCAATCGATCAGTCCTTTATGTTTAGACCTCTAGGCTGCTTCCAGTTGTATGCTAATGTAAGACCACTGTGTATTCAGCATCGTAGACTGAATCTTTGTACACTGCCATAATGATTGCATATGAATCAATTTCAAGAACAGGAGATGCTACATCTACTAATGTACTTGTTAAAAAAAAGATCAAACTTGTCACTGAAAGAAACCTGTTAGCATTAACTCTGTATGAGATCAGAGAATACCCATGATCTAGGGACAGCCTCAGATTGATTGAGTGATGTTACATGGCTTTATTTTGTTTCTCCCACAAGGCAGTGAGGAATCAGTAGAGTTGGTTGGTGTTGTCTTGTCTGTCACATATCACTGCCCTTTGTAAGGATGACCAGAGACTTGAGGGGAGAGTTCAGGAGACCAGTTCTTCATCCCTCTTCCCATTTCATAGGAGCTGCTTGGGAAGTACATGGAGGAGACATTAACAAAAACCCACAGAACTGTCCTTTCTTGGAGGAGAGGTGGCAGAGAGAGCCAGCCTCCTGCTATTGGGGCAGAGAAGGCACTGGATGCTGAAACTCCTGCAGGTCTAAGAAAAAGGCCACCTGAAGGGCTTTAGAAACCCCTTTTCTCACCATATAGACTTGCTGCAAGAATAGACAACTTTAGGAAATGTCTGATTTGCTTTTTCAACGGTATTCAAAGGACACTGAGTCCAGAAACTAGAGCAAGCAGGATGAGAAAGAAACAATCTGAGATAAGAGAAGAGCAAATAGAGAAAAAACACAATTGATTAATTAAAAACCATCATCTGAACAGCAGGTTGGATACTGCAGAAAATCAATTTAATGAGGTAAAAGACAAATTCAAGACATTTTCTATTATACACATGGGAAAGTCAGAGAGATACCGACTTTTAGTGACAGAGAAAAATGATCAAAGATGTACTTGAAAAACTTAAGGACTGCTACTAACAGAACAAAATTGGGGTCTGCCTTTTTAAAATTCTTTAATAAAAGAAAGAAATTAAACATTATATTAAAAAAAAAGAAGAGGAGAGCAAATAAGCCTAAAAGCAAAATGAAATAATGGAAAGCCAAATACTAGTCATAATATATAAATAGATTAACTATTAAATACAAAACCAGATAAATGAGTTAACTCTATTAAATTCAGAGATTCTCCAAATTTTAAAAATGTTATTTAATTAGATAATCCTCAAACAAAAGGACTCAAGAGTATTAAATAAAGATATAAAATTTGAATAATATAATAAGGCTGATTTAATATCAAATTATATTCCCTACAAAGGAAAACTATAGTCTTTAATTTTTCCATAAAACATGTGCAAGAATTATCTTTTAGTTTCCAATATTGATTTTAATCAATTCTAAAAAATGTACCAAGCTCCCAACAGGTGGTTTTAAGATGGAAAATCAAGGCAACAATGATTTCCCCTTCATTTCCAAAATCCCCAAAGGGGGAAAAAAAAATCCCCAAAGAAATTCTTGAAGAAATCTAAGAATAAGAAACTATCTGCTGTTGTCCTAGGAAACTGAGAAGAATACAATTCAGTGGACTCAAGTTTTAAAGAACTTCTGGAAGCTTCAGAAATAGTTTGCAAAACACTCCATCCAGTGACAAAGATCCTGCATTGAGTATCAGGCATGGAGGAGCCCTAAGAAGTACCTGGACACTTCAAGGAGTCCAGGAGAACCTCTAATACCAGAAAGGCCACGCTAAGGATGAAGATGACACAGAAGCATCCAATAGGGGCACTTAAACACAGTCCTTTTTAAGATTCTGATGACAATCCAGCCCCTACCAGTGATGGGTAGGGTCACCGGGGTGAAATTGATGTGCCCTTCCTGTCTCCTGGGTTCCCTATGGTCCCCAGGCTCTGGTCCCTTGCCTTATAGGTAGTGATGGGTGGTGAAGACCCAGGGAAAAGTCATCATTGTGTCATGCTTTTTCAAAGCATAAATTTTTCACAGTCCTTGTATGGAAAAAAAAAAAAAAAGGCAGCATCTTCATTCTCAGATTCTAAAATGCTGAGTTTAGAGATTTTTGTCTTTAAATTGGAGGTGGGAGATGGGAACCAGAAGCCAAGCCATATCTTCATTTTAAAAGTGAAGCCAACCTAGTTTTCTCATTTTCTTTCTGGTTTTTGTTTTTCTTGGCGGGGGGTGGATATATATATATATATGAATGTCTTTTGAGTTCTTTCCCAAATTCATATTGAATAAAAATCATATAGTCTCACGTTTTACAAAGTGCTTTGAGACAGACATAATTTCATTTGCCCCTCAAACTCATCCTTGTAATTAGGTAGCCTAGGTATTATTGTGCCCATTAAACAGATGATCATTGGGAAAACTGAGGCCCAGAGAATTTAAGTGGCTTGCCCACAGTCATAGAGTGGCAGAGCTGACTCTCGAGTCCAGAACCACTTCTAAGAGTGGTATTCTTATTCCTTTGCCAATGACCATAAAACCTTGACCTAATAGCCTTCATGAAGGAAGAGCTTTGGCGTCATTCATGGGAACTGAAATGGTCCTAAAAAACTGAACAGAACTAAGATGAGCAGCTATTACACATGACATTTTCTGTTGAGAGCTCGCCTTGGTCTTCAGCTCATTCTCTTTAATCAATCAGAAGAGTAGTGGGAGCTGCCGTCGCTCCTTCCTGGTCCATTCCCTGCCTCCTGGTCCACTCCTAGGAGCCTCGGAGGATGCAGTGGGCAGCCCATCACTCAAGCAGCAGCAGCCCGAGTGACTTCACTGCAGGGGGACCTGGAGATGGGTGGTCGGAGGCCCCCGGGAGGGAAGGTATCTGCCCTCTTAATGCAGATGAGGTCTCCAAACCTCTCCCATGGGACTTGCCCGTGGCTGAGGACAAGGCTCTCTGAACTCTGGAGTTAGTCGGCTTTTTAGTTCGAGGCTTGGCACAAAGATTTATGTTCCTGATGTGACCGTACTCACCATCCATCACGATTAGTTACAATAAAATCTCTCTTCGTGTTTTTAAAAGCCCTTCGAGTTACATTCCATTATGCAGTTAACATATCGCAGATGGTCGGGCCATTGTTCAACCGGGGAACCATTTTTTGATCTCTGAAGAGGAGGGCAGGGAACCAGCACTTGACCTCCCCAGAGGCCCTGGAAATCCTGAGCCCGGAGTAGAGGAGAGAGAACAAAGAGGGGAGTGGGGGCCCTGGCTCACTCCGGAGCACTCAGTGGTCGGGCTGAAATGAGTGGCTGAACAAAGCAGGTGGGCTTGGATTACAGGCCTTTTTCTTGGGGGAACTTAACCTGTATGCCCCCTGGTCTCTAGAATATCTTGTCTGTCTTCTCTGAAACAACTCAGCGCTGCCGCTAAGGCAGACATTCTCCCTAGGCTGGTTCGTATCCAACTCATTTAGTTCATGTGGGATCAAAGCCCTTGATGGGAATTCAGATGATGAGAAGGGATCGTTAAATGCTGTCCCCCCCCAAAACTGCTCCCTATCTCTTCCCATCACTGCTCACCCCGCTCTCAATAAAAGGCATGAGCTGCTAGCCCAGGCCTTTCGATAGATTTTATTCTGTTCCAAAGGAGCCACTCCCCACCTGAGATTTGCACTGTGTCTTGTGGGAGGAGTGTACAACTTGCCCTTGCCATTGACTTGGCCACGTGACTAGCTTTAGCCAATGGCACACGAGGGGACGTGAGGTAGGCAGAAGCTTTCCCAGTTTTTGCCTGTTTCGGCTTGTTTTCTTCCTCTTTCCCCCTAATCTACCCTGAAGAAGAGAGGCTGTTCCTTCAGGCCAGATCCTAAAGTGAAATAGACGTGGGAAGAAGACTTAGCACCCAGTAACCTTCAGGTGGCATGGGACTTAAGTGAAAAATAAAACTGTTTTGTAAGCGACTGAGATTCTAGAGCTGTTTGTTATTGCAGCGTAACTTGGTAAAATTGGATGAATTCACACCCCGAATTGAGGGCTTGTCCCGATCGCCTTCTTTCCCTTAGCCTCCACATCCATCTGCACCAGGCTCTGCCATCACTACCATCAACTCTGTCTGGGATCCACCCACTTTTTTCCATCCCTCCTGTTCCATCTCCATACTCTGCCTCCTGGACCACTCAGCACTCTGCTTCCAGTTCACATTCTTGCTCTTCTCCCATCCTTTCTCCACTCTGTTTTTCAACAATGAAAAATAAATAACGCCTCTCCCATGCTTAAACCCACTTCCAAGATTTCTCATAGTTTTCACAAGTCAAACGCCTCACCCTGCCCACAGTCTCTGCTCAGTAGCTCAGATTTCTCTGCTCTCTCTTCCTCAAACATGCCCATTCTTTTTTTTAACTGTTTATTTTGTATTGGAGTATAGCAGATTAGAGTTGGCTTGAGAGTGCCTTGGACTGCAAGGAGATCCAACCAGTCAATCCTAAAGGAAATCAGCCCTGAGTATTCATTGGAAGGACTGATGCTCAAGTTGAAACTCCAACACTTTGGCCACCTGATGCGAAGAACTGACTCATTGGAAAAGACTAAATCTTTCCCAGCATCAGGGTGGGAGGAGAAGGGGACGCCAGAGGATGAGATGGTTGGATGGCATCACCGACTCGATGGACATGAGTTTGAGTTGGTGATGGACAGAGAAACATGGTGTGCTGCAGTCCATGGGGTTGCAAAGAGTCGGACACGACTGAGCAACTGAACTAGTCAGCTGATTAGTTGATTAACTAGTCAGTTAGCCCATTAAGGATGCTCTGATAGTTTCAGGTGGACAGCAAAGGGACTCAGCCACACATATACATGTATCCATTCTCTCCCAAACTCCCCACCAGTCCAGTCTGCTGCATAACGTTGAGCAGAGTCTCCTGTGCTATACAGCAGGTCCTTGTTGGTTATCCGTCTACAATATGGCAGTGTGTACCTGTCTATCCCAAACTCCCTAACTATCCCCTCCCTCCACCCCGAACATGCCCATTCTTTTGCTGTCCCCAGATCTCCTCCTGGAATGCTCTTCCCCAGATCTGACTGCTTCTCCAGGAATCAGTACAAACGTCACCTGCTCAGAGAGTTTGTCCCTGAGCAACTCCCCCTCCTCCCAACTCTCAGCGCAAAGGTGGTTCCCATCCATTTGTAATTGTCTTGTTTGTTGGTTTCTTGCTTCCTGTCTGCCCCCTCCATTACAGAGCAGAACGTAAACCCCATGAGAGAAGGGACAGTTATCTTCACTGGTGCATCCTCTGGCACATGGGCACTTGATAAATATTTGCTAAATAATGTCTAAATAAATGGAATGATTTTAGTCAACCTTCTCACCGTATGGGTGAAGAGACCAGGACTGATTCCCAGGGAGTTTGTACCTGGCTGGGACCCCTGCTGTCCCCCAGTTAGCGAACAGCATCACCTGTAAAAGAACCCAGATCTCCTAACCCCATCCAATCAACATTTTCCTCTCTAGGTCACACCTTTTTCCCTCCTTCTCAGGTTCTTTGGTCTCTTTTCCTTCCTCGTTCCTGTATGTAACCTGTACTGAGATCAGAAACTCCTCTCTGTTTAATATATAACCCTCAATCAGCAGTTTATAACCCAATGAATCTAACCACTGACTTATTCATATTCTGGCAAAAGAAATGGCCATGATTCCATCCCCAGCCTATAAAAAGATGGTGCTAATAACAGCTAACCTTCCTTGAGCACTTGCAGGTATTAACTCATTGAATCTTCCCAGCAACCTATAAGGTAGACACTATTATTAGCTTCACGTTTTGGTGAAGACTTGGAAGCACAGAATGGTTACCTAACTTATCCAAGGTCACACAGCTACTGAGTGGTGGGCCTGGGACTTGATCTGGGGCAGCCTGGTTTTGGAGCCTTGGCACTTACCCACAGTGCCATCATGACCAGATCAGTGCTTGTAGGGTTCTTCCAAGTCACATTCAACCACAAATAACGCTACAGTACACCTTTGAAGAAAATACACACATTTTCAAAATCCAACCACACTTCTTCCTTCCTGCCTCAAGGTTCCCGCAATTTTATGGGGGGAATAAAATGGACTCTAAGGCAGAAAATCTGGGTCAGCTATCATTTATTTCCAGGCACAGAGCCACGATCATAGCACATATTATCTCATTTGACAGATAAGGAAACTGAAGCTTAGGAAGGCTGAGTAGGTTGTATAAGCTCACAGTCAGAGAGAGAACATTTCAGCTCAGGCAATTGGACTAAATTACTCCAGTTAAGACACTTAATCCCTCTGAGTCTCATGTAACTCCATCTACGTGTGTGCATGCATGGGTGCATGCTCATTTGCTTCAGCCATGTCCGACTCTTTGTGACCCCATGGACTGTAGCCTGCCAAACTGCTCTGTCCATGGGATTCTCCAGGTAAGAATAATGGAATAGGTTGCCATTTCCTTCTCCTGCGGATCTTCCTGACCCAGGGATCAAACCTGAGTCTACTGCATCTCCAGGTTGCAGGTAGATTCTTTATCACTGAGCCACCGGGAAACACAACTCCATCTACACAATGATCCAAACAAATAATACAGGAACTTCTCTAGTAGTTGAGCTCCCAATGCAGGGGCTGGGGTTCAATACCTGGTCAGGGAACTAGATCCCACATGCAACTAACGTTCCTGCATGCCACTACTAAGACCTGGTGCAGCCAAATAAATAAATAAATAAAATACTAACAATAAAAATAAATAAAATCTCACATTTCATTCCCTTCTATGGATCAGGCATCAGATGGAAAGGGACTGCCAGGCCTGTGGTCAACCCTGTCTGCCTCCCTGCCCCACAGTTAACCCATCTTGCTTGAGTGGCAGCCATTGAGGCTCACTTTTCCTTCCGACAGGCTTCCCAGGTGGCGTGAGTGGTAAAGAACCCGCCTGCCAACGCAGGAGATGCGGGTTCCATCCCTGGTCAGGAAGATTCCCCTGGAGAAGGAAATGGCAACCCACTCCAATATTCTTGCCTGGAGAATGCCAAGGACAGAGGAGCCTGAGGGGCTAGTCCATAGGGTCACAAAGAATTGGACATGACTGAGTGACTAAGCACAGAGTTCATTAAAAAAAAAAAAAAAATACACACACACATACACATATATCACAAACAAAACACCCAGAGCGCTGATGGTAGCTAAAAACTAGGGAGGCGTATCACCACTGGGCACAATTGCTCATTAGAAATAACTACCTCTGCTCAACTCTCAAGCAGCCAGGGATTTCAGAGACTCCTGAGAAAAGTATTGATCCACTAACGACCCACCTAAATCGCTAGAAAGCCATCTGCAAACAAAACGCACTTGAGAAATCAGTTGTCACCAGCTCCTTAACCTTCATGGCCGGTGGGGTCAGACAGCAAACTTCATTCCCTAATGTTCTGGTCCCCCGCCCCCAACACTTCCAGAGCTCTGAGCACGCTGGTTAACAGCTTCGGGGACAGGCAGCTAACCTTTCCAGACTCTCCACCTCCCAGCTAAAAAGGAATCGAGCCCAAAGTGACCCCAGAGAGCTCCAAATGAGATTCATTTTCTCTAAGTCCTAATAAATGAGAAGGAGGCAGAGTGTTTCATCTCCCACTTATCAATTGCATGATCTATCCTGGGGATGCGGCCGTGAGGCTGGGAGCATGACAGATCCATCTCATTAGGCGGTGAATTCATCATACTTTCTATCTCTATTCGAGGTGCCTTCTCAGCCCATTCCTGCCTAGTCTTCGTATCCCTGCTATCTACTCAAGGGCATATCCACTGGCCAATCCATAGGGGAGTGGACTTAAAGGGCCCACTTGAAAAATACCAGGGGTCCCTTCCTGAAAGCTTTACTCCCACGGCTTCACAGGTGGCACCAGTGGTAAAGAATCCATCTGCCATTGCAAGAGAGGCGGGTTCGATCCCTGTCGAGAAGAGCCCATGGAGGAGGAAATGGCAACCCACTCCAGTATTCTTGCCTGGAGAATCCCATGGACAGAGGAGCCTGGTGGGCTACAATCCACAGGATCGCAAAGAGGGACATGACTGAGCAATTGAGGACGCACACAGCATGCACAGTTCTGGAACTCTGGCTGTGCCCAGGCTTATAGTTGGAAGCTGGCAGCGGGTAGCAAGACAGCAGAGATGGAGGAAAGCTAAAATTTGACTTCAGACCCCACACATCCAATGTCGGGGATCTTAATTGGGTGAGGAGAGCAAGATGGCGCCCTCAAGTAAACAACAGGCATCTCCCAAATTCCAGAGTGCCGCCATCTGCCCAGGACTCCTGTTGGGTCCTTCCTGCTCTGGGACAGACTAGGTTTCTGAAGGACACTTTGAGGACTCCAAGCGTTCTTATGAGTAAATTCCTTCAGAGCCCAGAGGCAGGTTTTGTTAGAATCACAAGTCCTTAAGAGGGCAAAAGCCATAATTGGTCATTCAAAGAGATAAGGACTGCTGTGGCTCAGACCATCTGCTCTGTAGAGAGTAGGACAGAGGGGATGCCCTGAGGCATCAAGATTAGCAGAACAGGGACTTCCCTGGTAATCCAGGGCCTTCCAATACAGGGGCCCAGGTTTGATCCCTGGTCAGGGAACTAAGGTCCACATGCTGTGAGGTGTAGCCCAAAATTAAAATAATAATAATAAAGTAAAAAATGTATATATATATACACACATCAGCAGAAAGTACCACTGATCTGGATCAAGACAAAGTCAGGTTTCCCTGCCATCCAAAGCCTGATCTCCATGGAGAAGGAAATTATCACTCAGTCTAACCTTTATCCTTGACCAGGAGGCAAGAGGCCAAGGATGAACATATGTGCATGCTCAGTCTGACTCTTTGTGACCCCCTGGGCTGTAGCCTGCCAGGCTTCTCTGTCCATGGGATCCTCCAGGCAAGAGTACCGGAGTGGGTTGCCATTTCCTCCTCCAGGGGGTCTACCTGACCCAGGGATCAAATCCATGTCTCCTGCATTGGCAGATGGATTCTTTACCACTGAGTCACCTGGGAAGCCCCAAGGGGAGATTTGAAAAAGCTCATAGGGGAGAATTCAGTATCTGCCTCTACTTTTTAGAGTTTGAAAGCAAATAGGAACTAGTTGCTCTTCCTAAGCGAGGTAAAAGAAAGCTGTAATTGGCTATCGCAGTGGCTCAAAATGTGAACATTTTCTGTCCCTACACTTGGGAGCAGTTTCCCAGCTGTGTCCATAGTGCAAGCCCTCCACATTTCTCCCTCCCCAGAGTATTTTGAAAAAGTGTTGGTCAGCTCAAACAGGAAAAGAGTATTTCTTAAAAGAGAGATGTGCAGTTACCATCTGAATGTTGCTCAGTATCATCTTGGACAGGAAATTAAAGGTGCTTTTAAAAGTCTTTGAACAGGGATTTCCCTGGTGGCTAAGACTCCGTGCTCCCAATGCAAGGGGCCTGGGTTCAATCCCTGGTCAGGGAAATGGATCTCACATGCCAACTAAGAGTAGTGATGAACCTATTTGCAGGGCAGGAATAAAGATGCAGGAGTAGAGAATGGACTTGTGGACATGGGGATTGGGGGGAGGAGAAGGTAGAACGAATTGGGAGAGTGACATTGACATATATACACGGCCATCTGTAAAATAGCTGGTGGGAAGCTGCCATGTAGCACAGGGAGCTCAGCTCAGCGCTCTGTGATGACCTAGAGGGGTGGGATGGGTGGGATGGGGGTATGGTGGGAGGCCCAACAAGAAGGGGAATATGCATACATATAGCTGATTGACTTTGCTGGACAGCAGAAATGAACACAACATTGTAAAGCCATTAAACTCCATTTTTTAAAAAAAGGGTTCACATGACACAACTAGAAGATTGTGCTTGCCCCAACTAAAGATTCCATGTGTTGCAACTAAGACCCAGCACAGCCAAATAAATATTTTAAAAGTTTTTGGATAGATAGGATACAAAAAACACAAGCAACCAAAGGGAAAATTAGGTAAATTGGGCTTCATCAAAATTAAAAGTTTTTGTGCTTCAAAGGACAGACCCAAGAAGGTGAAAGATAACTCACAGAATGTGAGACTATTCGGAAGTCCATATCAGATAAAGGATTAATAGCTATAATATATAAAGAGCACTTATTTTTCAATAATAAAGAAAACAGAAATAACTCAATTAAAAGATGAGCAAAGGATATGAAAAGTCATTTTTCCAAAGACAACATGCTAATGGAGAATAAGTACCTGAAAACACTCCCAACACCATTAATCGTTAGGGAAAAGTAAATCAAAATGACAAGAAAATACCACTTCATACCTGTTAGGACAGCTATTATCAAAAATATGGACAATGATAAGTGTTGGGAAAGATGTGCAGAAACCAGAAATCTCATAAACTTCTGATGGGAATATAAAATGGTGTATCTGCTTTGGAAAACAGTTTGACAGTTGCTCAAAACGTTCAACATAGACTTAATAAATGCACAGCAATTCCACTCCTGGGTATATATGCAGGAGAACCTGAAACACATCCATTAAAAAAAAAATTGCACACAAATGTTCATAGCATCATTATTCATGAAAGCCCCAAAGTAGAAGCAACTAAAATATCCATGAATTGACGAATTTTTAAAAAATTTAATGTGAATGAATCTTCTTTATTTATTTGGCTGTGTTGGATCTCAGTTGGGGCACATGGGGTCCTCCATTGTGACCTGGGCTCCTTGCTGTGGCGAAGGGCTTCTTTAGATGCCCAGGATTGTCTCTAATTGTGGTTGGCAGGCTCAAGAGCATGCAGGGATAGAACCTGAGTCCTCTTCATTGGAAGGCAGATTCTTAGCCACTGGGCCACCAGGGAAGTCCCCACAAATTAATGAATAAATAAACAAAGTGTGGTCTATCCATGTGATGTAATATTATCTAACCATAAAAAGGAATGAAGCATTGATACATCCTACAACATGGATGAACCTTGAAAACATTATACGAAGAAGCCAAAGCCAAAAGCTTCTTCATATAATGAAAACATTATACAAGCCAAAGGCTACAAATCATATGACTTCATTTATATGAAAGGTCCAGTGAAGGTAAATCTATAGAGACAGAAAATAGATTAGTGGTTGCCAGGGGCTGGGGAAAGGGAGAGTGGGTGTGACTTCTCATGGGTATTCAGTTTCTTTCTGAACTAATGAAAATATTGCTAGTGGTGATAGTTGCATACCTTTGAGAATGTTGAAAAATCACCGAATGGTATACTTTAAGAGGGTGAATTTTAGTAGTCATGTATGGATATGAGAGTTGGACTATAAAGAAAGCTGAGCATCAAAGAATTGATGCTTTGAACTGTGGTGTTGGAGAAGACTCTTGAGAGTCCCTTGGACTGCAAGGAGATCCAACCAGTCCATCCTAAAGGAAATCAGTCCTGAATATTCATTCGAAGGATAAATGTTGAAGTTGAAACTCCAATACTTTGGCCACCTGATTCAAAGAACTGACTCTTTGGAAAAGACCCTGATGCTGGGAAAGATTGAAGGCAGGAGGAGAAGGGGATGACAGAGGATGAGATGGTTGGATGGCATCACCGACTCAATGGACATGAGTTTGGGTAAACCCGGGAGTTGGTGATGGACAGGGAGGCCTGGTGTGCTATGGTCCATGGGGTCTCAAGGAGTTGGACACGACTGAGCGACTGAACTGAACTGAACTGAATCATATCTCGGTTAAAGAAAAACTCTTTGGTAGTGAACACAAGGATCAAAATCAGACTTAACCTGGGGAAGGGCGCCTTCGCTAACTTTAGCAGATCCCAAGCAGGCAGTGGGAAGTACAAGAAGAACGTGAGTGGGGGCACAGCATTGACCAGAGCTGGGTATGGGGAAATCTGCTGGTGAATGGAACGGGAGCTATGGAGCAAGAGGACCAGTCAGGCTGCTGCTGGCTTCTCAGGTGAGTGGTTCAGATACAAATGAGTCAGACTTGAGTTTTTAAAGGCAAAGGAAGTTCCTTCTGCTTCCAGTTAACATAAACCCACATGAGCTTAAGGCAGCTGAACAAATCCTTCTGGGTCCTTCAAAGCCTCAGGCACTCAGGATCCCCTGAGAGCATCCCTTCCGTCCATGACACATACATACACTAAGGTCTGGTATTTAGGAATCCTGGTGATCGGCCCCAGTTTTGACTTTACAAGCTATACGACCTCTTGCAACTCATAAATATTTTGGCTCTCAGCCTCCTTCCTCAAAAGTGAAGACGTTGGGACAATGTCTCTAGCTGCAGCAAGCCCCCACAGCAAGCAGAGGCTGTTCTTTGCAGCAGCTTCTTTTGTTGCGGAGCACAGGCTGTAGGCTTGTGTGGTGCAGTAGTTTGGCACAGGGGCTCAATAGTTGTGGTGCATGGGCTTAGCTGTTCCATGGCATTCAAGATACTCCCGGACCAGGGATCAAACCTGTGTCCCTTGTATTAGCAGGTGGATTCTCAGCCACTGGACCACCGGGGATTTCCTGGGCCAGAGTCTTGACTCCCCCACAGGATCTGGCAGGCAGTGCAGCTCTGGGTAGTTTTCCAGTGAATGCCAATGGACATTGAGTTGAAATGTTCTTTGGGATTCAGTCTAATGATGTAGTTGATATCTCCCTTCAGTTATGCAGAGACTGGCCACTCTGTGGGTTGAGAATTAGGAAATCTTAGCAGGAAGGTCTGAGATTGGAGCCCAATATTTCTTAACTCTTGGTAGTTTCAATGGTAGATGCTGGGATTGTCCTTCAGGGTAACTCCCACTTTGGGAGGGACCACTTGGTGGGTGAGTTTATTCATGTAGAGATTAAGTAAGAACCTCCCATGCTATATGAATGGAATCACCCAGAGACACATGATTCTGAAGAAATGCTAAAAGGCCTGTTTCTTCATGTCAAAGGCTGACCTCATGAAGGACAGGGCTTGTTTCTGCAGACTGTTACGATGTTCACCAATTAAAAAACAAAACAAAACGACTTTTCTCTTAAAAGAGGTCAGGAGTGATGCCTTTGGGCTGGAGATGCGGAGAGAACCATTAGAAAGGAGTTCCTTGCCTGGGAAGAAAATCTAGCACCTACCATATGGTGTGGAGTGGAGGGTAAAGGGGAGAGGTGACAGGTACAGGCCCTTGGTGAAATTGAGGCACTGCTGGCTTCCAGGTGGAGAGATTCCATGTTTCAGGATTTTCTTGTTAGGTTTTCCTTCTTGGTGTTGGCTTCCCGGGTAGCTCAGGCAGTAAGGAATCCTCCTGCAATGTGGGAGACCTGGGTTCAATCCCTGGGTCAGGAAGATCTCCTGGAGAAGGGAATGGCCACCCACTCCAGTATTCTTGCCTGGAGAATCTCCATGGACAGAGGAGCCTGGCAGGCTACAGCCCATGGGGTCACAGAGTCTAACACAACTGAGCGTTAACACTTTGACTGGCTGGTCCCTGTAGTTATCATCAACCTGTCGTCAGCCTTGACATAACCCTTGTTCATCGTTGCTGTTCAGTCTCCACTTTCTTATGAGGAACTATAGGAGGGATTCGCGTCTTCCTTTGTGAGCAGGAATCTAAAAGAACATGTGTTTCCCCATGACGGCTCTTCTTACAGGACTCAGGAGGTGCCCAGGAGCAATACAAGCGGCACCCTGACAGGAGCGGAGGTGGGCAGGCGAAGCCCCGGTTCCACTGGCCACAGCTCCAAGCCCTGGACTTCCCAGGGGTGGCAAGAAGCAGCATGCCCAGTGTTCAGGTCCCAAGACACCCAGCTAAGGAGTGATGGTGCCCCTCTGGTCGTCACTTGGAAGCACTGTCAGAGCCAATGATGTCACACTTGATCATAGAATCTCACAGGCCTGGCTGACCAGACCCCTTCAAGCCTGAATCTCCATGGTAGAGCCTTAGCCCCATTCCAAGTGCTCACAGCAGTCCTCACATTCTACACAGACTCTTCACTTGGAGGGACCTTAAGAACATCTCAGAATGTTAGGAGTCCAATTAAAGGCTTAGTTCCAAAGAAGATGCTGAGTTTTATAGTTGAGCTTTATGTGTTCACCAGGAAACTTCTGGATAAAGTCATAGAATCATGCTGACACTTAAAGAGCATGGAAAAAATATTTTAAAAGGATGTGTGTGTGTGTGTGCGCATATACACACTTGTATATAACTCAATCCCTTAGCTGTACAGCAGAAATTAATACAACACTGTAAATCAACTATATTTCAATTTTGAAAAAGGGAGAAAAAATTATTGGGAATTGGGATCGACTACTAACAAGCATAGGAGCTTCCCAGGTTGGTGCCTGCCAATGCAGGAGATGTAAGAGATGTGGGTTCAATCCCTGGGTCAGGAAGATCCCCTGGAGGAGGGCATGGCAACCCACTCCAGTATTCTTGCCTAGAGAATTCCTATGGACCGAGGAACCTGGCAGGCTATAGTCCATGGAGCTGCAAAGAGTCCGACATGACTGAAGCAATTTAGCATGTACGCACGGACTAGCAGACATAGGGTTTTTTAAGGGGTTGGGGGTGGGGAGGGTGATGGAGTCAGATAGTGTTCTAGAATAAGATAGTTATGATGTTGTACAACCTTGTAAATATATTCAAAACTACTGAATTACGCACTTTTAAATGGTTTATATGGTGAATTGTATGCTATCTGACATTTATATAAATTTTTAAAAAAGGATTAACAAACTGAATTCTTAAAAAAAATCCAAAAATGTAAAGACACATCCGAGAGAGCCTAACTCCAAACACAGTAAACCAGAAAGCTGCACAGAGACCAGATGGAGGCTTGGTTCAGGATGTGGCTTGTGGGAATGAGGCATCCTTCTGGTGAGGCATTCTTGTCTATATGATTTCCGGGGTGCCTCACCCCACACATCTTTCTCACTGAATTTTGTACTTATGCCATCAGCAATGTATTTTTCTGAGTGAATGCTGCCCCCACCCCAGCCTTGTGTTTAAACAACAAATGCTCCCAGGAGATCTCACGCTCTTCTTAGTATAAATAAGTGCTTTGGTTGAGAAGAGGGCTTGTCAGGAGAGGCATTTGGAAATGGGCATAAGACACAAGAAGAACAGGGATAAAAGACTGAATTCAGCCATATCAGAGTCTGGCTAAGGGCTGCTTTCAAATCTAGACTGGAGCTGAAAGCATTTTCCCCATTTTTAGGGACAACAAATATGGCTTTGTTCTCCTATGGCAAGGAATGAATCAAAAAGAAATTTGGATCACAGTGAAAAACCACTTCGTACCCATTAGGATTGTTAATATTAAACAAACAAAGAAAAAAAAACAGAAAACAATGTGTTGACATGGATGTGGAAGAATTGAAACCCTGTTTGTTGCTAGCGGGAATGTAAAATGGTATAACTGCTATGCAAAACTGTAGAGCGATTCCTCAAAGAGTTAGAAACAGAATTACAATATGATCCAGCAATTCCACTTAGGGGTATAGTACTCAAAATAATTGAAAACAGGTGCTGGAACAGATATGCATAAACCAGTGTTCGTAGCAGCATTCCACCAAAGGTGGAAATGACTCAAATGTCTGTCAATGGATGAGTGGATAAACAAAATACTATTTAGCCTTAAAAAGGAAAGAAATTCTGACACGTGTTACAGCATGAATGAACCTTGAGAACATTATACTAAGTGAAATAAGCTAGTCACAAAAGACACATAAGTATTATTCTCCTTAATGAGATACTTCAGTTCAGTTGCTCACTTGTGTCCGACTCTTTGAGACCCCATGGCCTGCAGCATGCCAGGCCTCTCTGTTCATCACCGATTCCTGGAGCCTGCTCAAGCTCATGTCCATTGAGTCAGTGATGCCATCCAGCCATCTCATCCTCTGCCGTCCCCTTCTCCTCCTGCCTTCATTCTTTCCCAGCAGCAGGGTCTTTTCCAATGAGTCAGTTCTTCACATCAGGTGGCCAAAGTATTGGAGTTTCAGCTTCAGCATCAGTCCTTCCAATGAATATCCAGGACTGATATCCTTTAGGATTGACCGGTTTGATTTTCTTGTAATCCAAGGGATTCTCAAGAGTCTTCTCCAATACCACAGTTCAAAAGCATCAATTCTTCAGCGTTCAGCTTTCTTTGTGGTCCAACTCTCACATCCATACATGACTACTGGAAAAATCATAGCTTTGACTAGATAAATCTTTGTCGGCCAAGTAATGTCTGCTTTTTAATATGCTGTCTAGGTTAGTCATAGCTTTTCTTCCAAGGAGCAAGTGTCTTTTAATTTCATGGCTGCAGATACTTAGAATAGTTGAATTCATTGAGACAGAAAGCAGAACAGTGGTTATCAAAGCCTAGGTGATGTGACCCAGCAATCTCACTCCTGGGCATATATTCAGAGAAAACCATCACTCAAAAGGATGCACGCACCCCAATATTCACTGCAGCACTATTTACAATAGCCAAAATATGGAAACAACTTAAATGTCCATCAATGGAAGAATGGGTAAAGAAGATGTGGTACATATACACAATGGAACGTCAGTCAGCCGTAAGAACGAATGAAATTGTGCCATCTGCAGAGACTTGGATGGACCTAGAGATTGCCATACAAAGTGAAGTAAGTCAGAAAGAGAGAAACAAATATTGTATAATATTGCTTCTATGTGGAATCTAGAAAAATGGTAGAGATAAACTAATTGACAAAGCAGAAATAGAGTCACGGGTGTAGAGAATAACCTTATGGTTACCAAGGGTGGTGCAAATAGGTGGATTGGGGTTGACATATGTCCACTACTATGTATAAAATAGATAACTAATGAGATCCTACTCAGTAAACTGTGCTGACATAAACAGGAAGGAAATCTAAAAACGAGGGTATATATGTATACGTATCACTGATTCCCCTTGCTGTGCAACAGAAACCAACACAGCATTGTAAAGCAACTATACTCCACTAAAAATTAATAAATTTTTTTAAAGTTCCGAAGACAGATAGTAGTGATGGTTGTACACCAGTGTGGATGTACTTAATGCTGCAAAACTGTATACTTAAAAATGGTTAAACTGGTAAATTTTATGTTATGTACAAGATGTTTTGCTACTAAAAAAATCTTTTTAGGGAAAAAAAAAGAAATTCAGTAACTGAAAAGTAAGCTTCCCTTCCCTTTCGTCTAGGAATACAGTTATGGTCAGAATTCGGATGAGAGCGGATGTGCTAGTTGTGACAGGTTAGGTTATGTTTGGTGACAAGCACTGCCTACATTTCTCACTCATGCTGCGCTTCCATCATGGGTTCCCGGGGGGCTCTGCTCGTCCTAATTCGGAGACTCCAGCTGACAGAGCAGCACATGCCAGAGTGAAAAGGTGTCCAGAGGACCTTGTTTCATGTGTGTGAACATACTCAAGATGGTTCTCCTTTAAAAATTAGAATTTAGGGACTTGCCTGGTGGTCCAGTGGTTAAGTTCCCTGGTCGGGGAACTAAGATCGCACGTGCTGCAGAGCAACGAAGGCTAGGTGTCACAGCTACTGAGCCTGCACACTCCAGAGCCCACGCGCCACAAAGAGAGTCTGGGCACCACAGCAGCCGAAGACCCAGCACGCCACGAAAAAGATCTCACGTGCCGCAACTAAGATCCAATGCAGCAAAATAAATAAACTAAAAATACATACATTTTGAAAATTAGAATTTTTAAAAAGATGAATTTTCAAATCAGTGTAGGAATCATTGATTGTCCATTGACTGGTTACAAGGCAAGTGGACACACTCGGGGGAAGGCACAGAGCCAGAACTTTTTCTGACATCATTCACCACAATAAACGTTAGGTAAAATGAAGATTTGAAGTTAAACAGAAAACAGACAAAGCACCAGCAGAAAACAAAAAGTAATTTGTGATGGGGAGTGCTCGTAGGACAGAAACAAAAGAGAATAATGGAAAATATGAACAGATTTGAATATATTAAAAATCCAAATGTTCATATATGATAAAATATACAATATGTGATAAAAGATACCATAATCAATGTTAAAATACACGTGATTGACCAGGAGACAATACTTGAGACACATACAAGAAAGTGATGATATTCAAAATATATAAAGTTTCTAGGAATCAATTTAAAAGGACTGATTTTTTCTTTTTCTTAATAACAAAGGATATGAAAGTGTTAGCTGCTAAGTCATGTCCAACTCTTTGTGACCCCATGGACTGTAATCCACCAGGCTCCTCTGTCTATGGCATTCTCCAGGCAAGAATACTGGAGTGGGTTGCCATGCCCTCTTCCAGGGGTCTTCCCAACCCAGGGATCGAACCGGGGTCTCCTGCATGAGCCACCACGGAAGCCCCTGACAAAGGATAGGAAGGAGCAGTTCTCAGAAAAAGAAATGGAAATGACTGGCATACCAAAAATATATGTTAAAAATACCCATTCTTGATCCTTTCTTTTTCCTGTCTAATATAGATTATTTGAAACAAAAATGGTTTTCTCACAGTGTCCACTTTGTCTCCACTCTAAATCCATTGCGATCAATCTCCACCTCTCTGGTGAATGTCCCAGTGGAGTCTGTTCAGCTCCCTGGAAGGACTGGGTGTATTTAGGAAACGGAAAGCACCATTAGATTGGAACCAGAGGCTTGGCAGGACTCAGGGAGGAGAGGAGTCAGGCACAGAGATGGGAGATGAGACCAGAGGAGTGTTTGGGGACCCTACTGTAAGGCTGGGTCACATGTGTTTATTCTTTTGAAAGAAGCTGGTTCTGGCCATTGCTGTAGATAACAGACTCAAAGGGCCCAAACTGGAAGAAAGGTCCCTGGGAAAGCTGCTGTCATTGTCCCAGAGGAAATAACAAGGAACAGAAATAAGGTGTTGGCAAATAGAGAAGAAACAGGATTCTGAGGCTGCAGACTTAATGGATGGACGGAGAGTGTAGGTGGGGACCAAGAAAGAGCTGAGGGCAAGCCCCCAGGAGTGCTTCAGGGCAACGTGGTCAAGTCCCATAGAGAGAGAGAGAGAGAGAGGGACTCCAGGCATGAAGACACTTTTAAAAGACATTCATTCACAAGCCCCTCCTATTCACCTCTAGATTGTGTTTAGGTTTTGAAGAAAGACCAAGAAAAGAAAGCATTATCACTAAGTAGTATGGTTTTTCCAAGGGTCTGTCTGCTACAATAAATGAAAATCTAGATGCCTTAAAAATGTTATTTGGGAAGATAGCCAACCAAAATAAATAAATAAATTATCGAATGCCCTATAAAATAAGTCGTTAAATATTTTATAGAATCCCTCTTCCTTCAAACATGATCTTTATGAACCAGCCATCTACTCCGCTCCCACCCTCTGTAGGAAGCAGTTGATCAGAGATCTTGGCGTGTCTTTTCTGCAGCCCGAGTCCGGTTAATTGCAGATTTGATTCAAATGATAGCAGTGTTGGCAGAATGAGTCTGTCTTCACTGCATTGATTCCCCTCCCTCCACCCTCATACCAGCTGGGAGCCCTCCTGAAAGAACAATAGATTTATAATACGAGCAAAACAAAGGAGTCGGGAATGAACAGCTCTTGGAAATAAGTAGGTCAAGACACAATCAATTTCCAAATCTAAAATTATGTTTGAAAAATGTACCTTTAATACCAGAGCCGGCTTCGGCCCTGTGGGGCAAAGCATGTAAAGTTTAAAGTTCCTGAGTGCCTGCTTTATCAGTAGCCTGAAGTTTACCCTGGAGGTTAAGCAATAAAATGGAAACAAAAATAATTTAACAGTTTTGCAGTTAGTTTAACCCAGCCACGGCTTCTTAAATGGCATTCACCTTCCAGGAGCTTGCCACGCTCATAAAGCTACAAGATGCATTTCAAAGCTATGAATTTGCTAAATAGAACTTCATTTCCTCTTCTTATTAGAGGTAATTAAATTTATTAGACGTCAGTAAAAGCCTTGTAAACAGAAAATATGAATGCTTATAAAAGTCTGCCCTCTCTTTGCAGTCTAATAATTAAGATGCAACGAGAAAGCAGCTAATAACAGCTCATAATTTATGAAGTGTCATTCACCCCCGAAACTGAGACATATTGTGGAGGAATTACAGACTGAAATGAAAATAATACCCACTGAAACACATTATTTATTAAATACATAACCACTCAGAGAAATAAACACATCACACTCAGAACTTGATATTTCTGATGGAAACAGTATATACATCATCTCCTGCTTTGGATATATTACCCATCAAGTCAAATCCTTAAATCAAAGTCACCACTTGTTTAAATGCAAACGGCCTGTGGCAGCCCAGCAAGCCCCAAATTTCCACTAGACATTCACCTTGATGTCAGTTTTCAAAGACTGAGTCGCTGTGAAGGTTTTTCATTATGATTGTTTTTAACATTCTCAAAAGAAAAGAAATCCCTCAGCAAGCGTTAGAGAGAGAGAGAGTGTGTGTGTGTGTGTGTGTGAAACAGGAGGGAAGACAAGGAAAAGATTCTAAATAGAAGAGCAGGACTCATAAATTAACAAAAACATCTCCGGCACAGATGAACTCAGAAGCAACTGCAGAATCAATGCCCCCACCCCAGTGATGCTATCTCACTCCGAATGGAATCTCTTTTTATTGCAGCTTAATAATGTACTTTACATCTTTATCAACAGTCCAGCTCTGTACTTTGAGCTCTTTAGAGTAAATGGTGATAGAAATTTTAGATGCCACATTTCGTCAATGCAAAGAGACCCTTGGTTATGCACTATACTGTTATTTTCTGCATTGTTATGAAAGAAAAAATAAAATGCTGCTAATGAAACTATGACATGCCATTGTTGTAAGATACATCATGATGTCAGAGATGTTAAAACTGTGAGGGGGGAAGGCATTTTAGAATTCACTCAATATAATCCATAAAACTAGATGAGGTAAAGATTAACATCAATCTTAAAACTGTTATCTTGGTTACAGTAGGTGAATTATAGCTCAATAAAGCTGTTATTTTTAAATGTTATTTTCGGACTCAATGCTGAAAATCCTAATACTCAATTGTTAGAAGGTAGCCTAGAAAGGCCTCACTTTGAAGGTGACAGTTGAAGAAGGACCTAAAGAATATGAAGGAGCTGTGTGGGTACCTGGAGGAAGGGGGTTCCAAGAGAGCCAAAAGCAAATGTAAAGGCCCTGGGGCGGGTGAGGACTTGGTGTATGGAAGCCAGAGTGAATGATGCAGAGAGAGATAACCAGGGCTGGAAGTGAGAGTGGAGAGGTTCACAGGAGATGAGGTCAATAAGGTGACGGCAAAAATAAAAGTTTCAGATTTAAATAGACGTTTCCCCAAAGAAGACATACAGATGGACCAAAAAAAAATGTGAAAAGTTGTTTAATATCACTAATTATTAGAGAAATGTAAGTCAAAACTACAATGAGGTGTTGTCTCACACCAGTCAGATTGGCCATCGCCAAAAAAATCTATAAACAATAAATGCTGAGAGGGTGTGGAGGAAAAGGGAGCGTCCTACATTGTTGGTGGAATGTAGATTGTAACAACCACTATGGAGAACAGCATGGAGATTTCTTTAAAAAAATAAAAATAGAACTACCATATGAGCCTACAATCCCACTCCTGGACATATATCCAGAGGAAATCACAATTAGAAAAGAAGACTCAGTCTCCTCAGTGTTCACTGCAGCATTATTTACAACAGCCAAGACATGGAAGCAACCTAAGTGTCCATCAACAGAGGAATGGATAAGGATGTGACGTATATATACAATGGAATATTACTCAGCTATAAAAAAAGAAGAAAATAATGCTATTTGCAGCCACATGGATGGACCTAGAGATCGTCACACTGAATGAAGTAAATCAAATACAGAAAGACAAATAAATATGATATCATTTATATGTGGAATCTATAAAAAGGGTACAAGTGAACTTAGTCACAAAACAGAAGTACATAGACACAGAAAACAAACAAATGGCTGCCAGGAGACAAGGGGGAAGGAGGGATAAACTGGAAGATTGGGCTTGACCTAGACACACTGTGATACACAAAACAGATAATTAATAAGAGCCTACTATATAGCACAGGGAGCTCCACTCAAAACTCTGTAATGGACTGTATGGAAAAAATCTAAAATAAGAGTGCATATATGAATATGTAGAACTGATTCACTTTGCTGTACACCTAAAACTAACATGGCATTGTAAATCAGCTAGACTCTAAATAATACAATTTTTTTTAAGTTTCCTCCAGGTCATAAAAATTTCCTCCAGTTTTCTATGAAGCGGAACAAAAATTTTTTAGGACTATTAAGACTATTCTTCAAAAAACATTTTGGGGGTGGGTTAGGCAGCTCAGTGGTAAAGAATCTTTCTGCCAATACAGGAGATTCAGGAGACGTGTGTTCAGTCTCTGGGTTGGGAAGATCCCCTACAGGAGGAAGTGGCAACCCACTCCAGTGTTCTTGCCTGGAAAATCCCATGGACAGAGGAGCCTAGTGGGCTACAGTCCATAGGGTCGCAAACAGTGGGACATGACTGAGCAAATGAGCATGTACGTATCAATTTCACACCTAACCTCCACCTTGGTAGCTTCTTGAATGGTTTAAGAATCAAGTGACCTTAGCAGTCCTGCCATCTTTGCAGGTGGTTCCTTCCAAAGCAACTGCCGACTCTGTTCAGAGGGGACATGATCGTTAGACCACCTCCAGGCTATGAAGTGCATGGACTGCTTTCAAACTGTGGGATCCTTGAGGAGGTGCCTTCATTTTTTCATCAAGGATCAGCAATTGCTCTCTTCTACAATAACACTCATGGAAATGTGCCCCTCTTCCCTACTTACTCCCCAACACCGAAGAGCAAAGTCTCTTCCTCAAAAAACTAGGCTTCCCTTTTTTGAGAAGTTACTCTGTTTTGCCCTAAGCTAAGAGCTTTGTGGACTCTTTCTTTTTAACCCTCAAACCATCCTATGTCAAAGATGTTGTTAGCAGTCCCATTTAACAGGAGGGAAGCTGGGGTGCAGAGAGGTTAAGCAACTTACCCGTGGTCACACAGCTGTTTGTGAGTGTGTGTGTGTGTGTGTGTGTGTGTGTGGTGGTGGTGGTGGAGGTCTGTTGGGACTGGAACTCGGGTGGGATTTCCTCCAAAGTCCAGGGATCTAACTGCTCCACTATAATGCATTGCTCTTATGTGGCCGTGGCTAAAAGTAACTCTGGTTCCTGACTTTACCAGATCTGGTACCTTCTAGGTTTAGTGGAGCCAGTAACTCGGATGGAATTGAGAACAGTGTCAATCTCAAGCTGGGCAAGAGATATTAAGTGCTTAGGCTCTGGAGCCAGATTCCCAGGGTTCACATCCTGTCTCTGCCAGCTACTACCCATGTGATCTGGGGCAAGTTATTTAGCCTCTCTGTGCCTACATTTCCTCACGTGGGAAAAAATGGAGTTAAACAACAGTAACTATCAGATGGGGTTGCTGTGAATGTTTGTGAGACAGTGATGTCTCACACATCAACACAGGCCCACATGGTAGTTATCGTTTCTGTCCATGGGTTTCAGAGGACACTTAGGAACACAGTCTAGCCCAGTGCACCCCAAATATGTTTGGTTAAAGGATCATTTCAGATTATTGGATGTGCCTGTGACCTTGTCTGAAGCAGTCTTATGCAATCAATGCTTGGGGAGAGGGGTCTCCTTCCAGCAGGATTCGTGAAGACACAGCAGCAATGCCCAAGGGAAGCTCGGTCCCCAGGGATGAGTGTAGTTCTAAGGTACAAGCATGAGCGAGCTTGGAGTTTCAGGAGTACAGTCACATCTTATGTGCAAGGAATCATCTACAGTGACAATTACTCTTGAGAGTCCCCTAGGGAGGTGGTATGTTGGAAATGGGAACACTGACTTTTATTTTGTTCAGCCTGACTAGTTTTTTTTTTTTTTAATTTTTTAAATTGGCATGTGATTGCTTTACAATATTGTGTTAGTTTCTGCTGTACAACGTGAGTCAGCCGGCCATATGTATACATATATCCCCTCCCTCTCGAGCGTCTCTCCCACCCCCCGACCCCCACTCCTCTAGGTCATCACAGAGCTCACTGTGCTGAACCAGAGCTTCCCACTAGCTAGCTATTTCACACATGGTAGTGTGTGTATATATATATATATATATGGCAATGCTGCTGTCTCAATTCGTAACCCTCACTACCTCCCCCCACTGCGTCCATGAGTCCGTACTCTACAAAAGCAGTGGTTAGATGCCACGAATAGGTGGCAATGCCTTAACCGTGTGGGTGTTGTCAGGCCCAAGGGCCTCTTCCAGTTCTGTCAAAGGAGTGCTAACCTTCTCCCCTCTCATACAATACCTGAGCAGTTTCTTTTTTAACTTTTTATTTGGGAATAATTATAGATCCTCAGGAAGTTGCCCCCCAAGTATACAGGGAGGGCCTCTGTGCCCTCCAGCCAGTTTCCCAGGATTGTGACATCTTCGATAACCGTAATACAATATCGAAGTGTCCTATGATACCAAAACCAGGAAACTGACAGTGCTGCAGTCCATTGAGCTGCTTCAGATTTCAACAGCTGCGTGTGCATGTATAAACAGTAAGCACAATTTTTTCCTGTGTGTAGATTCATATAATCCCCACCACCAGCATTGAGATACAGAACTCTTCCATCAGCACGAGTCTGCCTGTACTCTGCTCCTTGATAGCTACTTCCCATCCCTGATCTCTGGCAACCACCAATCTGCCCTCCAGTTCTATACTTCTGATAGTTCAAGGTTATTTAACTGAAATCATTTGTTTGCATACCTGTATAGCATATAACTGTTTGAGATTAGATTTTTTGGTGGTGGTTGTTCTTCAGCATAATTCGCTGGAGATCCATTCAAGTTGTTGTGTGTATCAATAGGTTATTCCTTTTTTATTGCTTAGAAGTATTTCATGATATGGATACACCCAAATTACATCCCTTGTAGTTTGTTTACAGTTTGGGTTATTATGAATAAAGCTGTGGACAGCCATGTACATTTTTAGGAGTAGAGGCTTTATTTCTCAGGGATAAATGATTGAGTATGATTGCTGGGTCCTACGGTTAATTTCCTGTTTCATTTTTATAAGAAACTGCCCAGCTCTTTTTTGGAGTGGCTGTACCATTTCACATTCCCACCAGTCATTTTTGATGCTTCAGCTTCTTACATCCTTCCCAACAAGTGGTGTTATAAAACTATAACACCACTTATACAACTTATAAAATTATAGCTGCTCCTATTGGTGTGTAGTGGTTTAAATGTGCATTTCCCTGATGGCTAATGATATTGACCATCTTTTTATGAGCTTATTTGCCACCGGTAAGTTCTCTCTGGTCAAATGTTTAGGCAGCTTTGCCTCCCCGTTGCTGGAACAGATTGTGTCTTTTCACTTAAGCTCCAGGTGAAGTAACTGTGTTTAGAAGCCATGTGGTACCTTCCCCAAAGAGAAAACAGGACTCTTGTCCCCCATCTCATACTCCAGGCTGGGCACTTGCTGACTGCCATTTGGGGATGGAATCATTATGCTGTTTTGCCCTTTGCTTTGTGTGTGTTTGCTGTGCCTGGATAATTGAATTCTTGAGTAGCCTAATGACCCCAGGTCAGTGGGATCTGAAATTAGTCTTGCCAACCCAAGTCCAGTGCCCCAAGTCCATGTCCACTGAGCTCTTCCAGTCTTCCCTCAGTCTCCATTGGCCAAGGCAGGTGTCTTTGTGATCTTGCTTTCAGGCACTGGCCCTGGATGCCTATACTGAGTGCTACACGACTTGGCTGGGCCTTGACTTCACATGGAAGGTTTGTTTGCACCTTCCTGGGGGTGCCTCCTCTGTTCCCTTTCATCTTAGGCAGAATCAAGGCTCCATATAGTCCCTGCTGCCATGTCCCAATCACCATCTCAGATGCTTGGCTATCATATCCGTGCCTCCTTGATCAAATGCCTCTTTGGGACACAGACTTTGTTGATCAAATTCTCCCCAGCTCCACCCATTCTCAGCTTTATCCTATTGCCTACTGCTAAGTCCCACCATGTTCGAGGCCACTCATCTAGATGCAGAGCCAGAGCCACAGGAGAACTCAGGATGTGGTGCAAAATGAGGCATGGCTGGAACATGGTGAGACGTAAGTTTGGGGGAGATGAAGTTGGACAGAGAAGTTAGGGGTAAATTTCAAATAGCCTTGTAAGCTGTGGTCAGAAAAATCTTAGGGGAAGGGGGCCTGCGGGGTTGTGGGCGGATTTTAAAGCAGGGGAGAGTGATGATAGATTTTTTGCTCTAGCAAACAGTCAATCAACACACATTTATTGAGTATCTATTATGTGTCAGATAAAAGTTAGCTGGATTGATAGCTAATAAATATTAAATGCTTTGGGAGAGATGAAGTGTGATTCTGGGTGTTACAGAGCCTAATAAAATGGAAGTAAAAATCGGATCCTGTGAGCTCTGCCTTCTGGTATTTCATAGTCCAATGTGGAAACTGAATTTGACAAAGTGAAGTAGTATTTATAAACACGCTGGTGGCAGAACAAATGGAAATGATCAACAAATGAAAATGGAGTGACTTATAAGTGACTCAGGGATTCAGACGGCAAGAGATTAGTGCGACGGGAAAGACCTAGGGCATTCCTGGAGAGTTCGGCTGGTAGGGCAGAAGGCAGAAGCTTTAAGGAGGCAAAAAGAGCCTGACAGCACAGTGAATGGAGGAGAAATCTATGGACAGCTAGACTCAGCTTGCAACTTCGTTACAATGGTAACAGTCTGAACAAAAATGATAAACTGTGAATTCCCTCATAAAACTCTATAAGCCACCAGAGCTTTTGGGGTGATAAGTTCAACCACAGAATAAGCAGCAGCTGTGTTTTTCTGATCCTTTATAATGACACATTAGTCAGCCCTGTAAGTTATAAAGCACAGGTCCACCCCTCCTCCTTCCTGCCACTCACCTCCACGAAAAAAAATCGTGGACCAGATAACCACCTCTCCTAATGAGACATTCGAATAACCTTAGCAGTGTTACAGGAGCAAGAGAGATGGGGAGCGCTCAGAAACGATTCTTCACCTATCTGTTCAAGGAAGATGAGCCTGCAACTCGCTCTCCTGCAGGCCTGCCCTCCCTTTAAGCAAGATGCCTGACCCTGAAAGACAGGCAGTGGCTCCACCCTCTTGGGATGGCTTGCCCTTGTCCCCTGCCCACCTCACTCAAGCTCCTTTAATTCAGGAAGAACCACGGCTCTTGCTACTAGCCTGTTTTGCTCCTTAATGGTGTTGCCCTTGAATGTTTTTTTTTCTCGTGTTGCTGTATAGAGAGTGGCCTTGGCATGAGTGTTTTGGTTGGGGCACTATAGCAAGATTTAGCATCATCTTTTATATGTGTTGAGTAATTAGTAAGTAATAGACATGATGTGGGTTTGATCCCTGGGTTAGAAGATCCTCTGGAGGAGGGTTTGACACCTAGTCCTGAATATTCATTGGAAGGACTGATGTTGAAGCTGAAACTCCAATACTTTGGCCACCTGATGTGAAGAACTGACTCATTGGAAAAGACCCTGATGTTGAGAAAGATTGAAAGCAGGAGAAGGGGATGACAGAGGATGAGATGGTTGGATGGCATCACCAACTTGATGGACATGAGTTTAATTAGGCTCTGGGAGTTGGTGATGGACAGAGAGGCCTGGCGTGCTGCAGTCCATGGGGTCACAAAGAGTTGGACATGAATGAGCAACTGAACTGAAATGAATGGCAACCCGCTCCACTATTCTTGCCTGGAAAATCCCATAGACAGAGGAGCCTGGTGGGCTACAATCCATAGCATTGCAAAGAGTCAGACAACTGAAGTGACTTAGCACACACACACACGCAGACAAGATGTGACTCAAACCGAAGGATCACAGGTTACACAGCAGTCCTTTGAGCTAGGCTAGGGGTCAGCAAAGCTTTTCTATATGGGACCAGATAGTAAAATATTTTCACCTTTGTGTCTCTATCATAACTACTCTGGGAGTGCAAAAGCAGCCATGGACAGATAACATGTAAATAAACAAGTGTGGCTGTGTTCCAATAAAACATTATTTATAAAAACAGGGGGTGGGCCAGATTTGGCTGTGGACCATCATTTGCTGACTCCTGCTCTAGAATTTACTATTGTGACTTCTGCTTAACCTGCCAGTGATTAGGATGATGAATTTGGCCTTTGATTTTAGTTTCCTGTACCATACAGACTGGTTCCAAATAGGAAAAGGAGTATGTCAAGGCTGTATATTGTCACCCTGCTTATTTAACTTATATGCAGAGTACATCATGAGAAATGCTGGGCTGAAAGAAGCACAAGCTGGAATCAAGATTGTTGGGAGAAATATCAATAACCTCAGACATGCAGATGACACCACCCTTATGACAGAAAGTGAAGAGGAACTAAAAAGCCTCTTGATGAAAGTGAAACAGGAGAGTGAAAAAGTTGGCTTAAAGGTCAACATTCATAAAACTAAGATCATGGCATCTGGTCCCATCACTTCATGGCAAATAGATGGGGAAACAGTGGAAGCAGGGTCAGACTTTGTTTTTTTGGGCTCCAAAATCACTGCAGTTGGTGACTGCAGCCATGAAATTAAAAGACACACTCCTTGGGAAGTTATGACCAACCCAGACAGCATATTAAAAAGCAGAGACATTACTTTGCCAACAAAGGTCAGTCTAGTCAAGGCTATGGTTTTTCCAGTAGTCATGTATGGATGTGAGAGTTGGACTGTGAAGAAAGCTGAGCTCCGAAGAATTGATGCTTTTGAACTGTGGTGTTGGAGAAGACTCTTGAGAGTCCCTTGGACTGCAAGGAGATCCAACCAGTCCATCCTAAAGGAGATCAGTCCTGGGTGTTCATTGGAAGGACTGATGCTGAAGCTGAAACTCCAATACTTTGGCCACCTCATGTGAAGAGTTGACTCATTGGAAAAGACCCTGATGCTGGGAGGGATTGGGGGCAGGAGGAGAAGGGGATGACAGAGGATGAGATGGCTGGATGGCATCACCGACTCAATGGACATTAGTTTGAGTAATCTCCGGGAGTTGGTGATGGACAGGGAGGCCTGGCATGCTGCAGTTCATGGGGTTGCAAAGAGTTGGACATGACTGAGCAACTGAACTGAACTGAACCAAAAATGCCAATGGTTTATGTGAGTAGTTAAAATTACCAGAATTTTGTGGACTTTTGTGGCCTAAGAGAAAACAAATTAATGGCACTTGAACTATTTTCTAAATCAAATCCCTTATGATTACACAGTGGAAGTGACAAATAGATACAGGGGATTAGATCTGATAGACAGAGTGCCTGAAGAACTATGGACAGAGGTTTGTGACATTGTACAGGAGGCAGTGATCAAGACCATTTCCCAAGAAAAAGAAATGCAAAGGGGCAAAATGGCTGTCTGAGGAGGCCTTCAAATAGCTGAGAAAAGAAGAGAAGCTAACGGCAAAGGAGAAAAGGAAAGATATGACCATTTGAATGCAGAGTTCCAAAGAATAGCAAGCAGAGATAAGAAAGCCTTCCTCAGAGATCAATGCAAATAAATATAGGAAAACAATAGATTGTGAAAGACTAGAGATCTCTTCAAGAAAATTAGAGATACCAAGAGAACATTTCATGCAAAGATGGGCACAATAAAGGACAGAAATGGTATGGACCTAACAGAAGCAGAAGATATTAAGAAGAGGTGGCAAGAATACACAGAACAACTATACAAAAAAGATCTTCATGACCCAGATAACCATAATGGTGTGATCACTCACATAGAGCCAGACATCCTATAATGTGAAGTCAAGTGGGCCTTAGGAAGCATCACTACAAACAAAGCTAGTGGAGGTGATGGAATTCCAGTTGAGCTATTTCAAATCCTAAAAGATGATGCTGTGAAAGTGCTACACTCAATATGTCAGCAAATTTGGAAAACTCAGCAGTGGCCACAGGACTGGAAAGGGTCCGTTTTCATTCCAATCCCAAAGAAAGGCAATGCCGAAGAATGCTCAAACTACTGCATATTTGCACTCATCTCACACGCTAGCAAAGTCATGCTCAAAATTCTCCAAGCCAGGCTTCAACAGCACATGAACTGTGAACTTCCAGATGTTCAGGTTGGTTTTAGAAAAGGCAGAGGAACCAGAGATCAAATTGCCAACATCCACTGGATCATCGAAAAAGCAAGAAAGTTCGAGAGAAACATCTATTTCTGCTTTATTGACTATGCCAAAGCCTTTGACTGTGTGACTCACAATAAACTGTGGAAAATTCTGAAAGAGATGGGAATACCAGACCACCTGACCTGCCTCCTGAGAAATCTGTATGCAGATCAGGAAACAACAGTTAGAACTGGAAATGGAACAACAGAACTGGTTCCAAATCGGGTAAGGAGTACGTCAAGGATGTATATTGTCACCCTGCTTATTTAACTTACATGCAGAGTACATCATGAGAAACGCCGGGCTGGATGAAGCACAAGGTGGAATCAAGATTGCCAGGAGAAATATCAATAACCTCAGATATGCAGATGATACCAACCTTATGGCAGAAAGTGAAGAAGAAGTAAAGAGCCTCTTGATGAAAGTGAAACAGGAGAGTGAAAAAGTTGGCTTAAAGGTCAACATTCATAAAACTAAGATCATGGCATCTGGTCCCATCACTTCATGGCAAATAGATGGGGAAACAGTGGAAGCAGGGTCAGACTTTGTTTTTTTGGGCTCCAAAATCACTGCAGTTGGTGACTGCAGCCATGAAATTAAAAGACACTTACTTCTTGGAAGGAAAGTTATGACCAACCTAGACAGCATGTTAAAATCAGAGACATTACTTTGCCAACAAAGGTCCATCTAGTCAAAGCTATGGTTTTTCCAGTAGTCATGTATGGATGTGAGAGTTGGACTATAAAGAAAGCTGAGCTCCGAAGAATTGATGCTTTTGAACTGTGGTGTTGGAGAAGACTCTTGAGAGTCCCTTGGACTGCAAGGAGATCCAACCAGTCCATCCTAAAGGAGATCAGTCCTGGTGTTCATTGGAAGGACTGATGCTGAAGCTGAAACTCCAATACTTTGGCCACCTCATGTGAAGAGTTGACTCATTGGAAAAGACCCTGATGCTGGGAGGGATTGGGGGCAGGAGGAGAAGGGGATGACAGAGGATGAGATGGCTGGATGGCATCACTGACATGATGGACGTGAGTTTGATTAGGCTC
Organism: Cervus canadensis; assembly: GCF_019320065.1. Classification (NCBI taxonomy): domain Eukaryota; kingdom Metazoa; phylum Chordata; class Mammalia; order Artiodactyla; family Cervidae; genus Cervus; species Cervus canadensis. The sequence goes on from NC_057403.1 coordinate 43,124,822, forward strand.
TGGGAGTTGGTGATGGACAGGGAAGCCATGCATGCTGCAGTTCATGGGGTCGCAAAAAATCGGACATGACTGAGTGACTGAACTGAACTGTTTTCTAGACTCCACAAAAATTTCTCCCCTTCGGGCTGCAATTGGAGGGGTAGGCTATTCTTGTCCTTGTTTTTCTTCCTCATATCTTAGGTTTATTTGGGAGGTGGATTTAAGAAAGTCCATATTGGACTTCTCTGGTGGCCCAGTGATTGAGCTTCTGCCTGTTGATGCAGGGGACACGGGTTTCATCCCCAATCCAGGAAGATTCCACAGCTACTGGTAATGCAACAAAACTGCTGAGCCCCTGTGCCCTACAGCCCATGTTCCACAACCAGAGAAGCCACCACAATGAGAAGCCCACAAACTGGGCTGAAAAGTGGCCCTGCTCACTGCACCTAGAGAAAGCTCATGTGTAGCAATGAAGACCCAACACAGATTCCTCATATTCTTTCTTAATCTCAAGATATATCAGAAACTTGAAAACCCACTTCTGTAATTCTTAAATAACTTAATTCCTCTTATCCAGGCTTTAATTGCCTCATCTGTAAAACAGGTACAACATATGAAAACTTTTCTTTGGGATACAGGTCTTGCTTCTATGACTAAAATACTCTTTTATTCTTGAAAGAGCAGAACTGAAATTAAATTCCCTAAGTGGCGTCCAGCTCTTTGCAACCCCATGGACTGTAGCCCACCAGGCTCCTCTGTCCATGGGATTCTCCAGGCAAGAGTACTGGAATGGGTTGCCATGTCCTCCTCCAGGGGATCTTCCCAACCCAGGGATCAAACCCATGTCTCTTTTGTCTCCTGCATTGGCAGACCAGTTCTTTACCACTAGCACCAACTGGGAGCCAGATGACCCCTAGCACAGAGTCTGGTAATTAGGAAGGAATCAGTGAATGTTTGTTAGAAGAATCCATTTTGGCTAAGGAAGGGTCAACCTACCAAGAGATGGCGGTATCTGCCGCCTCTGCCCCAGCAAGGATGCCCCTGACACAGCCAAACTTCTGTTGCTTTGTGCTGGACAGACTTTCGTCAGCCCAAGGCTGTCAAATTCACTTCGATTTTGGCCTCGACTGGGGCTTCATGCTTTCAGAAAAATTTCCCCCACTGCCTTTCACTTCAGATCCCTGGCAGGGATGGTTCTCCCATTCTGCATGCCCAGCTCACTTAGTGGGCACAAAGAAATGGGAGAAAGCTCGGGAAAGGAAAAAAAAACACACACAAACTCAACTCAGTCTAAACCTTGGGAAATCTACCAGGGTCTGCATCTCTTTAAAAACTATACACAGACATTTCTGGTCGAAGTAAAACCATGCTTGTCACAGAGGACTGGAGACAGCAAATGAAGCCTTAGTCATACACAGTTAGTTTCAAACTTATGTTGCCGCTCACAGGGAGAAATCAATGTACAGTATATTAAAAACAATCACCGTGGCCCTTAAATGATCCAATAGTTTAGCTTTGAATGCATTCAAGCTAATGGGAGCTTTAATGGCTTCTGACAGATCATTCCATTGATCAAGAGGCATGTATGAAATAACGCTGCCTACTAAATTCTGTTTTGATTTTGAGAAAAGAAAACTAAACGTCCATGGTAAACAGGGCTTGATTGTTCAGTGTTCACCAAGAGCCCTCTCAGCCTGACCCTGGTCGGGAGCAGAGGCGGGAAGGACAATGGGAATCCTATATACCTGGCTTGCCTCTCTCTGGGCTCTAATCAAGGCGTAATCAACTGAAAATCTCTGTCTGAAGAGCTGGGGGGCGAGGGCGGGGGCGGGAGGGTGACCAGAGGTACCGTTCTCTGAGTTGGATGAGTTATGAGCTGGAGCTCAAGTTGCCCTGAGAAATTGACTCAGCCCTTTTGGGGCTCTGAGGTTGGTGGGTTAACTGCACTTGCTCCAAAGTGGAAAAACTCAATTCCCTGTTTGAAAAGATAAAAAGCATTTTAAGCTGGGAATGGCCAATTTGCAAAGAAACAAATGAACGTCTGCTCCCTGTATCTGTGTGTCCTGAGGACCCAAGATTATTTTAGCAAGGACTGAACAGTTCTTCACTCTGGAAAGGTATTTTCTCGGGGTTCGTGGTATCTGAAAAAGTTTTAAAAGCAGCCTTAACAATATTTTTTCAAGACTGTTTTTGTGAAAGTACAGCCAAGCTCTGGCTGTTTGCTGTGGCCTCAAAAGGGAGTTGTAGGTCACTAAGGGTCAAACTGGCTTTGCCTGATCAGAAGTGATAAACATCCATAAACTCTTCCATTACACATCCAAATGAAACTGATCTCACAAAATAAATAATAATAATCCTCCTTCTTTGGATTTGCCTAGGGCTTTGGTATTTATAGGCTTCCCTGGTGGCTGAGACCATAAAGAATCCGTCAGCAATGCAGCGGATCTGGGTTTGATCCCTGGGTCAGGAAGATATCCTGGAGAAGGGAATGGCAACCCACTCCAGTATTCTTGCCTAGGAAATCCTATGGACAGAGGAGCCTGATGAGCTACAGCATGCAGGATCTGAGCAACTAACATTTGGTATTTACAAGGTCCTTCCAAACATTGTCTCTGGCGGGAGAGGTGCTAGCCTCATAGAGCTGGTGAAATTTCCTGTCGGTTTCCTGTATATCCTCTGGCTCTCTGTCTCAGAAGCTGGGAAGGGCAAGCAGGGTACCTTTGAGACCCTGGCACCACTAACGGGTGGGTAACCTATGGTCTCTACTGAAAATTGAATATGAGAGCCGGGATCAGCTTCCTGCGGGCAGTCATTCACCAAGCAGTCTGGGATGGTTTCAAATACACAGAGTCCGGAACCACTGGGCTTTTCCTAAACTTCCCGTAGAATGGCCTTCACCTTTTGGTCCCAATCTGTGGGGCACAGTGCTGTCCTAAGCCAGCACTTCCCATCCCTCAGCAGGAAGCCACAGCACTTTACCAGATTAAAAACAACGGGAAAACCCACATGCTAGAAGCATTTATTTGTATTGGTGCCATGTTTAGTCAGTGGCTTTTGTAAAATTGATGAATTTTGTCTAAAGGCAAGTGCAGACAGGCAAACAGATCTGTATCTGCTGTTATCCATTTAGCTTGACACACATGTGCAGCGGAACTATTTTACCTCAGTTCTTTCAGGACTGATGAAAAGAAAATGCAAGCAAAAGTCACGAACTGCATCATTGGAAAAGAATCACTGGATCTAATGCTGGGAGTTAATTAATGCTTCCTTCCCCTGGCAAGAGATGGACCCTGGTACTTAAGACATTCAGAGTCAATAAACAATTGTTGAACACAGATCATCCATTAAAAGGTGATGGCGAGAATTTTTAAAGCAGATCTAAAATTGCAAGGGGGTGACCTAATCCCGTTGTAGTAATGGGGAGTACGAGGGAATCATTTTTCAGAGCATCTCATTTATAAAAAGGTCCACACCATCTGCCGAGAGAAAAAAAAAAAGTGGAAGCTGGGAGAGGAAAATGGGATAGAATGGGAGGGTAACATATTGTTCTGGTACTAAGAAGGAGACACAGTGTGAACCACCACGGTGACAGGACAGTTAACCAGCTAGGCGTTATAGAAACAAAGACTGGATCACAGGGAGGTCAAGGGATTTGCCCCAGTCATGAAGCTACAACTGTTATCACAAGAAATCGGGATCGTAATTATTAGAGCCGGCATGCCACCGAAGACCCAGCCCGGGCTGGAGGCATGCTGCGTGCCCATCAACATCTTCATCTTCACGCCAGCCTCAGGTGGTAGATATACTATGACTGTTCCCATTTTGCAGATAAGAAAACAAAGGTTTGAAAGGGAGGCTAGCCTTAGGATCACACACAGAACCAGGACTCTGCAACCAAAAGACTCTCCTGACATCCAGGAATCAGAAGATTCTGAAAATCTGATCCACAGTGACCGGATACAGAGCAGGGGTATTGAGAGGACTGGTGTGCAGTCGTGGGAAGAGGATTTGGGGGCTCCCTGTGATCCAGTCTTTGTTTCTATAACGCCTAGCTGGTTGGGCTATCCTGTCAGCACAATGGTTCACGCTGTATCTCCTACTTAGTTCCAGAACAATATGTTACCATCACATTTGATACCTGGACAATAGGCTTCCCAGGTGCAAAGTGGTAAAGAACCTGCCTGACAATGCAAGAGATTCAAGAGACTTGGGTTTAATCCCTGGGTTGGGAAGATCCCCTGGAGGAGGGCATGGCAACCCACTCCAGTTTTCTTGCCTGGAAAATCCCATGGACAGAGGAGCCTGGCGGGCTACAGTCCATGCGGTTGCGAAGAGTCAGACACGACCGTGACTGCACAACAATAACTTGGATAATATTAATAGACTGTGTTGCCATGACAGGTTATGGAGAGAAAGGAAGGGGATGGGCTGAAGGATGGGGGGTCAGCCCTGTTCCGGAGTCAGGCTGGGGTGAGGCTGCAGCACAAGGTCTGGGGGTGCTCACCCATTCTCCTCGTTAATGAGGGACTCAGGTAATCGAGAGAGCCAGGTGTACCCCTTTTCCTGATAATGCCTACAACCAGTCCCCCAGATGCAGCAGCAGCCACGGGAGCCCTGGGCATCGTGCAGGAAGTCATCCCTGGCTGCCTGCTCCTTCCTCCCCCTCCCCGGCGTCTCCCCTTCCTCACCCCAGCCTCTTAAAGCTGCCCGGCTCTCCCTGCAGCCGCAATCATTACAACACTCCTGGGCCTTCCCTCCCCCTTTATGGTTGTCAAATTGATTTCACCACTGCCATACCTATGGCTCCCAATGAAACTTAATTAAAAATACCATTTAATCACAAAGTAACAAAGGCAAACTGGATAAACGGCATTACCACTTCAGCGCATTTTAATCCGCACTGCTCCTCGGTCCTTCTCAATCTGTTTGGATCAGAATTGCCTTTTCAAATAAGAACCCCCTCCCCACCCCTACCCCCGCGCCCCGTCTTCCATGGGCTTGCCTCTGACAGATCTCCAAAATAAACAGTATTTAGCATGGCATAGATCCAAATGTATGCAATTTGCCCAGTGGTTAAAATCAGCCTTAACTAGATCAGGGAAGAAAAAAAAATGTTGCTTTCAAAAATACTTTCCCTTGAAATACACACCAAAAAACTACTGAATGTGGTGTGTCCATTTAATAGGGTGATGGAATCTCATTTCTAGCATCCCTCGGTTCGGTTAGTGATGGATTTGGAAGCTTATTACTAAACTTGTGTCACAAGACATGCCACGACCACCCCCCTCACCCCCCTCTTCTCTCTAGTGAACTCCCCTGAGCAGAGGCTGTCTGTGAAAGCAGGGCGCAGGGGGCGGGGTGGACACAAAGTTGTGGGCGCTGCGGGGAGGGAAGCAACAGGAGAACGGGGTGCCGCCTCACGCTCTTGGAGGAGCTGGCAGGACATCTTCCCCACCTGGCCGCAGGAATCGGGAAATTCAAGCCGTGCCTTCAGACTGAGACCCTTCGGAATCCAGAGATCAACCAGGCAATGATTGGAAGCGTGAGACTCTCACACCAATGACCCCCACCCTCTGGCACAGAGCCTTCCGCATTTCTCGGGCACTTGACAATCACATTCAAACGCTGGTCCCATCTCCTTCCCACCTGCATCTTCTTCCCTCCTTCGCCTTGTTTCTCGGCTTCAGCCATCATGGTGCTTTTTCTTCCTTGATCTTCCCACTCCAAGCACCTTCCAGCCTCGGGGCCTTCGTACCTGCTGTCCCCTTTCCTGGGAAGCTCTTCCCCCATCACCCCCTTTCCTGGACTTCCTAAGCCAAGCCATCCTTCCTCAGTCCCCTGCTATGCTCTGTCCCCTTGCCTTATGGGTTTCCATCCTGGTGTTGAAAATGATTGGAAACCATTGTGTTGTTTATTTGCAGGCTGACTGTGTTTCCCCACTATATAGTTAAGTTCCTATTGGGGTCGCCACATCCCCTGATCGAGCCTGGGGGTCGGTACACGGGAACCCTTGGAAAGCAGGGACCTCCTTGGATGCCCAGGGCTCACTACACCCCTGAGGTGCAGTAGGTGGTCAAGAAACGTCTGTGGGAAGGGAAAGTCAGTAGCATCTTAGCAGAAAGGGACCTATCTCTTCAGATAACTTCCTGATGATAGTTGGGACCGGGGGATGGGGAAGCCTTCCAGGTAGCAGTGAGGACCGCAGACTAAAGGTGGTCCCGGGGCAAAGCTTCCTCCCCACCCCCACTACCCACATGGCCCATGTCCCCAGAAGAGTCCTTCAGTAGTTCACAGGGGAGGAGCAGGAACTGAGTTGACTGTCAGATTAGCACCCCCAGCCATCCCTTTTTTTTTTAATCATCTCTTGCCCTTCTCCCTTCTACCTGTCTGAAACCTACCCTACCCTTCTCCGAGAGCAAGCACAGGTAATTCTCAAACACGCTGAGCTCAAGCTCATTGAAAGCCACCACTTCTGAGAAAACATGATCTCACCTTTTGGATTCACTCCTGGAAGTGGTTTGGAGAAGGCAATGGCAACCCACTCCGGTGGGTTCTCTTGCCTGGAGAATCCCAGGGACGGAAGAGCCTGGTAGGCTGCTGTCTGTGGGGTCGCACAGAGCCGGACACGACTGAAGCGACTTAGCAGCAGCAGCTGGAAGTGGTTTCTCCAACACTGGCTGTTTCCCCACCTGAAAGACCCTGAGCACACTCTTCACTTGCTACCCCACCCCCCTGGGCCCAGGAAGCATGCTCACCTGCACCTGTGAAAGGAGAAATAGAGTAGGCACTCTCTTGATTTCTTATCTCATCCTTTCAATATTTTTTATTGTTTATGCATGTTTTATGAGGTACATGGCATATTAGCACAAGCAGTCCACAACAATAGCCGGATAGTAATACACATATATTGGGGTAAGCACACAACATTATTATTTATTTCTACTCTAGGGGTGCAAGCAAGCAGGTGTTGATGTGAAGGGGTAAAGATGGTCAGGTTCACAGAAAATGATAACAGGGAGCGACAGGGGCCATGGAGGGTTCATGCCCCACCTAAGAGGATGCTACCTAGCTCTCTGCCACATCAGGATGGAGGTCGCTGGATCTCTGAATTTTAAAGAGGATGCACACATCTTTATGTTATATGAAATCTTCCATTTTTAAATACTGGCTCCTCATGAACTATGATAAGGAACAAACATTCTGGGGGGTGAAATAAAACACGAGGCTATGTGGTCCCGAGGCTGCCCTGCACACTCTGCCTCCATGATTTCATCTTTCCCGCAACCATAAGAGGGAGCACTTTATCTTTTACTGATGAGGAGACTGAGGCTTAAGGGCATCGGGGAACTCATCTAAAGATTTGAAGAGTCTCAAGATGGTGAAACCCCGCCTGCCTTGTGTGACGTGTCTCTCTGAGGTTAACTCCGTAGAAACGAGCCCATGCCTTGAACCACTGAGATTCTGATGGTGGGAGAGTTTGGTTCTCAGGGTACCTCTGAATGGGTAAAAAAGCTCTTTGGCTTCCCAAATACTGCAGATGACAAGAGAAGGCAACAGGCTGGGGAGAGGGGCTGACTAGTCTCGTGATTTCTGGGGCCGTCATAGGGTGAGAGCCAGGCCCGAAAGGGAGAGGTGGGTTCACAGCATCATGAGACAAACTGGCACCAAGATTGAGAAAGGGAGGGGAAAATGCCTACAGCAGGTCAGCTTACTGATATATAATATTTTACTAATATTTACTGTGTGTTTAACTACGTACCAGAGATTGTTCTAAATCTGTAGCTAGGTTATTTCATTTCTTCTTCACCTTGGGAATCGGTTTGCCTGTAGTATCCCCATTATACAGATGAGGAAACCGAGGCACAGTCACATATCAAAGATCACAAGCCAGTGGGCATTTGCATCCAGACACTCAAAAACCAAAGCCCAAGTTCTAACCTCTTTCTCATCTCTCTGGTGCTCCAGCATTATCAGGATGGGGCACTAAGATTCTTCAAGCCTCAATTCTAGCATTATGTGTGAAGAGGGGAATTAAAGGAAAACAAATATGTAGTGTGTTGATTAAATCCAAGAAGCAATGTAAATAGAGTTTTGTCTCTTTCATTAGCTCAGGGGAACTTCCTAAAGACAGGATGTCAGTTTTATTTTAATCTTCAACACTGCTCCATTCCTGTGTGCAGAGTACAGAGCTCACAACCTTGGCTGTTTTAGAGAAGGGAAAGAGACTACTTTCCAACGAGGCATTGCTCTCTTCATTTATTCTGCCAGTGGGGAGAGCAGCTACAGAGAACTGGAAGCCAGACTCTCCTGCTCTCAAACTTTTGACAGAAGTACTATCTAGAAGGGCTTTCTACAATGATGAAAACGTTCTATGTCCAATACAGTAGTCTCTAGCCACACCTGGGCTATTAAGCACTTGAAATGTGGCTTGTGCAACTGAAGAACTGAATTTTTAATTACAATTAAAATGGAATTTAAACGGTAGAAGCCCCATCTACCTAGTGGCTACCATACTGAACCACAGAGCCTCTGAAGGGTATAGTGAGAAAATGGGCTAAACGTCTCTAAGTTCAGTCTTCTCCTCCATGACTTGAGAGATTCCCCTGTAGAGACTTTGCAAAGGCTTGGGAAAGAGGAAAGGTTAGGTTCTACCAAAGGTGGGCTCACCCTGGTTGCTTCCCAGGCCTCAGGAGTGGAAGGGCTTGCATTAAAAATCCAAGTGGGGAATAGTTTTGTTTTGTTTTGTTTTTGGGGGGCGGGGGGGATAGTACATTTTTTTTTTTTTTTTGTATTTTTCATTTAATACCAAATCACTATAACACTGTGTCATTTTCAAACATTTTAATCTTCATGGGTTCCGCTCCCTACTTGTTCCCAACTGGAAATAATCTCCAAGGCCAATCTCTACCATCTCAACAGTTTCTACAATGTCAAGGCCAAGTCTACCCCATACTGCCCTTGCCTAAGCCCATGACAGGGTTGGAGAAGAGGAATTGAAAATAGCCTTTCCTCCTCCATCTGAGAACTGTGCTCTGTCTTTAGGGCCTGGTTTCCAGAAGCAGACCTCTGAGTTCAGAAACGATCTCTGTGAGGTCAAATGGCAGAGGCATCGAAGGATCACCCTTTTCCCAATACGGCCGGCATTCTGGCTTCTGATCAGCAGGCAAAGTTCGGGCAATTCGAGACTGGCACCTGGAAAGGTAAGAATAGGCAGTTAATTCCCAGAAAGAAATGACTGCAAGACCCATGCTCAGGCAACTTGGGGCAACCCTGGCAATCCGCTGTGATGGATGGGTGGTGATGAGGAGGAAGGAAAGACGAGTTTGGGAGGCAGAAAGCAGGTGTGTTTACAAGAAGGAAGAACTGTTCTTGATGAGGCTGGAACTTTTTTATTTCAATTCCCAGATTTGTATTATCTCTCAAGGCTTTGTAGAAGCCAATCATGGGGAGAAATTCAGTTACTCTGCCTTTAAAATGGTGAATTATTTTTTCATTATCTCGACTGTTATTTAAAGTGTGTGATTAAGCCATTATCAGATTTAAATGTTTGTGGGATTTCCATGTATTACTAGATTACTGGGAAAGATTAAATTGAATTTACTGCATTAAAACATCCAAGAATAGATTAAACAATATTACAGACTGGGATTGACTTCGGAGATCCTGGAGATTTACAAGTGTCCCAGCTTGCTGTGCTTGGAAAAAGGCACTCCAAGGAGAGACCGATTTATAAGGATATATGCAAATAGAGGTTAATAATCATTTCCACTGATGAATAGGTGGGGAAAACTTCCACAAAATTAAATTAAGAGGCTAGCAAGAGTGACTCCCTAAGGAAAACACTTAAATCACGGTTTTTATTAAATGGATTATTCATCAATAGTAGAGAAATTAATTATCATATGCAACTAAATTATAGCCTGGGAGGAAAAAAGTTGGGGCCACATTGTCACACCTTGGCAGGCAGCTACCTCTCCAAGAGACCAGCTTACTGGAAATTGGTCTGGGAAAACTCGGTGGCTTTGGCTTTATGTATCCGAGAAATGAGGATCAAAGAGAAGAAAACACAGATTGCAATAAGAAATGAACAATTTCTCTATTCTCGGGACAGTGCGTGCCCCTAAAAAGAATTATTCTTGAGTACATCTGGGAGAGGTGCCTGGTCCTCTCCCACGCCACCCCCACCTTCTCGGCCTTATCCTCTAAATCAATTCAAAAAGTGGCCCTCCGCATCCATCATGTGCCTTCCGTGATCACTATGAAGAGATCAAAGAATGGACCATCCCGACCCTATTTCCAAGCCTTGATGGTCGAGAAGGGTCCTAACTAAAAGACATCTTCTCCTCTGGGGAATTATTAATGGTGAGGGGATCCCCATGGGAAAACATGCTTCAACTTTACACCTATTTTCTCGGGTGGTTAATTGCTCCACCGGCATGCTGTGCACTCAATCCGTCGTACATTACACATAACATTCCAATATATCTTCGGCTCTCCGCATCGGGCCCTGATAATAGCGTCTGTTAACATGCGCTAAGTACTATTATGTAGCACATCACTTCATAAATAATAAGATTAGCTGACCTCAGGGCCCCAAGAAGAGTAATGTGTTTAAATGTTCTCATTATTTATTTAAAACAAGAATTAAAGCAACAGAAGCTGCTTTTGACAATCCTCTTAGCATAAATATTAAACTGTTTGCACTGATAAGCCCACATAGCACTGAAGAACAGAGGCGCGTTCTACAGACTACTTAATAATAATAGGTGTTTGAGACGCTGCCGCTCACTTCAGTTCTAGAGATATAGTCTCTAAATCACATGAAAGGGATGGGGGGGAAATTAATATTCAAGGGAAGCTGCGACTAATTACAAAGGAACTCTGTGAAGCTTTTTAAATTGCGCTGTCTCTCGGCCTCGGAATCAGAGAGTAAGGCTCAATTTACCAGAGAGGGAGAGTTATTCCAAATTGAGCACTTCCATCTCACGGCAGGGAAATGATCTCTGCACACGTTATCCTGGTTGGCAGATTAAAGGGCTATGATAAGTGCTGATCCATCTCGGCTAGTGTAAGGTTTGTCCAAAGTCAATAGAGATGCTTTTTCACCTGTCAAATGGGTTTGGCCCCCTCATTTTGAGAAAGTGTTAGAAATATGAACACCTGCTGCAGAAGTTTGCTGACACCATATTGCACAAGTCCACAAGCCCATCCAGTTTTCTTCTGGGTGAAGTTGCTCTGATTTTCTACTATTGTTCTTCTGATGGAAGGGCTGACTGACGTGGGGACTACCTCCTTCTCATGCTGGCCCTGAAAGGCTAGGAGCTGGGTATACCCACTGCCTCCCTCTGGACTAGAGACAGAACCCCTTGCTGGGGCTCTTCAGGGCCTTAATTCAGATCTTTCAGGATCACTTTATTTTTTTTATATATATATTCATTTATTCATTTATTTGGCTGTGTTGGGTCTTGGTTGCAGCACTCAAGATCTTCACTGCATCATGTGGGATATTTCATTGCAGGGCAAGGACCCTCTAGTTGTGGCCCACGGGCTCCAGCAGTTTAGAGTTCATTAATTTAGGGTTTAGTTGCTCCGAGGCACGTGGGATCTTAGTTCCCTGACCAGAGAACAAACCTGCATCCTCTGCACTGGGAGTGCAGAGTCTTAACCACTGGACCACCAGGAAGTCCCCTCAAGAGCACTTTAATGATCTTCCTTTAGGGACTTCCCTGGTGGCCTAGTGGCTCAGACTGTGTGCTCTCCATGCAGGGGACCCAAGTTTGACCCTTGGTCGGGGAACTAGATTCCACATGCCACACTAAGAGTTTGCAAGCTGCAAAACAAAACCAAAACTCTTCCTTTAATGCTCAGCGCTCCTTGCCACTTTGTCAATGATCATGACTGGGCTCCGCAGAGGGCTTGCTGTTGAGGTCATGTATCCACCTACGAGAAAGGACAGTCAGCCCCGACTCAAATCATACCATCCGCTTCAACACCATGCCAGACAGTGGGACTGAAAAAGAAAGGCTTGAGAATGACTTGAAGGCATATCTTCCTGTACTATGCTTAGTCGCTCAGTTGCATTCGACTCTGTGACCCCATGGACTGTGGCCCACCAGCCTCCTCTGTCCACGGGGATTCTCCAGGCAAGAATACTGAAGTGGGTTGCCATGCCCTCCTTCAGGCTATCTTCCCGACCCAGAGATTGAAGCCATGTCTCCCCATTTCAGGTAGATTCTTTACCGTCTGAGCCACCAGGGAAGCCCAAGAATACTGGAGCCAGTAGCCTATCCCTTCTCCAGGGGATCTTCCCAACCTAGGAATTGAACCAGGATCTCCGGCATTGCGGGCGGATTCTTTACCAGCTGAGTTACCAGGGAAGCTCCTGCTCAAACCACACATTCAGTCTCTCTTCCATCCTAATTTCCTAAGATGGGGAAGCACAGTGGTGAAGGTATCCTCTGGACATGGGGCGTTGCTGCTTCCCTGGGGCCTGACATCTTGAGTATCCTAAACTCACCAAACCTCAGTTTATCATTTGTCTCATGAGAATAATGATGATGACAATGATAGTACCTTACGTATGGGCTTGTTGTGAAAGTTATAGGGATTAACACATGTGAAGTACTTAGCACACCGCCTGGCACATTATACTAAATACTACCGTCACTATTGTTATTTCTCCTACCAGTAGTGAACTGGTGTCTCCAGTGACGACAGGAGATGCCAACGAGGGGGCTGCCTGTTCCTCCTCTGACTGTCCCCTCCCTTCAACAAACTGAGTGGGGTGGCCTCTGGATTGGCTCTTTGTGGGGGAAACTGGAGAGCCAGAGCGACTCTTTCTGGCTTGAATCAGATGAAGCCTGAGGCTGAATACTAGCACAATGTGACATTCCAGGATGCCAAGGCTTATGTATGCAAGCTGCTGCAACTCTCCAGTGAGAGGCTAAACTACTCAGACTCAGAAAAGACTTAGCGGTTGCTCCTAGAGACCCAGAATTCTTAATGGGCACTCTTGTTGGACTACTTCAGTGGCAGTTGTTTCAGACTGACTTGGCATTTCCAGGAAATGAAGTTGGATGGTTTCTCAGCGTGCAAACTCTGTGGTTCTTGCAAAATCAAGGGGCCCTGAGTTCTCTTAAGCAATGATTTAGGAATCCTGACAGTGGTGGACACTGGCTGTCTTGTGTCTATTCCCATCTTTGCCACAAAGAAGACTCTAATTTTCCTATGGGGAATTTGTCCCATCTCTATGCTTGGCCACGTGGTTTGAGTGGAATTCGTTCCATCTCTTATAGACAGAGGAGAGAAGCCAAGTAGTAAGAAACTCAGCTAAACAGCAAAAAACTCAGCTAAACAGTAAGAAACTTACAGTTTCCCCTTTCCACCTTGTACTCTCTTCTCCCATCCTTAGGGAAAAAAATCCCTCCTTTGAATGCTTTGGGTTAACAAATAAACTTTGATCTACTTAGAAAAGAAAGAAAGTGATGTCACTCAGTTGTGTCCAGCTCTTTGCAACCCCGTGGACTGTAGCCCACCAGGCTCCTCCATCCAAGGGCTTTTTCAGGCAAGAATACTGGAGTGGGTTGCCATTTCCTTCTCCAGCAGATCTTCCTGACCTGGGTCTCCTGCAAACCATCTGAGTCACCAGGAAGTCTTGGTAGCTTTCACTTTCACTTAGAAAACCCTGCTCCTTTAATGGAGCATTGCCAGGGGAGCAGAGGAAAATGACATATACTTCATCTTGCTCCCTCCGAAAATCACATTATTTCAATTCAAAGGACTCTATAAGCCACCCTCAAAACTCCCGCTACTGAGGAAGGGTTCTCCCTGAATGACCTAGTGACGTAACAGGAAGCAGCTGAAAGGTGTCATGCTGGCCGGTCTGTGAGCCGACTGTCCAGAGGTCCCACCTCGTCTCCGTCCACAGGTGTAACTCATGCAGGGCCCCACTGCTCGCTGATTTCCCCCAGGGCTACACTTCCATCTGGATCATCAGGACGGCAGCTACATTAGGGAGCACTGGTCGCCATGCTGAAATTAACCACTTTAGCTAAAGTGTGTGTTAATTATGGGTATGCAAGCAGTCAATAAAAGGTTAATGCAAGAGTCAGAGGATAAATTTCTTGCCTTATTGCATCACTTCACAGACTAAATGACTAACATTATACTTTGTGTTTTTAATCAATAGGTTTTACAGTAATGTGCTGGCCATTGATTTTAAGAAAACATGTACGGTCTTCCTCTTCGTCCTTAAATTTTGTGACAAATAAAGAAGGACAGGTAACATTTCCATTAAGTATGCTTGATGAAATGACAAAAAAGATTTCAGGAGAAATGGTTCCTGCTAAAAGATGGGCTGGGATAAAGCAATCATAAAAAAAAAAAAAAAAAAAGAAGAAGTACCAGAAACTAGAACTTGATGGATTAAATATTACCAAGCACAGGCCTTGAGGGGACAAGGAAAACAAACTCCTAAGAGAATTCTTTAATGTGAAAGAAGAGAGTAACTCCTGATAAAGTAAGTACATTCTGTATATTGTTTGAGCATCCTGAAGAATCCTAACACGCAGCACTGATGTGCTCAGTTTTCACAATAATCTGAGAGAGGAAGAGGCTGGTATTTGAACCATGTTTCACAAGAGGGCTGCCTCACCCAAGGTTAATTCAATGGCATGTGGGAGAGCAGGGGATGGGCAGACCTTGGACATCTGGTAGGCTGCCCTTTCTACCATGTTCCATCTTTCTCATGGATTCCCATTTGGACCAAAATGGGCCCTATCCCCTGACTCCTTGGCTATTCTCGCCAAATTTAGATATTCAGGAGATTCCAAACCATTTCAGGGGAACGAAAGGAGCAAAATGTTTTCGTCATGTTTCTACAACAATAATTACAGCAAATGAGCTGATAAAACTTTCTTCTTTTCATTCCAATGACTTTGAGGTTGTCATAGCATAAGTATCTTTTGACTACAGATGTAAAAGATACACCTTCATCTTTTGACAGAGTTTTTTTTTGGCCATGCTCTGTGGCATGTGGGATCTTAGTTCCCCAAGCAGGATCGAACCCATGCCCCCTGTGGTGGGAGTGTGCAGTCTTTACCACTGGGCCATCAGAAAAGTCCCACACCTTTATCTTTTAAGAGTCTAAACTACTTCTAATTATACAGTTATCCCCAGGTACAGACAGTCATCCCCAGGTATATAGAGTCATCCCTCAGTATTTTGGGGGAATTGATTCCAGAATCCCCTGCTTGGGTACCAAAATCCATGGATGCTCATATCGCTTTCAGCGGGCCCTCCATATCCTTGGGTTATGCATCCACCGATACAGAGGTCTGACTGTATATTTATTTTTTTAAAAATCCACGTATCAGGGGACCTTCTTAGTTCAAATCTATTCAGGGGTCAACTGTATTCCTGGGGTGATCCTGAAAAATTTCTTGACCTCTTAGTTTCCTCAACTGCTATGTGAAGTCCATGTTTTGCTGCTTCACTGGACTATGTGAAGATAAAAATTAAACAATGTATATAAAAGTCCATTAAAATATGTAGGCTACTGCACAAATGTTGAATTACACCTCCATAGTCAGTTCCAACTTCTCAGGTGGCTCAGCGGTAAAGAATCTGCCTGCCAAGAAGGAGACACAGGTTTGATCCCTGCGTTGGGAAGATCCCCTGGAGAATGAAATGACAACCCACTCCAGTATTCTCGCCTGGCAAATCCCATGGACAGAGGAGCCTAGCATGCTACAGTCCATGGGGTCGCAAAAGAGTTGGACATGACCTAGCGACTAAACAGCAATAACAGCCCTTTCCAACGAGACACAAGTTCTATTTTTAAAACACAGCTCAGGCAACATTGGCTGGGAGGCCTGTAATACTTCAAAATGTGTGGGGGAAAAATGAATAAACTATGTGCATCCAGACAATGAAATATAATGTAGCCGTTAAAAAGAAAGCACTAAAAAAAAAAAAAAAAAAAGCCAGTGTGAAAGACATCACTCTTCTAAAGACTAGAACAATTTAGACCCACAGCTTCATCAGAAAATACCCAAGGACTAAAAAAAAGTGCACTCTCCTCCAAGTCAGAGTTTTTTCCTGGAATTTTCATTCATGCTGAGGAGTTGACTGTCCTTCTGATTCACATCAAACAGAAGCCTTTTTCAGGATATCAGCCACATCAGAATACATTCATTCCCTCAAACAGTGTCAACCAGCACCGAGGTTTAAGAGGCTTCACTCAAGTAGAAAATCCTGACGTGTCACATCAAATCGATTAATACATTTAACCTGCAAAACCCAACTGCCAGGACCAGCGTGAACAGTGTGGAAAATAACAATGTAAAGGAGTAAAACAGTTTCTTCAATGGCGTCTATGCTTTGGATGGAGCTCGGACCAATATGAGACTATGAATGCTCTCTGCTCTTAGTCTCCCCAGGCCCAGAAGAATAGAAACATCTCGCCAGGCAGAGTAATTCCAGTGTTTAAAGAAAAGCAGTACTTTATGTGTAGGCTTCCTTGGTGGCTCAGTGGCAAAGAATCCGCCTGCAAGGCGGAAGATGCGGGTTCAATCCTTGGGTCAGGAAGATCCCCTGGGGAAGGAAATGGCAACCCACTCCTGTATTCTTGCCTGGAGAATCCCATGGACAGGAGCCTGGAGGGCTACAGTCCATGGGGTGGTGCAGAGTCAGACACGATCTAGTGAGTAAACAACAACAACTCTGATCCTATACTGTTCTCTCATCGGGAGGGGAAGGGAATAACCCAAGCAAAGCCCAGCTGCTGTAAATATTACAGCTGTTTTCCACATTTGTTTGGAACTCAACATTTTCTATGTAAACAGTGGTTCTCATAGTTCCTAATTCTTCTCCTCAACACCAGTATTACCTATAATTTCTCTGAAATGTAATATTAATATATTAGGTAGCCCGGTAACAATAAATAGCAGGGTGTCAGAGTTCCAACTTGGGAGTCAAGAAGAAATTGCCTTTGACCAGGGTTTCCGGTCCACCTGGTGTATGGACCCAGGACTTCGTCCCACTCTGGATCACTGAAAGAGCCCCTGTGACCTGTGGCAGAGGCTCCGCCAAAGAGGAGAAGCACTGGGGTGAGGGATACGGTGCTCAGATAGTACCTCCAAGAGGTAAGAGATGAAAAGGCAAGGTCCCAAGACCTCTTGCTGGTATAAAAATCAGGGATACTTTTTGGCAATGGAATGGCTTACTGAGCCATTTAACAAGCCTTAAAGGCATCTCTGTTCTTTCTTTCAGGGCCCAGGAGGATTTTGTGTTTCCCTTCTACGGTACAATGCTGCCTCCCCTAGGGTTTTCTCCCAACCCACGTGATTATACTGTGTAATCCTGCCATCTCCTTACCCTCTGCCCTTACGAGTTTTTCAGAGGTTCTGTTGCTATGGGAGATCCTGTAAAGAAATTCTATTTCATGCCACTGCTTCCCTGATGACATCTCTCAGACCAAATGAATAGTAATAATAGTAATAGAGACAGTAAACATAGCCAATCATATACACTGGGCTTCCCTTGTGGCTCAGCTGGTAAAGAAACCGCCTGCAATGCGGGAGACCTGGGTTCAGTCCCCGGGTCGGGAAGATCCCTTGGAGAAAGGAATGGCTACCCACTCCAGTATTCTGGCCTGGAGAACTCCATGGACTGTATAGTCCATGGGGTCGCAAAGAGTCAGACACGATTGAGTGACTAACACACACACACAGTCATACACACTAAGTGTCAGGCACTGTGAAAAGTGAAAGTGAGAGTTGCTCAGTCGTGTCCGACTCTTCGTGACCCCATGGACTATACAGTCCATGGAATTCTCCAGGGCAGAATACTGGAGTGGGTAGCCTTTCCCTTCTCCAAGGGATCTTCCCGACCCAGGGATCGAACCCAGGTCTCCCGCATTGCAGGCGGTTTCTTTACCAGCTGAGTCACAAGGGAAGCCCAAACACTGTATAAGTCTTCTTATTAAATGTATGGCCTCAAACAGGAGTGGAGGTACAGAAGATTAACTAAAACTTGTCCAAGATTTCACAGCTCAAGAAAGGACTGAGGTGGGATTTGGCAAAATTGTCTGATTCTTAATCTCCAGCTCTTTGTAATATTCCAAAATACAGATATTGAAAGAATCATTTTGGATTCTGGTTAAAAACAGTTTTCCGAAGGCACCTAGCCCCAAGCTAGACTTCCCAGAGGAAGGTCCTGTCCATGTGAATTTCTGCATGTGACTCTTCAGACTATGCCAGTCTGCGAAAACACACACCATCTTAACCTGCCACAAAGGACCACAAAATGCTGAAGGTCATATGTGGTGGGGGGACATAAGGGTTTCTTTGGGTCCGTGGAGAACTCACATTAAATTCATCTCCATTTCAGAGGATACTAGACTGAGCATCGGTTCCTGAAGACCTGCAACTTGGCCCCCTGAGCAGGCAACTGGTGACTTCTCAGGGTCCAACGCAGAGAACAGGCCTCCTGGACTCCTTCCCCTTACTTCAGGGACTCTGGCAGGTCCGTGGAACCACTTAATATGTGAGACTGCTTGGCCCACCACTGGGGTGTAAGCCCAGGAGGCGGAGGGTAGAAAACAATTTTATCCCCAGCTTCATTTGTCGGCTTGTCAGTTACATAATGAGAGTGATGAATGGGCTACCTTGACAGCAGAACGTTTAGGAGCTGCTGACCTTTGATCTCTGGTCACATGATAGGGTCATCTGAAACTGGCATGACCTCTACCTGGCTGAGGGAAACAATATAAAGGTCAAATCGGCTGGACGATTATATGGATCAGGTCTGAGGCAGCTTGGTTAGGAGTTTTAAGAGAGGCCGGGTTGGGTTCCCCAGCACACAAAGCTATGGAACCACTGCACGACTGTGCTCAACAAAAGATATACAATTTCAAAGCGGTCTAGAGTAACTTTCCTTGCAAGGGAATAGAATGAATTCATTATTTTTAAAGGGCAACAATGAAAACAAACACTTTGGAAGAAAATATATTCTGCCAGTGATTCTGCCATTGGGAGGGAAAGCATACGGCCCTATGACTTAATGAGTGATATTAATGCTATACCTGCAACACGGCAGAAGGTCCGATTTGAGGCAATTACTGGAACACAATCCCCACGGGGTAGTATCAAACCCTCCTTTCAGCCATCGAATACAGTCTCTCCTCCATCCTCTGTCAGCACCGAACCCCACAAAGGGCCATGATTGATAAAAGATAACCCTTTCCAAATTTCATGACTTCCCCCATTGCCTGAAACTTAAGTAAAGTCTGCATGGGACAGTCTCAAACTTCAGAAAGCTCCCAGAATAACTTACGATCAGAAATTCAAGGCAGCTGTGATTTTTCAGATGCACTGTAACATTTTTAAAAAATGTTTCTTCTTGCAAACCTGAAGATTTTTGCTTTTTGACTATTCGGTTAAATTCCATTTACTCAGAATCAGATAATAGCCATGACAGAGATAACGAATATAGTTATGAAAATGAAAGCTAAGGGGCCAAAGCCATCGATTTTCAGGGTCTAGAAACTTCATAACCCATGGAAGAAGCAGACATTACAGAGGAATCTGGTTACATCAAGAGCTTGTTTCCTACAAAGGATTTTCCCCTGCAAAGTCAAAGACCGACAGACAGACGGCCACTGCCGCATAACCTGCTCATACTCTTGAGAGATGAGCAAAGCAAAGGACAATGGCTTACAGCATAAAAGGCCAGCTGTTCTGACTTTGGAATGCTCATTTGAGTTGTAAGCTGTGAAATAAATTTGAGTTGATGGTTCTCCCATCTGCTCACCTGTCAGTCTCTTTCCACTGGGCTGCTGTTTTTAGAAATACTTGCGAGTAACCTGCTTAATTGGTTTTTGGAGGCCGAGAAGCATCTCCCAAGTTTATTTTAACCTTATACCGAACGTGAGGCTAACTGGGCCTTTGTTCCTCTTCTCTCCTTTAAGAACATTTGTTAATAGGTCAAGAGCACTTACACAGAAAACTCAGTGGAGCCCCAAACCAACAGTGGGGCAGGGGAAGGCAGTCCAAATGTGGAATGAGAAAATGGCAGGCTGAAACAGAATGCCAATTAATCAGGGATATCACATGGACAGAGGAGCCTGGCGGGCTAGAGTCCATGGGGTCACAAAGTGTCAGATATGACTGAGTGACTCACACACACACATCCCAGTCTTTTGATGAATCTATGCTCCACACCCATTTAAGAGCTGAGTCCTGGTGCTTCCTGGTGGTCCAGTGGTTAAAGATTTGGCCTTCCAATGCAGAGGGTGTGGGTTCTATTCTTGGTTGGGGAGCTAAGATCCCTCATGCCTTATACCCCAAAAAATAAAACTATAAGACAGGAGCAAAACAAATTCAATAAAGAATTAAAAAATAAAAATAAAACAAAAACTGAGTCCAAGTCAAAATTCTTACAATGGTCCTCAAGTCCCTACATGACCTACCCCTTGCCCACCCCTACTCCTGGCCTCTCCTTCCACCTGTCCCATTATTCACTTTGATCCAGTCCTACTGGCTTATTTGCTCTTCCTTAATCAGGCAAAGAACACTCTCAGGTATTTGAATCTGCTGTTTCTTCAGCTTTGAAAACTCTTTCCTTAAAATATCCCTGTGGGTCATTCCCCTGTTCCTTCAGGTCATTGATTAAACATAATCCAATGATCAAGGCGTTCCCAGATTGCCCTACGGAAAACAGCAGCACCTCCCCTTCCTCTGTATCCAACCCCCTGCTCCCCACTCCCCGTCTTCTTTTCCTGCCCCATTTTATGCTCCACAACACTTGATACCGTGTGTGTGTGTGTGTGTGTGTGTGTGTAAGCTCCCCGAAGGCAGGAATTTCTGTTTTACTCTTTGCTATATCCCCCGAGCCTAGAGCACAGTTTGGCACATTGTAGCCACAATAAATGGGCTTTCCCAGGCAGCGCAGTGGTAAACAATCCACCTGCTAATGCAGGAGATGCAAGAGACGCAGGTTTGATTCCTAGGTTGGGAAGAGACCCTGGAGGATGAAATGGCAGCCATTTATAATAAATGGGGTGGGATGCACACATGATGGAAAGCAACTTGCATCATGGGAACTTCCAACTGTACAAAGATGAACTCATCTCTCTGTGATAGCACCCATTTTATGATGATGACAGTAAAAGTACAAGGCACAATCAGAGAAGGAATAATGATAATATCTTATTACCCACGGATAAGGGGGATGAGAGGAAAAAATATTGGTCTGGAAATTTAAGACCTAGCTCTACCACTAACCTATCCGGAGACTGGGGGCAAAACCCTGACTTTCTGGCCACTGGTACTCAGATCTGGAAAATGAAGGGCTGGGTTAGACAATCTCTAAGGTTCTTCCCATCTTTAAAAAAATTGGGATTTTATATAAAAATATATTTAACAATATTTATTTTATTTATTTATTTTTGGTGGTGGCAGGTCTTAGTTGCAGCATGCAGGATCTTTGTTGTGGCACGTGGACTTCTCTGGAATTGCGGCTCTTGGGCTCAGCAGTTGCAGCATGTGGGATCTTAGACTCAAACCTGTGTCCCCTGCATTGGAAGGCGGATTCTCAACCACTGGAGTACCAGGGAAGTCCGTCCCTATATATAAATACTATGGTTTACCTCCACATACCTTATCTCAAGTGACCCTCACTACTCGGATAGGAAATAATCTCCCAGTTGGGGAGATTGGGATGTGGAGGCCTTGCTCTAGTTCACATGGCTGTAAATCATGTAGCTGGGACTCAAATTTAGGTTATTTGCTAGTTCAGCACTTTTCTAGGAAACCTCACGTCTTCTGGTGGAATTGGAAGTACTACCAGTCATTGTTACTCTGATTCAGAAACTATTTTTGCCGGCAAATTCTCATTCCCTCGAGGTAACACATGTGTATCACAGACCCCACTGGACACTGTTCTATTCTAGCCCAAGAATCCACGGATTCTCTAAGCTGCCATTTCAAGATTAGAGATAATAAACAGCTCCCTCCACCTATGGGTGTTTTATGACAGGAATAAAACTATATTTCAGTGGAGCTCTTCAGCAGAAGGGCAAGAAGTCTAGGCAACTGTAGCATCAAGCTTGCTATAATAACAAGGCCCCAAACTCCAAAGATGTCAGCAATGTCCTCATCTTAAAGCCAAAGCAAATCTGTGTTTTATATCCCTAGGAACCGAATGATGTTTCTACAGCTAATGTTTAGAAATTAAAATTGCTTTTACCCACATAAAAAGCTATGCTCCTGGGTTCAGTGATCAAAAAGGAGGAAAACTCAGTAAACTATAATGGGAAAGAATTCAAAAGCATAGATGTACATATATATATATATGTATATATATACATATATATATATATGCTGTTGTTTAGTCACTCGGGCATGTCTGACTGTAGCCACCAGACTCCTCTGTCTATGGGATTTTCCAGGCAAGTGGGTAGTCTTTCCCTTCTCCAGGGGATCTTCCCAACCCAGGGACTGAACCTAAGTCTCCTACGTCTTCTGAATTGGTAGGCAGATTCTTCATCACCGAGCCACCCGGGAATCCTTATACATATATGTATATATAACTGAATCACTTTGCTGTACACATAAAACTAATAAAATATTGTAAATCAACTATACTTCAATTTAAAAAAAGGATGACAACTCAGTGTGGCTTACCAAGTGCCTGCCTACTGACCTACTGATCAAGATGGGATTGGGGCAGCAGGGGTTTGGTTAGTGCTCTGTGTGTGTGCCTGAGTTCATTCATTCATTCAACAAATATTTACTAGGTACAAGGATCTAGTGGACAAGGAAATGGCAACCCACTCCAGTATTCTTGCCTGGAAAATTCCATGGACAGAGGAGCCTGGTGGGCTACAGTCCATGGGGTCTCAAGAGTCAGACACGACTAATTTTCACTTCACAAGGATCTAGAGATACAGTAATGAACGAGACAAAGTTCCAGGTCTCATGGAGGTAACTATTCTACTGAAAGAAGACAGAATAAGCACATGTATTAGTTATAAGGGGCTTCCCAGGTGGCTCAGTGGTAAAGAATCCACCTGCCAAGCAGGACACACAGGAGATGCTGGTTCAATCCCTGACTTGGGAAGATCTCCTGGAGAAGGAAATGGCAACCCAGTCCAGTATTTTTACCTGGAAAGTCCCATGGATAGAGGAGTCTGGAGGGCTACAGTCCATGGGGTTGCAAAGAGTCAGACCTGACTGAGCGACTCGACAACAGCAATATTAGTTATAAACTGCATCTAGCTGCCAGCAAGAGGGATTAGAAGTTAACAGCGTGGCTGAAGAAGAGGGAAGCTTGTTTTTTCTTTTTCATGGAAGGTCTCATGGCAGCAATCCACAGACACCCAGGACTCGGGCTGCTCCATCTACCTTTCTGCTCTGCCATTCCTAGCTGACGGCTGCCCTCTTTGAACTCAGCTTAAGGTCCAGGTGCTCTGGCCACTGTATCTGGTATCCCAGGCAGGAGCAGGAAGGAGAGAGGGGTAAAATACACCCTTACCACCTCTATCTAAGGAAGACAGCCAACCAACCTCCACCTCTAGCTCACAGACTAGAACTCAGCCCCTGGGCTACAGAAGAGGCTGGGAAGTGCTGGGTTTTAACTGGATGTGCTACCTTCTTTCCTCCATCAATACTGGGATTCTACAAACTTATGGTTGCCAGGGAGGAAGGAATAGCTAGGGACTTCAGGATCGACACGTACACACTGGTATATTTTAAATGGTTAACCAACAAAGGCCTACTCTATAGCACAGGGAAGTCTGCTCAATGTCATGTGGCAGCCTGGATGGGAGGGGAGTTTGGGGGAGAATGGATACATGTATACTATATGTATGGCTGAGTCCCTGTGCTGTCCTCCTGAATCTATTACAACACAGGTAACTGGCTATACTCCAATATAAAATTAAAAGTTGGTTTTTTTTTGTTTTTTTTTTTTAACCTGGGATTCTATACTCAGGAGCAAGGAAAGAAAGGGGACAGGATGAGAAGCTAGTATTCTCTGCCACACGAAGTCAGTGAATAGACATTAAGAAAACTTTCTTCTTTAGGAACTGGGTGGTCATTTCATGAGAGGAAACTTCAACGCTCAACGTACTCGTGGTGTTGAGTTGATGAAGTGAAATATTCTTCTTAAATCTCTTTCCTGGCCTGATGGGCCCTCCCCCCAGGCTGGCTGAGAGGGAGGGGGCAGCACTGAACCTGACCATCCCCATCACTTTGACGCTTTGTTCCCGTTTGCGCTGGAAGAGAAAAGCAGAGCCTCGCTGTATTCCAGAGTTCACTGCAAGTGTATCTTTCGAACGCGACTCACATCCAATTTTCGTTTTTCTCTTCCTTCCAGGGGGCTGTGGATTCAGGCTGAGGAAGAAGGGTAATCTTAGATGCTGGGAGCCACAGACGACTAAGCAGGGCTCTGAGTCAGTGCGGGGATTCCCTCTAAAATGACTGGGTTTGAAAGCAGTGTTTCTTTTTTTTTTTTAATTGCACTTCAATAGAAAGCGGACCAAATTCTGAAATCCTCCAAGCAGAAGCCTCTGCTGGGCTGCCGGCATCGCCACCCGTGGACAAAAGCCCGTGGGCGCCTCGGCGAGGAAGGAAGAGTTGCCCAGAGACTGCCTTAGGGGCTGCGCGTGGCCTCCAAACTGCAGGTTAACGGGGCGGGTTGATTCATTAATCATCACAGCCACCGGGTTCCCATCCGAGCATCTCCACGGAGCAAGCAGGCAGAGAGACCGGCCATTATCTATTTATTACTTACAGCCTTGTAGGGTCTCGCCTTGCGCAGGCTGGTGCAAAGCCTTCTACTCCGCGGCTTTGAAAGCTTGGGTCTGCAGTTCCCTCACTGTTTGGGGTGGTGGTGGGGGAACGTGTTCTCCCCACATGGGTGTTGGCTAGTGGGGTGACCTTGGCAAGGGCGCTAAGACAGCATTTTCTCATCTGTCAAGGCGAGACAGCCACCAAGCCCCGGAGTCTCGCCTGGTAAATACTCACACCTGGGCCAAGTACCGGCCACCTCATCTCCGAGCCCCCTTGGCTCCGGAAGAAGGCTTTTTTCCACCGGGGAAAAATCAATGAGGCCGCGTCCTTGCCTGCTGCCAGTGAGAGATGTGGGTGGAGGCGGGGGTGGAAGACCAGAGCATCTCTTTGCAGGAAAGACACCCTTGGGCCCTCGCCGTGAATCCCAGGCGCTTTCTCATTTGCCAAAATCCAGAAGGTCACAGGGAATCAAAGGACGACTCTGCCTGTGCAGAATGTCATTATAGAGGAGGCTGGGAACGAGAGGCCTGTTACAAGTGACCTCTCCGGCTCCCGCGAACAGGCCGATTAATGGAGAGGTTCGGCTCCTGACTGAGCGCAACAGGAGCGGGGTCAGCGGGGAATGGGCCAGGGCGCGGCGGTGAGTCAGGCCGGCACTGCGAGGGCCTGATTAGCGGCTGTCACCTCCTGCCCCCGTGCCTGGCCTGCCAGCGAGCCAGGCGTCTCAGCCGACTGCTAAGTTAGAATTTTACACTTTTTGGAAGAACGGTTCTGCAGTTGAGACCACCTGGGAGTTGGCACAGACTACCCGACTGAGGGCCATTATGCTTTCTCCGCATCTCCCCCCAGCTGCTAGGGGAGCCCGAGTGAGATGGAAGGAGCGTGCTGTTCCTAATTTAAATTGCTCTTTCTAGCTGGAGATGGACTGGCCCAGGTCCTAGTGCCCAACAGCACCCACTAGTAAGTTACAAGGCTGGGGTCATCTGTGTAATTGTCATTGGCAGGTGGCCGGCCCACGTGGCAGGGAGCACAGGTTTTAGGACAGCCTCCTCACTGCAAACAGGTCTTGCTCTGGCCTCTAATCCATGCCAGAAAGTGTACCATTCATTCATTCTTTTTCCCCCCAGTGTACAGAGAAAAAAAGGAAAGGCATTTAAAAACGCAACTGATTCTAAGGAGATGATTTTAAGTCACCTCTTGGACTGATCACGTTGTTTCCTTGATGGAGCAGAGGGACATGTGAACTCCGCTTTCCCTGGGGTGTGAGGAAGGGGGATTCTCTGGAGCCCGATTTTACCTCCGTAACAGTTTCACCCAGGGCTGACCACGTGAGCAGCCTTCTGGGAGAAATCCGTCCAGGAGGCCAGCAAATACAGACTAGCAGCAATTTAATTGGTTCCAAGTTAATGTCCTTTTCCACTTGGTCTCGTGTAAGCACCTGGGAGTTATGGCCACTAACTTAAAATGATTTATAAAGTTCTGTCCCAGGAGAAGGTCTCTGGACAGGCAGCCAGTGAGGCTCTGAATTATGCCTCCATAGTGGGTAGAGCATGAGGATAAAGGAACAGGCTCGGCTGTAAAGAATCTCTCGGAAAAGGGAGGGGAGTCTCATGTTTCAGCGAGGTAATTTTTGACAGTCGTGGCTCTTTTAGATTTCGGATTTGACACAACCTCTATTCTCGGGAGCTCCTCTTAGCTTATATCCTTCTCAGTTGGAGGCTGAGGTTAACAGACTTGCTCAGCTCATCTGTGGCAGAGCTGGGCTTCCCTGATGGCTCAGATGGTAAAGAATCTGCTTGCAATGCCGGAGAGCTGGTTCCATCCCTGGGTCAGGAAGATCTGGAGAAGGGAATGGCTACCCACTCCATCCACTCCAGTATTCTTGTTGGAGAATCCCATGGACAGAGGAGCCTGGCAGGCTGCAGTCCGGGAGGGTTGCAAAGAGTCAGACACAACTGAGCGACTAACACTTTTCACTTTAGGAGACTAAGGATCTGGTCTGAGCATCCAGTTCACCATGGGTTCGTAGGCTTCTTCTCTTTTAAAGGTATAGGTGTAAGAGCTGACATTATTTGAGGGTCTGTGTTGCGCCTCATCAGCATTCTAAACGCTTTATTCATGTAATCCTAATCACCCTATGATGTTCTGATTTTGTTTTCAAGTATCTACTTATTTATATATTTATTTATTTGTGTGCCAGGTCTTGGCTGCAGCACTCAGGATCTTCAGCCTTCACTGCGGCACGTGGAATCCTTAGTTGTGCCATGTGAGATCTGGCTCCCTGATCAGGGATCGAACTTGGGCCCCCTGCACTGGGAACTCGGAGTCTTAGCCACTGGTGCTTAGCCACAGGACCAGGCTAGTCCTGAGGTTATGATTTTTATCCCCAGCTTACAGATGGGAACACTGAGGCACTGAGTGGTGACGTCATTTGCCCAAAGTCACAGAGATTATAACTGATGTGACCAAGATATGAGCCCAGGTGATCTGGCCCCAGAGCCATACTCCAAACTACCCTATCATGTTATTGAAACAGTGCGCATCCACAGTTTTAAATCTAATGATATGGAGTCCCCTGTTCTAATCCATCTCAGCCTGGATTTGTTTCCAACAGTGGTTACCTGGTGTATCTCACACCAGTATATGCACCACACTCCTATTCCTTGAGCCTTCAACTTCAGATATAATCCTTTGTCTTCCTGCAGTGTGACATTAGGGTTTGACTCTCCTTATCCTGTGCAAGTGAGACTGGTGTTTGACATAACTAGCCTCCAAACACACCCCCAACAGACCTCGCTTCCAGGATTTACCCATATTCCGAGGCTCAGCTGGCCCTCTCTGTCGTCTACTTGAAACAGTAGATTGCAGCATGAGCGACCCTAGAACAGTTCTTTTAAAAAGCCTGGCAGCTTCTGCTTTTGTGCACTTGGGTGTCTTGAGCCTCACTGCAAGAAGTCTGGGTATCTGCACGACAGACCGCACAGAAAGGCCACGTGGAAAGATGGAGGCCGAGTGATCCCAGAGTCCCCAGCTGAACCCAGCCTTTCTGCTCCGGCTGCTGCCTGACTACAGTCCAGGTGAGAGACCCTCAGTGAGGACAGTAGAAGAGGCTTCTGTCCAGAGGAGTCAACCCACAGAAGACCAGGGTCTTGTATGAGAATTAGTAACTGTGGCTGAGGGTTTCTCTGCTGGCTCAGATGGCCAAGAACCTGCCTGCCAATGGAGACACGGTTCGATCCCTGGGTCAGGAAGATTCCCCCTTGGAGAAGGAAATGGCAACACACTGCAGTATTCTTGCCTGGGAAATCCCATGGACAGAGGAGCCTGGCGGGCTACAGTCCATGGGGTCGCAAAGAGTCAGACACAACTTAGCGACTAAACAACAACAACCGGGTTGTTGTAGGCTGCTAAGTTTTACAGTGATTTGCTATGAAGCAAGTAACTGCAATAGAGTTTTTCTGTATTTTTAGGTCCTTAATTGTATACCTTTGGAATTTTAGATATGCTTAAGTTCTAATCTGGTTCCATTAACTTCTCCTACTGTGTTAAAAAATATATAATGTACAATTTGCCATTTTACCTATTTTCAAGCATACAATTCAGTGGTATTCATTGCATTCACAATATTGTACAAGAATCACCGGTATCTGTTTCTAAAATTTTTTGATCATCACCTCGAAACAGAAATTCATTATGCAATTCCCCATTCCCTCTTGCCGCAGTACCGGTAACCTCGAATCGAATTTCTGTCTCTCTGAGTTTGTCTATTTTAGATAGTTCGTATAAGTGGAATCATGTATTAGTCCTTTTGTGTCTGGTTTATCTCAGTTGGCATGTATTTTTGAGGTTCATACATGTTATAGCATGTGACAGAATTTTGTTCCCTTTTATGGCTGAATAGTATTCCATTCCATGTATATAACATGTTTGGTTTACTCACTCATCTATATCTGCTTGTGGATGCTTGGGTTGCTTCTACTTTTTAGCTATTGTGAATAATGCTATGATGAATGTTGGTATACAAGTATCTATTTGAATCCCTGTTTTCAATTCTTTTGAGTTTATACCTAGGAATGGACTTACTGGGTCACATAGATGGTAATTCATTCAACTTTTTCAGGAATTATTTTCCAAAGGCATTGTGTGGTTTTACATTACTACCAGCAATGTACGAGGGTTCTAATTTCTCCACATCCTTGCTAACTCTTGTTATTTTGTTATTTAAAAAAAATTATTATAGCTGTCTTAGTAGGTGTGAAGTAGTCTCTCATTGTGGTTTTAATTTACATTTCCCTAATGATTAATGGTCATAAGCATCTCTTCATGGACTTATTGGATATTTGTATGTCTTCTTTGGAAAAATAGCTAATCAATTCCTTTGCCCATTTTTTAATTGGGTTATTTGTCTCTTAGTTCTTGAATTTTAGGAGTTCTTTATAGTCTGGATAGTAAACTTTTATCAGATACATGATTTGCAAGATTTTTCCCCCTATTCTGTAGGTTGTCTTTTCACTTTCTTGACAGTGTTCTTTGACACACAAAAGTTTTTCATGTTTGATGAATTTATTTATTTTTTCTTAGGTTCCACTAACTTTTGGCAGAATCTCTCAACTTCCCCCTTTAGAAGATAAGGATAAGAGTGCCCAGTATAGAATGAGAGACTGGGCCAGTTAACAGCCTCAATGGAGTTGCAGGAATAAGAGATACCTAATGTTTCATGAACTCTGGTGGAAGGATCTTTTCCATCTGTGTGTCACTCTTAAGTCAGTTCTTGGTTTTCAGCAAAGCTAAATACTACCTGACAAGATTGTTAACCCTAAACCTAACTGTAGTTAATGTGAATTATTTAAAAAATAACTTAGAATCTTTACACCCACTCAGATTGGAAGTTTTTCATTCTGCACTTCCACAAATGTATAGAATCTGACTGTGTACCTGCCTTATTTCTTCCATTAACCCAGAGGGAGCCGATGAGCATCTCAGCACCTATCCGATTCTAGCCTGGAAGAATGACAGTATCTGATGTCCCTAGTAAGCATTTTCATGGAACTTACCCCTCAAACCTTCTGGCCAAAGATTTTAGTCCTTTAAAAGAATTTCCTGCCATCTTCAATTAGATTTTAAGAGACCAACTTATGGTTATTAACACCATACACGTATGTGTATCCTAATCGGCAAGTCATCCTTTACATAATCATAGACACCTCTTTATAGCATGAGTGTTGGTGAACAAGGCAAATAGAGAACTCACTACCATGGGGGAGAGTTTCCCAGGATGCAACTGCAGTTCAGGGCGCATAGTCTGACCTTCAGTATAACTCAGTCTGCATAACAGCAAACTCACCACAATGACAGTCTCCTTTAATAACAGCTCTACTTGGGCATTTCTTACAGCTGATTATCATTCTTCCCCCTATTGAAAACATTTAATTCACTGCCATCTGGAATGTCTATTTATGTGTGGGGTGCTTATGATACCAAATGTCTCATAATTGTTTTGGTCCTTCCCATCAGAAAGGAAACTTGGCTTGGTAGAAAACATTAAAAAAATATGGGGTCAGGTCAGTATTGAACTATATCAGGTCAGTATAAACATTCTAAAAACTGTATTTGCAAAAGCCAGCACTGCTGTTAAGACAATTACACGTACTCTATCTTGGTTCTAAACGTTTAATGGTGTTTTGCAGAATTGCTTATAATTTGAAAAACTGGAAAAAACTTAAATGTCCATTATTATGGGACTAACACTGAAGGACGGTATATACAACCTATGGACATCTCTGCAACAATTAAATAGGTTTATATCATACGTTCTAATATAGGGAGATACCCAAATCTAGGTACGTTATTGAGTAACAAAAGCAAGCTGGGTACTGACTGGCAGAACCAGTGGTGGTTTGTCATGACCATTTAGGTAAAACAAAGAAAACATATTTGTCTGCAGTCCATCTATAGGTCTATAAATGCACAGAAAAATATTTGGAAGGGTGAGAAGGTCTGAGATTGAGGGGTAGTGCTCAAAGAGGACTTGATGAAGTTTTAATGGTGAAAAAACCAAAATACCTTAGAGTTAGGGATGTGAATCAGCTGTTAAAGAATATAACAACTTCAGTTCTCACTTCTGTTCTACCAGTCAGAATTCTGGAAACTCAGCAAGAAGTAAATTCTTGGTTTAGTCAATATAGGAATTTGAAGTCAACCAGGTAAAACAACTCCTTTGCATCTTAAAGGAGAATTTACCTACAACATCCTGGTTGTTTCAGTAAAGGCAGAGTCCTCTGAGGATTGGAGTAGAAAAGGGATTTATCTAGACTATTTCATCTTCCCCAAACTCCTGCCATTCCACTGAAACTGAAGCCTTGCAAGGAGGGAGAGGAAAAATATAGGACCAGTGGCTATACTTATTTTAAACACCTAAGCTTTATAAAACTTCTTTCATCTACATGTCTCTTAAGAAAACTGTCAAAGCAACAAAGCAGCAAAGTGGAAACAGATGTTTTTCTACCAAAAATGCTCTCAGGAATGGTTTCAGATATTCATGTTCATTTTCTAAGTAACGGTACCAAACCAGCTCTTCTTGTCCACCATTACAGCCCGTGGCATGTTTCTCGGGGCCCCTCTGACGCATGCTCAGACAGGACCTGGCCCCAGCAGCCGAGGTTCCCAGCAAGCCCTGTGGTCGGAGGAAGGCACGGAGCTCCTGGTCAGCTCAGCCTCTGGGCATCTCAATCTACAGGCCGAAGAGTGCATGTTCTGCAGGCCAAGTGAGGGCAATGGCGTTTTATTCTCCGACTGATTTGGTTTTTCCCTTTGGGGGCAGGGCAGCCCACTAGAACTCCTCTGCGATGTGAAGGGTCCTGGGAACACAGGCTCTTCCCCTCCAGTTCACGACCCCTCCCCCAAGTCTCTGCTTTTAGGCACCTCAGTTGCTAAAGGCATTTAACTTTAATTCCATTTGACTTCAATTGTGTCCAAATTACTGTAAAAAGGAAGAAGACAACAAGCTGTAAATATGAAGAGAGACAGAAAATCATTGAGAATCCTGCCTTTATGAATATTTGATGAAGAAAGGTTAGATCCATAGCTGGTAAATTATAAGAAATTATGTCCATCATGTGACTCTGTCAGCAAAGGTTAATACAAATGGGTTGGGACTTAGTTGGGATGACAACGCAGATTAAAAAAGATTTGTCCTGTCCTCTCTGCAATTAGTTTTTCTCCTATTATTAGTGTAATAGACTTGATCATTAGGATTATGGCAACAGAACAACTGCTCTGCGAAATCATTTTGTTTTGCAGACCCAGCGTTGCATTTTCACAATAAATTTTTCATCTCTGCTAATCTTGCCCTTAATTGTGTGGTTGCTGTGGGCAGGATCCAATGATTAACTCTTTTGATCCTACAATGCCCTTGCCATCAAGTACGCTGATTACATGCAGACTGAATGTGCGAGCCTACATTTTTCTGTAGCTGGATACATGGCTCTCGTGGTTCATTTAGCGCAAGCAGAAAAATGGTTATTTTTGCTCAAATAACAGCGCCAGTCAAGTGTGAAATTGTATATAATTGTGTTATAGGATTTTGCCCAGGTTAAAGGGCTTCTTGGGGTTTGCATTATGAACCTCATTTCTCAGGTATTTATGATTCGTTTTCCACTTTTAAAAAATCTGAATTAGGCTTAACGTTCTCTGCTCCGAGCCCTTATTGTCGTTGTTGTTATTATTATTTTGCAAAGGGGATTAAAGTACTCATCTCGAATTCTTTGAACCAAAGCAGAGAATGTAATTGATGTGAAGCACAATGAGCTGGGAGGCAGAACAAATAGCATGATGGACCCCAACAGCTGAAGGCGTAATTTATCCAAGTGGTGGCTTGGATTTTCAGTGGTACCTTGATGCCCTTTCAACAAAGTTGAAGACCTTGGAGATGGAAGCCAAATAGAGGGTGGAGTGAATAAATAACAAGTTAAAGAAAGACAAATCAGAGGGTTCTGAAGTTTCTAGCTATTCCAGACCAGACTTTAAATAAGCAACTGATAAACAAACTGCAGTGAATGAGGCAGTGCCAGCTTATTCATCATCACTCTGTGCTTTTTATAGATAACTCTGCTGCCCTTACTGAGGACCACTCTTTCTTTTGATACCTACACACTGTGTATCACATACCGCTGAGTTGCTACGTAGTTTTTAAAGGAGCGATGTGGCTGATGGAATACTTAAAGATTAGTACCAGATGAGAAAGGCAAATATGACTTCTGCCATGGTGGGGGGCGGGGGGGGGGGGCGCGTTGTCCAGGAGGGGAAATTGAAGAGAATGGAGTGCACTCACAACAGAAAATAAAAAATAAAAACCTAAGCACATAAATGTCATAAATGCTAAGAAATCAAGAGACCCTAGAGGCCCAATGCAGAAGACAAAGTGTTTTCCCAAGTCTAACGTAAGGCTACAAATGAACTTATTTACAAAACAGAAAGAGACTCACAGACCTAGAGAATGAACTTATGGTTGCCAGAGGGGATGGAAGTGGGGGGGGAGGGACAGTTAGGGAGTTTGGGATCAACATGTACACACTGCTATATTTTAAATGGTTAACCAACAAGGTCCTACTGTATAGCACAGGGAACTCTGCTCAATGTCATGTGGCAGCCTGGATGGGAGGGAAGTTTGGGGGGAGAATGGATACGTGTATATGTATGGCTGAGTCCCTTTGCTGTCCGCCTGAAGCTATCACAGCATTGTTAATCGGCTACACTCCAATATAAAATAAAAAGTTTAAAAAAAAATAAAGTAAGGCTAGAAAATGTAGATAACTAGGGAAAAACAGTCTCAGGAAGGGTTAAGTGTGACAGCTGAAAGAATAATGGGAACTGTCATGCCTGCAGCAATCTCACTGTAGGAGCGGTGTCTAAGCAAGGTCCGCCGAGAGATACCTCCCAACTGAAGCATACACTCTACCCCCACTTACAGTCAGCCCAAAGGAGGAGAATTAACACATCAGGGAGCTTGCCGGATTATCAGATCAACTAATCAATAGCATTGACAATATTCTTGCCTAAAAGCATGGGGGAGGGGGAGCAGTAAGTCAGGCACCAAAGCAGACAGAATCTTTGCCAATACATTACCTTGGACCTTTGACTTCTGCCAAGGGCCCCAGAGGCATGGGACTTTTCTTCCCAAGACCTGGGATTTTATGCCTAAGTGACTTTGACCCCCTTGAGCTGAGTCAATTGCATCCTTCACCAGCGATGGGTACCGGGGACGTACGCAAATGGCGCAGACCTGGTCTCCCAGGCATCGGAAGCAGCGTGTCGGGTCATGCCATTACTGGCTCCCAGCAGCCCTCCCTCCCAGCCTCTGTAAATCTCAGCTGTGTGTGTGCAACATCGCCGGGCTCAGTGGAATACAAATGGCTTCTCCATGTACCTGGATGGCTCCTGAGACTTGAACCACCTGAAGAGTTCTCTTCCCTCCGTGTGACCTACACCTGGAGGCTCTGAAAAGACATTCTTGCCCCTCAACTCACTGAATTTAATGCTCCAGAAAGTAACCCGATTTCATCACTGAGAATGAAGCTAACTCAGAGAGACAAATACACTCTTCACGTCCCCACATCTATAAAAGAGCGTTCGGGGCCATTCAGAACCCAACTTATTAAATCCATGCCAAAAATGCTCTGTGGAGTTTGAGCATCTCCCCAAAAACTGCTGCTTCTACTGTGGCATTGTGGATCCTAGCCCCTAAATATCAAGCTGAACCCTAAATTGAGAAACACATTTGTAGCTGGTAAAGCCTAGAGCAGGACCATCAAGGGAAGAGGATTTAATATGTAAGTATCTGCTATGGATTAGTTGACTTCCCTGGTGGTTCAGATGGGAAAGACTCTGCCTGCAATGCAGGACACCCCAGTTCGATTCCTGGGTTAGGAAGAGTCCTTGGAGGAGGGAAGGGCAACCTGCTCCAGTATTCTAGCCCGGGGAATTCCGTGGACAGAGGAGCCTGGCAGGCTACAGTTCACGGGATTGCAAACAGTTGGGCACATCTGAGCGACTAACACTACTACTATGGATTAGTTACTTGATTTAACTTAAAAATTTTTTTTATTGAGTTATAATTTATATACCATACAATTCACTTTGCTTTACTTGCACAATTCAATGATAGTTCCCCGACCAGAGATGGAACCCAAGCCCTCGAGATTGTAAAACAAGTCTTAACCGATGAACTGCCAAGGCAAGTTCCGGATTTAAGTTTCTTAACTCTGCATAATCATTTAAAGTTTACTGATGAAGAATCTGAGACTTAAGACAAAGAGATCACATAACTTTTATCCAAGGACACGGAGCTTCTCCAAGGAAAGACTGGAATTCAAACTCAGGTTTGGCAGGCTCCAAACCACTACCCCAAACTCTGAGTACCATCCGATGTTGCCTCATTTCTACCAGAGGGACAAAAGACAGCTTAGTAGACACAGTAAAAGCTAATAGAGGAAATGTCACTCCATCAAACTTCCAAGCTCCCAGAGAATTAGATGCACACTTTGGAAGGGATACTGCTATGGGTGTTTGTTCTGATCTCCATCACGACATAGCATGGGGGTATAAACATGGGCCCACAAGAATTTCTGTGAACACAGAACCCTCATGGTCCACATCTATACCAGTCACTGGGCTCTCTTACCCATGACAAAGCCAAGGTTTTCTAAAATGGGCAGATTATTGTAGTCTGCCTGGCTGTGCTGTAACTATTTCAAGGACTATTAAATTAAACCCTGGAGACAGTTTCCCTTAAGATAAAGAGCATGCTTTTTATTGTGCCATCAAAGGAGACCAGAAAACCTGAAGCTTTCAGCTTTAGAGACAACATAATGAGATCAGAGATTTTGCTTGCAAAGAAATTAACTTTCGGTTAATTAATGAAAGTAACCTTAAACAGCGGGCGTGGTGCCAACAACCAGGACACTGTAATAAAAAGGAGGCGGGGAGATAATGGGCTGCTTTCAAGGGGCCGGGGCTCAGCAGCCCAGAAAAGAAATGTGATGAGGATGCTGCTTGTAAATTTGACCTCAAATTCTTAAGATGAACAAATAATAGTCTTATCTGTAATAAAGTCGGCTACAAATGCTTTCTTTTCACCCATAATTTTCTGTTCAATTTAGATAGAAGATTTAATTAGATGCTGGTGAAACACTAGTTATTTAATAAAACCCTTAATCAAAATCTAATTGATGGTACATAGAAACCACTGTAACAGAATCACAATTTTTAAAAAATACATTTTAGAGTATTCACTTTTTACAATTAAGAAAACCTGCGGATGCAATATATTCTGTTTCCTGCGCGAGGCAGGAGCTAAGAAGGCAAACCCAATTTAAAAAGAACCCCCAAACTGCAACCCTTTCTCCCTTCTCATAAAGTTTGCTTTTAAAGATTTTATTTTGTCCGTGACAATCAAAAGGGGTCCTTGAGCCAAAATGAAGAATGATCCCTCCCACCTCATAAAGTTTGTAAACTAAAATTTGCTTATCATGAGAAACTGACTTTTAAGAATTCCTAAAATTGTCTGAGAAACAATATGGGCCCCTCAATCTGTTAAATTCAATTGTAGTTTTGCCATTATAGACTATGGGAATCCTGAAATTTCCAAAGAGTATGATAAATTAATGAATCAAGAGTGACACAGCACATATGAAGGTGATGTTAAGGATACTGTGAGTATATGCCCAAGCTTCTAAGTACTTTAACCAGAGGCAGAATTCCGAACTAAACATTCTGAGCACCTCCCAGATTTTACTCAATATGGTGATTTTTTGAGGTCACATTTCCTACATAAACTTTAAAAAGATTGATTTATTTATCTTTGGCTGCACTGGGTCTTTGTTGCTGCAAGTGGGCTTTTTCTAGTTGTGGTGAGCAGGGGCTACTCTCTAGTTGCTATGACGTACGGGGCTTCTCACTGCAGTGACTTCTCTTGTTGCAGAGCAGAGTCTTTAGGCACAGGAGTTTAGTAGCCATGGCGCACATGCTTAGTTGCCCTGGGCTATGTGGGATCTTACTGGACCAGGGGTTGAACCTGTGTCCCTTGCATTGGCAGACCACCAGCGAAGTCCCCTACATATAACTTTTATATTTGTGGGAATGTTGGTTTCCATGTGAAGTTGCTCCTGTAAGCTCTCAGCCTCTGGAGCAAGAATTAAATGGGAAAATTTTTGAAATGTTGGTCATCCGTGTTCTATAGATTAGTGAAAGCTGCTGGAGAGCTTGGAGGCAGAGACACTGCCCTTGACTCAACAGTTCAAATTGTATTTCCTATATGCCACATCTCTTTCCTGACATTGCATAGCTCTGACTGAAATAATTTCCTAGACTCACAGACTGGGGGTGGGATTTAACTTAGTAGAAGCGATAACTCCCTGGTCCAAGATGCTGGTGGAAATCAGTCTCCTTTCTGCTAATATCTTTAACTGACCCAGCACTGAAACTCACAAGCCTATGAAGTGAACTCTCTGTGTCCTTGACCGTGGCCATGTGGTGTCTCTGCTCATGTCTGATTTGAGAAGGTCGATGTTTAATGCATCTGGATGTTGCGATCATCCAGATTTAATCATCAGAATGGGGGTTCCAGTGGCTTCTGCTGTATATAAATTTAAATAATGGCCCCTCCTCTCTTGAAGGAAGGAAAGTCCATAGAATTCGCCCATCTGTTCCACAGGGGCTGTTCATTGTGACTTTCTGATTAGATATCTCCTACCATCCAGGGCACGCCGTAATCTCCAAACAATGCTGCAGTGTTTGGGGGCAGCTGATGATTTATAGTGCTTGTTATTTTTGGTTCAAATCTGCTGCCTCTTTGGCTATTGACCCGAGGGCAGGGCATGGCATGGACTGGACACAGAGCTTATTTCAATCCACTGTGCACAGAGGCGGCCAGTGTGTGTGGTGGCGGGGTGACCATCGGACACTCTGGGGCCACGTAGTCACTCGAGAATGTGTCCTGCGTGGGTGTCAGGCTGGATCTCATTTCTGTGTCTGCCATGCCGACACCTGCACGGCTGGCTCAGCCGCTAGTGCGAGCCCAGCCCCAGACTGGGCTGGAGGACAACAGAAATTGGGGACCTGCCACAAGGTTCCTGGAAAATAGAATGCGGACACGATCTGAAATAAGATCTCATTGCCTCCTTTGGGAAGGCGGGGCTTCAGACAGCCCCCGGAGCCCCTCTGCCTGTATCTCTTTCCAATGGGAGCTACGGCCTATGAGTCACCTTCCCTCCCTACCCTCTACACACTGGCTTCTTCTCTGCCTCCTTGCCAGACCCAGGGACAAGAGACACATTCTTTTGTTGAAAAAAAAAAAAACGTTGATGTGCTTCCAGATCTGAAAAGCAAAATAGGGGAAAGAAAAATCCCAACCCCATTTTTTTGGAGAAAGCACAGAGGCGGTCTCTAAAGCTTTCTTAAATATTAACATTATAATGAGAAGACTCCATTTAGCTCCAGTTGTGGGTTTTACACAACATCCTGCCCCAACAGGATCTTCTGAGGCCCCGTGATGCCTCCGAGCACGAGCTGTTCTTCCAGAGGGATGTTGACTTTTGTGGTCTATTAAGCAAGCAATGCATAAGTCAAAGTATATTCTTGCAGGAGAACGCTGATGCAAGTGCTCCAGGGCCAAACTGTCTGAGTTGGTCCCTTCTCCCAAGGGCTTTTGCTAAAGAGAAGTTTCCATAAAGGGACAAGGGTGGTGGCCAGCTTTGGTGTTCAAGCAATTATTGACCAGGTGACAAAAAGCATGGAAGGAGACTGTTACCTTTGTGTTCCCGGGGAAGCCGCTCCTGGGTGATGGGTGGCATTCAAGGCAACCTGGCTCTGGCGTCCTAGTGTAGTGAACAGAGGCCCCACACCACGGGGCAGCTTAGGCTCAGGGGTTGAGACCTTGAGCTCTAAAGTCCAAGACAGGCATGGGCTGGAGTCCTGACTGTATGATTGAACTTGGGAAAATGACAAAATCTTGCTGAGCGTCCTTATCCCTAAGTGGAGAAATGAAAATCCATTTCATGGCACTGCTTTGAAGACTCCCCAAGGTCACAGCTGTGAAGGGTAGGACAGCCCAATGCCTGGCACAGAGTCCTGAGCTCAACAGATGACAGCTACGATTCTCAGCGTAATGTCTTCCCTGGTGCTTGGTGACTGCAAGTGTTAGTGGAAGTGTTATTGCTCAGTCGTGTCTGACTCTTTGTGACCCCATGGACTATAGCCCACCAGGCTCCTCTGATCATAGGATTCTCCAGGCAAGAATACTGGAGTGGGTTGCCATTCCCTTCTCCAGGGGATCTTTCCAACCCAGGGATCGAACCCACGTCTCCTGTATTGCAGGCAGATCCTTTACTGCCTGAGCCACCTGGGAAGCCCTGGTGACTGCAAGCTGTGACAGTTTTTGTGACAGTTATTCCAGCATTATCTTTTTTTTAATTAATTTATTTCATTTATTTGGCTGTGCTGGCCTTGGTTGCAGCACTTGCGATTCTTCGTTGAGGTGCACAGACTCTCTAGTTGTGGTGCGTGGACTCACTAGTTGCAAGCAACTAGTTGCACTAAGTTGCTCTGTGGCATGTGGGATCTTAGTTCCTCAGCCAGGGATTGAACCCACATCCCCTGCACCGCAAGGCAGATGCTTAACCACTGGACCACCAGAGAAGTCCCCATCACTGTCTTTAAGTCAAGAGTTGTCTCTACTTTCCTCCTTAATGTGATTCTTAGCCCTCTCTAGTATTTCAAGGCATGACTTCATCCTATGGTTAGCATCACGTGAGAATGGCAGGAACAGTGTAAGACTCTGGTGCAGAGGTGACAAAATGGTGGCTCAAGGGTGACATTTGCTCCCAGATATTTATTGAGGCCCCAATAGTTTTGGCTTTTATACTTTTTTTTTTTTTTTTAAAGAACTGAATCAGTTGTTTCTTGAAAAGGAAAAAGAAATCTAGAGATTTTGCTCAAACAGTCAGATGCCTGGCTTTGCTTGAAAAATCAAAAGACGTGCTTATCTGGGTCAAAATCCCCCCAGGATGATAACTGGGGGGAGCTGAGTAGCGGCTGCCCCCCTTTATTCAGGACACACGTGCTCCAGTGTGAATCAAATCCCACCTCTCCACGCTCGGCGGGCTTCATTCATCTCTGCTACGTTCTGCGCCAGCTCACTGGGCTGTGAAAGAGCCAGCCCGTGTCTGTGGCCAGCACCACCCACTGGCTGTCTCGCATCTTCTAGGATGCTGCCATTTTGCTTTCTGAATTCTCAGTTCAGAAGGGCCTTGGTTGAGGAGGGCTTCCTTGTCGTCTCCTGAGTTGCCCCACTCCACAAGAGTTCCTTGGTGGGCTCTGCATGCTTTTCCCAGGGTGACCATCAACAAATAGCCTGTTCCTCATTTATTTTTATTCTCTAACTCTAGGTAATAGGAAAATTTGGCCTTGGAGTACATAATGAAGCAAGGCAAAGGCTAATAGAGTTTTGCCAAGAGAACGCACTGGTCATAGCAAACACCCTCTTCCAACAACACAAGAGAAGACTCTACACACGGACATCACCAGATGGTCAATACCGAAATCAGACTGATTATATTCTTTGCAACCAAAGATGAAGAAGCTCTATACAGTCAGCAAAAACAAGACTGGGAGCTGACTGTGGCTCAGATGATGAACTCCTTATTGCCAAAATCAGACTTAAATTGAAGAAAGTAGGGAAAACCACTAGACCATCCAGGTATGACCTAAATCAAATCCCTAACGATTATATGGTAGAAGTGAGAAATAGATTTAAGGGACTAGATCTGATAGACAGAGTGCCTGAAGAACTATGGATGGAGGTTGGTGACATTGTACAGGAGACAGGGATCAAAACCATCCCCAAGAAAAAGAAATGCAAAAAAAGCAAAATGGCTGTCTGAGGAGCCCTTACAAATAGCTGTGAATAGAAAAGAAGTGAAAAGCAAAGGAGAAAAGGAAAGATAAACCCATTTGAATGCAGAGTTCCAAAGAATAGTAAGGAGAGATAAGAAAGCCTTCCTCAGTGATCAGTGCAAAGAAATAGAGGAAAACAACAGAATGGGAAAGACTAGAGATCTCTTCAAGAAAATTAGAGATACCAAGGGAGCATTTCATGCAAAGGTGGGTTTGATAAAGGACAGAAATGGTATGGACCTAACAGAAGCAGAAGATATTAAGAAGAGGTGGCAAGAATACACAGAAGAACTGTACAAAAAAGATCTTCATGACCCAGATAATCACGATGGTGTGATCACTCACCTAGAGCCAGACATCCTGGAATATGAAGTCAAGTGGGCCTTAGGAAGCATCACTACAAACAAAGCTAGTGGAGGTGATGGAATTCCAGCTGAGCTATTTCAAATCCTAAAAGATGATGCTGTGAAAGTGCTACACTCAATATGCCAGAAATCTGGAAAACTCAGCAATGGCCAAAGGACTGGAAAAGGTCAGTTTTTATTCCAATCCCAAAGAAAGGCAATACCAAAGAATGCTCAAACTACTACACAATTGCACTCATCTCACATGCTAATAAAGTAATGCTTAAAATTCTCTAAGCCAGGCTTCAATAGTATGTGAACCGTGAACTCCCAGATGTTCAAGCTGGTTTTAGAAAAGACAGAGGAACCACAGATCAAATTGGATCATCGAAAAAGCAAGAGAGTTCCAGAAAAATATCTATTTCTGCTTTATGGACTACGCCAAAGCCTTTGACTATGTGAATCACAATAAACTGTGGAAAATTCTGAAAGAGATGGGAATGCCAGACCACCTGACCTGCCTCTTGAGAAATCTACATGCAGGTCAGGAAGCAACAGTTAGAACTAAACATGGAACAACAGACTGGTCCCAAATTGGGAAAGGAGTACGTCAAGTCTGTATATTGTCACTCTGCTTATTTAACTTATATGCAGAGTACATCATGATAAACACTGGGCTGGATGAAGCACAAGCTGGAATCAAGATTGCCAGGAGAAATATCAATAACCTCAGACATGCAGATGACGCCACCCTTATGGCAGAAAGTGAAGAAGAACTAAAGAGCCTCTTGATGAAAGTGAAACAGGAGAGTGAAAAAGTTGGCTTAAAGGTCAACATTCAGAAAACTAAGATCATGGCATCTGGTCGCATCACCTCATGGCAAATGGGGAAACAGTGCAAACAGTGTCAGACTTTATTTTTGGGGGCTCCAAAATCACTGCAGTTGGTGACTGCAGTCACGAAATTAAAAGACGTTTACTCCTTGGAAGGAAAGTTATCACCAACCTAGACAGCATATTAAAAAGCAGAGACATCACTTTACCAACAAAGGTCCATCTAGTCAAAGCTACGGTTTTTCCAGTGGTCATGTATGGATGTGAGAGTTGGACTATAAAGAAAGCTGAGCTCCGAAGAATTGATGCTTTTGAACTGTGGTGTTGGAGAAGACTCTTGAGAGTCCCTTGGACTGCAAGGAGATCCAACCAGTCCATCCTAAAGGAAATCAGCCCTGAATATTCATTGGAAGGACTGATGCTGAAGCTGAAACTCCAATACTTTGGTCATCTGATGTGAAGAACTGACTCACTGGAAAAGACCTGGATGCTGGGAGGGATTGAGGGCAGGAGGAGAAGGGGACGACAGAGGATGAGATGGTTGGATGGCATCACTGACACAATGGACATGGGTTTGGGTGAACTCTGGGAGTTGGTGATGGACAGGGAGGCCTGGCGTGCCGCAGTCCATGGGGTCGCAAAGAGTCGGACATGACTGAGCGACTGAACTTCACTGAACTGAACTCTAGGTAAACTGATGGATGTGTCTCCTTCTGTGATAGCATTCCTGGCTTCACTTTGGGGGCCAGTTTAGATGCAAAGAATATCAGGCGATATCAGATCACAAAGTCCAGAATCAAGTTCTTTTTGGGTTTGGTCATCCTGTGCATATGTTTCCTTATTATTATTGATTATATCAACAGGCTCTGAATTCACTGTAGTAGCGTTAATCACTCAGTGTGTCCAATTCTTAGCCACCCCATGGACTGTAGCCTGCTAGGCTACTCTGTCCATGGAATTCTCCAGGCAAGAATACTGGAGTGGGTAGCCATCCCCTTCTCCAGGGACTGAATTCACTCGGTACTCATAAATACTACCCCATCTCCAGGGACATACTTAGCATATGTGACAGCTGAAGCAAATCATTTTTCATACCCCTTGCCTCTATATCATAAAATTTTCTCAATAATTAGCATATTATAATCAGTAATAATATTTTCCTTGATTTAGTCTTCAATTTAAAATAATCAACGAACAATTAAAGAATATATTTAACTTCAAAATGTGATTCAAATTCAATAAAATAGTTTACCTAGGGAAGTGAAAGTTTCATTTACCAAATAAAAACTATTACACAGAGAGATTCTTCAGCTGTTTCACAGCTTTAAATTTTAAACAAAAGAGAGAAACTTCAAGCAGTCACACGGTATGGAGGAGTTGAAGTACCCCAATTATTTTCTGGTCTCATTGATCACTGTTTATTTCCCATCTTCTGTTTAGATGCAGGAATATGGCAAGCATATATACCACACCTGAAGCAAGGTTCAGTCATTTCCAAATGACTGAAGTGTAAGTGATGAAGTTACTCTTGAGATGAATGGGTACAGTTGAGTACGTACGTGTCAGTTGTTGACTGCACAAATGAGTGGATGTCAGCTGTTGACTGCACAAATTCTCTGAGTGGATGTCTATGCTGAACACAATGTTTTTTAAAGGATGTCTTACTAAAATGTGCTAATCTGATGTTTGTACATACATGAGTAAACTTCAGGAGTAATTCAGAAATTGGATGGATGTTAGACCAATACAAGATTTCTTTAGAGAGGAAGGCGTATTCCATCATGGCTGTTGTTTAGAACTGACAGAGAATGGTGATAACGAAAGGCAGATAGACTCTTATCTGTTTTGTTATTGTTTTTCAACCTTCTATAGACAATGCAGCCCTTTCCTGCCAGCATGGAAGGGTTCTGAGCGGGAGAGCTGGGGTGGACCCTCGCACTGCCCCACCCTTGGCATGTCACTGCCCAGCTTTTAAGTTGATTTCAGTTTTTCATGGTTAAGACATTCTGGTCCAGTTTCCAAACACCTTTTGGCCTAGAACTTCAGTCGGAGCCTTTCCACTCAATCTGGATCCTTGCAACGGCCTGCCATTCTGGCCTCCAG
The DNA here is from genome assembly GCF_019320065.1 of Cervus canadensis. Taxonomy (NCBI): domain Eukaryota; kingdom Metazoa; phylum Chordata; class Mammalia; order Artiodactyla; family Cervidae; genus Cervus; species Cervus canadensis. Next base: position 43,168,824 of record NC_057403.1, read on the forward strand.
ACCTTGCCAGCCTCTTCCTTCGGACTCAGCTCCCCACACCCAACCCCTCATCTACCTCTGTCCTGCTATCTGCTTTTTTTTCCAGCTTACCATGCTTTGGGCCTTTCATGATTTCTCGAAAAATGAGCACTTGCCTAACCAAGGGGACTTGATAAATTTTCTGCCTTGATAAGTTTAGCTGAACTCTTGGCACAAATTCCACTGTTGCTGCCTAAATCTCCACGTGACAACCACAGGATAAGTATCATTTTGATAGGAGTAGCCGTGGGGTGGGGTGCAGAGGGGGCCGCTAGGGATGTACACTTGGCCTTGGGTATGACTCACTGGTGGTGTTAGTGACAACCTGCTCAAGGGCATGGATGGGTTACAAATGGCAGCCAAGCTTACCAATAACCAGGCTGAAAGAGGTGACAAGGCTGCAGATGTTGGGCTGGGTCTGGGATTTAATGCTTTATCTGACTCCACGCTGTGTCTACTGGGCTCCCAGAGGCAGCTTTGGAATCCATGATGTCTATTTCTTAGGACAGTATATTGCCCGATAGCAGAATTTATGGTCTTTGGTTCCAAGATGTCAATAAAATCACCTAGCCACATGAGGGTTTTCTCCAGGACAGTCTAATATAGAATGCTTATCTTATTCAGGCACAACATCAGCTTTTAATATCCTACTAAATCTGCAAATCAATCCATGATTTTTAAGATTTCTTTGAGAGGGGGCTTAGGCAGCCTGCAGGTCCTTTATATATGCCGAAGATGACGATCAGTAACTTTATCAGAGAATCACACATGTCAGTAACCACACAGGCCAGTTACTGGGAATTGTTTTTCTTTGCTTTTGCTTAAAATTCTGACCTATTACTATCAGAAACAAGAGCTTTCAAAAAGAGTAGTGGTTGTGTCTGGAAAACCAAGACAGAGGTTCAATACTTCATTCTAAATTCTTGGCATCCATTATTAACATATGTGTCTTTACTCATTTGCACCAAGGACCAATAACCCCAGGCTTTCATCTCATTTCAAGTGAAATAATACAAAGGGAACATTTTAAGACGTAGCTATGATAGGCTGAATTATGACTATGTCGTATTTATTTAGCCCCTAAAATCTAACAAAATATCAATATCCAATCCGACAGGCTACCTAACTCCACAAGATAATTTGTATGTATGTAACATATACATAGCACAATGTATACATACATGTGTTACATATACATTCATAAACATGTATGTGTATATGAAATGCTTAGGATATAGACAGTTTCAATGGGAGGGTTTACATCAATGTACTTGAAGAACAGTATTCAAATGATATTTTAAATATTCTTTTCCATACATGCTTGCTTTCTGCGATTCAGATGTTGCCCAGTGCTGCATGGCTGTTATATGTTTCTAGGAGGCGGTTTTGAAAAACCTCGGCCACCTTCAAAGATTTTTTAAAGTGATTCCTTTATTCTTATAAAGAGGAGAAAGGCAGGTTAATCATCTATTGACTCCTCAGTCTTATTACTGGCGTAAAGCTCGGGCTTTAGTAAATTTCCGCTTTTTAGTTACCCAACAAACATACATCAGCAGGAGGTGCAGATAAAGATCGAAAGATTAAGCTTTGTCACTCAAATGATAATTAAAAAGAGTATTTTAAACACACTGTAAATATACACAAGCCATCATAAAATCATCAAAACCCTGCCAGGGCTCACCACCTCCAGAGTATATAGATTATCAGAGAGAGGGATATTGATGTGAAGTCCTGCTTGTCTTGGAAGATTGTCATTAACTGTCCCAAGCCTGCACTCAGCCAGCCATCTGAGCTAGGGCAAGACGGGGAATCCGGCTTCACACATTCTAGTAGCAGATGAGTGGGATTTGGGACAAGCAGTTTAATATGCATTTAATTGTCATCCTTTTCTATCCCATTCCAAGATGCCTTAAAATATATTATTAATATTCTGAGCACTTAAATGAAAACAACAGAAATCAAGATTCTGTTGTCCTGCTTTTAAAACGTAATTTCATATACAGGAAAGATTTGACGAGGGCAGATTAATTTCTACTAAACATTTCATTTATAACATGTCATAAAAAGACACATGAGCCCATGTATATTAGAAGCAAGCAGTAGCATCACCTTTCATAAAAAGAAAAGCTTGTCATCACAATCTTATTAGGATGTCATGCATTGTTAAACTGGTAAAATATTTCTGTATATTCCAATTAGTGCGACCATTTACTGGCACAGACATTACAGTGAAAACTATCTTCTTTCAAAAAAGTCCTTTCCACTGGGAACGAATCCTTTGTTTGACAATTCAGAGAACGTTATTTAGAGATTTTAATTGCTCAGTTGATCTGTGGCTGGATCTCAATAATCAAAACAATAAAATTGTTGGGTTTTTTTCCTTTTTTTGACAACTGTAATAAAATGCTGGTAGTGTCCTGGGATAGTTAACTCAAGCTGGATTGACACTGTCAGATTCTTTCCCATATATCTTTTTTATCAGCGGCAAACAGCCATTTTTTAAAAAGTAAGAAGTGCATGAATAATACTGCCATTATCAAGACATTCCAAATATAACTTAATGTCTTCATGAAGAATCTAACTGGACTGTCTATAGCAATCTCATCTGATTATCTATGAAAAGAGCCACAATTTTTAACTGAAAAGAAAACAATTCTTCAAATCAATTAGAAAAAGCCAAGCACTTCAATAAAAATGGGCAAAAGAACTGGACAAATATTTTACAAAAGAAGACATGTTAAAAAAAAAAAAAAGAAGACATGTAAATAACTGTTGAAATAGAAGAAAACACTTCTACCTCATTAGTAATCAAAAAACTGTAAATGAAATCAAGGAGACACTGTTTTCCTAATCTGTCAAAATGAAAACACACACATACACAGGCATGCTCACAGACTACTGGGGGAAGCTATATAATCAGTTCAACCTTTTGGAAGAATATTTCGGTGACATGTATTAGAAACTCTTAAAATGTGCATATTCTTTGACTCAGTAATTCAATTTCTAGTAATTTAAGGTGATACACACACACATAAATTTCAGACAGGAATACTTATCCTGGTGCTTTATATAACACAGAAAAAAAATAGAAATTAACCTAAGTATTCAACAACAGGAGAAAAATGAAATTAATACTGGGTTAATACTATAGAAGGGAATTCTAGTTTCTATTAACAATCATGTTCTCAGGGAATATTTAAAGATATGAAAAACTGCTTATGATATAATAAGTGAAAAAAATTATAATTTTGCTTTAATAAGTATAAATAGCACAGGGAACTATATTCAATATCTCGTAAAAACCTATAACGGAGAAGAATCTGAAGAAGAATATATATATACAGGCACACATATCACTGAATCACTTTGCTATACACCTGAAACTAACACAACATCATAAAGCAACTATATTTCATTTGTTTTAAAAAAGTATATACATGGGTATATATGTATTTTAAAAAGACTGAGAGACAATACACTAGAAAATGTTCATAGTGGTTATCTCAAGGTGATGGGATTATAGGAGACATCTCTTTTCAGATCTATACATCTTTAACTTTTAAAAAGTGATTCAATAAAGTGAAGATTACATGCTTATTTAAAACAAGCTCATGGAAAAAGGAAACTCAGAGATATTGTTTATTTTTAAATGTTCCCTACCCTATTTTTGAAATAATTTCCCTTATGGAAAGTACACTTAGATCTACACAAATTTCTTTTCTGAAGAAAAAGAGTCTGGGGTATGTACACAATGGCAAACTTTACAGATACATGGAAATTAGGCATTTTTAAAAGTTGACAAGGCTGGACCTGGATGTTAGGCTGGTCAGGCCCCATAGTTTGTTCATTTTACAATGTTAACGTGCTGGACAGAACGCAGGACACCCAAAACATGACATTTGGTGCCAAGGGAAACTGAGCATTTGGTTTAGCACAAACAACTGGCTGTCCTAACAGTCCATAGGAGAAACACAAACCAGCAAGGATGTGCACTTAATTCTGATTTTAAAATTCTGTCAATGGGGAAATTTTTATTTTAAATATTCATATTCAGAAGAAGAGTTTCTCTCAGCCATTATCACACCTTTCTCAACCCCAAACACAAATACACAGGGACATTCTGATTTCTTTTTTTCAGGGTCTGCGAAGCCCTGGCATGAACTTAGGGATCACACCCACTACTGAAATCCAAGGCCCACCTAGCTTGACTGTGAAGATGATGACCATTACGACCTTGCTTAAGAGGTGAGATGTTTCACAGTCACAGGATTTTCCACTCTGAGAGTGAAAATTCATTAATTTGCCAACTAAAGAGTCAGGGCAGAGAGAGATCCTCTGATCTTCTCTAACTTTATCTGCCTCCTGCCCAGCATCTGTGCTTCTGCATTTTTTTTTTTTTTTTTCCTTTTCTGCTGGATTCCACTTGGGAAGAAAGGCCTCCTGATCCTTGAGAAGGCCATCAGTTCTGGTCTAATTTGAAGGATGGGGAGGAAGGGAATGCATAAGGAATGGAATAGGACATGTATGAAAAGAAGAAAAATGAGTATTGGGCAGGTCAGCAGTTATTGGTGGACTTCCCTGGCGGTCTAGTGGTTGGGAGTCCACTTGCCAATGCAGGGGGCGCAGGTTCGATCCCTGGTCCAGGAAGATTCCCCTAGTTGTCGTGGGGCAACTAAGCTTGTGCACCACAACTACTGAAGCCAGCACGCCTAGAGCCTGTGCTCGGCAACAAGTGAAGCCACTGCAACGAGAAGCCTGCCCACCATAATGAAGGGGAGCCCCTGCTTGCAGCAACTAGAGAAAGCCTGCATAGCAACAAAGACTCAGCACAGCCAAAAATAAGTAATAAATAAATAAGGTTAAAAAAAAAAAGTCATTGGTCTACTGATTGAGCACTCACTATGTGCTGAGTGCTTTATCTCATTTGCATATTATCTCATTTGATTTTGCATATCACAGAATTCCAAACTATAGCCTTGTAAAGTCCTTCTGTCCTCAAACTCCAGCTAGGATAATTCATTATGACCATCAATATTAAGGCATGTTTCAAAACACAAAGTGTAAGAACTAGCTCAGCTGCGGATTTCTTCATTTTTAATACCAGGGGATGGTTTAGACTCATGTCTAGGCAGAAGGTAAAAGTGGCCAGCTCTTCTTTCTGAACTACGAAGATGGGTTGTTGCTGCTAAGTCATGTTTGATTTTTGTGACCCTGTGGACTGTAGCCTGCCCGGCTCCTCTGTCCATGGGATTCTCCAGGCAAGAATACTAGAGTGGGTTGCCATTTCCTCCTCCAGGGGATCTTCCCAGACTAGGGATCGAACCTGGGCCTCCTGCACTGGCAGGTGAATTCTTTACCACTGAAACACCAGGGAACCCTGAAGATGGGGAAGCTCCTCTAAAACAGGAAACCCACTGAGGCACCGGTAGCCAGTCTGGTGCGGAGGCGGATTAACATTGGGGGAGGGGCACAGAGCTGCAGCCTGGGCAAGGGGAAGACGGAATATCTCTGAGCCATGCCTCTCTCACACCAAGATTTCTGAGACTGCTTTTGTTCCAAAGCTTAAATTTTCAAATGCAGAGCAGAATCTGCCATTCCCATCCTCCTCTCAAGCCTGAGAGCCGCACCGCCCCCCACCCCCACCCACCCACCTCCTCAGACCCTAGCTCGCTAAGCGGCTGCATTTATAAATGACTAGAAGGAATGCTTTATGCTTGGCCACCCCTCCAGCAGGAGACAACTGGCTTTCTCTGCGGTGTTCAGCGAGCCCCACCGAGCCACTGCCGACGCCTCATTAGAACGCAAGACACTCCTGCCGGCCCTGGGCGTTGGATGCTAGCCGCCTGTGGTCCGCATCTGTAGTCATGACAGCCGGCCCAGACTGTTGCCTTCCACTGAAGACCGAGTACATGATCCACTGCAGTTAATCAATAGGATAATGGAATGAATCAATAGGAAAGATTTTTAGAAGGTCTTAATTAAAGAAACACTTGCAGATACAAATGATGTCTTCAATCTATTGATAGTGCCAAGGTGAAGGGTTAAACACAAACAAAACCATCAACTTTATTTTGCCGGCATGCCTTCCACGAGAGAACAACCCAGTAGCCTCCTGGCCCCAGGGTCGGCCCATTAATCAGTCCCTTGTCAATTTCACGGCCACACTGTATGGGAAAATCAGGCTATGATCAAAAATTTTAATTACTAAACAGCGGCTCAAAACAACAATGAAAAATAGATCCACACACACCCTGGCTGGCTTTCCTTGGCCCCTAAAGTGGGAGCAGCCTTCTCCATAAAAACCAGATCTGCACACAAACTCCCCTTCTGATGGGATGCACCAAATTAGAATAATTAAAGAAAGTCTAAATTGATGGATCCCATTTAGGCAGGGGAATTCTCCAGTGGGCCTTCTGCTCAAACATGTTACATCAATATTTTTGATTCCCTAGACACCCCTGCAGTAGGTACTGGTTTAAAGAGACATCAATCTCTGATGTCAGCATTTATCTAATGAACCTTCAAAAATCAATGTCCAGGATGGCCTGTTACATGCCGGCACCCCATTTGTCCACCCTCCCTAGACTCACCGGCGAGAACTTGAAGCCCTAATAAACAGGACACATGGGCTCGAGTGGTCAGGCGGGATGGTTAGACCAGAAGAGGTTGGGATCCTATACTCAGTTTCAACCCTGAGAACTCAGAGGACACGGGGGCGAAATGAGGAAGCCGAGAGACCCCCCTAAGCTTTCTGAGGGTCTCCTGACTCCAGACAGGTACATCCCCAAACAGTATGATTCTTCAGATCATCCTGTCTCCAAATGCACCTTCCCCTCTCATAGTTTCACTCCCTTGACTGTTGCCTGACAGGACTCTGGTCCCACTCCTGACAGCTATGGTAATTTTCTGCTTTTTGGGATTCCATTTAGCTCCACTCCACAGGAGGCCTGTGCTAAGCCCTTCTCTTGTTAGTGTTTATGCTCAGCTCACCCTCACCCTTCTGTGAAGAGGGCTCCTTGACACTGATATCTTGACACCCTAACAGGCAGAAGAGAGGGCCTAAGTTTGTTTCACTTCTTTTTGCCTCTTTAAAATAAATTGGCCTGTATGGGCTGCCACGAGGCTGAGCTATTTTGAGTGCGTAACTCGGGGTGACAGGTATGCCATTCAGCAGGCCAGGGCTTGGCCCGCCTCATCATCTCTGCTTTCATTCGCTGTGGTTCTCTCTCTCCTGACTGCAAGAGTCCGTCCTGAGAGCCGCGAGGAGCTCGGGTGCTCGCAAGATGATGCGTGGTGTAGGCTGAATTCGTTGGCGCACGATTCCTGTCTGTCTCCTGGAATACAGCTTTCAGCAAGCCCCTCGTGCCAAGTTTGAGTCCAATTAAACTACAATGAGAGGTACCATGATTTCATTTGCTTGGATTGTCACATTTCAGAAGTTCAGTAGCCTGCAAAATGTTCGCTGTCTCTCATTAAGCCGGTTCCAGCAACTGTGTAAAGTCTCTAATTTAGCCGCTTTTTTATACTCTGCTTTCAGCCCTGAAAATGGCTGCCTGCAGGGAAGAACCTCTGCTGTTCGTCGTATTAGAAAGTGCTTCTGACCACACAGATAGAACAGCAAAACTGACCCCAGGACAAAAATGAGATGACAGTCTGAGGGTTCCAGTTACGTGTGTCTAGCGTTTCTCCGGAAGAATCCTTGCTTCAGAGAGGAGGTGTGTGTGTTTGCATGTGTGCGTGCCTGTGTACACATGTGTGCATGTGTGTGCACATGTGTTCATGTGCGTGTGTACATGTGTGCACGTCTGTACATATGTTTGGGGGAGGAGTATATTCTATGCTAAAGAATTCTCAGTATGGTGATCACAGTTTCAGAACCACAAATAAAGACCTATAAGGTTTTCTTTTTTCCTGATACAAATGTTTGTTTCTTTAAAAATCCTCTAATGATGGTACTTTGTGGTGGTCCAGTGGTGAGTAAGTAAAGTCGCTCAGTTGTGTCTGACTCTTTGCGACCCCATGGACTGTAGCCTTCCAGGCTTCTGCATCCATGGGATTTTCCAGGCAAGAGTACTGGAGTGGGCTGCCATTTCCTTCTCCAGGAGATCTTCCCAACCCAGGGATTGAACCTGGGTCTCCTGCACTGCAGGCAGACACTTTACCATCTGAACCACTAGGGAAGCCCTAGGGAAGTGGTGAAGACTCCGTGCTCTCAATGTGGGGTGGGGCCCTAGGTTCGATCCCTGATCAGGAAACTAGATTGTGCATGATGCAACTAAAGATCCCGCATGCCGCAACTATGACCCAGAGCAGCCAAATAAACAAAATCATAATAATAATTTAAATTTTTAAAAATCCTAACAAAAACATAAAGTTTCATTTAGATAGACATTAAAAAATGAACTGCCTTTAGTCAAAGAGTGCTACAGGAAATCAGAGTTGTCCTGGAATTCTGAAATATATTAGACCCTGGGTTGATCTCACTTGAGTCTTGGTTGGGCTTAAGGAGGGAAAAAAAAAAAATCACCATCCTGTGGACTGTGAGTATGCTAATTTCTATTATGGCTCTGGTATGACAAGGAAATTGCTATACAGATGCCATTCATGACAATTACAGTTTACTGATGGAGTACTAGAAGCCAGGCATTGTGTGAAGATCTTACACACAGAATCTCACGGCATCCTCTCAATAGTCCATTTTCCAGAGGAGAAGACAGAGGCACAGAGAAAGTTAACTTACTCAAAGGCCTGGCTGGCAAGAGAAAGAACCAAGAATCAAACCTAGGTCTGTCTGACTCCCAGACCAATCTTTCCAGCCATTTCGCCCTACATTTCAAAGGCAAAGGTTGGCTCAATCCCCGTTAGAGTCACAAAATACAAACCAGTAGGTGCACAGTGACAGTCAGGTCTGTCTTGCTAACCTCGGAGCAGAGACGAGCACGGTCACTGAGTCCATTTCACCCTTGGCTAAAGTATTCACTGTGGGAGACAGGAAACTTTTGGAGTTCCAATCCTACTAACCTCTCCATTTTGAAAAATAACACTTCTGAGTAGGATTCCTTTTCTAACTCCAAAAGAAAATTTGGAAAATGTAGAAATGCCCATAGCAGAAAATTTAAATCACATATAATTCCAACACTTAGATATAATCACTCTTGGTGCAAATTTTCTACTGCTTTTTTTTTTTTTTTTGGTCTATAAAACTTATGATTTCCACAATTATTGGCTCAGTGTTTGGTAATTTTTTCGGTGAATATACACATCCACCTATATCATGTCCTTCCTGTGGAGAGATGTGTTTATAATCACCGGATTAAATTGGCCACTTCTTGAATGTGAAACCCCTGGTTCTTTTAAATGTGCTGTCATCTCAACTGATTCCATAGAGGCAAAACATGGAACTTTTTTTTTTTTAGGTCCAGGTGCTGAGAACAGCCCCAGCTGGTTGAGAACCGAAGGTCAGAGAGGCCCTGAGTCTGGCTGAATGTGCCAAACTCTGAATCCCAGAGGCTTAAAATGTAATCAGAGTTCCTCCTACCAGCTCAGAGACCCATGGATCTTCTAGTATTCCTTAAAAAAAAAAAAAAAAAAAAAAAAAGACAGAAAACACTCAATATAAAACTGAAAAGATCAGTTTAATTATGTATTCATAAAACTAATCAAGATCAAAAAACGCTTTCATTTTCCTGGGTAATTTTTTTTCTTTTGAAACATATATGGTTGATATTCTTGCTTAGAAGATGGAAATGATACTTTGGCCTACAGCAGTCAAGGGTTTAACAGAATGGGGGCTGATGCTCTTGGCCTGGCCCTGGGAAGGGTGTGATGAACACGGTCTGAGATCAATATCAGGGAACAGTTACTGCATCTCAATATTATTTGCCGAGATGGGCTGCTGGAAGGGGATGGGGGAAGAGAGAGGTATGTCGATAGCTTTAACGAAGCACTCCACAGCCATGCACAAAGGGAGGTCAAATAACTATCAGCAGACCAATCCCCATTGTAAGTAGTAAAAATGATAAAATCAATATTATTAAATAAAAAGTTAGCACTGCTATTGAACCCTCTCACGGTTTCTTGGCAGTGCCTGGCTGAGAATGAAGGAGGCTATTTTCCAATCTCTTTAGGGGTAAATGTTTAGGATCAGAAACATTTGCAAAACATAGGGGGAGAAAAGAGGTATTTTTCACATAGAGACTGAGCCACAGGAACATCTGAACAATAGGGCCAGGTAACTGCCACCTCAGAAGATGACGACCCTTCCCACCCAGGTGAACATACGCCCCAAGGGCCATGGAAGGTGACTTAATTTAGAACTGGACCTGGCGCCTCTGTCCTTCAGGGTGACAGAGGTCGGGCTGGCTCAGGGCTTTCCAGGAAAAGAGAAAGGTCCTACTTGCTGTCTTTCCAGATCTTGAGAATTAGAAATGTACCAGAAAAAAAAAAAAAAAATCATGGAGGACAAAAAGGAAACAGGAAAAAAAAAAAAAAAGAAAGAAAGCCAAAGGAAAAAGAGGAAGAAAACAAGGGCATTCAACAACCGAGGACTGACCTGTTCATGTCAGCCCAGAGGACTATGGGGAAGCTTCGGGAAGCCAAGGAGGCGTTCTTTGCCGCTGGTGTTGGGTGGGTAATTGTGTAAACCAAAGCAGCCTATAGCAGGTATTGAAAAAGATAAATTTAGACTAAAGATAGCCCAGCCAAAAATTCCTATGAAAGCAGCAAGCTCCAGTCATATCTGGAGGAGGAAAGGAGAAAAAAAAAGAGAGAGAAGAAGATGAAGAATGGGTAAAACTGAGTGACAGCCGGCGGCAAGCCTGCATTGGCTGCTCTGACCTGCATTTAAACAGAGCTGCTTAGCCTTTTGAACACCTAAAGTTGGCTCCCTTGTTTGCATTTCATAGAAACTACTATAGAAAGTAAACAAGAACCTTTGGTGAATTATTTAGCATACAAATAAACCTGCGAAGAAGGCTAAGTAGGCCTATATGAACTAACTGGATTGAAATATTCATCTGTAAATAACCTTCCAATCTGGTGCTTTCACGTACAAATACTACATGGAACATTAGACACAACTAGCTTCTAGGGATATTTAGGCTCACTAGAGAGCAATTTTTATGTCTCCTGGCATCTGTGGCTAGTGATATGGACTGACTGTTAATATAACCTACATAAAATTTATGTGAACACTCACGGAAATAGGAACACACTGTCAGACAGCTGGTGTCTGATTCGAAGCACATGCGGGTTTTATATGCACTGCGTAAACTAACCTTTGCAATAAAGATTTAGCAGGTTTATTAGTTTAGGAAATCGCTATAATTAAGGATAATTCATAATGGCCGCTTATCCACTCTCCAGCAATAGCTAGCTTCATTTAGGCTCCATTTCTTTGAGCCATAAATAAGTGAGCTGCTATCTTCTGCACAGATGTGCCATTCAACCTGTTCATGTTGGCTGGTTTTTGCTTGTGTTTTAATCAAAAGCATTAGTAAGATAAGACTATAAAAAAGCACAGGCTTTGAAATAAATTAGCAAGAAATGCATAGGTGAAGTTTTATTTTTAACTGCTCAAAAAAAAAAAAAAAAAGGTAACCTCTCCCTCCAGAGGTAAAACAATTAAAAATAAATAATCCTTTTAAATGTACTTAAAGGAACTTTCATTTACAAACCCAGGGAGAGAGAAAGTGATGGAGCAATAACATTAATGAAGGCTGAAGAAATATGAGTGTGACCTCTCTACAGTATTTCCATTTAACTGTGCATGTAATTAAAGCCTGACCTTTGCAAGGCAGCACACTTGGCCTTGTTGTAGCTTCCCCTGTGATTCAAGATCCTAGCCCGGGCTTCGGGGATGGGAGCCTTCCACAGCTATCTCCCTCTCTCTCCTGCCTCCAGGGTCTGCTCTGAGGGATGGCTGCGTCTGCAATCTGTCCCCCTGCCAGGGACACCTTTCCTCAGCAATACCTGACACTCTTCTTTCATTCATCCACGCCATCTTTGCATTATAGCCCCTGCCCTTTGCAAATACTCAGGGCGTGAGTCAGCGAAAGGCAATCAGTGCCAGAATTTGGGTCCCAGTCATCAGCATCTGCGATGCCAGTGAATTGGTGAGCACGCCCCAGATGAGGGGCACCCCACTAAGCCCTCTCTGGTTCTGGTCTCAACAGCTGGCCAAAGGAGACTTTCTTTTCATGAGATCTCCCCACAGGGAATTGCAGCTTGACTGACAAGGGAATTTGGAATCATCTGAAGGGTGATGCTCTACAGAGACTTAAGGGTAGCTTTGTTCTTGAGGTTTTGTTGATTGCGGGGTTAATCCCACTATAATGCAAAGGGTGTTGGCCTAAGAGATGGAAGGTCTGGGGTATGTTTCCCAGCTGTGTCATCTGTCACCTGCTGTGTCCCCAAGAGAACTAGTCAGCCTCCCTAAGCTTCGGGCTCCCCCTCTGCAAAGTGGGTCATCATCGCCTGTCCCACCTATGGCAAGGAGTGCTCTAAGGACTCTGGGAAACACTGCCCACAAATCTGCTGGGACAGGAAATTCAGCTCAGCCACTCGGTAATGGGACCTCTCCATCTCCAAGTTTTCCAGTAATAGAGCAGGGCCAATGGTATCTGCCTAGTCACCTCACCACGTTAAGAGGATCAAAAAAATAATAGTGTGTGCAAAGTGGACAGTCAACCCTGAAGAGCTCTGCTGTGCTCATATTTGAAGCCAAGTCTCCTCTTGAGAATCTCCAAAGGTGCTGGTGGCCCAAGGGTCCCAAAGACACCAGTGTCCCTCACAGTCACTCGGACCGAAAGCGGATTGGTGAAGAGGATGTGAGGAGGCTGAGGCAACGTCAAGTGTTGGTGGGCACGATACAAAAATGGGCCGGCCACATCAATTTTGAAAAATTGCATCTTGGGGCTTCCCTGGTGGTCTAGCAGTCAAGGATCCACCTTGAGGTGCTCTGTGACCACCTAGAGGGGCGTGATGGGGTGGGAGATGGGAGGGGGGCTTAGGAGGGAGAGGACGTGTGTACACTGTGGCTGATTCATGTTGATGTATGGCAGAGGCCAACACAATATTGTAAAGCAATTACCCTCCAATTTAAAAACGAGAGAGAGAGAGAAAAGAATCCGCGTTGCAATGCAGGGGACTTGGGTTCGATCCCTGTTCGGGGAACTAAGATCCCACATGCCACGGGCAACTAAGCCCACAAGCCCCAACTACTGAGCCTGCACTCCGCAACCAGAGCCTGTGCACCACAACAAAAGATCCCGTGTGATGTAACTGAGGCCCAACACAGTCAGAGAAATAACTAAATAAATATTTTTTAAAAACAAGTTAAAAAAATCTTAATACCAAAAAACGCTTTTCGATTCCTGGGAAGGTAGCACATGTGGGTGAATTATCTCTGTGAACAGTGACTAGGTGAACACAGGGAGGGCCAGTGATAAGGTAGGTTAAACTCTCCAAAAGAAACTTCTCTCCCAACGCACTCTCATTGAGAATTTGGGTATGGAGCTAAAACTGAGGATGTGAGCATCATCTGATACAGTTTTTAAATTGTTTATCTATTACTGGCTGTGCTGGGTCTTCACTGCTGCTCGGGCTTTTTCTCTACTTGCGGACGGCAGGGGCTACTCTCTAGCTGCAGTGCACAAGCTTCTCAATGAGGTGGCGTCTCTTGTTGCGGAGCGTGGGTTCTAGGGCACATGGGCTTCAGTAGTTGCGGCTCCCGGGCTCCAGAGCACAGGCTCAGAAGTTGTGATGCCCGGACTTAGCTGTTCCCAAGGCTTGAGGGGTCCCCCCAGACCAAGGATCAAACCTGTGTCTCCTGCATTGGCAGGCAGATTCCTTACCATTGAACCACCAGGGAAGCCCCATCTGATGCATTTTTAGTGACAAATTCTGGTAACTGGTGTCCTGGCCATGAAGTTGGCATACACACAGAAGAACAGCAAATAGATGGAGAAGAGAAAGGGTAACTATGACAAACATTAGCACAACTCAGCTGTCCCTGGCCTCAGGGCCCCCTGACAGTGGCCACTGTGGCCATCCAATGAGAAGAAGGAGCTGGATAACTTCCAGAAGAATCTGTGCACATCAGAGTAAGGAGATCTGTAGCTGGGAAAAGCCCCTGGCTTGCATTGCATCACCAAGGCCCCAAGAAGTAGCGTGACCTTGGCTCTCAAATGAACAAAATAAGCCAAGAGTTCCCTTTAGGCTCTGGAGTTCCGGGTACCTGGCAGGTAAGTGGTCCACCCTCTTTTTTAATTCACAGACAGGCCTATGTAATCAGGTGTGCACTGGGAGATCTCCATCCCATTACAAAAGGGATCTTGGCAAAATAAAAATCGAATGCCCTGGGTTGTAAAAGAGCACTGCATCACAGAAACAGGGAGTGAGTGGGGTCAGAGAACGGGCTGGCCCTTCCCCATTCCAGCCTTCAGACTGAAAGTATTAGCCCAAAATGAGGAACATATTTATCAGGAAAATCTTTTATTCTTTTAAAATCGAGTTTCCTTTAGGAGTCAAAGTTCACAGGAACATTTACCATTCTGGGGGCACAAATTGACATCTTTAATAAGGCTTCTGGAAATTCAGAATTTAAATCATGGCTAGAATGATAGGGTCAAAACATGTCAAACTGAGAACCTGGGGTCAAAAGAAAAAAAGAAAAACACCCAAAAAAACCTGTTTTCATTATCATTGAATGGCTTTAAAACAATCTTAGCCTCCCCAAATTATAAACTAAAAGAATCTTAAAACCAACAAATAGGCCCCAGGGTGTTCTAAAGAAAAATCTCATTGCAAGGGTCTGCTGAGAGAGGAGAATAAATGTTTAAATATATACAGCTCAAATAGAAGTGGTAGCAAGCAAAGTAGCGGCAGCATTAGTAATAGTTTAAGCTACATGTAACCAGTTTTGAGGAAACAAGAGTTTCAGAAACACAAGGTGCTCTAGATTAAGCTCCTAGAAGTAAAATTAGCAGAGTAGGTACAACTGACATAAATCAAGGACATTTTCAGGGCTTCCCAGGTGGCACCAGTGGTAAAGAACCTGCCTGCTAATGCAGGAGACATAAGGGAAGTGGATTCAAAAAAAAAGAAGCGGATTCAATCCCTGGGTCAGAAAGATCCCCTGGAGGAGGGCATGGCAACCCACTCCAGTATGTCTGCCTGGAGAACCCCATGGACAGAGGAGCCTGGAGGGATACGGTCCATAGGGTCGCCCAGAGTTGGACACGACTGAAGAGACTTTGCCTGTGATAAAGGTAAGTGGCAAAAATGACATCAGTGGAACAGGTCACGAGGACTCATTTTGCGGGGGGGAGAACATATTATGGTAATCCTTTTCTTTAAAAATGATGACATTAAAATAGTCAGAACAAGGGTTTGCTAGATGAGCCTCCATGTGCCACTTACAAACATCACCACCAGTGATACAGAAAACAGATTCTTGATTATGGGTTTGCTTTCCTTTCGCCGTCCTGCTAACCTGCACGTAAGACTCGGGGCCCACCCTGCCTGAAATCCTTGGATCCCCAATGTGGTTACACTCATCCATGGGGTCAAACAGTCCTTCTAGGTAAAAGAAGAGCTCTAGATGGCTTTTGCCCCGATCCCTGATGGGGAGCCAAGGAGGTCTTCACTCTTATCGGGTATGCTTAATTGTCACCTCAAATCTCTTTCATAACTTTCCAAGAAGATGACAGGACACACAGCCAGGCTTTAACGACCTCAAGAATAATTAAAACAAAGATGGCATATCCCACACGGTAACACAATGGATTTCAGGACCTGACCAGAGTTCTGTTTGCATCTCCAGCCCAACTGGGAAACAGCAAGTCCAGCATACAGCCTGTTTTTTTTTTCCCCCCAGTGATTCCCTCTGAATCTCTTTCAGTGAAGAAAAGCAGATTCTTAGCCAGAAATAACAAGCCTCTCCAGCATAAAAGATAAATTTAAGCAGCCCCTCCGCGCCTCCCTGGCTACCTCCTGCCCTTTGCCTGGTGCCCCTGACATCAGCGGCTTAGCAGTCATATTTTGCTAACTATCAAGACGTGGATTCATTTGATTTGCAGATGGGGACCCCTATTGGCATGAAAAAAATCCCAGGGAAAGAAAATGGAAATGAAACACAGCCTTCTTAACCAAATAGGCCTGAACTTAACCAATAAAAAGACACAACACCCAGAGTTTCATTTCACCAAGAAAAGGACAGGGAGAGCATTGAAATCCTCTCCTGCCCACCCCCACCGCCACCATCCGCCCCAACAAACACCCCTTGGGAAAAGCCTCCACCCTCCCCAGAGAGGCTCTGAAGCCGACCCCCGGACGCCCCGCGCCGGGGCACGCATGCGCACGCGTCACTCCCGCCGCCGGTGTCACCCGGGCTGCCGTCCATCTCTTTGCTGACAGATCTCCGTGTTGGGCAGGATTTCCAATCCTTCATGACTCTCTATTTGTCACTGCAGGTGAGTGGTGGCACTCAGCCTGATCCCCAGCCACTTTCACAGTTACTTATCTGTCTTTATGGATTCATCCTGTGTGTCAAGCCAGCGCATAACAGCATTACTGTCAGGGTGACAAAACTCTCCCCAGAGTGCCACAAATGATTCTCTCTCCTCACGGCTGCCGGCAGGGGAAGCGCGGTGACACTGCCTCATCTCACTCACATCCTCTCTCCAGCCCGAGCCTGGTTCCGCCACCTCCTCCTGCGTGGAGAGCGAGCTGAGGATGGGTTTAGGGGAGATGTGTGGTCTCTAAAAATTAGAGAGAAAAAGGAGGCGGGGCCGGCATTCACCCCTGCCCGCAAGGCACCCAGGCTCTTGACACCTGCGCGGAGGTGGGACATCTGAGTGATGAACATCTAGCACTGCGGAGGCCCGAGAGTGGGTGACCCCCCTCCTCTCCAGCCCCCAAGGCCTGTCACTTGGCCACCCTCCCCAGCCCACATACAGCACGCAGTGAGGGAACCTCAAGGCTGCTCCCCGCCAAGCCTGTAAATCTGAACGGCCACGGCCGGCAAGCCGGGACCCGAATGTTGTCGTTTTTTTAGAGCAGAGATATTAACTGGAACTAATAATAAATAAGGACTTGGAGGGCACGTTGGATTTGCCAAATGATTTGTAATCATTTTCGGGAGCTGACTGCTTCAAAAATAACATCTCATTTCTTTTCTGTTTTGAGACGGGCGCCCCGGCTCCATTTTCCTCCCCACGCTTCCTTCGGAATGTAATTTTGACAGCAACGTGGTGCCTGTGGCCATGTTAGTTGGAAGGAAGGTTTCTGCCTTTCCTTTATTTTAATCCCACAACAGTGTGCTGAAATTAACACAGGAAGGGGAACACGGGAGTTTTTATTGCCACTGGGAACTTGCTCGAAGATTCTACATTAAGCCATGCTAGTGTCAAAGCAGGCCCACGATCCTTTCACCGGCCTGCCCAGTGACCCTCTAATGCCACCCCACAATTTCACAGATCCCTCCAAAAGCAAGGTCAGCAGAGCCTAGCCCGGCTCACCAGGGCCATCACACTATTATTTGGGGGCTTCAATAGATGCGGAAAAAAAAAATAGTGAGTAAAAGACATTTTACTCACCAGGTGGAGTCAGGGATGATAGTCTATTGGAAGGTCAACTGGAATACAAGTGCAAGGCAGGGGTGTGCGCACACACACAAACACACGCGCCAGTTCAGACGTGTCTTGCACTCCGCTTTGTTCTTACCCTGATGAGCACTCACTGTCTTTTGTTTTTGTTTTTTTTTTTTAAATAAGTTCAATCTGATTTCTGACACTGGAAAAACAAACCTAAAAGCAATTTAGAAAACACCTGCCCGTGAAGTCAGATGGCAAAATATCTAAAGCTTCTCTCGAAATCTGTGACCTCAGAGGCTGACATGGTTTGATGGGAAATTTAATGTAATAGGCTGCGAAAGCCAAGAGGCCTGTTGTCAGCAATGAAGTCTGAAAGTTAGCAGAATTAATAACACTGTACAATGGAAGAGCCCTCAAGGGACAGGCCTGCAGAACCGGGGCAGTGGGGAAAAATGACTTTTGAAGTCATTTCACTATGACATTCTGTCATCACTGCTAAACGGAAATAAAAAATCACCCGAATCGCCACATGTTTCTTTGTGTGTCCTTCCCTTATCTAATATAAAGTAATAACACCCCACCCAGGCTGGGAATGGACCCTCGAGGGATTCCCAGCGCTCCATTTTGAATCGCTAAATGCAATAAGAATAAATGCAAGTGGGAGTCTGTTTAGCAGAGAGTGATGCCTGGTCTGCTGCCCATCGAAAGCCAATAAATCTCAATGCTTCAACAAGAGATGAAAATAGTTATCTCATCATTGCAGTGCCAGGGCGAAATTTTCTCTGAGCCAGAGTATTTTTATAGATGATTTATGTCCGGGAAGGATAGTTATTTAGCAAAATGGCAGATAATGATGAATAGAAAGTAAATATGAATAGCAGCAAGGGAGTGGTACTCTGCTGCTGCAAAAGACCAGACAAAATACCTCCATAAAGTACATGCCATAGATAATTGCCATTACACTGAAACTCGGCATCCCTGGATGACTGGGAGTGAAATACAAATGAGCCCATCTGATTCACTAAGTGACGGCTTTTCGTTGTTCTAGAATACATGCCCCAGGAGTCTGCTAATTTTTCGTGAAAGTGTACTTTGTGTCTTTAGAGTTCTAGTTATGAGCACGGGCTCCAAGCTACGTTGACTGGATTAAAATCTCAGCGCAACTTCCTACTTCTGAGACCCTGGGTAAGTTGCTTAACCTTTCTCAACCTCAGTTTCCCCATCTATAAGATGGAGATACTAGTAATCCCCTCTTAGGTTTGTTGTAAGGATGAATCTAGGGACCCTGTACCATGATTCCTGGGCACAGAATTAATACGACATAAATACTGGCTATTAGTTAGGGACTGGTCACCTGGAGAACTATCTATTACTCTTTTAATTTTATCCAGTCTTTGCCAGTCACTGAATCTTCCAGTTGAACCCAGAGTAAGATTTGAAAAGAGAAGAGTTATCCAGGGAAAATTTGCCGTCTACTGATTGGGTGGAGGTCAACATTTTCCCAGCACGTTTTCTGAGCCTTTCACCATCACTAACTTAATTCTCAAGGCAGATGAGATGGTCACATGATCAAGTTGAAAGAGAAGTAAGGAACAAGAGAAATTATTCATGGAGTTACAATGGAAAAGAAGTCTATTTGAAAAATAAACAGAACTGAATTTTTGGAGCCTTTGAATAAAAGATAAGTTGACTGCACACAGAATGTCAAAATGGAACGGAAGGTATTTTTTTTAAACACTGTTTTCCTGTACTGAAGCACCACACAAGGAAAAAAAAAAAACTAATTATAGTTTTAAATGTCCAAAACGCCATGTCCACCAAAAGCCCGGTGCTCATTAGTACTAGTAATTAACTTTACAACTGTCAACACAAACAGCCCACAGGCTGACAGATAGAGAGGAGCTCTGAGGGTGCTAATAAATCCGGAAATAACAACTTGACACACAGATGCACAAAAGGATGCAGGTGATAAAGAAATGTTGACATCAAATCTAATTATCTTCGAAACGGCCAACTACAGCACGAGCCGCGGTAATGCACTGTTATTGCTGGTGATGAGCCCCACTGGAACGGGGCTTAACCGCTGCCTACAACCCAGCTTTTACAGCCCTTGTCAGAGCTGGTGAGGACAATATCAAACAGGAAATTATGAGTGCCATGACCCCTCCAAGTCAAAAATCCAGTGATGAATATGGGCTCAGCAAGGCATAGCAGATTACCCCCTCACGAGTTCTAAAGCTGGGATGATATATGACATTTTTATCAGGCACTTTCTCAGGAATGTCACCAAGAGGGAAAATAAAGGCCCTGCAAAGAGGCGACTAGGTGAATTATGCAACTGTAATTGCCGATCATAACCTGATATGAGTTGAAATTGCTCTGTTTTCATATTGAGATAGCAGAAAATTGTCGGGAAATGCAATGGCTCCTTAATGTGGGCTAGATGAGTCTAATATTCTGATCATTTTTCACTCGGCTGCAAGGTAAATCGAGCTTCCTTAACACAGCCACTGTGGCCCAGGGCAATCGAGGGGCCCAATTTTACACTTGAATTGAGCAAATATGTGTAAACTACGATTTTTCATATTTTCTGCATGCATAAGAAGATGAAACATCTTTATCATCTGTATTGTCTGGCTGAGCTTATACAAAATATTAGTTTATCTCTCCTACTTTGGTTCATTCCATAAGCGAGACACATAGATCTGAAGGACAGGCAATATCCCATATATAAAACAAGTCCATCTTTCATGCAGTCTCATTTCACAAGTTCTCCTATTTAAAACAACAACCACCACAACAAAAAACAGACACTGCCACAGCATACAAAGGAGGCGCTTTTTCTTTCTTTAAAGGGGAGGAAAAGAATCCAAACAAAAAATTCCTACACACCACCTATGGCTCCTCCGTTCTCCTGGTCGTGAACAGGAGGTGGGAAGAGCCCAAACAATCTTTGGTGTCTCTCCTAGGCTGCCTCCCTTCCCACAAATCAAATCAGTTATACCTGCAAGAGGACAGTATCAGCATCTTATTGCTTTCACACTGCAGCCTGTGGCAAAAGGAAAAAGAATGTGTCTGCTCTTTTCCTCCTCGGATCATCTCTAAAGCTGGGAGCACCCTGACAGTATTATTGTGGTTCTCTGGTGCCTCTTCCTTCTTGTTCCTGAGCCCCAGCCCCTAGAGGGTAGAGGACCCAGGCCCGGCAGAGCTGCTTCTTTATTGCAAAGTGAATTCTCCCCTCTCTGTCACCCATCCTTGGTCAGCCATAGAACACCATCCCTGTGCAGGGAAAGCTTGCTTTAGCCTAGAGGATGAAGTTCTGGAAATGGGTCTACTAATGAATCCCCTGTTCTAAATGGTCCCTACAGAGATGCATTCCTTTCAATTTAACACTGATCATCAATATATCAGGGTGGGACTTCCCTGGTGGTCCAGTGGCTAAGACTGCACTCCCAATGCAGGGGCCCTGGGTTCAATCCCTGGTCTCAGGGAACCAGATCCCATGTGGCACAACTAAGACCAGGGCAGCTAAACAAATAACAAAATACGGGTGGCTCAGTGGTAAAGAATCTGCCTGCCGAAGCAAGAGATGTGGGTTTGATTCCTGGGTCAGGAAGATCCCCTGGAGAAGGAAATGGAAACCCACTCGAGTACTCATGCCTGGAAAATTCAGTGGACAGAGGAGCCTGGTGGGCTACAGTCCACAGGGTCACAAGGAGTCAGACACGACTGTGAAACTGAACACACACAGACACAAAGACACACACACACACACACACACACACACGGGCTATATTGGCTGATGTCTTTATCTTCTCATCATTTTCTAAAAGCATTCCATTGGTGGGCCCTCTTCCTCCTATCGTGTTCAGCCTCCAGCCGCAGTGAAACAAGTGTTTCTACGGCCAGCAAACATACAAAGCATTCAAACAGTCTCATGGTTTTTTGTTCTTTTAAAAATAATCAAACCATTTGTTTCTAATCAAAAGGCTCCTGGATAATAGAGTGTTAGTGACAGAGAGATCAAGGGAGGAGAAAGAAAACGGACAGACTGAGAACAACCATTCAAAAGGAGTCAAGTTCAGCATGGGATGCTCACACTCCAGGGCCAAGAACTTAGGACGTTTCTTCTGTAGTGGCAGACTCGCTCTACGACGACTCAATGCTATGTGGATGGACGCCGAACAAAGTTTGCTGAGACTGTTTAAAGCTAAGCTAAGTTACAACTGGGAAACAGTGTCTCCTGTGATGTACTTGTGTGTATATGAGAGGCCACTGTGTTGGTCTTAGGGGACCCTCCCACCCCACCCCGTTCCAGCTTTCTCCTTTGTATGTCCACTGCACCTCTATGGGCAGTGCTTCAGGGCTCCCTGCTTACACGTCCATCTCCCTCTCCTAAACTCTAAGTCCTTGATGGCAGGGCCCTTGCCTTATTTGTCCTGGTGTTCCCAGCATCCCACACAGTCCCTGGCAGAGCTGGCGTTCAACAAGGACTCACTGAATGAAAAAGTGAATAAAGTGATGCCTATGGCAACTGACTAGTATATCCATTATCTATTGCTGTGTAACGAATTACCCACCACATCAGGGGCCTAAAACAGTAAGCGTGAGTATCTCAGTGTTTCTGTAGGTCAGGCATTTGGTTCAGGGTCTCTCACGAGGATGCACTCTATGTGTCAGCGGGTGCTGCAGGCACCTGAGGCTTGATGTGGGCTAGAAGGTACACTTGGAAGCTCACTGCCACGGCTGTTGGCTGGAGGCCTCAGTTCCTTACCATGAGGGCTTCTCCAGAAGGCTGTTCACAGCATGGCAGCTGGCTTCCCCCAGAATGAGTGGTCCAGACAGAAAGACTTTTGAGAGTTACCATGATGACCTAGTTATGACCTAGTTTCCCCCCTTATTCTGTTTGTCAGAAGCAAGTCACCAAGTTTAGCCCTCACTGAAAGACAGAGGATTTCACTAGGCTGTGAATTCTGGAAGCTGGGGATCATGCAGGGCCATCCTGGAGGCCAGTTACCATTGCTGGATTCTAAGAAAACAATGAATTCAATCAATAGCTATTGAGTTCCTTCTATGTACAAGACCCTGTGCTGGGTGCTAGGGCTACAACAGTCAGTGGAGAGCAAGGTATGTCTCCTCCCCTCACAGAGTTTACAATCCAGGAGGGAAGCTGGGTATTAAGAAACTAGAATGTGAATATTACATATGGAAAAGTGATGGGAGTGGGGGTAGGAATGTAGGAGCACAGGGCACCCTTAGCTTAAGATATTTAAACTGGAACCATAGGCTGTTAGACAGACTGTGTTACTATACATGCTATTATTATGCCCTAGCCATCATTTTGGCTTCTTCTCAAATAATTATACAGTGTCCTGAAAATACAGTATTGGAGTGTAAGTGAGGATGAGCCTTTAATAGGTAGCAGGCAAGAATCCGAGATGGTTATCAACTTCCTCTCTCCAGCGAGGAACTTCAGGCCAGGAGGGCAAAGACTTGCTCAACTGCACGATAATAACTTTTTATCAAAACACCTTCACTCTTCAGAGAGAAAACAAGTCATAGGTGGAGATAGAAAATCTGCTTTCCAAGCTTGAAAGATGCCCTTCTAATCACTACATAATGGGGGATTCCATTGTGCCTGTAAGTGATCTGAACCCGACTAAACCCAGACAAAACCTTCTTGTGTCATGTATTTACTATTTAAAATGTTCTTTTTTATTTTTCAAGTAATGGAAAGGCAGTGAGTGTAAGTTTTCTTTTGGGGGGGGTGGGTTCTGTTTTTCTTGTTTTGTTTTGTAATCCAAGGATCGACTTCTTTATTCCTGGGGAATCTTTATTGAATTGCAACGCACTCGATATTATTAAGAATTCCAATCAGAGGTAAACATGCAAAACACTCATTTGAGGGGATTAAGACTCTTTGTTAGTGTTTACATTATCTGTTTTTAATTCCTATATATCCTTTCTTTATCTCAGTGTTTCAACACTAATTGCAAAACAGCTCTTACCAGTGGTAATGAGCCCCGGACCTTTGCAGACCTCCAGATGTAGCTCCTCATGTAGATAAGGCAGCCCCTTAACAAGGCTCCGTATCTGGATCAAGGCCATAGTCTGCTTCTCTACTTTCTTTGGCTCATCTGGCCTTCTAGAGGCTAAACCAGCTCACTAAATAAATCAGGGAGTTCAGGGTGATGGCTTAAGTCTGCCGCGTGTCTCAACTCAGCTGACTCTAATGAAATGGATACGCTGTTCTCGGCTTCTTCAAGATACTTCCTGACTTCACATGAATCAAGATGGAACATCTGTATCTGAGAGTACCAATTCCACCTGGTACCAAAGCAGGACTGAATCAAAACTGGACCCTGTCCCCCAGTTAACCCCAGTTCGTTGGTATGAACTAAAGTTGGTATGAATTAAGCTTGTCCTCAAGATTTCAAGAATCAGGCATGACTCGAGTCTCCTTCTCTCCCTTCCGTGCATTTTCACGCTGTACTTGGGATAAAGATCGCTCCCTGAGTTCTGCGTGCATTGGAATCACAAAATGTCGAAGAAAGAAGATGAGCTTTTGTATTAATGGGGTTGGTTCAACTGCTGCTTACTCTTATTTTATTTAGCAAGGGAGCAACTAAGTCCCGTCTTTTCTCTCCCGTAGCCCCAATTTTCCACTCAGCCGTTTCTATGATTACAAATACCTTTTACTCTTTTTTCATTACCGACTCACCTACCCGTCGAAATGGTACCTATTTCATCTTCCTGTCTTGTCTCTTCCTGTTTGCCCCTTTCCAGAGACTTAATTCAGAGACCGTTGCTAGGCAACTATACATCATAGCAGCCAGTCACCAATAACTAATTGCCCTCAGCACTTTCGCCTGACAAATCTGGACCGCCTATGACAATGGCAAGTAGTTCCGATGGCCAAAAACACACCAACAGGTTTTCTTAGCTCAGGGAAGGCAAAAGCATGAAAAATAAGGTACCACCATCACGACAGAAACAAAAACTTCCGGTCTCTCATACCCACCAAAGCACACGGCTATAAAGTCATCAGCTTGGCACTGCCCTCCGGCCCTGCTCAGGTATCAAATCAGAGGTACGGCTGGAAGCGTCTGAACACACACACTGATGGAAAAGTGAACACTGGTGTTTCACGTTCACTCACCTTCCTCCCTGCTGGCCCCGCCCCATTTCTACAGTCTCTAGTTGAATTGAGGGTCTATGAGTAATCAAATTTCAGCCTCAATTTTATGGTGAGTGTAATGGAGTTAATTTCTTTAATGCTAGCAGTTCATGGAAGGGGTCTCTTGTGGCCGCACAGACCTGGGATTCGCAGCAGCTGTCAAGAGATGCCGCTGAGGAATTCCTTATTAGCTAAGATGCAACCAGGCAGAAAACTCATTACACAGTGCTAAATATACTTAATCACATCTATTAGAGAAAAATGAACTTGATAATTACAACAAATAACTAAACTGCAGAAAGTGTTCAAGGAAAAAAGAAAAACAAAACAAGACAAAACCCAAGAAGAACCCACACCAGGATTTAAGAACACAGGGAGTGTGAGCCGCCCAAGACTAAAGGGAAGCCAGCACTGCAGCTTTGCACTGAAGGAGACACCCTGGTCTCAAGGTAGGTGGGGCTGATCTAAGTTGCCTACGAAAATGACAAATTTCCATTTCAAACGTGCCCTTGTTTATTGGGTATATGTAAAATTTTAATTAGAAAGAAATCCTCAGAGGGTAAATGCTTTGTTTGTAGACAGGTTCCTGGTACTGTGGTGGGAGGGGGGGCAGTGGGGAGGGTGGAAAGGGAGCCCACGGTAAACACTCCGTTTGACAAATAGAGATCGCTAACAGCTCAGTGGCACACACAACTTTCCCTGGAGCCTCGCCAACGTTGAGAGTCAAATCTGTCTTTCTCTCTAATCACAAACATTGAAGTCCTTGAGTTGGGGGACCTTTGCCATGCCTGACTGAGGAGTTACGCAAAGAGAGCCACTGTAAATATCTCCTACCCATTTTCCCAGTGCCTGACCTCACCCGGGAAAGTCACTACCATTGGAGGTGGTTCAAGGTACTTCTGCTTCTCATGGCAAGACCAGCAGACCAAGGGAACTTTGAGCAGTGACCCAGCAGGAGATGATCTTTGAAAGCCTTGAGGAGGAGGAAAATGAGGGTGGCTAGAGAGAGGAACAGGTAGAATAAAGACCAAACGGGTGCTTTCCTATCCTAGAGGTCAAGGAGAGTCCTGAGGATGTGTGATGAGCAAGGGTCAAAGCCGGCCAAAGCCTAGAGGGGTCCCTGACTCTTTGACAACTTCCTATCCGCAGAAGTCGCCAGATGGACGTGGTTTTTAAGCACAGACATGGCAGGATGGTTTCATCTCCTTTAAGTCTGCTGAACAAAAATACACTGTCACCTGGGGCCACTGCGAGCAGCAGCAGAAAGACACCCACCCACCCGAAACACTGGGAAAATAGGAAGCCAAGCCTGGACATCCGCAGGAATAACTGAGCAGCCCCTCCCTCTTATTATCCATATTTTAAAGGGAATGGAAATAGAAGCAGTGAAAGTGACTAACCCGTGACACCAAGTTTCCTGATCAAAGAGGTCTACTTTCCTGTCTTAATGTTTTGGTGGAATGGCCTTTGGTATAGTCTTGGTCTTTTGTGGTTTTTTGGTTTGGTTTCAATATTTATTTATTTTTGGCTGCATCGTGTTACTGAATGCAGCCTCTTCACCGCGGCATGCAGGCTTCTCTCTAGTTGTGGAGCTTGGGCTCCAGAGCTCCCGGGCTCAGCAGTTGCGGCGAGAGGTCTTAGCTGCCCCAATGGTCTGTGAAATCTTCCTGGACCAGGGATTGACCCCATGTCCCCTGCATTGCAAGGCAGAGTCTCAACCAGTGGATTTCACTATCCAAGGAAGTCCCCCAGGATACTCTTGCTTTGGTCACCAACTGAGGCTGTGACCTTATCCAAGCTGTCCTCCACGAAAGCTCTTCATTCCAGACTCTGGGCCCCAGGCCGTCGAGTGCAGCCAACCCCAGCCCTGGCATCACCCTGCTCCCCTAGCTTCCATCAAGGCAAAGGAACACCTGTGCTGGGAACACCATGGGATATGAACATGGAAGGAAAGAGCATCAAGAGCAACTGGTCAACATCTTGTGAGCAAGGGAAGAAAGTCTGACTGACAGTGGGACCACCACTGTTGGGAGGGCGTAGCACATGGAGCAGAAGAATGTAGGTCACGGCCGCCTTATCCAAACTCAAGGTCATACTGTACTAAAGTCAGATATCCTTGACCTTTTCAAACACGTGCGTATGTGCTATGTCGCTTCAGTTGTGTTTGACTCTTTGCAACTCTATGGACTGGAGCCCGCCAGACTCCTCTATCAAAGGGGATTCTCCAGGCAAGGATACTGGAGTGGGTTGCCATGCCCTCCTCCGAGGGGATCTTCCCGACCCAGGGACTGAACCCATGTCTCCTCATAGCAGGCAGATTCTGTACCACTGAACCACTGGAGAAGCCCCTTTTCAAACACATGAGCCAATAAATCATCTTTGCCACCACCTTCCCACACATCCCAGCCAGGCTTTTGCCCCAGTTTCAACTTTAAAGATCCTGATAGAGTGTCACCTGCCCACTGTCAACTACAATACTTCCCATGGACTCCGCCTGCCGCCGAGGGAAAGTTCAGGGGATAACCATATGACTTAAGAGGAGAGACCTGAGCCAGCTGACTGTTGACTCTGTTTAGAGCATGCATTCTGCAGTCTAGGTGCCCTGCAAATGAGCGTTTCAGAACCCAGGTACAGCACAGCGGGTCACTGGGCACCCACCCTTAGAGCGGGTAGAGAGATCAGAGGATGTGGGAATATCAGCTCCAACCAGCCATCCAGCTGCACTGCGTTTCATCACGTATCAATTTTTACTGAAAAGAAAACCATACAAATTTAATCAGCTCTTCATATGGAAATATTTAACTTTTTTTTCCCCTGGAGTTGTTTGATATTATTGTTTTAAGAGTCAGGATTACAAAAAATATCAAGATGTGTGATAGTGGCGGACACAGAAAAGCATCCATTTCTGGCAAGAAAGCAAGTCTCATTTCCAGTAGACTCGAGTCTTAAATGCACTGGCGTCTCCGTCAATTGCCCGGCTCAATGAAGAACATATTACTTGCCCATAACCATGAAGCATAAGATGAGAATGATCCATCCTGCACAGCCCTCACCCGTGGTCGAGGCAGGATGCTCTTATTGGTGAGAATAATATGATCTCAGAAAAGCTCCTGTTGTCCCCAGGTTCTGGGAGTGTGCTGTGTTGGCATCCAGACCTCTATGGTTTCTATCTGCTCCTCTGTCCTTCAAAGATGTTATCAAACAGCCTTGTTCCAGAACTTTTAACCTCTGAAAACCTATAACGTGGAACTCTCTTTCACATATACCTATTAAAGAACTATGCTCTCTCTCCATAGTCATAAAATATAAAACACCTCTTAAGAGACTGCCTTTGTTTCCCAGCCAAGGAAGGGCACATGAGACGAAAGAGGCTGCCTTTTAAATATAATTTTAAAACATTCCATGAAATAAAATGAAGTATCGATATACAGAGTGATTGAAAAACGAGGACTGCTTTTGAGATCATGGGGCATTTTGAAGTGTAAAAGTGATGTAAGCTATGCGCCAGTGCCAAGAATTTCGCATCTCAGAAATGGGTCATCAGAAACTTAGGGGTGAGGAAAATATAGTGCATTTGAGGAAGACGTGTGCATCTGAAGACCACACATCACTTGGGCCAGTTTTTGAGGAGGGTGGGTCAGCTACCTGCAGAGTCTAGCCCACCTCAGCTGGGACAAATGTCCATACTGTCCTGAACTGCCTCCAACCAAAGTCTCAAATCCTTAGGGTTAGAAACTTCTAACCCTAAGACACTTGCTAAGTGATAATGTGTGCAAGAGATGCACCTATTAGGGACCTGCCTGTGGTCCAGTGGTTAAGAATTTGCTTTGCAATGCAGGGGGCCTGGGTTCAATCCCTGGTTGGGGAGCTAAGATCCTACACGCTACAACTACTGAACACGCATGCCACTATGAAGACCCCTAACAGTCAAAATTTTTAAAAAGAGAGAGAGAGAGCGAGATGTAGCTATTAGGTCATCAATCCAGATTGATTTTCTCACTGCTGTTTCACTGAATGGTGGAAGTGAAAGTTGCTCAGTCGTGTCCGACTCTTTTCGAGTCCATGGAATTCTCCAGGCTAGAATGCTGGAGTGGGTAGCTGCTCCCTCCTCTAGGGTATCTTCCCAATCCGGGGATCGAACCCAGGTCTCCCGCACTGCAGGCGGATTCTTTACCAGCTGAGCCACTAGCCCTGACCTGTCTATTTACTAAATGCCATGATATCTGCCAGGTGGGCAGAGTTAATCTCCCAGGCTCCTGTGAAGATGTCTTCTGGCCTTCATCATGTTAGCAACACTGACCTCTGCCCTTGAAAAAGCGGTGAAAACTGTTAGCAGCAGAGATGAGAGAAGCCTATTCTTGAGCGGTGGAGTTTGGAGAACACAAATCGCAGAAAACTTTATGTCAACGCTATGCAGCATGCTTTTTTTCTTTTTAAGAGGAAGAAGAAAACCCATTTCTATTATGCAGTCAGGAAATTGAAGATGTCTATCTCCAGATAACCCACTGCTTGTGGTGCGATTTCAGATGGAAACTTGCATGTAGAATGTTTTCCTCCTGTCTGTTCTGGTGTTTCTGTCACTTTGCATTGACTTTTTTTTTTTCACTTCTCTGTAGCAAATAAATCAGAAAGTTAATAGTTCTGTTGATTTGTTGGAGTTCCCTCCCCCCCTTAAAAAAAAATAAAAGAACAGATTTAAAGGAGGGAAAAAACTGATCCCAGCGTGTTAACAACTCCATCGTGGTTTCAGGCTGCGGTCATGCCAACTGTCTAGTAAAGAGAGGAATTCCAACATAGCAGAAGTCATAAAATCTTCTTTAAAAGCACAAATACCATGCAGGGCAGAAACCTACACCCTTGCACTGGGACCAGGAAGGTGGGGGTGGTACAAAGGAAAATATGGACTGGAGCGCTGGGGATTAGTGGTCACCACACTGCCTTGGAGGATCTTCCACCAGAAGCAGCTGTTGCCTTGACCCAGAACCTTCTCTTCCTCTTAATCCATCACCCGGAGGATTTTACAAAGATGTCAGCTATTATCTGAAGCTATCTTCATTGTTATTCATATGACAAAATATTTATCACTGACCCACTCTGCTTTTTCAAAGAGGCTGATCTCCAAGATGGGTATTTGGGAGTTTCTCACCAGCACAGCAGCAGGCTTACGACAAGGCAAAATGTGACCGCCCTGGGAGACAGACAGGTGGATACAGGGAAGAAACATGTGCTGTCTGTTCACCAAACCACTGTTATCTTATCCGTCCCCAGACTCCAGAGCCGAGCCTTTGACAAGAGCCCCCTATCTGGATTTCTAGATCTCATAATTGACAAATAATTGACTTGCCTTCCAATCAGGGTCAAAGCTCCCCCCAGTTACCACCCCTGGTGATGAACACAGTGGGCTAAGTGTTCCCCAGGCAGCCGGGAGGAATCCTGTCTGCCCCACAGGCCCCCACTCAGTTACTCCAACAAAAGGCAGCCGTTGAATGCAGAGAAAAAGTCAAGCGAAAAGAGCTCGGATCCTGTGACACGAGGCATTCAGCAGCCAGATTGCTTTCACACAATCACTCAATATCTCTTGATGATGGCCAGACCGAGACGGGGGATCCGTTTGCCAGGTACCGCTCTGACGCTGGGAGCCGGTGGGCTGGGGGCAGACTGCAAAGCCAAATTCCTGTTTCCGAATTCAAGCACTTCGTGAAAACATCCACCTCTTTGACTGCAGAATCCTGGGAAAAGGAGCCGGCAGAGCAAGAGGGCAGGGCCCCACGGAGGGACCTCTCACAGTCTCTACCCCCTGATGGGCTGTCCCTCTTCCCTTTCCCTGAAAACTCTGCTCGAGGGAAGGAGGGGGCCGCTTCTGGGGAAGTGGAAGGCAGTAGCAGCAGCAGCAGCGGCAGCCCAAGCCACCCCCTTCACACTTGAATGAATTAAACGCCCAGATACAAAGACGTGTATTTCATGTCATCTGCCATTTCCTCCGCCCTCCCACCACCCGAGCTGTATGTAAACATTACGATTTCCCCCCCTCACCACTTTGGATTTAATTGTATTCCTAATTGAAAATGAAAATTAATTTGCTTTTGATCAATTCCAGGTGGCAGATCAGCCGGCAATGGTAGCTGAGCGTTTGTTCCCCCCCAGCCCCAGCCCCACTCTCTAAGTGACCACACACACGTGCCCATAAACACCAGCCTGCGTCAGGGGTGTAAACAGGCAGCAGCTTCTTTCTGCACAAGGCCTCCTAGTTCCCAGTGTCTCTCATCCCTTGGCTGATTGGCACCATTCAATTTTCTTTTTTTTTTTTAAATAAAAGATTTACCAAAGTGACGATACTTGTGGAAATCAACTGCTGACAGACTTGCAGAGTTAAGTACATAATTAAGGCTGTGGAAATACAGATGTTGAACAATGGCGGCTTACATCAAGATGTATGTGGGGATCCCAAATAACCCGGCATCTGGTTTCTTTATCTAAGTACCTTTCTTACGGTTTGGATCTTAATTTTTTACAGTTGACAGCAGGGTTATTTGAGCCACTCAGTGGCATCTGGCTGCTAGGGGAAAGCAAAAAAAAAAGAAAGCAAGGAAGAAGGGGGGAAAAAAATCTCCATGCACTTTAATTAATTGTGGAGAAATTACATGGTCCTTCAACCGTGTAGTTTGTCATCAGCACACATTACAGATTTATATTAGATGTTTCTCCACAGTGTCAGGAATAATTAAAAGGGGGTAGGAAATGATGCCAACCAGCAATGCTTTACATCAGTGGTGAAAGTTTTATATTTATTACAGCCAAACAATTTTAGAAGAAGATGTCAACTCAGAGGCTTGACTGTGCGTGGAATACATATCAGGCTGGAGGGGAAGCCAAGGCTGCAAGAATAATGGGAGAGCGCTCATGTTTAATCTGTCAGGCCAACCAGAATTGGTGTGGCATGCCAGAGTTATTAAGGACACGGCATCCCCTTTTTAAATCCTAAAAACATTCACCCCAAACAATAAGTAACATATGCCCTTTTTTTCCCCTCTGAAATGATCTGCATCCAAACGTCCTTTCTGATCCTAATAAAGACAGAAAGGCCAACTGAATGCAGGTCACTTTTTTGCTCAATTAATTTGTGCTGCACTTTTGGCTTGGGGAGCACTGGCAGAATTACTTAGTAAAGAGATATCAAAACGACGTCTGCCTTCATTGAGTACACGATTATAGCATCCCTGCCAGGGCTTTCCATGGAGGGGGCCAGGCCCAGACAAGAGCCAGCATGAATGGGGATCACCGTCCTGTATCTTAGCTTCCTTATTCCTGGTGCCATGGAACAAACCTGGGCCATATTCCTTTACCTTTTCTAGAGATCACGGCCAAGGACTATATTTAGAAACCAAAGGTCACAAAAAAAAAAGCTCTTAGAAAGGGCCCACGTCAAAGGGCGTGATCCTCCTCAGGACATAAATCTTCTGGTTAATTCTTTCGAAGGACCAGACTTCCTTTTGTATCAGGAGTTCATCAGGCAGCACATTACCGGGCGATGATTAGACGCCCTCAGCCTTCATGATGGGTCTTGCAGGAGAGTCAAATAATCCCCTAATATGCAATGCCTGTCACTTCTTATTTATTAGCTTCTTGCCCTGGATATTTTCATAATTCCCATTTAGCTCATGTGGCCCCAGAAGTGGGGACTTTCTGGGAATCACAGCCTCAGGACATCTTCACCTTTGCTCGCGTGGACTCAGAGGACAGCACTGAGCCAAACCAGGACCCTCTCCTCACTGTCTGCGGGTTTACATGGCGGGAAACCTCCTCCCCGAAGCCCTCACGATGTATGGAAAATGGCAACAGGGTCCTCAGAGCAACGGAGGCCTCAGGGAACGGCCAGGTCGGTCCAACAGGGAGAACTGGCTTCTCCCACCAATAATGGTTTCCCTGATGGCTCAGATGGTAAGGAACTGGCCTGCAATGCAGGTAGACCTAGGTTCGATCCCTGGGTTGGGAAGATCCCCTGGAGGAAGGGCTGGCAACCCACCCCAGTATTCTTGCCTGGAGAATCCCCATGGACAGAGGAGCCTGGCAGGCTATGACTGAGCGACTAACACTTTCATAAAGTAATAAGATCTTCAATGGTGTTAAACGATTTCATAACAATATCTTTAAATGTACAGTGTTTTAAAATTTTCAAAGCAGTTTTGTAAATATGATTTGATTTTACCAATCCTTGCATAACTCAACGTGGAGGCACCAGAAGGGGAAGAAACCTCTGTGCGTTCTTCAGTCCTAAATAAAACATACACCTTTGCTGAAAAGTCTGTGTTTGGTTGTCTAAAGTACTCTCTGGACTTCCAACACAATTGAAACTTCTTCCTGTGGCCCTGTGTCCTCTCTGACTATTCTCATCTCCTATCGCTCTGCCTTGAACATGGTTCCCACCTCCTCCTCTTCCCCTAAGACAGCAAGCCCAATCGTACCTCAGGAACTCTGACTCACCGGGGTTCCCTCTGTTGGGAACACTAACTCTATACCCTTACATAGATGTCTCCTTCTTGTCTTTCAAATCTCAGCTTAAATATCACCTCTCAGAGCAGCTTTCTCTGACCTCTCTACTATTACCCACACTTCCACTCCCATTTCCTAAGTCATTCTCTGAAAGGATCTTATTTTTATATTGTTGCTGTTCAGTTGCTAAGTTGTATCTGACTCTGCCACCCCAAAGACTGCAGAATGCCAGACTCGTATACCCTCCACTATCTCCCAGAGTTGGCTCAAATTCATGTCCACTAAGTCAGTGATACTATCTAACGATCTCACCCTCTGTTTCCCCCTTCTTCTCTTGCCCTCAGTCTTTCCCGGCATCAGGGTCTTTTCCAACGAGTCGGCTCCTCACAGTACTGGAGTACTGTGCTTCAGTACTGGAGTACTGTGCTTCAGTACTCGAGCTTCAGTTTCACCATCAGTCCTTCCAATAAATATTCAGGGTTGACTTTTCCTTTACGATTGACTGGTTTGATCTCCTTGCAGCCCAAGGGACTCTCAAGAGTCTTCTCCAGCATCACAGTTCAAAAGCATCAATTCTTTGGTGCTCAGTCTTCTTTATGGTCCAACTCTCACATCTGTACATGACTACTGGGAAAACCATAGCTTTGACTATATCGACCTTTGTTGGCAACGTGATGTCTGCTGTTTTATATTGGGTTGGCCAAAAAGTTTATTCAGGTTTTTCCATCAGTGTTACACAGAAAACCTGGAATGAGCTTTTTGGCCAACCCAATACTGGTTTAAAACTGATCTCTCCTGCTGACATGTCAGTACTAAGACAGCTTGGCAATATACCACTTCATGGAAGATTTCCCTATGTGCTTAAATGATTAGTCTTGAATAATCTATGTGTCAAATTTTTCTTTAATTCCGTAGAAAGTCTTTAATCTGGTTAGCATAACTGAAATTTTGACCATGTCAATGATTTTTCTTCATCCCATTTGGGTTTCAAAGCCACAGATGGAACCTCTCTTTTGGCATGGCCCTAATGGAATTAACCAAATGGAAAGAGATGTTGACCTGAAATCACTATTATTGGAAAGAAAAGAATCTGAATAAAAGGTCAAGTAAGTGCATCTTGTGTCTCTAAAAGGATTATTTTAAACTCATTTTTTTCTTCCCCCACTGTTAGTATTAAAGCAGTTTGCTCACCAGTCAGGAGGTTTGAACTCTGATTTGAATTGAGGTTTGCAGAGGCTCAACCCTCAATCCCTGCTAAATGCAGCTTCAGGGAGGTGCGACTAAGTGGAGCTGTGGCCAAGGTAACAGTGATGCCTCGCAGGGCCCCGGGGACTCCAGGGCACGGAGGCCTTTTTGTCCCCCATTCCTCCTGAGCAGGAATCTGGCCTCCATGACCTTCTGAGTTTCAAAGGGCAGCACAGTTGCTCATCAAAGGAGAAGCAGCAAGGAAACCACCTGAGGCAGAGGTTCATTGAGATTAGGAGAGGAGCACCTGGGACCCTGCACACACCCTAATCTTGTCAGCAAACCCCACCCTTTTGAAACTGCAGAAGAAAGAATCTAAGACAGTTACTGCCTTGAGCCTTATCACATATTCCTGCCTGACCATAAAACCTTTCCCTACTCACCACGGACAGCTAATACTGTTAGTCACTTAGTTGTGTCAGACTCTTGTGACCCCATGGTCTGCAGCCCACCAGGCTCCTCTGTCCATGGGATTCTCCAGGCAAGAAGTCTGGAGTGGATTGCCATTCCCTTCTCCAGGGGATCTTCCCGACCCTGGGATCGAACCCAGGTCTCCTGCACTCCAGGCAGATTCTTCACTGTCTGAGCCCCCAGGCAAGTCCAAGGCACAGTTCTTGAGGCATTAGCCCACTATGTTTCCCCTTGCCTGACAAAGTTATAAAGCTACTCTTTCCTCTTTTTTTCTCCTCCATAACTCTGTATTTCTGTTTGGCACTGGGGCACAGAGAGCCAAGATTTTTGGAAACAAGAACTGTTGTTTCCAACAATAGTTGGCTTGTGGACTTCCCTGACCCTGGAAGATTCTGAAACAGTTTATCTCAGATTGGGACTTGAACTCAGATGCTGGGACTCAAACCCAGCCAAAACCCATGGTACCTGGTTTCAGGAACTAATGAAGCTCTTGATGTCTCATCACAAAAAGAATTCAGTGAGAGACATAGTGACAGGTAAGAAGCGGATTTATTCAGATTCAGAGAGGAGCACACTCCACAGTGTGTGGGCCATCGCAGAGGCCGAGTGCGGCCTAGAAATGTGGCATGGTTAGTTTTTATAGGCTGGGTAATTTCATACGCTAGAGAGCAGGAAGGAAATGGCAACCCCACTCCAGTATTCTTGCCTGGAAAATCCCATGGACAAGGAGCCTGGTAGGCTACAGTCCATGGGGTCACAAAGAGTCGGACAGGACTGAGCGACTTCACTTCACTTCACTTTAGTGAGCCAGGAGGATTATTCCAACTATTTTTGGGAAGGGGCGGAGATTTCCAGGATTTGGGCCACCGCCCACTCCTTGGTCTTTGGACAGTGCCTTGGAACTGTCATGGCACCTCTGGGTCTTTCATTTCACTTGCTGATTGACGATTAAGGTCTAGTCTTGTCTACCATCTTGCTCCCATTTGATTCTAATCAGTTTATGTTGTGTCCTTGGGCTATGTCATTCTTTCAAAAGTTGTGCCCTGTCCCTTTCCCTCCTGTTACAATGCCACATGCTGTGGACCAACCAAGCCTGGGTGCTAGAAGCAACTACTGAAGCCCGCATGCCTAGAGTCGGTGCTCCACCGCAATGAGAAGTCCGCACACCGCAACAAGGAGCAGCTCCACTCACTGAAACTAGAGAAAGTCCCCACAAAGCAATAAAGACCCAATCCAGCCGAACTAAAAGAAAAAAAAAATTACATAAAGAATCGTCGGCTTGCGCTTCAAACAGCAGGTACCAATGGCAATCTTGCATGCTGAGGGCTGGCCAGGACCAGAAAAGCAATTAGAACAGGGAAATTGGAATCCAACCAAGAAAACAAATATCTACCGGAAGTGAGAGGCCTAATAAGTGACGAACTGACTACAAATCTCTGGAGAGATTACAATTAGGATCCATCCCTGACACTTGCACTTCCTGAGGACTCTGTTGGTTCACCTTTATGACTCCTCATAGTACCTAATGGGCTTCCTGGGTGGCTCAGCTGGTAAAGAATCTGCCTGCAATGCAGGAGACCCTGGTTCAATTACGAGGTGAAGAAGACCCCCTGGAGAAGGGATAGGCTACCCACTCCAGTATTCTCGGGCTTCCCTGGTGGTTCAGATGGTAAAAAATCTGCCTGCAATGTTGGAGACCCGGGTTTCGTCCCTGGGTCAGGGAAGATCCCCTGGAGAAGGGTATGGCAATCCACTCCAGTATTCTTGCCTGGAGAATCCCCATGGACAGAAGAGCCTGGCGGGTTACAGTCCACAGGGTGTAGCCCGCCCTAAGGACTCAGACATGACTTAGTGACTAAGCACAGCACAGCATGGTACCTAATATATTAAGCACTCAAGATAGATGTGGTGGAGTGAGTCTGGAGGACGTCTTCCCTGTAAACTTCATGAAGACAAGGTCCTGTTTCTCCAGTACTCAGCATAGTGGGAGGTAAAAAAGTTTGTTGAATGAAAAACACAGATCCATGAACAAATCTGTCAATGAATGAATAGGCCAGATCATTCCTATAGGGCTAAGATAATCCTGTAGAGGTGTTGAAATTTCTCACCCAAACTCTACGTTTCTTTCCGGATAGTGAAATATCTTTTGTTCTCCGCCATCCCTCTGTATCGACTCTGAAACAAAGACTGTCCTACTTTCAGAGAAGCAGAAGTGCCTCGGTGGAGGCTCCTGACAACCTGTCCTCTTCATCAAATTCATTAAGCACTATCTTCATTAAGCCCCAACCACACAGCACTGTTACATGTGGTAGAAAAAGCCAGAAGGAGCAGGTTCCTGGGGTCTAAGAGCTAATGGCTTAAAGGCATCTGACAGGTGTGGGACATGTAGTGTCAGCTTGCCTCTTGATCCCTTCCCTTTACTTCTCATGCTCCTTGACAATCTGGTTTGCCCTTTTCAAGTAGAAAAGGAGTGTGCAAGCAAAAGGCCCCCTTTCCGAGGTGCGCCCTCCAGCCCTCACAAGCCCTGCTGGCTGTTCTAGTTGTCCTGTCTTGCTTTACACATGGACTGCCATAAGGGCAGATTAAAAATCAGATGGTGTCTAATGAGTTGCATTTTCTCCCGCAGTTTTGCAGTCAGAAGTAGACAGCAAAGCTTGGGGGTGGGGCGGGGGGAGGGCAGTGGAGAGGGTGGAGAAGGCCTTTTCCAGGTGAAGCACAATCTTTTTTTTTTTTTAATTTTTTTTTAATTTATTGCTGCCTCAGGTCAGTTGCAGCATGCATGATCTTCATTGTGTTGTGTGGGCTTCTCTTAATTATGGCGCACAGTCTCAGTAGCCCCTCAGTTTGCGGGATCTTCATTCCCCGACCAGGGATTGAACCTGTGTCCCCTGCATTGGAAGGCAGACTCTTAACCAGTGGACCACCAGGGAAGTTCTGAAGCACAATCTTGATGCATCTAATTTCCCTTGCAGAAAGCACTTCACCGAGAGGCTTCTGCAATGAGAGCCCCCATCTGGATTTTAACCAAACTTTTGCCTCTACAGACCTGCAATGCTCTACACTTCTATCACTTCTGAAACCCAGTGGCTCTGAAATTACATGATGTGAGGTTATTCCCAACTCCTAGATTCTGATTCTATTAAGTGCTTGAAAACATCCTCTGATTGCTTCTGGGGATGGGCCATCTTTCTGGGGTCAAGTCTCTGCTTAGACCCTAATTTAATGCAGCTGGAGCCACAGTGATGAGGATTTCATTTTTGATGTGTTCACTACTGGAATAAAGATTCCAGTGGCTCCGAAAAATACAGCATTATGTTAGGGCAAGTTCACTTCTGTGAGCAAGAATACTAGGTATACAGGTTCAGGAAACCCCACAATGAGAAGTAGGGTAGGTTGTCTTCTTATTAAGTGTACTTTCTAAAATACTAAAAATAACAACAGTCTTAAGGATAATTGAATGTTACATACAATACCACCATTCTAAAAAACCTAGCTGACATTCACACGAATATTTTTACATTCGAACATAAAGAATATAGAATCATTAATTGGCTGTTTTCATTACATCATAAACATTTTTCCATGTTTCCCTGTTGTCTTCACAAACATTACCTATGTTTTTGCTAGCATAGAAGAGTCTATAAAAACCTAAAACAAACCATCTATTAAATAACAGACTATAAATATAAATCCCTTGTAATCCAAAAATTTCTAGGCAATAGAAAAAAATAACACCTGAAGTATGTGTAGCTGTGATACAGCAGGAGAAAACTGAATAAAGGATATATTGGATGATTTTTGCCTAAAAGCGTGAGCACTGGACACTATTCCCTAGCTTTAGGACCTCTGGGAAATTAATCACTTTCTCTTTGCTTTCACTTTTTTCTCCCCCAATGAGACACAGAGGGTAGGGTTGGGTGAACTTTAAAATCCTTTCCTGCTCTAAAATTTTATGTTCAAGCCTTAAAATAACTCTATTTTGAGGGATACAAGGAACTATAGATACTTTAACGTACTCCTTAAAGAAGTGGTAGGATGGAAATACACTGGATTGCCTCTCAAACACATGTGACTTCGGCAGTAGGGTCCTGGCGGCCATGTTTGTTCAGGGCGGCCTCACTTCCTGAGCCAGCGTAGATTATTCCAGAACCGGCAGCCATCTTTCAGTCAGTCGTGCGGACAGAGATACAGCAGAAGTTGGTGTGCGGAAAGAAGGGAGCAAGCAGACACGCAGGGAGATGCGGAAATCAAAGACAGAAACGTCCCCATCTTATTCCTAAGATCGGATTTAATGAGACCTTCTGAATCGGTCACAGAGTTCTACCAAAACAATCGTGTCCCTTATTTCACTGGTATATCTGCCCTAGCAAAAAGCACTCAGAGTTAACAGTCCTTATTCAGGGTCCTCAGTATTTCTACACAGCTACACACCTCCTGGTAATCTTAAACAGAAAGAAACAAAACAGTATTATTTGTTCCCATCAATAGAAGAGGAGCAGAGGCAATGTGCTTGTAAAAACCCAAAAAACACAGGATTGTACCAGCGGAGCTAAAGCTCAATGCACAGCCTCTTGCTTAACACAAAGACTACCTGTTAATTATTTCTGACCCTAGAGCTTAACTTCTGTTTGACAGTGTGGGAAACCATGAGAAGGAGCTAGAACTCTCAAAACTTCAGCATTTTCAGAAATGAACCCATTTCTGAAAGAGCTTGAGAGTTTTTAGATTTTTAATTTTGACCCTTGGATCTGTCTTTATGACTCAGGGTACCTCTTAATTCATTCTGTCTTCAATGCTGGGGACTTGGATTCCAGGCCCCCAGAAATGGGGTCTGGCCTTTTGGTGGATTTCCCTCCATCCAACCCTAATGAATGTTCTCTTATAGATGCAGAGATGTTAAGAGATAGGCAATGTGAAAGCTGGGAACTGAGTCCACCCAGAATATTGGAAACATTAAAGAGCTAAATGTTAGATTAGGACTAATGTGGTAAATTCTGAATACTGAGGGGCAACTGGAACCTGAAAATAGGATAGACAGCTGAAAACATGAGCTTTCTTTTGTGCTCTGCCTTAATCCACCATCTATCTGCAGGTCTAATCTATCAGGTATTTAACCATATACCAGAGATATTTCCTTCAGTCCTTAGGGGAAGAAGGCAAGGAGGAATTGGTTCCATATGAAACAATGTGGTTTTATTACGCTGCTAAATTAAAGTTTCACAGCCCCTGGATGTGATAACTGTGTTTGTTCATTACACCATCTCCACCACCACACCACCACCAAAAATCGCAACCTCGAAAGCAAGAAATTGAAAAGGGAAAGAAATGTATTCAACATACATCCAGCACCCAGGGATCTATGTACCACCAAGGCTTGATTTATTTAAGAGGGAAAAAGTGAGGGGAAGATACAATGAATCTGACAATTCCAGTTATTTCAGCACAGACATAAAGAATATGCTTGGGTTTGTCTCCCTCAGAACTTTCCCAGGGTTTCCCGTAAGTGGCAAGAAGCTGCTTTGTTAAAGACCCTGAAAAGCCCTTGTAACACACTGGGGCAATGATCTACAATTAAGTGTTCTCTAGTGGGCCTAGCATGACAAACCCTAATGGCTCCAGAGAAGCCCTTAAAACCCACCATGTCAGTGAGCTCCCCCAAGCATGGGGATTTAGAGTTATGGATTAGACCTCTTAACCCTTCTCCTCCCCTCAAAATACCTTAAAGACCCTCTGTCCCAGGGGAGGAGCTGTTAGAGCCAGTGTCTGGTTAAGAGATCTTTGGGAAGTCACGTGTTGACATGGTTCCAGGACATCTAATGAAGACTGTGCATTTGGCTGAGACGTCCCCCTTCGTGTTACTGTAAGTCAGACTGAGGGGTCAGAACCACAGCGGCTCCCACCAAAATGAAGAAAAGGCCTCATAGTGGGTCTCATTTCACTTCTGGATGTGAATAGCTATGTGGTCTTGGAAAGACACCTATTTTCTTGGCGCTTTAACTTTTATACCTATCAAGTACTAATTGGCAAGTTATCTTGCAAGTCTGAATTCAGGAATACCTTAAAGTAGATGATCTGACTAAAGAGAATATCTGTTTTACAGCCAAAATAACAAAATGGACACTTCAGTTCCTGTTCCATCAATAAGGTACTTCCTGCTATTAGTCATGTTGAGAGATATGTGAGTTCTTTCAGACCATAAGGAAAAAATTGGAATCAGCTCTGCATTTTCTGACCTCAGTGGTTACAGTAACACACAAAAATGATATTAAGTGGGTGACTCCAAGCTTTGTGTATTTAGCAAGTATTAGCGTTAGTTGCACAGACATGTGACCGCATGGACTGTAGCCCCTCCAGGCTCCGCTGTCCATGGAATTCTCCAGGTGAGAATACTAGAATGGGTGGTCATTCCCTTCTCCACAGGACCTTCCCGACCCAGGGATTGAACCTGGGTCTCCTGCATTGCAGATGGATTCTTTACCATCTGAGCCACAAGGGAAGCCCATACTTAGAAAGGTGATCATATATCATTATTTTGAAAGGGATTTATTCCAATTATGTTTTGCTGGAGACTCATTGTGCTTTGTCCTCTAAGCAGCCACTAATATAATACATATATTAGACTGAGAACCTAATATACGTATAGCTACAGACACCAGATTATTATTGGAAATTATTTCAAGCCAATTTATGTGAAAATGTGAACCATGATTATAAAAAAAAAAAAGTATAGCTCCAGAAGAATTAGAGAAACTGCAGTGGCTTGAAAGCAAAGCATTAACGACCTTTTTATGATCCTAAAATTACTAAAACAGCTCTCTTACCTGGTCTTATGTTCACACCATCCTATTGGTCTCAAAAGCTCAGTTCATTCCCCACCTGTGGCTATGCAGGTTCCAGGCTGAAGTACCATACATAGCACAGCATTTGGGAAATTTTGAGGATAATGACTGTAACAGAGCTGGAAATGATTATGTCCTAATAAAAGCCCCATCCTCCCAGGGTGCTCATGCCAATGGGCTATGCTGAGACGGCAAGGTGAGGTACATTTTTTTTGCGGGGGGGAGGCCCAAATTTTCCATCACTCTTTCCTTTTTCTTATATAGTCAGGGAATTCTTTTCATTTTAGAATCATAAAGCTCTTAAACCCTCATTTTAAGATGGAAAAGCGACGGGATCTTTTATTAGAAGAGTGCTTTCTTTCCTTGTTACATAAACGTCTGCCTTCCCAGAGAGAGGAAACCCAATATTTATCGTAAAGTCTATTTAAAAAGGTGATTTCACATATACCACCTCTTGGTAACAGGGGACATAACCACTCTTAATTTTATTTTCCGATTTGTAAATGGTTTCAGAATTTGGCCAGCACGGCTCTGCCCCCTCAAAGTGTCAGGGGGCCTGTGCCACAGACCTTTGACCTTCAACTTTCAGAAGTGATGCTGAGATGGCTAAATTGTGGACAGGGCAGCAAAAGACTGAAGACACTGTAAGTGAGACACTTGGAAAGTTGTTAAGGACCTTAAAGGCCACCGCCTGTTAAAAAGTCACATAGTTTAGAGCTCACACGACTTCAGTGTTTCTGATGAACATGGAATTTTCCCTGTTCTCTGAAATGGGGTGAGTGCAAGTTTCATAAAGACAGTCTTCAACTAGACAACTGTGTGCACTCAATTCAGTCTTTAGCCCGGATCTTTTGGGTTGGCCAATAAGCTTGTTTGGATTTTCCCATCACATTTAATGGAAAAACCGGAATGAATTTTATGGCCAACCCAGTAGATTCCAAGGGCGAGGCAACAGGTTTGGCTGGAGGTACAAGGATTTTCTGCTCCGTTTCTCCTCACTCTTCAAATTTGAGGGTGTCACCCCAGAGAATTCCTGGCCCCACAGCCTCAACTTCGTTGCTCCATTAGACAGAAAGCAGCCAATTCTTCAAGGATTACAGAGGCTAAGTCACATCACTAGCACTTGTTCTTCAGAGACAACAGAATCTCGGTAAACAGCTAAAAAACAGGCAGTTGGGAATTGACAGGTCATTGGTCAATTTGTCAGTTTCTGAGAACCAAGGTGATATGAGTTTTAACCTAAATAGGAACAAAGAGGGAAAATCTGGCCGTCCACTGGTGGAAGCGTCACCAAGCCCTTAATCACAAGGCCCCGTAAGAAGACAGTTTAAGGTGATTACTAACAATGCAATAAAATATCAAAATCATGAAAACATCTGGCAATCTGTTTACTTTCAATTACTGGCTTTGTACTTTAAGTATTCTTACAGCTCAGGTTGCTGAGTTGACATGAAGACTAAAGTAACTCTTTGTAGGACAATTTCATAATTTTCTCAACCAGGAGAATGTCAAGGCAGTGCTTCTTTCTTTGCATTGTAGGTCTTATCAATAGCTATTCACATGGCTGTATCCTTAGAACTTCTCCCTGTGCCTAAGCTAAGTGTTGGTATGCACAACTCGCTCCCTCTAAATGTCTATTTACTGCTAGGTTTGAAATCAAGAATCACCCTTGACTCTGTCCTCTTCTTCATCTCTGTAAATAATTGGTTATAAAATTCTCTCACCTCGGAGGTCCTTTGAAATTCATATTTCCTTTCTGTATCACTGCTCTGCAGAGGACATGTCCACATCATGTTATTACAAGAATCCTGCTTTCCTCCAAATACATCCCTTTAAATAAGAACAAACCAAATCCATTGTACACCTGCCACCAAACTAATCTTTCTAAAATATTAATATCATGAGCATCATGTCACACTTAGCACTGGAAATCTTTGATGGCTTCTCAGAACTCAGCCATCTCTTAGTATCTCCTACGTACTTGGTCTAAGTTTCTGAAACTTTCTATTTTAGCCAGGAAGCCCAACACACCGAACCTGGTTTACACTAGGTTCTCCTGACCCTCCTAATGAATTCTACCTAATTGGAATGATCTCTCTTCACCTGCCTACATCTAACCCAACTTGAAAGCCGACTATTCCCCCAAAGTCTTATCAACTTGGCTTGAAATGAACCCATCAGTGAACTTGGATCCTTCCAATGAAATGACTAGATTCTGGGTCTGTGAGCCCCACTGGCATCTTCTCAGAGGTCTGTGAGTTTTATCAGAATTTTAAAATTTTATGCTTTTGCGGACTAAGTTGCTTCAGTCGTGTCTGACTCTTTGTGACCCTGTGGACTATAGGGTTCCTATAGACACCAGGTTCCTCTGTCCCTGGGATTTTCCAGGCAAGAATACTGAAGCTGGGTTGCCATGCCCTTCTCTGGGGGAATCTTCCTGACCCAGGGATCGAACTCACGTCTTTTATATCTCCTGCATGGGTAGGTGGGTTCTTTACCCCTAGTTCAGTGATAATCTAAAGTAATTATTTTATAAGTTACATAGACCAGATTTCTCTTTAGCTGACATTTTGAAATTGAAAAGCATCTTTATAGAGTAGTACTTAATATTATGGGGATTCAGAACTGGTATCTATGAGCTTTGACTATTAGAAGGATCTAAGAATATGTTTCTTCTAAGAGAAATCTGTGAATGTCTTTGACAATCATGTGTTGTCATGTGACACATCTTCCCCAGTGTTATCTTGAACTGCTATTTGAATCCTTTTCTTGTTGTTCAGTCGCTCAGTCATGTCCAACTCTCTATGACCCCATGGACTGCAGCACAGCAGGCTTCCCTGTCC
The DNA here is from genome assembly GCF_019320065.1 of Cervus canadensis. Taxonomy (NCBI): domain Eukaryota; kingdom Metazoa; phylum Chordata; class Mammalia; order Artiodactyla; family Cervidae; genus Cervus; species Cervus canadensis. Next base: position 43,213,441 of record NC_057403.1, read on the forward strand.
TTCACCATCTCCCAGAGTTTGCTCAAACTCATGTCCATTGAGTCCATGATGCCATCCAACCCTCTCATCCTCTGTCACTCCCTTCTCCTCCTGCCTTCAATCTTTTCTAGCATCAGGGTCCTTCATGTTTCTGTCTTATCTTCCCAAATAGATGGCAAACTCTCTGGGGACAGGGATTATGTCTTAGTCTTCTTTGGGTTTAGGATGCACCAAATCTAATCTTGCAAAGAGCAAGTGCTTGGTCAAAATTGGTCATTCTGGTTTTGACTATGAAGGGCTGATCTGGTCAATGGATTCCCTGATGGATTCCCCTTTGATCCATCTACACTGGATGCTAGAGGGGAATAAAACAATGAGGACAGTTTCACCAGCTATCCAACTGAAAATTATGGAAAGGAAGTACTTAAGCAGTCCAAATGTGAGTACTTATCTGCACGAGGTAAGCCTTATTTGTACAAGGGCTGCATTATTTGAAAACATTTCCTGTCCAATCACAGGGCTCCTCGATGAAGCTTTTTATACAACAAAGGCTTTCATTATTCCTTTCTTCTAATAAGACAACAAAAATCAAGACCATTTGGAAGCATTTCTTTCTCATAGCTGGTGAGAGGTACTAGAATTTTTTTAAAAGGTGGTAAATCTGAGTTATTAAAGTTTCTGGTAAATCCTTAATCTATGTTAATTGCATGCTATTGTACAGAGAATCCTAGAAGTACCGTCCATCTGCCACATGATCGGGGTGGTCCTGTGTGTCATCCCAAAGACTTCATTAGTAGCAAAATGAAGCCAGGAGAAGTCAAGGAGACAGGATTAGAAGGAGCAGAGAACCTCAAAATGGGATTTTCCCACTTGAGGACTGAGAGAGGAGTGGAAAATTAATTGGCTCCTATCCATACACAGTGCATCATTGATTACCTGAAATTTTTTCTCATGCAAGTATGTAGACTTGATATATATGGATTTACAGAGTGTACTTTATCATGTTAGTTAAGGACTCAGGCAGCAATCGACAGTAGAGGCTAGCACAAATGAAGCCACGGACTAATTTACTAGAAGAAAGAACATTCTTTAACCAGTGCCTTTCCCATTGTCGTCACCTGCAGACAGGAATGGGATCAACCAGGGAGGTCTAGGACACAAGACAGCTGATGGGATGTGAACTCATCCTGTGGTCCAGTGAATGTCATTCTTCACTAGAGAAAGAGACTTGTGTGGTTTCACGAAGAGAAAAAGATCAAAGCTGAAAATCAGCTGGATTTTACAAACCGGTAACAGATAAATACATAAGCAAATTCAGACACACATTACTTCTTCAAAGATCATTTCAAAGAATGTGCAAGGACTAGGGAAGAAAGTAGGCAGTTAAAGGAACCAATGATGAACTTCTTGCAAAACAGCCTGCCATATGCCTCCCATCTCAACAAACAAAAGGGGACAGGGAAGGTAGTTTTAGGAAGAAAATAACTAAGTCAGGGCAAGTGAGGGAGCTTCTCTTCCTCTGGGAACTGTTCTTTGTTCAAGTGTTACTGTACATTCAGCATGAAAGTTAATTAACACACAGAACACTGCTGCCCGGAACACCTTACGTAACTACGTAATTATGTGTGTGCTTTGTCGTTCAGTCGTGTCTGAGTTGTTGCGATCCCATGGACTGTAGCCCACCTGATTCCTTTGTCCATGAGGATTCTCCAGGCAAGAATACTCAAGTGGGTTGCCATACCCTCCTCCAGGGGTTGTTCCCAACCCAGGGATTAAACCCAGATCTCCCGCATTGCAGGCGGATTCTTTACCATCTGAGCCACCAGGGAAGCCCAAGAATTCTGGAGTCGGTAGCCTGTCCCTTCTCCAGCAGATCTTGCCAATCCAGGAATCGAACCTGGGTCTCCTGCATTGCAGGCAGATTCTTTACTAGCTGAGCTACCAGGGAAGCAACTACATAATTATACTTGGAGTCTAATTAGGTAATGCTCCACTCTTCTTATCTCAGTCAGCTCTCAAGTGTGACGAGTGTTCATTTAGGAAGCCGTGTGACATACCTGTGGAACTGAAAAGTTGTCACTTTCAACATGCTGGATACTCTAACAGCGTAAATGAGCTTTCCCATGTGCCTTTCATGTAGAAACTGAAACCCTGAGAATTTCATCTTCCTGGATGCCTTTAGATTTTCTTCTGGTGTTTCACAGACTCCAGAACAGCATGTCAGGAGAATTCCATTTTATTCAGGCCATAACTCATTGGTATTTGTACTGTTATTTAACTTTCATAGGATGAATTAATATTGTTAATATTAACTCAGTGTTGATGGAATTCTGGGAAATTGAATTTTTTTTCCCTTAGACTTTTCTGGAATTTTCCAAACACTTTACAAGGAAATATCTTTATATTTATCTTTATAAAGATATGTACATCTATATAAATATATGTATTTACATATAGATGATGTTGTTAAAGTGCTGCACTCATTCCAATCCCAAAGAAGGACAATGCCAAAGAATGTTCAAACTACTGTACAATTGTGCTCATTTCTCATGCTAGCAAGGTAAAGTTCAAAATCCTCCAAGCCAGGCGAATGTCCAGAAGTACAAGCTGGATTTAGAAAAAGCAGAGGGACCAGGGATCAAATTGCCTACATCTGTTGGATCATAGAAAAAGCAAAAGAATTCCAGAAAAACATCTACTTCTGCTTCATTGACTATGCTAAAGCCTTTGACTGTGGATTACAATAAACTGCGGAAAATTCTTAAAGAGATGGGACTATCAGACCACCTTACCTGCCTCCTGAGAAACCTGTTTGCAGGTCAAGAAGCAAGAGTTAGAATCGGACAGGAACAAAAGACGAGTTCAAAGTTGGGAAAGGAGCATATCAAGGCTGTATATTGTCACCCTGCTTATTTAAATTATATGCAGAGTACATGGTGTGAAATGCCAGGCTGGATGGATCACAAGCTGGACTCAAGATTGCTGGGAGAAATATCAATAACCTCAGATATGCAGATGACACCAACCTTATGGCAGAAACTGAAGAGGAACTAATGAAGGTGAAAGAGGAGAGTGAAAAAAACTGGCTTAAAACTCAACATTCAAAAAACTAAGATCATGGTATCCAGACCCATCACTTTATAGCAAACAGGAGAAAAAGAAAACAGTGGCAGATTTTATTTTCTTGGGGCTCCGAAATCACTGTGACTGCATAATAACAGCAGCCCTGAAATTAAAAGACATTTACTCCTTGGAAGAAAAGCTATGACAAACCTAGATAGCGAATTAAAAAGCAGAGACATCACTTTGCAACAAAGGTCCATCTAGTCAAAGCTGTGGTTTTTCCAGTAGTCATGTATGGATGTGAGAGTTGGCCCACAAAGAAGGCTGAGCACCGAAAAATTGATGCTTTCCAACTGTGGTGCTGGAGAAGACTCTTGAGAATCCCTTGGACAGCAAGGAGATCAGCTGGCCAAAGTATTGGAGCAACTTCAGTAATATACACAGTGTAACTCACTACTTTGGGATTTTATTTCAGAACTTAAAATATTGTGTACAACAAAATACTAATCTACAACAAAAGCTTTCATTTATACTATCAAATTGAAAAAAATGTACAAGCTATGCTGTAAATTGCCCCCAAGTATGTACAACTCAGTCACATAGGGTACAGATTTTAGTGACACATGATATGACAAGAATTGTAATCAATAAAGGTTACAACAGATTCACTTCAGTTGCTCAGTTGTGTCCAACTCTTTGTGACCCCATGGACTGCAGCACGTCAGGATTCCCTGTCCATCACCAACTCCTGGAGTTTACTCAAACTCATGCCCCTCAAGTCAGTGATGCCATCCAACCATCTCATCCCCTGTCAACCCCTTCTCCTCCTGCCTTCAATCTTTCCCAGCATCAGGGTCTTTTCCAATGAGTCAGCTCTTTGCATCAGGTGGCTAAAGTATTGGCGTTTCAGCTTCAGCATCAGTCCTTCCAATGAATATTCAGGACTGATTTCCTTTAGGATGGACTTGTTGGATCTCCTTGCAATCCAAGGGACTCTCAAGGGTCTTCTCCAACACCACAGTTCAAAAGTATCAATTCTTCCACGCTCAGCTTTCTTTATAGTCCAACTCTCACATCTATACATGACTACTGGAAAAACCATAGCTTTGACTAGATGGACCTTTGATGGCAAAGTAATGTCTCTGCTTTTCAATATGCTGTCTAGGTTGGTCATAGCATTTCTTCCAAGGAGCAAGTGTCTTTTAATTTCATGGCTGCAGTCACCATCTGCAGTGATTTTGGAGCCCTCCCCCCCAAAATAAAGTCTCTCACTGTTTCCACTGTTTCCCCATCTATTTGCCATGAAGTGATGGGACCAGATGCCATGATCTTAGTTTTCTGAATGTTGAGCTTTAAGCCAACGTTTCAGTCTCCTCTTATACTTTCATCAAGAGGCTCTTTAGTTCTTCACTTTCTGCCATAAGAGTGGTATCATCTGCATATCTGAGGTTATTGATATGTCTCCCAGCAATCTTGATTCCTGCTTGTGCTTCATCCAGCCTGGCATCTCACATAATGTACTCTGCATATAAGTTAAAAAAGCAGGGTGACAATATACAGCCTTGCTGTACTCTTTTCCCCAATTTGGAACCAGTCTGTTGTTCCATGTCCACTTCTACCTGTTGCTTCTTGACCTGCATACAGATTTCTCAGGAGGCAGGTCCCATCTCTTTAAGAATTTTCCAGTTTGTTGTGATCCACACAGTCAAAGGCTTTAGCATAGTCAATAAAGCAGAAGTAGATGTTTTCCTGGAACTCTCTTGCTTTTTCAATGATCCAGTGGATGTTGGCAATTTGATCTCTGGTCCCTCTGCCTCTTCTAAATCCAGCTTGAACACATGGAAGCTCACAGTTCACGTACTATTGAAGCTTGGCTTTGGGAGACTGGAGCATTACTTTGCTAGCGTGTGAGATGAATGTAATTGTGTGGTAGTTTGAACATTCTATGGCATTGCCTTTCTTTGAGATTGGAATGAAAACTGACCTTTTCCAGTCCTGTGAGCACTGCTGAGTTTTCCAAATTTGCTGGCGTATTGAGTGCAGCACTTTCACAGCATCATCTTTTAGGATTTGAACAACAGATTATGTTTATGTTTTTCTCTGACCATCATTTCTAAGTGATACCATAAATTACCCTGGAGATTTGTCACTTGGGCTTAGCACACCTTTGTTATCAGGTGAAAATGACAAAGGTAATGCCATGTTCCTAAAACTCTTGATGCCATGAACAGGAAGTTCAGAGGAGCTGAATATCACCTACGGGATTCTGAAAATTGGTGGGAGGGGACGAAGGACTGGGGAGAGTGAAAAGCAGAAGTTAATTATCTGAAACCCTGGGTCCACTGCTTAGGCTCAGCCACACTACCTAAATGGTGGACCAAGCCAAAGGGATCAGAAACAAGTCTAATATAGCCAAGTTTACACTCTGCCGGAAGCCGACTGTCAACTAATGATAGATTAGACAAATCTGATTGCTCTATCAAAACATTCATCTCAAATCTTGATTAGTAAGCCCATTGAATTATGATTAATTCACAAGGGTGCTGCTGACAGATAAGATACTTTATCTGACAATGTGTACTACTTGCTTTGCCTGAAGCAAAAGAAAAAGCAACACAAAACAAAACATAAACTCCTAAAGTTGCTAGGAAAATAAACAGTATCAAGTACAGAACATTGAGAAGGATAATGAGGCTACATGCACCTTTTAATTTACTAAGAGCTTGTTTGTGAGAATCCAGCCCTGATAACAAAACAAGAGGGATTAAGGGAAAGACATACACTGGGAACAATAAATTGCAAACAAGAGAACCCCAGGGTGCCCTCTTGCCTTTTGAGCAAGCAATGTGTAAGAGCTGGGTACTTGGGGTTGCTGGAGGAGGTGTCACCCTCAGTTTGGTAACATCCCAGTTATTCAAGGGCCCTATAGTCAAAGCTTGTGAACTGTGGTGTTGGAGAAGACTCTTGAGAGTCCCTTGGACTGCAAGGAGATCCAACCAGTCCATCCTAAAGGAGATCAGTCCTGGGTGTTCATTGGTAGGACTGATGTTGAAGCTGAAACTCCAATACTTTGGCCCCCTGATGCGAAGAGCAAACTCATTGGAAAAGACCCTGATGCTGGGAAAGATTGAGGGCAGGAGAAGAATGGGGTGACAGAGCATGAGATGGTTGGATGGCATCATGGACTCAATGGACATGAGTTTGAGCAAACTCATGTGAAGGACAGGGAAGGATAGTAAAGGACAGGGAAGCCTGGTGTGCTGCAGTCCACGGGATCACAAAGAGTTGGACACAACTTAGCAACTGAGTAACAGTTCCTCAGGCCAGAGCCAGAGCAGAATTGGCCTTCCTTTTTCAATGTTACCATCCAATCATTTTTGTCTCTGGGATGAAGGTGTCGTCGGCACATAGAAATATTCAGCAGATCTAAACTCCTGGAATTGTCAGAAGGTGGTTGTTAATTTTTGTTACTGTTAGGGATTGAAATGATGAAGAGCAGGGAAAGAACTACTACTTTTGTTCTTCGTTTTCTTAAGAAAAGGGATTAGAATGAGTCTTTTAAAATATTTTTCTTTCTTTTCCTTTTGGCTTTGTTGGAGGCAAGGAAACCTTCAATATGATATATGTGAAAGTCTGAGTTTAGTGCTTAAAGACTAAATGACTCCAGAAAAACCACCACAGCATCTCTCATTCCCTTATCAAGCCAGTTCATCCCAAGTCCAAACCTAAGCACTATCAATCAGCCTCTTTCCTTTCAGGGCTTTGTCGATCCCCCAAATTTGGCTGCAGTTGTTGGGGGAAGGGAGGTACACAGTAAGAGGATGCTAAGTACTCGAAATCTCATGTAATTTTAGACGGTATCATTATCTTATCCCGACCTTATGATTTTTTCCAAAAGCCTAACGTCCTATAATCACGTTTCTCTTTAGCTAGTATTAACCTCTCGGTGACTTCTCCCTTTTCTCTCTCTCTCTCATAACTACTCTCTGTTAATCAATTCTGCACTGCAGATGGGGGTCAAGGAAACCTACTTCCTCCTTTGATAGCCTCCAATGTTTCTACTCTTGGGGATAAAAGTGCTTTAAATGGAGTTATATTCTAGGAAAATCAATATATGATTACTGCAAAGATTTGTATTGATTGTCCTGTTGCATTGCAAAAAGGCTAAAGAAAAATGGCAGGGCACATTTGCCTTCAATTTCTACTCCACAGAGTTTGTTGTGAATGTTTGGGGCAAGAAGAAAATGTTGGAACTTTATTTGATGACCTAAAGTTTTCATCATTCAATCCACTTCCTTCTCTCTCTACCTGAGAAAATGTTTCATTATAACTCTCCTGGCTTCTCGTCTATAATAGTGGTGTGACATCAGGGACTCCTAGGAGAGAGCTGAAGAGTATCTACGCCCCACAAGGGGACTCTAGCCGAAATTGCTGGCTCCCTTCCTGCATCCATCCTCCTTTTCTCCCTCCCTTACTGAAACCTGCTTTTGTTGGGAGTCACATTGTACTCAGCTGAAAAATATTTCTGTTTCCTTTATCGACAGGTGTGACGAAGTTTTGACTAATGTAATCTAGAGGGAGATTGTTATGTGCTAAGGAGGAGAAGGGGACGGCAGAGGACGAGATGGTTGGATGGCTTCACCAACTCAATGGACGTAAGTTTGAGCAAGCTCCGGGAGATGGTGAAGGACAGGGGAGCCTGGTGTGCTGCAGTCCATGGGGTCGCAAAGAGTCGGACACGACTGAGTGACTGAACAGCAACTAAGTCGCTGCAGTCGTGTCCAATTCTTTATGACTCTATGGATGGTAGCCCACCAGGCTCCTCCAACCATGGAATTCTCCAGCCAAGAATACTGGAGTGGGTTATCGTGCCCTCTTGCAGGGGATCTTCTCAACCCAGGGATAGAACCTGAGTCTCTTAACATCTCCTGCATCGGTAGGCAGGTTCTTTGCCACTAGGTAAGGGCTCCCAGGGAAGTTCTTTAAAAGGGGGAGTGAGTAGAGGGATGACTATATTGTCAGGCACGTTTACCTTCCCCTCTTTCTTCCTTCTTCCAACCTGGAATCTGGATGAGATGTTAAGAGCTGGAGCAGTTCTATTGTGATCATGAAGCAAACCTTAAGACAGAAGCCATGTCAAAAGTCTGACACAGCAGAAAGACTGAAGGAGCTCCGAACATCGGTAATATTGTGAAGTGTCCATAATGGCCCTAGACTTTGTGGATTCCTCTCACATGAAGGAAATATAAATCTCCATAAGGTTGAAGACACTGTCTTTCAGATCTGCAATATTTATAGCCAAACATGAGATATTTCTCCTACAAAATACCTGATTATGTGGGTCCTCGATGTCATAATGACTAATAAAAATGAGTTACGTTTGTCTCTAATGTCATAGGCAATAGCTATCATAGGCAATAGCTACTGGGTGGTCCAAATACTTCATGATGTCTATAATCATTTAGTTGCTTTTCTAATCATTAGTGTAGAGGAATTACTATAGTAATACAATCTTAAAAGTTCAGCAAATATTTGTTATTTTCAGCTGTGCAGTCTCCATTTCTTTTTCATATAACTCCTTCTAGTAACACGACTCCAATTTTCTTCTGGGAAATTGTTTCCCACAGTAGTGGGACTTAGCGGGAGTGCCCTACTACTTAGCAGCAGTCTTAGCGGGACTGCCCTCAGGGTGATCGGGCCTCCCCCAGCCGAGAACCAGGCACACGATTCGGGCTGGTGTAAAGATTCACATTACTTTTATGTTTGTTTATTTAAAGACTGCAAATTTGTTTCTTTCTAATTTTATTGATTTTTGGCTGTGCTGGGTCTTCGCTGCTATGCAGGCTTTTCTCGCGTTGAGGCGAGCTGGGGGGGGTCTACTCTCTAGTTGCAGTGCAAGGGCTTCTTGTTGCGGGGGCTTCTCTGGTTGTGGAGCAGGGGCTCCAGGGCACGCAGGCTTCAGGAGCTGCGGCACACGGGCTCAGCAGCTGTGGTATGCAGGCTTAGTTGCTCCGTGGCATGTGGGATCTTCCCAGACCAGGGATCGAACCCATGTCTCCTGCATTGGCAGGCAGGTTCTTTACCACTGAGCCACCAGCGAAGCCCTGGGCCCCATAAGATTTTGATTCTTGAGTGGAGCAGAGCTTATTCCCTCCTGATGAGTGTACACGCTTCCCTGCTGCCTGGATCCTAGAAACGACATTGTTTCCTCTCCCGTCTGAGTCATTTTTCACGGGTACTGTAAACCACCCCATAGCCTTTTCTAAAAAGAATCTAAAAAAAATAAAATAAAATAAAAAGAATCTTTCTCTCCTGCCCTTTTTTTTTTTTTTTGACTTAAGTTAACTGGCATTTGTTTCTGTTGCTTGCCATCAAAGCATTCTAACTCAGAAATTATCCTCAGAAGGGAACTATGACGCAGCCACCTTCCTTTTGTTTAAAAAATGGTCTCAGGGAAAAGTGATTTCCCGTCTCTGCCTGGGGTGGGTAACGCCCAGCCGAGTCTAACCAGGGGTTCTATGGTCAGGCAGGGCAAACTGTTCTGACTCCCTGCTTTGGAAAGCACTGTACTCAGGTCTCAGTAAGAGGCAGCAGATGCTCTGCAACAAAATCATCCCATGAGATAATAAGATTCGTTCCAGTTTTTCTTTGAATAAATTTGAAATCGATTTTCCAAAATTAAGGGACCCAGGAAACCCATTCTTTGTCTTACTGAAAAACCAGCAGACACCTGACATGATTTAATGCACAGCCCAATACCTATAAACAAGTAGGAAACGTGGGTTCTCACTGAATCTAAGAATTGCAGAATGACTGCACCCTAACCCTACAACTTCCAGGTCCATTTAGAGAGGCATTTTATTATTATAAATTAAGAGAGGGGGCTTCCAAAAACCTCTACTTTATGGACAGAATATTCACCCCATTAGCAGGTCTTCCTAATGGCCCATGGCCTGAGCAATTTAACTTTTTCATTGAAAAAGGACAGAATTTGCTGATTATACATCATGATTATGGATCATGAGATAAGTCTGCTCATTATGGATTACAACAATGTTTGCTTTAAAAACCGCACCTTAAATAGAAGGTGATATTAAATTAGGAAAAATGTATAATTTTAGTAATAATCACAGTAATATTGACAAAAGGTAACCTTTATTGAGTGCTTCCTGTCCCCAAAACTTGACATATATAAAGTAATATAATACTCATAATAATCCATGAAGTAAGCACTATTATTATCCCTTTTATTCAGATGGGGAATAATGAGATTCAGAGGAGGCAGGGAGGTTAAGTTATTTGCCCAAAATCATTTTGTTTGTACAAGGAAGAACCAGGATAAACCTCAGTACTGCTCTGATAGATTGTACATTCTTCCTACACTGCTGGTAGTAACATAACCTACCACAACTAGTCCAGGAAGCTATTTAGGTCATGTAAGGCAAAAAGCCACACACACATCTATATCTTTTACTTAACAAGTGCACTTCTAATACTACACTCCAGGTAGACAATCTACACAAAGAAAGCACCTGAAGAGATTTTTATCACAGCATTATTCATAAGCGTGAAACTCAGTGGAAGTAACCCTACTTTCCAATAATGGGGAATGAGTAAGTAAAATACACTATTGAACCTTAATGGATTATTAGCATTATTATTAAAATGCACGACTATTAAATTATAAAGCAACATCGGAAACACTGGTATTTAAAAAAACAGAATACAAAATTAGATGTATTCAATCATGATGTCTAAATTCAACACGGTACTCAGAGCCACACAGCCCACAGCTGGAAATTGACTTTCAAAATGAAAATGGTTATGTTATGACAGTGAGACTGTGGCTATATCCCCTCTTCGCTGTGCTTCCACCCCGCCGAGTTCTTCTCTATCATTTTTAAAATCTCAGGAAGGATGAAAAAGGACACAGGAAAAATGCTTTGCAGAAAGGAGGAGAAAAAGCACCAAGTTTCCACTGCCCCTAGATGCTTCTGGATCTTGATTGGGAAAGTCTATCGTCACCCCTTCACTGTAGATTAACTAGAATGCTTCGAAGGAGGGGAGGCTTAGCCACGCAAGGCTCTTTATCCAGTCAAGGTAAATGAAGTTCGGCTGGTCAGCAGAGTAAATAAGATTAGTTATGGGCTCCAGGTCATCCACTCATGGAGGTCAGCGAGTGTGAGATTATTATCCTTGGTAGAAGAGCAGCAAAATAGCATTAAGGAATAAATTAATGAAAAAGGTAGAAGATTATTTGAACTAAAGCCCTAATCAGTTTAGAGATTTCACTCAACTGCTCTACCAGCCATCAGTCAAGCTCACAAAACAAATATGCTTGTTCTCTTAAGTAATTCCAGGAGATTTCCCTTTCTTGCTTCAAAGACATCCAATCTAAGGAAAGTCATGAATAAAGTTACGCCAGTCTGCTGTTACACCTCATACAAAATCCACCGAAGCATTAAGGTGCATGCTACTAAAATAGTAAGGCAGACTATTTATACTAGACGCATAATTGCCAGTCCTATTTGGTCTCTGATTCCAAATAGAACAGCATTCTACATCCATTCAGAAACACTGAATTCACCAATGCGCAAACTGCATATTTTATTAAATAAACACAAACTGGGAGATAATGACATACATTTGTTTTCATTACAAGGAGTAATGCAATATTTCTCCAAGGCTTACAGCATTAGCATTTCTTGCCACGTTTCAAATGCCTTTGAACTTTCTGAAAAGCTACATCTGTTAGCTCCCGTGTATACAGCCGAAAGTTACCAAGTGAATTAAGTTTTAATATAAATTGCTTTGTTCACTATTAAGATTGATGTCGGACACACTGTACTGTAAGTTGCAAACTGCAATTACAATTCGTTGCAATTATCTGTGGTTGTTAATAGCACAAGATAGCATGTCACTTTCTACCGAGTGTATAATTCATCATTTGTGTGTTTTTTTCCTGGTGAACTCTTGTGGTATTCCAAATGTATAATCTTGTTGTATTTATTTCCCAGTGGTCCAACAAAATGCACAGCAAGTGCTGACTAGAACAAACTAAAAGGCACTGCTATTGACAAGCCGTCACTTGTGCGGTAATGAACATTCCGCCTTCACTTTCACCTCGACCAACCGGCAGCTTTAATTTATGATAAAGCAAAGGAGAGGCAACCTCCAGGTTTATTATACCCCCAGTGCTGTTTCAAATAAAGTAATTAGAAGGTCAAGAGACAGGTCTGGAAAGCCAAATATAAATGCAACCCTTCTGTACCGACATTGAAGAAGAAGGAGGAAAAAAAAAAAAAAAAGCCTGGTGTGTTCAAAGAGCATTTTATCCATCTTTCTTCTCCAGAGCAGGGCAAGTCAATTTTTTTCCCCCAATACTACCGTAACCAATCAGAAACAGTGGCAACTCCATCCTTTCACTCTCTAATTTGCTCCATATGGACTACAGGCAATACACCTAAGAGATACTGTCCTTAAGAGAAAGTCATGAACTAGCCCCCCAAAACTCTTCTGAACTGTAAACTCAGGAGAGTGATTAGACACTGTATTTTATTTTTTAATAAAAAAATTCAATAGGTGAATGATGGAAAAGTTCTAGAGAAATCTGAGTAATGTAACAATAAGCCCGTCCCCTCCCTTCAAAAAAAAGGCTTTAAACATCTATTTAAAAACCTTCTGCTTACAATTTTTTCTTGAAAAGAAATAAATAGGAGTGGAAGGGGTTGAGTTGGAAAACAATCACCCTTTCAATATGTTTTGTTATCGGTGATGAAAAAACAGTTCTAATAAACTAGCATGCTGTTTCTAAGGAATTGTCTGTAATACCATTCTTCCTTTCAAAGGCTCCTAATTTTAATACATACATTGTAGTCTGTTTGCCTTCTCTCTACCTTTTTTGTCTGCTATAGGACAATGATACCATGCTAAAAAAAAAAAAAAAGGCTTGTGAAACCCAATGGACCTTGACCTTATACCCAGTCTACTTTCTGAGGAGTAAGTTAGAAGATTTTAAGGACCACATTCTCTCTTCTAAGCCAGCTGCCTTAAAGTCTTTTCATCCATGGACCCCTTCTGTGGGCGGTAAAGCCCCAGGGATCCACGCCATTTCTTCCCATTAGCCTTGTTGCAAACCCTTGTCCTGGCCCCTAAATGAGAGGAAGCAGGTAGGGGAAGAGGAGACAAGCGTGGGACGGGGAGAAGAGAAGCAAGTGCCAAGGCAAAGAGGGAGAGAAGGTGAGGCCAAGAAGGAGACCAACCAAACCAGAACTTCCAGAACTCCACCGGCTCCCTCGCAGGTTAACTTTAGGAGGGCTACACGAGTCATCGTAGGTGTCATAACCTATAAAAGCTCTAACAGCTACTTGAAGGCTATCACAGTCATCTGGATCCGCCTCTTTTGAGGGACTGTGGAGCACACACTCCCAAAGCCTTTCTGAAACAGCATTTTGTTGTGTCATTTTTGCGTCAGGGACTTTTTACCATCGTCTATCCAAGGAGTTGGTATAATTACGCCTGATTATGTAAGTGGTGGAAATGTATGTAATCTCATAATTAGGACATGTAATTATGTTGTAAAAATCCTTAGGAAATTGTAAAATAGAAAGCCCAAGAAAATAGTAGGTGGGGTTTCTTTTCCTTTTTTTTTTTTTCAATCCCCACTCCCAAAAAAACAACTGACTCAATGACTCCATCATGGCATGCTAGGAAATGGGTAACTTTGGGGCCCCCATTTACCTGGGTGAAGGAGCTGGCAGCTCTGACCCAAGATCACCTTAGGATCCCTGGTGCCAAAAAGTATTTGCAAGTCATGCACTGACAGAGTCAACATGTGTCTCACATGACCGACTGCATACGTGCTGTGTGCTAAGCTGCTTCCGTTGTGTCCGACTCTGCGACTCTGTGGACTTAGCCTGCCAGGCTCCTCTGTCTGTGGGATTCTCAAGGCAAGGCCAGAGTGAGCTGCCATACAAAATGCAAAATAGTACTGACTTTCTGAGGCATACGGTGTCTAGGTTGGTTTCTTCACTTTCCTGGTGGCTCAGTGGTAAAGACTCTGCCTGCCAACTCAGAAGATGCGGGTTCAATCCCTGGGTCAGGAAGATCCCCTGGAGAAGGAAATGGCAACCCACTCCAGTATTCTTGCCTGGAAAATCCCATGGACAGGGAAGCCTGGTGGGCTACAGTCCACGGGGCCGCAAAAGAGTCGGACACGACTCAGTGACTAAACAACAGCTGGCTTCTTCAACCAGAAGACAGGTGGATTTTTTTTTTTTTCTGTTGTAGCTTTAAAAAATGTTTTTATTTTACCCTAAATTATAATGTTCCTAAATAATCTGTGCCACTAGTGGGGAAGTATGTGTAGAAATAAAGTAGATTCTTTTCAAAATATGCTTTGAGGCAGGAATTTCAGCCATTCCTAAGAGGAGATCAAAAGTATGTGACTGACGTGAATTCCTCAATCCCCCTCTTCTTTCCTGGTCTTTTCCTGGAGGTGCTAATGAGGACTGAAATGCTGCGCGGTAGAATCAGATGCACAGAGCCCGGGAGATGCCGTCTGGACAGCGAGGCCTGTCTCATCAGGCTGCAAACCTTCAATCTCAGCAGCAGCCCTGACCATGGCATTGCTAGATGTCAAATCTCTACCAAACAGAAAACCCTCCAATCTCTACCTCTTCCCCCCAAGGAGACCCTCAGCACCGAAGGTATACGAAAATAGAGGAGTTCCTGGTTTCCATCTTAGGGGCCCAGCACTGAAGTCAGTTTTTAGAAAAATGTAAACGAAATAGCTGAGAGCGATCAGCGTAAGTGAGGACCTTACAAGCGTCTGCCCAGAACGGGCCAAACCAGTGCTTGCATATATTTTGCATATATTCATTAGATGCATGAACTGTTACTAAAGAATTTTAAATGGTTCTGAGAGTGTGCCAGAGACTGAAGAAAGAAAAGCATGGTGACTGTGGGAGGCACTGTTGGTTACCTCCCCAGCAACCATTTCCTTCTTGTTCCTTGCTAACAGAACCTCTATTTTATTCAGGTGTTCAATATTCAGAGGAAATGGACCCCAGTGCTGGCTCGGGAGGAAGTCTTGGTTAATAAAGCCAATAATGGTGTTTCCACTTCCCTTGCCAGTCCTTGGTTTAGGAGGAGACATCTGACCCAGACCTGGGCAATGAGACCAGAGGGAAGGCCAATTGGGAGTTCTTGTGAAGGATTTTCTCACTCTAGAGAAGGAGACCCTGGAAGAGTTGATCTGTTTCTATTGCTGCTTCTGCATCTGGATGTGATGCCTGGAGCAGCTGCAGCCATTTGAAACATGAAGGAAGCCTGCATAAGGGTAAAGGTTACAATGGCAGAGCTTAAAAGAGAGGAATCCAGGTATTCAGTGACATCACGGGACCTATGATCATATCAACCTACAGCTGTCTTACTTCTGAACTTCCTGTAATGTGAGATAATAATAGGCCTTGTTTAAGCCAACTTGAGTCAGAGCACAATTTGATACTGTATCCATTTGTCCATTAAGGAAACTAGCATTTATATTTTTAGCTTAGCTACAAGCATAACAACACATCTGATTTTAAATCTCATTTACTAAAACTCAACTGGCATCTGCATATATTACTGGTGGGGTTTGTTTTCTTTTTAATTGGTATAATCCTTTTGGAAAGCAGTTTGTCAATATATATCAAGAGTCATAAAGAAGCTTATAAATTTTGATCCAGCATTTCATTTTGGGCAATTTATCTCAAGGAACTAATCTAAAACATGGAGACATATTTTTAATAGAGTATTATGCATCCATTAAAAATGATGATTAAAACTGTTAGTAAAGTGAAAAATATTTATAAGAGGAAAAGAAAAGATTATAATAATAATAACACTAAATCAACAACAACAAAGCTCAACATGTACATAGGTTTATGAGCTCGAAATAAAACCTATGAAAATGTCATGGTAGGAGATTAGGGATGAGTTACTTTTCCCTGTTCTTTTGTTTCCAAATTCCCTAAATACAAAAAATATATATATTTGAAATTTCTACCCTGTATTATTTAGCTGCTTAATACAATTTGTGGGCAATGCTGATTGAAAACGTCTGAGAGGGAGATTGGGCTAGCCTGGGGAAAAGACTTGAGGCAGATGCAGAAAGCTCATTAGCCCCAGGATTTCTTCACAACTAGTTGGATTTCTCTCCTTTAAATTCTGGCTTCCTTTTTCTTCCTTCCTTCCTTTCTTTCTTTCCTTTTTTTTTTTTTTTTTTTTAAAGAGATGATTATTTCATTGGGTAACAAGAATAGTTACGAAGTATGGGACAGCGAGCTAACACACCACCACCGAAAGCAGCCCACTGGGGGAAAATTCCTATTTCTAAATAAGAGAAAAAAAATTTCAACTGCTTTGATTTGAGTGTTCTGCTTCAGAATAAATTTGCCCAGAAGCACAAAGGGGTACAAGGTGGGAACTGGGAGGCATTAGGGCATTTTTAAAAAAACAATAAAAAGCAGGGACATAGATGCTTCTTCTAGTTCTAAGCCAACAACAGCACTATTGACAGACTCCCAAAGACGCTCACGATATTCCACATAATTAAGAGGGATTGTTGGCATCAGAGGGACCAGAAATGTCCTGCAGATTAACTGCTGACTTCATTGCTAATGACTGCCCAATTTCTTTAGACTAATTGGTGCAATCTACATTTTTGCAGCAAAGATGAAGTATCAACTTGATTTGGTGTCGATAAAAAATTGATGGATGCTTCTGACTGCTACTTCTCAACAATACACGGATTATTACTACCATAATTATCATAAATGACAAAACATGGGCAAGTGGTGATTACAAGTCTAATTCTATCTTGAGGTTTTAATGGCATAAACCACTCAGGCTTTACACTCATGATTTACTGCATCATCAAAATCCCTGAAAGGATTACCCTTGGGTGAATGCCACTCATTATCTTACCAATAATGCACTGGTTGGGCCCGACATGAAACAAATAATCGAGACTGAGCTCTTGGAAAAGCCCTTTTAAAATATTTAAATCTTTAGTTTGAGAAGGAGGCAGATACTTGCCAAAATCCTTCTCTGCATGTCTGGATGTTAAGAGTTGCGTTTTGCTCTGACATGCACAGAGGCCAGGAATCTCTGTGTCACACAACAACCTACCAAGCTGTGTGCCAAAGCCTGGAGACGCTGTTACCACCTTGGTTACTGCCAACCAAGCACCAGAGTGCCACTGACCAGGCAGACAGAAAATGTTATAAACCTCACGTGCTCCCCACCTGATTGGGCACAAACTCTAGACCTGCAGGAACTGGGGGAAGAAGACGGGGAGGAAGGCAGGGAGGAGGAGTTTGCTGCTATTTAGGGGAAATGCACAGAATACTTTGTGCTGCAATAAAAGCCATTTAGGCTACTGCAGAGGAAGCTCCAGCACTAGGGAGACCACAGATTGGAATTGCAAGATAAGAAGCCCACGCCAGGTGGGCGACCAAAGAGTAAACACAGTGGAAGTGAGGGGGCAGTGCCAACCAGGTAAGAGATGCCTGCTCCCTGTAAAACAGGCAGCTACCCATTGCTGCCAAATGATTGTCGCCAGGTGGAAGGGGACCAGTACTGTCCAATCATCTGTTCTTTTTATTTTTTAAAGGGAAGTTGACTTGGTTTTAAAATGTTGGCAAACAAATAGAAAAAGTCTACAAGTAATAAATGCCAGAGTGTCGAGAAAAGGGAACCCCCCCCACACTGTGGGTGGGAATGTAAACTAGTGCAGCTGCTATTGAGAACAGTATGGGTGTTCCTTAAAAAACTAAAAACAAAGCTACCACATGATCTAGCAATCCTACTCCTGCCACACAGATCTGGAGAAAATGCTAATTTAAAAAAATACAAGCACCTGAATGTTCATAGCAGCACTATTTACAATAGACAAGACATGCAAACAACCTAAATGTCCATCTATAGGTGAATAGATAAAGGAGATGTGGTTTATTTACACAATGAAATATTACTCAACCATAAAAAAGAATGAGAGACCTCCCTGGCAGCCTGGGAGTGGTTAAGACTTCACCTTCCAGGGCAGGGGTTCGCTCCCTGGTCAGGGAGCTAAGATGTCACAAACCTCAGGGCCAAAAAACCAAAACAGAAAACAGAAGCAATAGTGTAACAAATTCAATAAAGATTTTTAAAATGGTCCACATCAGAAAACAGAAAAAAAGAATGAAATAATGCCACTTGCGGCAACATGGACAGACCTAGAAATTATCATACGAAGTGAAGTAAGTCAGAAAGAAAAAGACAAGTATCACGATATCACTTATACGTGGAATCTTTAAATAAAAAGATATAAAGCTTATATATAAAACAGACCCACTGACACAGAAAATAAATTTATGGCACCCAAAGGAGAACAGGGTGCACAGCAAGGGATAAATTATGAGTCTGGGAAACACACACTGTGTGTGCATGCATGCAAAGTCGCTTCAGGTGAGTCTGACTCTCTGCGACTCCACGGACTGCAGCCCGCCAGGCTCCTCTGTCCATAGGATTCTCCAGGCAAGAATACTGGAGTAGGATGGAGGAAATAGAATTGAAAGAGACATGTGTACCCAAGGTTCACTGCAGCACTGCTTATAATAGCTAGGGCATGGAAGCAATGTCTATCGGCAGATGAATGGATAAGAAAGTTGTGGTACATATACACAATGGAATATTACTCAGCTATAAAAAAAGAGACTGCATCCGAGTCAGTTCTAATGAGGCGGATGAAACTGAAGCTTATTATACAGAGTGAAGTAAGTCAGAAAGAGAAACACCAATATAGTATATTAATGCATATATATGGAATTTAGAAAGATGGTAACAAAGACCCTATGTGCAAGACAGCAAAAGAGGCACAGATGTAAAGAACAGACGTTTGGACTCTGTGGGAGAAGGCGAGGGTAGGATGATTTGACAGAACAGCATTGAAATGTGGATATTACCCTATGTGAAATAGATGACCAGTGCAAGTTGGATGGATGAAACAGGGCACTCAAAGGGGGTGCTCTGGGACAAGCCGGGGCTCTCTCCCCACCCCATCCCCCGAGGGATAGGAGGCAGGGTTCAGGATGGGGGACACACGTGCACCCGTGGCTGACTCATGTTGATGTACGGCAAAAACCACTACAATAGTGGAAAGTAATCATCCTCCAATTAAAATTAATTAATTAAAAAAAAAAAAGAATACTGGAGTGGGTTGCCATGCCCTCCTCAGGGGATCTTCCCAACCCAGGGATCGAACGTGGGAACCACCTGGGAACCTAGCACCACCTGGGAAGCCCCCATATATACCCGGCTACATATAAAATAGATAACCAATAAGGACCTACAGTATAGCACAGGGAACTATACTTCTGTAATAACAGAATAAACTATATTCTGTAATAACCTATAACAGGGGCTTCCCTGGTGGTTCAGTGGAAAAGAATCCGTCTGCCAAGGCACGAAATGAAAGAGAGGAGGCTTTGATCCCTGGGTTGGGAAGATCTCTTGGAGAAGGAAATGGCAACCCACTCCAGTGGGCTTTTCTTGCCTGGAAAATCCCATGGACAGAGGAGCCTGGAGGGCTATGGTCCATATGATTGCAGAAGTTAGACATGACATAGTGACTAAATAACAACAATAACAACCCATAAGGGAAAAGAATTTGAAGAAAAAAAAAATATATATGCATAACTGAATCACTCTGGTGTATGCCTCACCTGAAACTACCACAAATTATATATCAACTATACTTCAATTAAAAAAATTTTTTATTACAGAAGTGTTGGCAAGCAACTGCTTTTTTTTTTTTTTTTTAACAAAACAGTTAACAGGTTGGATTCTGGGACCAGACTGTCTGGAGTTGCATCTTAGCTGTGCCAACATTTGGGATACATTACTTAATCTGAATGTCACTTCTCCTCACACGTAAATGGGGATAGTAACCGCTGCCTACTTCATGGAGTTGTTTTGAGGATAAAATGAAGGAATAAAAGAAGGTACATAAAACAATCCGGACACACAGTAATTGCTCCATAGCTACTCTTGTTACCTGAGGCCAGACCTGGCCTCCTGGCTCTTCATGTGTGACCTCTGCTGCAGGAAGAAATGATACATGAGGTAAGATAAAAAAACAGCCAAGAGCAAGCGCTCTGAGGCCGACCATGTGAGCTGAAAGTCTGTATTCCTTCCCTGCTGGATGCTGTCACACCCTGAGTCACTGGGTGAAGTCTCAGCTTTCTTATCAGGCAAATAGGGATAACAAAGCATCTGCTTCAGAGAGTCTTGTAAAGATGAAATTTAACCATCTACACAATCATGTAGCATAGGATTTGGCATACGATAAGCAATTAAGAAACATGATTGTTATCATTACTCATGTTATATTTTAAGTTGACTTTTTCCAACGTCTTAACATCTTTAAATCTTTATTTTCAAAAGCTAGTCCAGGCTTTCTGCTCTGGTCCCAGTCCCTTCTGCTATGGATACAGCTTTATTACTTTATTATTATTATTATTTTTTATGTGGACCATTTTAAAAGGCTTTATTGAACATTTTACAATATTGTTTCTGTTTTATGTTTTGGTTTTTTTGGCCGAGAGGCATGTGGTATCTTAGTTCCTCGACCAGGGATCGAACTCACACCCCCTGCATTGGAAGGCGAAGTCTTAACCACTGGACTGCCAGGCAAGTCAAGTCTCTGTTATTTTATTATTAGTTATTAGTCACAGGAAATTCCTTTTTGAAAATGAATCTCTTCTTGCCGAGTGTAAAGAACTGTGGTAACACACAACTCTGTGTAAACAGAACAAGGCATGTAGAGTCTTAGGAGTGAACCTTGCTACACTACTTTACATGAAGCCTCATCATTTCTGTGACATGGAAATATCTGACGACATCCAGTTCAAGGCACTCTGCCGTTGAAATAACCAGGACATCTCTCTTCATTTAAAAATGCCTGAAAACCCGGCAGGACTTCCCTGGTGGTCCAGGGGTTAAGAATCCACCTGCCAATGCAGGGGACGCGGGTTTGATCTCTGGCCTTGGAAGGTCCCACCTTCCACAGAACAACTAAGCCCGGGTGCTATGACTACTGAACCCATGCGCCGCAACTACTGAAGCCTGTGTGCGCTAGCACCCATGCTCCACAAGAGAAGCCACTACAAGGAGAAGCCTGTGTACCACAATGAAGAGTAGCCCCCACCTGCCACAACTAGAGAAAGCCCATGTGCATCAATGAAGACTCAGTGCAGCCAAAATAAATAGATACATAATCATTTTCAAAAATTAAAAAATAAAATGCCTGAAAACCTCTCACATCTTATAGCACACACTTTAGACAAGCTTCAGACTCAGGCCAATGAGACTAGCATTCTCCAGGTGAGCCATATGAGTGATGACTTGGTTTAATGGACCAAAATCCTCACACACACATGGGACTAAAGGAGGTTCCCCAGTTTGCCTCCTGGTGCAGCTCACATTGGGGAACCCAATTTCCTCTCTGAAAAACACAAGAGCTTCAACTGAAGCACTACAGGCTCTTGAAAACCAAAGCCCATCTATCAGTAGCAAAGAAAACTGCATTTCCTTCCAAATATTTGTGAGCAATATAGGATACAGAGTATATAGCAGAAGTATCCGCAGGCACACGCTGCCTACAGTAGACATGCTTCAAGTCACCACAGGCCTTCTATCACTTAACTTATGACTTTCAAATACCCTTGCGAGTGCATGGAGAATCTTATACGTCACAGTTATTTGGAAGAAACAAATTAAGGATATGATCTGGTATTCTGAGAATCACCAGAATGTCAGGTATAGACTTCTGTTTTCCCGATATCAAGTTTTACTCGGTGAGTCACCAAGTAAATCCCTAGGGCTCTCCAAATCCCAAATCATTGAAAGTGAGTCAGTTAACACAGATTTAGAGAATGACCTACAGTTACTGGGGTAGAGGAGTATGGACAGGGGGAAGGGGTAGGTTGGGAGTTGGGGACTGACATGTACATACTGCAACATTTAAAACAGATAACCAACAAGGACCTACCATAGAGCATAGGAAACACTACTCGGTATCCTGTAAGAGCCTAAATGGGAAAAGAATCTGACAAAGAATAGATATATGTATAACTGAATCACTTTGGGGTATACTCCAAATTAACACAACACTGTTAATGAACTATAGTCCAAAAAAAAAAAAAAGTGAGTCAGTTAATAATAAAGGCTGTGCTCTGCAACTGAAAGTTCTTGGAAAATTTCCAAAAGAAATTTCTTCTTTAGATAACCATCAGCATACTTTTCTTGTTGTTTTACACTCCTAGTCAAGGATATTACAACAACTGGATCTAAGTTAACTTTGTTTTCTCTGAGATCACTGAAATATTCAAAAGAGTCATGTTCATAAAGTTATCCTCAATGACTTCAGTGTCATGCCCTTGTAAGTGTGGAGACCATCCAATGCAGGAGAGTCAGAGGTGGGTGAGATTAAAGGCAGGTTCCCTCTGGAAATAGTCTATCGTAACCATCCACCCTTCTTCCTTCCCTGCTCCAAAAGACTCGCGACTTAAAAATGCCCAAATCCAGTAAGAGATATCGCTTACTGTCGGGGATGCACATACCAGAGGAAGTGCTGGGGATAAAGGAAATCTGTGAATCAGAGAAAGATGTTGGTATGCAAGATTGAAGATATACCAGCTGGCCCACTGCTTCAGCTGGTTTCCAGAGGCCAGGAAGAAATTAGTCTCACAGTTCAGTTAAAAGAACACCTGGCCATTCACCCAGAGGCACAAATTCACTCTTGAACAGGGTTATCTTTGTTTCCATACCAAACACACCTAGGAGTTAAACTATTTAAAATCCTGTGACTCTTATCGTCTTAAATCACTCATGTTCATAAAGCTCGAGAGGTGAGGAAGAGGGGCTGGTTGTGAAAATATGAGTGTCAACAGGCCTGATTTTAAAGGCTACAATGGTCTTTCTTTGACCATCACAATTGGGTTGGGGCATGTCATATTGATTTCCCATGTATGCTCTACTGAGTCTTTACAAATGTGAAGAGCTAGAAGGGAAGGAATTATATTAAAGCCAAAGAACGAGCACTCTGCCCACAATCAAAAAGACCTAGAGCCACTGAGGCTCAGAAAGATGGGGACAATAGCTCTATGTTCCCATGTCTGTTAGGGTCTGCGGAAAGCTCACGGGGATGGTCAAAAATAAACTCTAGTTCCTCAGTGGCTGATGGGTGGGAAATGTCACTCTACAGATGAACCCTCATCTCTGACACTAACTCGTCTTTCTCTAAAGAAGGGTCAGGTTGAGTCTTGCCATGAAGTGCTGAGCAGTGTGCCTGGGTGGCTGAGTCATGGAGGAAGCTACATGATGGTGGAGGAGATTACCGGGCTGGACTCACAGCAGAAAGACCAGTTGTGTCTGGAGGCGGGGGGAGTGGGTGGACAGAGAGCAGAGGGGTCAGCAACCTGTGAAGACAGAATGTGCTGGCAGACACCACAAGCACAAGGCTTGTTGGGAGGCCAGGGCAGACCCGAGGTGGAATGCAGTCTGGGAACTGGGCTCTTGGGAGATACTATCTTGAAACCACTATCAGGCACTGATCTTTGGGAAAATCCCAAGCTGCTGAATTGATTGCTCACTTGTTCTTCTTCTCCCAGTAAATTTCCACCCTCTTTTCTTGACCTGTTTTACGGGCACCCGCCATTTTCTTTTTTTTGCTCCTATCTCTCAAGCTTGTTAGACCTTGAAATCTTTTTTTTCTTAAAACTGAGGTATAATTTACACCGTTTAAGAGCACAATTTGATCGAAAGAAATTTTAAATTTTGGAAATCATTTCAATAGTGCAGAAAAGTTACAAGAATAGGACCCCCAAATGCCCATCCACTCTTTATCAGAATTCATCTCTTGTTAACACCTCCCGTGATTGATATACATGTATCTGTATAAAGTGGTCAGTGTCCGACTCATTGCTACTCCGTGGACTGTAGCCCGCTAGGCTCGAACCCCCATCTCTTGCTTTGCAGGCAATCTCCAGCACTGCAGGCAGATTCTTTACTGACTGAGCCACCAGGGAAGCTGGTGGCTATGTACGTCTCATATATATATGTATGAGACAGCATTCAACGTACATTTACTAAACGCTTACCGTGGAAGCTTGATGCTGGCGAGAGGACAGGATGACAGTCTCTTTCCTCAAGAAACTCAGAAATCAATTGTTAGGCAGCAACAAGATGGCCACTGCCACACTCAAACTGAAAACAAAGTCCGAGTCTTCGGAGATATGTTTACCTGTAGAAGCTGGCACAGGGAAGAAACTGGTGGCAACTACAGTTCTAACAGGAACTGTAATTGGACAATCCAGCCTTTCCCCTCATGGGTCAAACAGCATCAGCAACCGGGCCTATTCAGATGCGTTAACTGGGGATAAAGGAGGAGGGGTTCAGTTTCCCCCTCTAAGCCTTTAGTGGGTTCTGCTAATGGGCTTTGTGAATCTCCAAGAACGAGCAGGGGATTGTATAATACTCTCCAAATGACACTGGCTTAGCTCACAGAATTAGTGTCCCGTGGAACACCTTTGGAAGCATGAAGGGAGCTCGTACTCTCAAAGAAGAAAACAAGAAAAATTTGTGAGCAATATGCAAATAACTGCAAAATATCATAGCCCCAATCCCTTCAGTACCGATGTGATATCAAATAAAGTAGTTAAGAAGGTGAACCAAAGAAAAACCAGGAAACTTAAAAGGAATAGAGATTTGGGAGAGTGTTTCTGCAATAGTATTTGTAGGTTCATTCACTTCTAACCGCATCACAACGACTATTCCATAGAAATCTGAGTTAGCTCCCAAACACGTACTGAATCAAGTCTAGACTCATGGTAAAGGGAGCTGGAACCTACATTTATCGAGTATCTATTGAGTGCCAGGTGTTGCCTTCTCTTCAAAAGCCTTATAAAGTGTGTGTGTTCCTCAGATTGTCTGTCATGGCCTCTACTGCAGCCCGGGCACTTAGGAGAAACTCCGTGAATATTTTTGGAACCAGAATGAACCTGTTTCATAGCGTGAGAATTAATTCATTAGATGGATTTCCACAAGCTCCATTAAAATGTTTCCCTATTAGACCAAAGAGGTCATGAGCTGGTGGCCCATAGCCTGCAGACAGAGCTTTATTTGGCTTGTAGAGGACTTTAAAATAAACAAACTGCAGTGAAAAGAGTTGGGTGATTTTCAATAGAACCCAGATTGTTCAGCTTCCTCTGAAATACCAGAAGATATGGCAACGTGGGACAAGGTCACATCCAGGGCCGTGTGAAGTGGTGGTCCCAGTGAGTAGTCTGCACCGTCCCCACTCACTCCGCCCTGTCTCTACTGCCAGCGATGACTGTGCTGGTACTCCTGGGTGTTGTGAGCATTCAAGTTTGTGATTTTTACTCTATAATATTAACAACCAATTTATGTGTTGCTTATACCATGCCAGATACCATTTTCAACACCTTCACATGTGTTAATTCACAGCAACTTTACGAGGTGGGCACTCTTATCATCTCCATTTTACAGATGATGATCCAAGCAGAGAAGGGATAAACAACTTGCTCCAGGTCTCATTCCCAGGAAGTGGCAGAGTGGGCTTTGAACTCAGACTGATTCCAGAGTTGTGCCCTTCAGTACCAAGGTCCACTTGCCTCTGTCACACACACACACACACACATTTTATTATTATGAATTGTTTTTGCATTTTTCATGAAAGTGCATCTTGTGTTTCCCAAAACCATAGTGGACTCAGCAGTATGCTGTGCTGTGCTTAGTCGCTCAGTCGTGTCCGACTCTTTGTGGCCCCATGGACTGTAGCCCACCAGGCCCCTCTGTCCATGGGGATTCTCCAGGCAAGAATACTGGAGTGGGTTACCATGCCCTCTGCCACCGGATCCTCCCAACCCAGGGATCGAACCCAGGTCTCCTGCATTGCAGGTGGATTCTTTACTGTCTGAGTCACAGGGAAGCCCAAGAATACTGGAGTGGGTAGCCTATTCCTTCTCCAGCGGCTCTTCCAGACCCAGGAATCGAACTGGGGTCTCCTGCATTGCAGGCAGATTCCTTACGCTGAGCTACCAGGGAAGCCCACTCAACAGTATAAGATGCATCAAATTTCTTTTTAAATTTATTTTTAACTGGAGGATAACTGCTTTATAAGGTTGTGCTGGCTCCTGCCACACATCAACATGAATCAGCCACTCTCTAGAACCTCTCTCCCACCTCTCACCCCATCCCACCCTTCTAGGTCAGCACAGAGCCCCAGGCTGAGCTCCCTGCGCTATGTGGCAGTTTTTCAATAGCTATTTTACCCTTGGTAATGTATATATTTCAATGCTACTCTCTCAATTCATCCTACCCTCTCCTTCCCCGGCTGTGGCCACAGTCTTTTCTCTATGTCTGAGTCTCTATTCTTGCCCTTTTGACAGACTTTTTTTTCTCAAATGCCCTTTGATTTCATTTGATCAGGATGATCTGTATATAAGTAAGTATATTTCATAATTCCCCTCACCTCCATTAGGAAGCTAGCCAAAGCTGGCTCCTTAACGAGCAAGCCTGGTATTGGCCCAAACTGCCACAGGCTGGTAGCCCCACATGGTTGACAATGGAGGTCAGCCTTCACACTTCTCACACTGACAAACCCGAGGAGCTTGCGTTACACAGACTCTATGCTGATGGCTGGAATACACATGTATTAGGTTTCATTAGTCCCCCCATTTGGTTCAGTGTGGATTTACCCACACAGCTGGCCTGGAGCCTATTCTTTCACTTAAATTAGTTCTAGTTCTCTGCAGTTTTGATTTACTGACAAAGCACTCTCTTCATGTAGCATAAGAGTTTCATCTGGGTGGCAGAAGACAAACTGTGTTCGTCTGGGTGTACAGAAAGCATGGTTGGTACAATTCGGCCAGTTGGGTCATTTAGCATTTCCACATGGGGCACTCACCACAGAAAGGTATTTTAATTCCTAATTAGTCCATATCGGCAAAGGAAATGTATTTTCCATTATATCTTGACTGGGCATTCTGATTCATAAAATATCTTAAGGAAAACATATTTTACGTTACCGAGTCTTTGATTTCCCAGGGAAACTAATAAATAATCAACAAAAATATGATTAAAGACTGCTTGAACTACCCTCCGAAAAGGAACTCTAGCCGGCAAAGAATCTTTCTGATCCGAATCTTTTTATTCCTAGAAACAGAATTCTTACTTAGCCTTTCAAAAGCCTGATGAAGGCTTCGGCTAAGTTTTGACATAAGATTTTCATATTCAAAATATCTGTTGAAATAAGGAGAGAAGGGATATGAATCTTGAAACTGCATTAGTCTGAAAGAGAGCTTAGTAAGCTAGAAAGGAAAATTACTTCTCTGTAATTGGAATTCTCTCCTAAAAAATCCCTTTGAAATCATGTTCAGCCACTTTCCCATTATGTGTCCCAGAGAAGCTGAGTTTAACCCTTTCTGGAACCCATCATGAAAATTACTTGATGTTTATAAAATGCTCTGGGAAGAGATTCTTGAGCAATGGTCTGCATCATCAAAGAACTTAATAATGAACGAGTAGTTCCCAAGAGTCCTACATACATTTAATGAAATGTTCTCCATAACACCTTTTCCCATTAGCACAGTGATCTTACATTTATGTATCAATTTATCTTGGCCATTGAGTCCTAAGACAGATGCCCCCAAACTCAGTTTGAGTTGTTTTACCTTTGAAATGACATAGCTGAATTCTGTTCCAGCACAGGACTTCCCTGGTAGCTCAGTTGGTAAAGAATCTGCCTGCAAAGCAGGAGACCCCGGTTCAATTCCTGGATCAGGAAGATCCTCTGGAGAAGGGATAGGCTACCCACTCCAGTATTCTTGGGCTTCCCTTGTAGCTCAGCTGGTAAAGAATCTGCCCACAATGTGGGAGACCTGGGTTCGATTCGTGGCTTGCCACTCCAGTATTCTGACCTGGAGAATTCCATGGACCCCAGTCCATGGGTCTCAAAGAGTCAGACACAACTGAGCAACTTTCACTTTCACGACAGGATATTAGACTTGGATTAAGGGTATTTCTGGTGGCTCGGATGGTAAAGGATGCATCTACAATGGACCTGGGTCCAATCTCTGGGTTGGGAAGATTCCCTGGAGGAGGGCATGGCAACCCACTCCAGTATTCTTGTCTGGAGAATCCCCATGGACAGAGGAGCCTGGCGGGTACAGTTCATGGGGTCACAAAGAGTCAGACACAACTGAGCGACTAAGCACAGCACAGGTCTTTAAGTTTTTTGAAGGCAGTGACTGTGTTTGATTTCTCTTTGTATATTTAATGCCTGTACATAGTAGTTGCTTGATAAATGCCTCATGAGTCATGAGTGAGAGGTGGTTGGGTAATCAGAGCAAGTCACAACTTCTATTCTCTAGGTTTTTCACCCCTAAAATGCTAAAAAAAAAACCTCTCATGAGGATCAAATGAGTACATACACAAGTAATATGTACTATATATATTACATTAGTACAGTTCTTGGAAAACAGTTATGTTATATAGCTACTACTATAACTAATAAGATAATAAAATATAGTACAATACTACAATTATATATGTACATATAAATATACATCCTCCTCTCTCTACCTTGACGTGAAGACAAGAGATCTGGTTCTGCCTGGAGATAACCCATAATGCTAAGGCATTCCATTCAATTTCCCCATCATCAGGCTACATAACTTCATTACATTAGAGTTGGTGACTGGTATCAAAATCAAGAGTATTCATTTGGCCTATGGGAAAACTCTCATGTACATGTGTGACATCCCGTTTTGTATCTGTCCTCTTTGGTTAAGGATGTGAATTCATCAAATAGCATGTGGTATCGAATGTGGGTGTTTTGTAATCACTTGACAGTGACACTCTACTTTCAAGCAGTAGCTCAGCTCATTGTAATGATGAGCAAACATCAGCTTCAATTCGATTTACAAGATGGTCAAAGAATAACCCAACATGGGAAATTCTGCTGCTTTTACTTACAAAAGTCTCATAGGATCACCTCCCTGAAGTTGCAACATGCTAAGTATGTGGCTCAGCTGGTAAAGAATTCGCCTGCAATGCAGGAAGGAGACCTGGGTTCAATCCCTGGGTCAGGAAGATCCCCTGGAGAAGAGAAAGGCTACCTACTCCAGTATTCTGGCCTGGAGAATTCCATGGACTGTATAGTCCCTGGGATTGCAAAGAGTCGGACGTGACTGAGCAACTTTCACTCACTTACTCAAATACAATTAGACATATTCTGAGCCCATTTCTTAATTATATTTCTTAAAATATAATTCACATTCCATATGATTTACCAACTTAAAGAGGATACTTTGGTGACTTATACTACTGCCCACACCAGCCCAACAACCACTGAACTACTTTCTGTCTCTTAAGAGATTAGTCAATTCTGGACATTGCATATAAATGGAATCATATTATATGGTATTTTATAACTGGCTTCTTTCACTTAGCAATTCACAATTCATCCATATTGTAAGCATGTATCAGTATTTCATTTTTTATGGCTGAAGAATATTCCATTGTATGGATATACCTGAGAAATCTATATGCAGGTCAAGAAGCAACAGTTAGAACCCGACACGGAACAACAGACTGATTCCAAACCAGGAAAGCAGTGCGTCAAAGCTGTGTATTGTCACCCTGCTTATTTAACTTATATGCAGAGTACATCATAAGAAACGCTGGGCTGGGTGAAGCACAAGCTAGAATCAAGATTGCCAGGAGAATTATTAATAACCTCAGATATGCAAATGATACCAACCTTATGGCAGAAAGCAAAGAAGAACTAAAGAGCCTCTTGATGCAAGTGAAAGAGGAGAGTGAAAAATTTGGGTTAAAACTCAACATTCAGAAAACTAAGATCATGGCATCTGCTCCCATCACTTCATGGCAAATAGATGGGGAAACAATGGAAACAGTGAGAGACTTTATTTTGGGGGGCTCCAAAATCACTGCAGATGGTGACTGCAGCCTTGAAATTAAAAGATGCTTGCTCTTTGGAAGGAAAGTTATGACCAACCTAGACAGCATATTAAAAAGCAGAGACATTACTTTGCCAACAAAGGTCCGTCTAGTCAAAGCTATGGTTTTTCCAGTAGTCATGTATGAATGTGTGAGTTGGACTACAAAGAAAGCTGAGCACGGAAGAATTGATGCTTTTGAACTGTGGTGTTGGAGAAGACTCTTGAGAGTCCCTTGGACTGCAAGGAGATCCAACCAGCCAATCCTAAAGGACATCAGTCCTGAATATTCACTGGAAGGACTGATGCTGAAGCTGAAACTCCAATACTTTAGCCACCTGATGCAAAGAGCTGACTCTTTGGAAAAGACCCTGATGCTGGGAAAGATTGAAGGCAGGAGGAGAAGGGGACGACAGAGGATGAGATGGTTGCATGGCATCACTGACTTGATAAACATGAGTTTGAACAGGCTCCAGGAGTTGGTGAATGACAGGTAAGTCTGGTGTGCTGCAGTTCATGGGCTCGCAAAGAGTTGGACATGACTGAGCAACTGAATTGAACAGATAGATATACCACATTTTGATTACACATCCATTATTCAAGGAACACCTAAGTTGTTTCCATTTTTCCTTTATGAATAATGTTCCTTTTAATATCTGTATGAAAATTTTATGGCGATATATATTTTTATTTCTCTTGGGTAACTAGGAGTGAAATTGCTGGGTCACATGGTAATTCTGTGTTTAATAA
Source organism: Cervus canadensis (assembly GCF_019320065.1). Lineage (NCBI taxonomy): Eukaryota > Metazoa > Chordata > Mammalia > Artiodactyla > Cervidae > Cervus > Cervus canadensis. The sequence continues at coordinate 43,244,301 of NC_057403.1, forward strand.
TTTTGAGAATTTCTAGACTGTTTTCCAAAGTTACACCATTTTACATCCACACCGGCAATATACAAGGACTGCAATCAATCCCTATTATCATCAACACTTGCTATAATTTGTCTTTATGAGAACATGTTTTTAAGAGATCACAACACATTTTTTCAGTAGCACCACTTTAAAAATAATTGTGAAAGCCACTATTTATTAAGAGTTTTGAAGGCCTGAAGTACTTCTGGAATTGTAAAAGGAAATGTGAATATCAAGAGAAATAGAAACTTCCTTCCATACAGTAGACACCAGGGAAACATAAGGATGAAGAGGTTAAAGTGGAAATCTATAATCTAGCTTAGAATCAGTTAAAAATGCATGCAGCTTCATAAAGAGACTATAATACTCCTCTTAGTGTCTTCTCCTTCTGTTCTTCAATTCAGTTGCTTTTAGGTGGTAAAAAAAAAAAAAAAAAAAAAGATGTATTAAAGTAGAAACTTGTGGTCTTTTTCCTGAAGTGTTTAGAACACAATGTCACTAATCATCTAGCTTAAAGGAAGCCCTTTCTGAGGCCAAATTCTACTAGGGTTGGAAGGCTGAGCACCAAGCTGGTGGCTTACGTTTGTCTACGAGCACAACCTGGTGACCACATGCTGAAAGGCAAGTTCCCAAGGGACACTGAGAAAGACTAAGTCTCAGGAGGCTAGTTTAGTAGCCCTAAAAGCCATAAAGTACCATGGGTAGGCTCTGACATGGTTTCCCATTCCAGATTCCACTCTTATCGTTCCTTAGACCAATTGCAAGCAGAGGAAAGGCTCAAAATCTAATGGTGTTTATCGATGAGTCCTATCTTATGCTTTGGAAGTAGGATAAAGGGCAGGGCTATCAGACTCTAAAGTCATCAGAGAAAGCAAAAGCTATAAAGGGACCAAATTACACTCAAAAATCCTTCAAAGTTGAACTCAAATATTTACCTGTCACTTGTAGGTCAATATACCATTTTTCAGTTAAGTCCAGCAGAGCCAGGTTTTCCCCCATCACTGGTATGGCTCTTCACTTAACCACCAAATGTGTAGTTAGGCGTTGAACAACTGCCTTATGTTTTGGGGCCATATTGTGCAAAAACAATATATGTCTTAAAGGTGTTAGAATCACACTCAAAATAGGAAGATATTCACCCTCTGAAAGGCAGGCATAGATTCCTAACTCCTGTCTCACATTTATTCCAGGGCAAATGCTCACAGCAGGGAAAGAACTATTTCTATTGCTATTGCTTTTTTTTTTCTCTCTCTCTCTCTTGCTTAATATAAGTTAGTTAAGATGTGTATGATGCAATTCACTGAAATCAGTTTCAAAAATCCAAAGTTTAGACAAAAGTCATCTTTGTCATAGATTAAAAAGGAAGAGACTCAATTGCTAAAGAGACATAAGATCCCTGAACTCAGTAATAAAATTCCAGACAGTAGAAAAGGTTTCGGATTTTTTTGGGAAATGGAAGACTACTTAGATTTGATCTAGCATAAACCACTCATTTTAGAGCTGAGGAAAATGAGATCCAAAGATATTTAGTGACTTATCCAAGGTCACAAGGCTGATGAGTGGCAGAGCCCAGCTCAGCCCAGCTCAGACTTCCTAATTCCTATTTCATGCTGTTAAATAAAATCTGATGAATCAAACACGTTGCTCAAAGGTGAAAGTATACCTGGTGGTTCCCACTTAACTATTCGTCACACATTATACCAATTAAAATGCAATATAGAGGTGATTATTGCTGGGCTTTAATCATACTGTGTTGTCTAAAACATGCTGATGGACATGTGTTCTGGAAAATCAAATAAAACCACAGGGTTGGTTGTCACCGGCTCTATTTCTTTAATTTCCATGGTCTCAGCTTGCCTTTGGGGAATGTACAGACCAAAGCAAACCAGTCCCCTAGAGACACTGTGGCAACAGTTCTTAAAGCTGAGCTATCCTTTTTGTTGTTGCAGTCACTTATAATCAGAGGAATCAGAATAGTGGCATGATTCCACAGGATTACATGGCAACTTCAGCTGGATCAGAATCTCCTCCTGCTTAGTGGCCCCAGGAATCACCAGTAGCTGAGAAAAATATCCACGATCCAGGATCTGACTTGGTTAGGAGAGTTTTTTTACCCCCCTGTAAATATATCTGGCCTCCATTCCCCTAGGCTGACTCCCTTCCTTTTCTTTGAAATTTGAGTATGACTTCTATGTCTGGTGACCTGTTGGAATACATTTGCTTGTTTGCTTTCTTCTGTGTTTCCTTTAATGCAATAACGTGAAATGTGAACATGAGGTGACAAGTAAATCCTCAGTTAAAATAAATTTGCAATCAAACAGGAGGAGGAAGAGAAAAAGGGGTGCAGAAAGCCGACCGTGGAAGCTGTTGAATGGCAGCCAAATCCACAGCCAGAGTGCTAATGGAGCACGGTGTTGGCCACACAAGATCATCCCTGCTTTCCTGTTCGACAGGCTGCCTTCTGGATCTTTTTCTTTGAGTCTCGTCGTTCATTCTGACTTTATATCTAATGCAGCAAATAGGTAAACAGAGTAAATGGCATGCTGTCTGGATACAAAGTCTGGCTCCTCACTGAAACATGTACATTACCACATGCAGAACAGACAGCTAGTGGGAAGTCGCTGTGTAGCAGACGGAGCTCACCCAGTGCTCTGTGACGACCTAGAGGTGTGGGATGGGGTGGGGTGGAGTGGAAGGGAGAGGGAGGTATGCTCATGGTTGATTCATGTTGTTGTAGGGCAGAAACCAACACAACGTTTGAATTTTTTAAAAACTTTAAAGATAAGTTAAAAATATAATAAATTTTTAAAAAATAATAAAAAAATAAAAATAAAACATAAAAAAGATTTTTTTTTTTTTTTTTTTAAATGCTGGCTACTTTTCTCCAAGCCAGAGGTACCTCTAGGAAGAATGTCTGGCAATGCAGACATTCTGTGTGCAGGTTTTTAAAATCTCCTCATGAGGCAGAAACTTAGCAAAGTAATGATGTCCTCTATGATTCAGACAGGGAGAGAATCCAGATCTTCACATTCTAACTTGCCTCAGAGTTTGGGAGGAGGATCCAGCCAATTTATGGCACCGTCTCTATCAGAGGAGAAATGAAGGTCACGGAGTTGTAAACCGCAGAGAGGGGACAACGCCTACCACCCAGCAACCGGCTGTTTTCCCTGGGATCTTTAGCCACAGCTCAGGATTACCAAGTGTCCTGAAAGCAGAAACGCATCCAGGGCGACAATATGGAAAAGTCACATGTTCAGCAGTTTCCACGTTGTCACCATAAATCCTACCCCACTCTTCCTCAGTTTCGTTGTGTTGGCCCCAAGGCGGCCACGGCAGCTCGTCTCTGCGGGACCCGAGCTGAGACGGATGAGTTACAGACCCAAATCCCAGTGATTGTTAAGGGGATTTATGCATTAGGTTCTCTGAAACTTAACCCGGAAAGTCTTCCTCATTCCTCTGGTGGGTTTCCGGGAGAGAGAAATCCCCTTGGCGTATCTCTTTTTGACTCAGTGCTGGCTACAGGCATATATAAATCCTGCTAATGACTTCTGCCTGTGGCTGACAGGTTCTGGTCTTTGGTGAAAGCTGGCTTCTCAAAAACTGCTTTTTGTTTCTTTCTAAAGAGGATTTCTTGCAGGACTTCTTCAGTGAGCATCAGTCAGTATTCCCCAGGATGGCTGTCAACACCCTTGGCTTACTTGGGTGCTCCACACAGAGGGATCTAATTCACGCTGTCAGATGTGGGATGCTACACAATCTGACATTTAGAATTTAAAATCACCTTGGGTAAAAACCTAAGGGTCCTATTTTGGGAGTTAGTTTCCTTTCTTAGAAAGTAAGAGGGAGTTACTTTTTTTTTTTTTTTTAACATATTCAACTCTTGAGATACAGAATTCTTGGTTTTCCTTATGGGAATTAGCACCATTCATGGGAGGAAGGTGATGAGGGTTCTTGGGCACTGACTGATTTAAGTACATTCCTTATCTCCTAGCTACAGGGCTTGATGCAAGGAAGGACACATAATTCACTCAAACTAAGGAGGTATGGTGAGAGGCTAGGGCTTCTGAGAAAGGAAAGCTTTTCTTCTACTAGAGGATTAGTGGTGTGATGGTAGATGTGAAATCTGGACCTGCAACCGTATTACAAACAGAAGAGGCCAAAGCTGCTAGGAGCTGTGTGGAAGCTAAGAATGTGACCAACTAAGAACTTAAGAGCAGAGAGATGGGTCCTGATGATATGGTTAATCTGCATTAAGCTATGCCTGAAGCCAGTTACCATGCACTTTTTGATGACTCGAACCACTAAACTCTTTCTCCTTAAGTCAATTTGAGTTGGCTTTTCTGTCTCTTGCAACTGATAGCTAAATTCAGTAAGGAGACTCTGGTGTGTGTGTGCATGTGTGTGTGTGCGTGTCTAGTCTCTGATCTAGAGTCCTACTGACAGCTAAATTCAGTAGGGAGACTCTGGTGTGTGTGTGTGTGTGTGTGTGCGTGTGTGTGTGTGTGCGTGTCTAGTCTCTGATCTAGAGTCCTACTGATAGCTAAATTCAGTAAGGAGACTCTGGTGTGTGTGTGTGTGTGTGTGTGTGTGTGTGTGTGTGTGTGCGCGCGCATGTCTAGTCTCTGATCTAGAGTCCTACACAGGCCTAGTACATGGAAACACAGTATTATAACTCTGGGGGGTGTGTGTGTGTGTGTGTGTGTGTGTGTGTGTCTAGTCTCTGATCTAGAGTCCTACACAGTCCTAGTACATGGAAACACAGTGGTGTGTGTGTGCGTGTGTGTGTGTGTGCATGTCTAGTCTCTGATCTAGAGTCCTACTGATAGCTAAATTCAGTAAGGAGACTCTGGTGTGTGTGTGTGTGTGTGTGTGTGTGCGCGTGTCTAGTCTCTGATCTAGAGTCCTACACAGTCCTAGTACATGGAAACACAGTATTATAACTCTGGTGTGTGTGTGTGTGTGTGTACATGTCTAGTCTCTGATCTAGAGTCCTACACAGTCCTAGTACATGGAAACACAGTATTATAACAATCTTGACATCTTGAGCAGAGATGCTGGCAGAATTTCTTCAGGATTCTATCCCTCTTAGAATCTCAAGTACCTTGCTTGCCTTCCCAATCATGCACCCCTGCTCCTGTGTCTATACCCTCCCTCACCACTGCTTTCACCCTTGGTGTAGACACATGCTCTTCACTCTCCCACTTTATGAAACGTCTCTCTTTACTCAGACCCCAATCTAGTTGCCATCCTATAAATCTACTTTCTTTCTCAGTCAGGCTCTCTGAAGGAATAGTCTATACCAACCCTTCTCAAAGCCTCAATTCTGTAGACAGTTGCCTAAAAAAGAGTGTATGGTCAAATATATGTGGGGCAATGATCTAAGCAGTGGCCTCCTTTTGGATAGTTACAATTAACATGAGAGTATTAAGGGCTCTGGGGATTCTTGCAGGAATGAAAACTATTCAATTTTATTTAAAACCAGTGTTTCCCAAATTTATTTGGCCATATAAACCACTCTTCTCTTTTACTCTGCTTAAAATCATTGAACATTCCAAGGATCTAGAGTGATGCACTGGGAAATAAGGCTTTAATGGTTGGGTTTTTTTAAAGATTTTTTTTTTTTTTTATGTGGGCCATTCTTTCAAGTCTTTATTGAATTTCTTACAAGTTTGCTTCCGTTTTATGTTTTGATTTTTTGGTCACAAGGAATGCAGGATCTTACTTCCCCAACCAGGGATCAAACCCACACCCCCTACACTGGAAGGCAAAGTCTTAAACACTGGGCCACCAGGGAAGCTCCAGTACTTGTTGCTTTCATCTCTTATTTCCCACTTATTCACTTAAAATTTATTATGAATATTTTAAAATACCAAAAGTATACAGAACATTTATAGCTATCACAGTTTTGCCAAATCTTAATGAAAAAGGTCTAGAGCAAAGATGGCAAGATTCTTCAACTTTTCCAAAGTTCCACTCTTACGCTTTTTCCCCTTTGTCTTGAGTGTCCCTTCTCTCCTTTCCCCACCATTCTTCAGCTGGCAAAATCCTATTCCTTCTTCAAGACTCAGATATCAATACCTCCAGGAAATCTTTCCTAACCCTTCCTTTTCCCCAGCCTATCATGGTTCCATGGTTTCCTCTGAATTTCCAGAGTTCCTGAATATACCCCTATCAAAAGATAGCAATGATCACATTCTTAAATTAACTGCCTGCTTATTCACCAGTCTCCCTTAGTAGACTAAAAGTTCCTTAAGGATAGAAACTGTTGATTTTTAAAACCTCTGTATCCTCAACCTCCTGCCTAGTGCTGGGAACATCAGAGATCACTTTCATGTTTCTTGAATGATGATTGTTCCAGGCCTTCTCAGTGAATCTTCCCTGTACTTAACAGAAGTGGACAAGTCACCCACCCCATTTCTTGACCACTATGTTGTCAAGACTTCTCCACATTTTATCCAGTCACTATCTTTCCTCTTAGAATGCTGTCTTCATTTTTATTTTTCCTTCAAAAAGCAATTGAATCAGCTAGGATGTGCTCCGCTGATAGCAGAAAACTAACTCTCAAAAGTTGCATCCATCAGAACACAAATGTATTTAATAAGCCTGGAGGTGGGAGGTTTTGAGTTGGTCATAATGGATCTAGGCTCTTTCTGTCCATCCATTCCTCCAGCATTAGTGTAGCTTTTTGTCCTCATAACTGTCCCCTCATGGTTGAAAACTGGCTGTTAAAGTTCTAACATCATGTCCTCTCGCTGGGTACCAAGGCAGGAAGCCTCTGAAAGGGCAGAGGATAAGGCTCTGTCTTTTTACTGGAAGGAAACCCTTCCTAGAAGCCCTTGCAGACTTTGCCTTATATCTCAGAGGTTAAGAGTTTGTCCCATGGTCCCCTATGTGCAAGGGAGGCTGGGAGTGTGAGCATTTAATGCCATGACTTGCTTAACTCAACTCTGATTTACCCCTGGGGCTGGCAGAAGGTCCCTGCAATCAAAGACTCTATCGACCAGCTGAACAAAATTCAACTGTCTTAGCAGGCTGAAGAAGCAGGCTTGGGACAGGGGGTTGGCTGTCAGACAGGCAACAGAGTGTGCCTGCCAGAACAACAGTGGTACAGCTGCCAGGGGATCTGGCTGTGAATCCAGAAGATTCAAGTTTCTAGGCCGTGGTTTCTCACTGGCCACCCTTGGGTTCTTGGCCAGCTCCTGATGATCTCTGAGCTTAACGATCATTAGCTCCAATAGGAGGTTTTCTCAGTCATATCATGTGGGCTGACTAATGACTTTCAAAATGTGGGAAGGGAGGGGAAGCACTTCTATCCACCCAAATTCTTAGGTCAGGCATCCCCTGACATTTCTTAAGGCCAGAAAATATTTGTTCATGCATTCGAGAGTCACTGCCCCAGGTGGTGCTAGAGGTAAAGAACCTGACTGCCAATGAAGGAGACGTAAGAGATGCAGGTTTGATCCCTGGGTTGGGAAGATCCCCTGAAGGAGGGCAAGGCTACCCACTCCAGTATCTCTGCCTGGAGAATCCCATGGACAGAGGAGCCTGACAGGCTACGCAGTTCATGGAGTCGCAAAGAGTGGGACGTGACTGAAGTGACTTAGCACGTGCATCTTCCATGTGGCTGGCTGGGTCACAGAGGGGGTTAAGACCACCTCTGCCCTCAAGAGGCTGGGTTTTGAGTGAACACGACAAACATTCATACAAATAGCTAAGCTTAATGTGATAAGCGTAAGAATTAAGATCAGTGGAAAGTGCCACGGACTAGAGAGGAGGTCAGTTTGCTGGGCCGGGGAAAGGCTGACAGGGAAGCCGCAAACATTGTACACATGTCACATGGGGTGTAGGAGGAAGCCCCAAGTAGTGAGTGAAAAAAGGCCTCTTCAAGGAGGAAACATCTGCATTGGAGGCAAAAGAAAAGTGCAATTTGCTGGGGCAGGCAGTGAGGGACCAGGTGAGCGGGAGAAGGAGGCAGAAAAAAGAAGGAATACACGGAGGGAAAAAAACATGAGCAGAAGAATGGCAACTGGAAAGTACAGTAGATGGAAAAGCTGGGTTACAGTAAATGCTCTGGAGCAGACCCACCATTGGTGGGGAAAATGGGTCAGAGGAAATGAAGGAGGCTGCAAGGCACGTAAGGGCTTTTTACAGCCTGAACCTACCTTCTCCTTCACTCAGCCGCTGAGAGTCAATGGAAGTTTTAAAGCATTAAAAGTAACCCTTTCCTTCAAAGGTTAGAGAGGCCGACCCCATTTGCAAATTCAGTGGCTACTAAATTGCAGCACTCCTCAATGATTACAAGTAGGTTTAATAAACAAAGACGTTACTATAATGTTAGAGAAACCACTGTCAACTGCCTTTCCAGGTTTTTAAGAAACTCCGATGAAATGAAAAACCTGTATTTTGTCCTCCCATAAAACTGAACAGGTTGGGGATAGATCCCATAAATCCTGCAATTATTTAAAGCACAAAGCCTAGCTTTACTACATTACCGCTTTTTTAAATAACACATCACCAGATCCTGGTTCCCCAAAACCACTTTGGGGAAAAATTGCTTTCCTAAGTGACATCACCCCCATTTTCCATATTAAACGAAAAAAATAAAGTTTCATATTCAGAAGTAGTAGGCTACAAAAGGGTTGCTATACCTTAAGAGCCTGCTATGGAACCCCCTATTGCCCTGAGAGAAACAAAGAAATAAATTAAAAATATAAAAATCCCCAAATACACAGAGTTGAGCTTAAGAGAGGTGGGCTGGTTTTCCCCCAAATCCATTAATAAAATAAATCACTGCATTTCATATTCACAGTCATCTCTGAAAGTTCTCCTCTTAATTGCTCCATGGCATCATGTTTTATTTTAGTCAAGTTCAGGTTTTATGGCCAGGGACTAATGGGCATGGAGTCCCTGAAGAACTTGTTTTAAAACATCAACCAGTCAACCGTAAAAGGGATATTAAAACAGCTACAGAGGCTAAATAAGAATTAAAAAGTATAGCCACTTATTTTGAAATTAGAATCCTCTTTCACATTTAGGAATACAATAAAATGTGTCATAAACTCTCTACTTTCATTCCAAAGTATTGTTGTAAGAATTGACATGGATGCAGACACAAGCCTCCTGTGGTTAAACGGCACTCATTAAAATCTAGCGCTGTTTTTAGGCATTATGAGAGGCACTTAAAAATTATAAATGATTACAACGTCATAAAAACCTTCCAGGGAGAGAAACAGAAAAAGAGCAACGGGAAGGGTCTAATGAACGAGGTTGTTAATAAATTCATACCATCGATGGGTCAAAATTCACAGGCAAGGCAAGGTCAAGTCTTAGTACAGATCTGGATGGAACGTGGAGTCCAATAGGAGACAATGATATGTTCAGATGAGAGCTGTCTGGATCACTGCTGAATCATTTCGTGTGCTCCCTCATGGGGCTTCCCTGGTGGCTCAGAGGGTAAAGAATCTGCCTGCAATGCAGGAGACCTGGGTTTGATCCCTCGGTCAGGAAGATCTGGTGGAGAAGGGAATGGCTACCCATCCCAGTATTCTTGCTTGGAGAATCCCATGGACAGAGGAGCCTGGCGGGCTACAGTCCATGGAATTGCAAAGAGCTGGACACAACTAAGCAACTAACACACTCATGGGGTAGATTTAAGGCTTGAACTTTTTTCATAATCACTTAGCATCTTTCACTTCACTGATATACTATAGTCTCTTTTTTAAAAGCCATTTTTAATTTAATTAATTAATTTTGGGGGCTGCACTACACAGCACTGTGGGATCTTAGTTCCCCAACCAGGGGTCAAACCCACACCCCTTGCATTGGAAGCGTGGAGTCTTAACCCCTGGACTGCCAGAGAAGTTCCCTAATAGACTAGGTTCTTGACAAAGGTTTGTGTCAACAATTCGTGAAGTGGCTTCATTTTGCATGCATGCTAAGTTGCTTCAGTCAACTCTGACTCTTTGTGACCGCATGGACTATAGTCTGCCAGGCTCCTCTGTCCATGGGATTCTCCAGGCAGGAATACTGGAGTGGTTTGCCACGCCCTCCTCCAGGGGATCTTTCCAACCCGGGAATCGAACCCATATCTCCCGCATTGGCAGGCAGGTTCTTTACCACCAGCGCCACCTGGGAAGCCCCAGGGAAACTAGCCAGGAGAGAATACATTCGGCCTAGCCTCAAGCTCAAGCTGAGTGGGGCCCTCAGATTCCTAGGACTCTGATAACGAGTTCCTCTCTTCACCCAGTGGCCGAGAGGAGGGAAGGACTGTGCACCCAGGAGGGGACAGCCACTCTGACAAAGCCATGCAGGCGTCCGATCACACACAGAACCTAGAAATGACTTCTCAGGTATAACGGGGAACTAGATACAAAGACAAAGAGGATGGCCTTTCCCAACGGAAGCGCTCTCTTAGCCAAATAGGACAAACACAGGATGTGTAGCAGAAAGGAACCATCTTTGAAGTAAACATGATCTCTGAAAAGGCTCTTAACAGAGATCTCAGCAGAAATCCAGGTTAATGCCAAAAAAGAGAGAAAGAGACAGAGACAGCAAGCTCGGGGCGGGGAGGCCCAGATGCCACTCGCTTTCTAATTCTGAAGCACCTTCCGTTCCTCTGAACAGTTTTCAATAAAAGCATCTTGAACTGGTTTAGATTAGTCCCCACCAGGCACATTTGTAAAGATAAAAAGAACATGGTTGTTTTCCTTCCTCTGAAAGGGGGTTGGGAGGAGAGGACAGGAATGTTTCGGCTGGTCTCAGGGAGGAGAGAAAATAAGAAAAGTCAAGCTTGTTCTTATGCCCACGTTTAAACAGTCATGCCAGCTTGCTTTGAAACTTCACACTCTCTAAGCTGTCCTCCTTTCGATCCCTGGTCTCAGAGACAGCAATGGTTGGGGACTGGGGGGAGGATAGAGGTGGAGAGAAGGGTGTTTTTCTGTCCATCCTGCAGTGCGTGGCAGCCACTAGCTTGTGTAAACATTCGGTAGCCCATCTGAACCCTATTTGAGAACAAAACCATTTCAGTTTTAAAGTGTTTGAATGACTTTCGCTCAATCTGAGGATTTGCCTATTGAATCTGGTGCTGTTCCCTTTCAACTCTGAATGAAGGAAGAATTATGAGACTGGAGTGATTCAATGAGACTTATCTGTCCTGGCACTCAATCAAAGGGATTAGGATTTGGAAAGAAAAGCCTACAGGTGATTCTCCAGGAAGCATACCAAGCAGTTATCAAAAACATACAAGTTCAAAGCAGCTCAATTTTCATATGTTAAATGTACTTGGATGCAGCCTCAGGCTCCTTTCTAGGTAAAAAAAAAATTGTGTTAAAGCTGTTTGTACTTGCATAGTTAGCAGACGGGGGAATAAAAAAAAGCATGTGGTACAGTAGTGCCAGGTCCACCTCGCCCTCATGGAACACAATCAATCAATCTTGTTCTCTCAGTGAAACATGCTCTGACACTGTGTCCAGGACTCCCAGACTCATCCTTGACTCCTGCTACCACGGCAGATACACATTTGCCTCATCGACGCAAACAAACTGTCACAACACAGGCGCTAGGAGGTCAGCCACCGGCATCAGCAGCTTTTAACAATTAACAGTGAGGACTATTCACAAGTCTTGGGCGTTGTTTTCCCAAGCACCACGATCTGGGTTTAACCAGGTATTACCTACTTAATAGCTTAACTTGGGCACAAAAGGAGAAAAAAGAAAAGGACACACACCGAGATGTAGGTTAGAGAAGTGGGTACGTTTTGGGTGGCCTTCCTGTGCCAGCAAGTCATCAAGAAATACAGTTTACATTGTCATGAACATTCTGCAGGGCACACACTGATGGTTACCGATGCCTTGGGTGGACCCAAAAGACTCTGAAAAAGTGAATGCCTAAGTTACCAAAGAAAGCAAAGGGAGAACATTTAAATCTACATTCTGTCATTAGAAATGCAAGGGGGGCTGCCCTGGTGGTCCAGTGGTTAAGACTTCACCTTCCAGTGGAGAGAGTGCGGGTTCGATCCCTGGTCGGGAAGCTGAGATCCTGACCAGGAAACCAAAGCATAAAACAGAAGCAATACTGTAAGAAATTCAGTAAAAACTTTTAAAATGGTCCACATGAAAAAAAAAAAATCTGAAAAAAAAAAAGAAATGTAGGCAAAACATACAGCCGCACACTAGACACACAATCCATGCTCAACAAATGGCCATAAAAGGCATAAGAGGGGACAGTACTGGCTTCTGCGAGGCCCATCCTCTATGGAAAAAAGGTCAAAGTCACACCACCACGAGATTTACCCTGACACTGTACAGTATAGAGCACTGGACTAAGAATCAAGACTACTGGTCTGTACTCAGCCCTGCGAGCCCTTGCTGAATGCAGGACTTTAGAAAGCGGCTCCACCCACCCAGACTTCGGTAGCCTCATCTCTCAAATGGGGATGAAAGTCCGCTCACCCAAAGCAAGAGGTGATACTAGTAACTGATACTTACATATTGTGTGCTTTGAGGCACTATGCTGAGCCTGCTACAGCTATTAGCTTATCCCCAACAATATTACGGGGTAAGTATGAAGACTGTTTCCATCTGAGAGATGAGCAAACTGGGAGTGAAACAAATAACCGGCTCAAAGTCACTAAACCATAAAGAGGGAAAGAACAGATTCAGACCCTGGAATATCTTTCTCTCTTTTTTTTTTCTTTAAAGATTTTTTCTTTCTTTTTTTCTTTTCTTTCTTTTTTTTTTTTTTTTTTTGATGTGGACCATTTTTAAAGTCTTTGTTGAATTTCTTACAATACTGCTTCTGTTTCATATTTTGGTTTTTTGGCTGTGAGGCCATGTGGGATCTTAGTTCCCAGATCAGGAATCGAACCTGCATCCCCCCGCATTGGGAGGCAAAATCTTTAACCACTGGACCGCCAGGGAAGTTCCACAATCCAGGACTCTCAGAATAAAGGGTCCATGTTCTTACCTGATGGACTGGATTCTGCCCTCCTAATTACATGATGTTTCTGGAATGATGAACGTCACTATTAGCCTACTGGGTCAGAGACCCCAGTATCCTCCTCAAATTCTCCCTCACCCCCTCCTCTTGCTAATTGATTGCCAAATCTCAACCCCCTGCCTTTGCAAGGTCATTCTATTTCCTGAGTTGTGCTCTTCCTGCCAGTGGCCAACTGAGGCTTCAGCATCTCTCACTTTTAACTATTTCAATAGGCCAGCTTGCATTTTCTTTTTCTAAGTTTTTGCTCATTCTATTCTTGAAGCTTGAAATACCACCTGTATTACCACAATCCTATACATTTCTTCCAGGCCCAGGTCAAGGGATGTTTCCCATGATCTTGATGACTCTGATCTGGGCTCCCAGAACACGTCAGCTGAATCTTTATTTAGTATTCCATCCTCCTTGGTGGTCTTTTTCTCCATATCCCTTACCCCAACCCCTCACAAAGTAGTCTGTAAGTACAGTGAGCACCATGTCTTATTAATTTTTATTTCTGTGTCACCTAGGTCTTTCAAACGTGGCTTTCTGAACTGGGAAAAGGGGGCTATGGGGAGGCAGTCTCTCTTGTTTTTCTAGCTCACAGATGCTTGATTTGGATGATGGAACCAATAAAAAACAAAGAGATGACAGTAACAGCAAAACTCCTGGTATTACATGAGGTGTGGAGAAGTACAGGGGGTAAAAATCTAGGTCTTGGTGCTAGATTGCCAAGGTTTAAAGTCTTAGCTCTGTCACTTAGTAGCTATACAACCTTGGGAAAATTCTTAATTTTGCTGGTCGTCTTCATTTCTCTAGATTTCTTCACTTCCCACAAAATGAGTGGGAGAGGGATAAATTGGGAAATTGGAACTAATATATACATATTACCATATATAAAACAGGTAAACAACAAAGACCTACTGTATAGCACCAGAAATTATCCTCAATATCTTGTAATAATCTAAAAATGGAAAATAATCTGAAAGACGGTATATATACTTATAAATGTAAAACTATTTATCCTCTTTCAGATTACTCTGAAAATATTATATATATAAAACTGATTGACTATACACCTGAAACTAACACAACATTGTAAATTAACTATACTTAAATAAAAAATTATCTAAAAAATGAAGGATAACAACAGTAACTATTCATGAGTTTGCTCTCAAGGATGAAATGATATAGGAAGCATTTAGAATAGCACTTGGCATACAGTAAGTATTCAATAAGTGCTATATAGACCATTACATGAAGGGTAGATTTCTTTTCCCTGCCATCTAAAATACTAACTTCTTAAAAGAGGTATGAAAAAGATGTTAGCAATAAAACCCATGCTCCCTCTTTCATAATCAGGGATGGAAAAGCTCTAACAAGTTGGACATGGCAAACCCTGCTGGAATTTTTTTTCTTCATAGCTCAACCTAGGGCCCCAATGTAACAGAGCAACGCCATAAAGCTGGCTCCTCCTGGCTTCATATTGTCTTGGCACTGAACAATCAATTTGAAAGTACATTAAGTTATTTAACAGGTCACCAAGTAGCAGAAAGCTAAAAGTTTAACCATATTTACAAGGAAGAATTATATGAAAATATTTTTATGGATGCTATAAAAACCACCATTAAAAATGACTGCATTGAAAAGCTGAACATGTATGGAACAAATGGGCAACTCTTAAAATATTACCTGGTTCCAGACAGTCCAAATTTTGTGTCTCGTTAGCAAGTAAGATAGATGACTTTGTCTGAAATGATGTTTTATAAATCCTATTAAGAGGCTGTAAGGGACGCAATGGCTCCCAAAACAGGAGAATTAATTTCTGAGTTCAGTCCCCACTGTACACACAAAAATGTAAGAGGGGGAATGGGAGGGGACTTACTGTTGATGCTGTTTTTGGATTAATATACTAATAATGCTCTCTGACAGTTACGTTCTATACTTTTCAAAATACACATACGCTTACCTCACTTTGATCCTCGCAAAAAGCCTATGAGGCAGTTTAAGTAAATATTATTACTCGTGGATTGTTTTTTTTAAATAATTATTATTGTTGTTTAGTTGTGTTGTTGTTTACATAAGCCAGGGATGGTGGCGGTTGTTTAGTTACTAAGTTGTGTCCGACTCATCTGCGACTCAATGGACTGCAGCCTGCCAGGCTCCTCCATCCATGGGATCTCCCAGGCAAGGATACTGGAGTGGGGTTGCCATTTCCTCCTCCAGGCGATCGAACCTGGGTCTCCTGCATTGTAGGCGGATTCTTTACCACTGAGCCACCTGGACCTAAGGCTTCACCAAAGTCAGTGAAAGCCAAACTGAGTTAGACCCTTGCTGCTCACTGACTCCACAGGATGTGGGGTTGTAAGAGCTTGTGTTTATGATGTGGAGATGGTGCAACTCTGTCTGCACAAACCACAGGATGGAGGAAGCTACATTGTCATTTTAAACTCTGTATCAGATAAATTAAAGGCATTTGTTTGTTCTTTTCCTTAAAAAAAACAAAAACAAAAACAAAAACCTGAAGTGATGTACTCTCACCACCACATAAATAATAGCATAGTGCTTTGTATATTCTATTTTTTTTTTAAGAGCAAGATTTACTCCAATGATTGGTGCAATTTTGTTTTTTGCCTTGCCTTGCCAAAAAGAAAATATGGCTTTAATAGAAGTTTACATCTGCGTGGTATTACATGCATGTAAAACAGATGTAACCTAATTACATTTTCATTTAAATTGCTAAATAGCTACTTAAGTAAAAAGCTAAAATAACATACAAACAACAGTTACTATAATAACAAGTGTACTTAGAATTAAATGAAAAGGATCAAAGCTACGGCATATAGAATTTGAGTTGGTCTTTCAAAAAGACAGTGACATAACAACGCTGCCTTCAATTACTCAGTAATCTAATGTCTCTAGAGCTCAGCCTAGACCCGTGGAAGAAAATCCATCGAGTTTTTATAAAGACTCTGGGTTTCATGAAGATTAGACACACTCTACTAGAGATTATATAGCAAAACCCTAAATTGGAAATTAGAATTCCAGGGCAATACAATCAGCTTGATTATAGTTTTAAGCAGACCTGTCTAGGCTGAAATCAGAAGTCGGCTCCCAACTTGGAGATCAGGACGCCCTTTGCGTATTTTTAAAAGAAGACAACGTGACACATGAGGCATTGCATATTCATGTCCCAGCCCTTCCGGGGAGCCGCACAAAGGCTCCACAGAAGGCTCCAGAGCCTTGGGATGATGTTCAGCTTTGGAGCATGGCGAAAGAACACGTGGTCAGTCTTCACAAAGGAGCAGAGGAAAACACCACGTGCTGGGCTGGGGTGGCTGAAACCGTAAACGGTGGACTCTGGCAAAACTCAACCCGGTTTAACCTAGATTTGTGGGGGTAATGTCCTGTCCTAGCTTTCCCTTTTCGATTTCAGTTTTAACCAAAGTGAATTTCAGGCATTTGGAGATGGTGGTGGTTGTGATTTTAAGCAGTTGGAGAGGAAAACTGAACTTTGAGAGGGTGTGAGTGGTATGAACTCATTTCAAAATGAGAACAGCCTATCACTAAACGCAGACCATTTACAGTAGGACTGCATTTTGAAAATAACCCCCCATTAGCTTTCTTCTCTAAACTAGTCCAGCCAGTTTTCCTAAATTTTGCTCAGGAGTGTAGAAAATAAAGGGCTTCCCAGGTGACGCAGTGGTAAAGAATCCAACGGCCAAAAAAAAAAAAAGAATTCAACGGCCAATGCAGGAGATGCAGGTTCTATCCCTGGTCTGGAAAGATCCACTGGAAGAGGAAATGGCAACCCACTCCAGTATTCTTGCCTGGAAAATTCCATGACAGAGGATTCTGGCAGGCTACAGTCCTTGTCCTTGTTTTTATTAATCGCTCAGCCATCTCCGACTTTTTGCAACCCCATGGATGATAGCCTGCCAGGCTCCTCTGTCCATGGGATTCTCTAGGCAAGAATACTGGAGTGAGTTGCCATTTCGCCTCCAGGGGATCTTCCCTACCCAGGGATCAAACCCAGGTCTCCTGAATTGCAGGCAGATTTTACCATCTGAGCCACCACCAGTGAAGTCGGGCTACAGTCCACGGGGTCACAAATATCTGGGCACGTATGCACGTACACACACATGTAGAAAATAAAATATTTAGATCCAGTCAGCCCTTTTGATCATGGGGCTAAAATGTTGAAGAACTGGAAAAAAATTTTTTTCTGCTAAAATTGAGGATTATGCTCTTCAAACTGAGAACTTCCTTATCAAAGACATGGGCAAATTCTTTTCAAAAGAAGCTTCAAATTATACCCCAAAATACCTGACTGTAAGCACTTATTTAGTTTCTGGCTTCCCTTTTCACTTTATTCAGCAAATGTCCTCTCTCTAGAGGTGGGATAGGATGAAGAGACTAAGGGTTAGGGGTGAGGATATGAAAGATTTGAAAAATAGGGCCAATATTTGGTGTCAACCGTGGCATTTACTCCCTCAACTCCACCTCACACACATTTTTTTTTAAAGCCTTTAATTTTATATTGGAGTATAGCAGATTAACAATGTTGTAACAGCTTCTGGTGGACAGTAAAGGAGCTCAGCCATACACATACATGTATCCAATCTCTCCCAAACTCCTCTCCCATGCATGCTGTTCTAAGTCGCTTCAGTCCTGTCAACTCATGATTTCATGGACTGGAGCCTGCCAGGCTCTTCTGTCCACGGGATTTCTCAGGCAATCATACTGGACTGGGTTCCCATTTCCTGCTCCAGGGGATCTTCCTCACCCAGGGATTGAACCTAGGTCTCCTGCATTGCAGGCAGATTCTTTACCACTGAGCCACCAGGGAAGCCCCCTGCCATATAACACTCAGCAGAGTTCCGTATGCTATACAGTAGGACTTTGTTGGTTATCTATGTCAAAAATAACAGTGTGCACATGTTGACCCCAAACTCCCCAACTATCATGTCCTCCCATCCTACCCACCCCCGGTAACCATAAGTTTGTTCTCTAAGTCTGAACACCAGCTCACACATTTTAATGGGTGAAGAAAGGGCTGCAAAGATGCATACTGTCTCTCACTCACGTTCTTTTGCGAATGCCCTGTACTTGAATCATAAGCAATGACTTAAAAGGGCTCCCATACATTTAACATTGAGTGGGAAACATTTTCTTTTTCTTTTCCCTAACCAGGCCTGCTACACCAAAAATGTGGTGACTCCCTGTCTGAGACTGTCTCTGGATCTAACAGTGAGGTGTGTATTTGTGAAGAGGAGAGCAAATGTTCTTTGAGAATCTTCTTGTCCCATCGCTGTTCCCTGGGTCGAGTGCCCTGGATTCATCTCCTCAGGCTGGCTGCTGTTTGCTTTCTGCAGACTGTTCATAAAGTTTCACAATGTGTTGAGAACAAGTTTGCAAAAGGCAAGCGAAGGCTTGCCTTGATTTTGTAACCAATTATTTCATTTGTATTGTATAAATCGGTCATAAATGTCATGGACTAATTGCTGCCCTGTCCCCCTTCCCCACCCCCATACGCCCACTGGAATAAACAGGCAACCTTGTACCACTCTTGCCAGAGGCCAAGAATTAATGGTGGGTTTTAAACTAAACTTCATCTATTTGGAAGGACATCAATGGTAGCTGAGGGCACACTGTAATTTCTCCGCTCACCACCACTCCCCTCTGCCCCAAAACAAACATATTTCTATCACGGCACTCTTTGCCCAAGAAACTCAGATGCCAGTTAGACATCCTGAAAGAAACCAAAAGAAACAATATTAAAATAATCATGTCATAACATCACTGACTTAGCCAAGGTCTTTTCTTGTCTATCTGATCATTGCTAAACCAGTCATTACTCAAAAGCACACATTAAGTGATGATTTATCTGTTTGACTGTTGGTACAAACACTATCTTCTGTTGATGTTTAGTGGCTCTGGGAAAGGAAACATGAATAATGTCCTGCCTCCGAATAAACTTTGAAGAATAACCACATTCCAAAAGTTGATGGGCGGGAGGAGGAGAGAAAGTAATTACTGTTATGGGTTAAAAGTCAGTAAGAAAAGAAAGCTGAGGGCGGCTCTGCCCTACAAACATTTCTGGAACAACTCCCTTAAGTCGGCCTTGAGAAAGGATCTGTGTCATTAAAAGGAAATGAAATAAATGTGACAAGCTGCTCTCAACCTCAGAGTAACTCTGCACTCTTTGCAGGAAGGTTTAAAACCACAGAACAGTCATCATCCCAAATACGTTTGTGTCCTTGTGTTCAGTCGGTAAGTTGTATCCGACTCTTTGCGATGCACGGACTGCAGCCTGCCAGGCTCCTCTATCCATGGAATTTCCCAGGCAAGAATACTGGATTGGGTTGTCATTTCCATCTCCAGGGGGTCTTCCGGACTCAGGGATTGAACCCGCGTCTCCTGCATTGGCAGGAAGATTCTTTACCGCTGAACCACCAGGGAAGCCCCCATCCTGGATATACCAGCCTATGAACACTTTCCCTGGGGGACGAGTAAGTATTGCCACTAAGCTGCCAGCTCCACCTTCTGTGGTATTTGAAAGCTGAAGTCACAAACACATGGCTTGCAGGTAAATTCTAGCCTTCAACACGTTTAAAAACACTTTCAAATGTTAGTTGCCAAAATGTTTACACAAGTACAGTTCATATAAAAGTCAGGATTTCCGGCTTCCGTCGGAAAAAAGATATCTGACAAGTCCACCCCAGTGGGCTCGTTCCCTCATGGCAGCTGGTTGTCCTTTTTAAGCCCAAGGTGGACTTCTGGCTCTTCCTGATCTCCATGCCTTCCTATCACATGGCACCTGGCTCCTGTACGGATCTGCTCCTTTGTGTAACTACTAACGAACTGCCCACCAACACTACTTTTTCCTACTTGAAGGCAGAGAAGAAAAGGATTTCAGAAGCACCAAGTCCTCTCTAGCAATTCCAGCTGTGATGAAAATTCCACTCCACTGAGTCAGTGTTTGAGTTTTGGAAAAAGGTACCACAGACCCTTATATTTGCCTGAAGACGTGCTGGGACCTAATCCACTCAGACCGGTCAGCAGCTCCTCTAAATAGCATCTGGTTTCCTAGGGTCCTGGGCTTCTCTGGTGCTCAGCAGTAAAGAAGTCGCCTGCCATGCAGGAGCCACAGGAGATGTGGGTTTGATCCCTTGGTTGGGAAGATCCCCGGGAGGAGGACATGGCAACCCACTCCGGTATTCCTGCCTGGAGAATCCCATGGACTGAGGAGCCTGGCGGGCTACCGTCCACAGGGTCAGAAAGAGTTGGACATGGCCGAAACAACTTAGCATGCATACAACCCTAGGCTCTGGTGCATGTTTTAAAGGCATACTATGAAAATGAATCTTACTATCCTCTAAAGGAAAAATCCATCACATTCTTACTTATTAATCCAAAATTAAGTGCGTTAAAAGTTGAACTATCCAACATGCATTTTCAGCCTGACTCTTACAGTTGCAATGGAGAAAATCTTCTCCTTCCTCATGATATATTTTTTATAATGAGGGCGGCAAAAAAAAAAAAAAAAAATGCAGAGAGAAATCTCAGAATCTTTGACGATAGAAATGCATGTACATATTTTGCACCGGCCAGCAGTAATTATTATACTACGTGAGGCCCCGGGTAGGTAGTAAGATGCAATACCTTTCAACTTGGCACCATCCCCAAAAAAGACAGAAAAAAAAAAAAACCTGACCTCTGACCCTGTTTTGAAGCATCACTTCCCGCTTGGGTAGTGTTTGCATGTTAAAATATTTATTTCCTTCATAAAAAAATCTATCTGAATATCCAGTCTCTCAGCAGTAAAGATTCTGATTTCCATCTTAGCAGAAGCCTTAAGTAATTTGGGGCTATGATCTAAACACTACAAGCTTTACCCACTTAAAACTTTGCCAGCTTCGAGCTGCATATTTTTCTCACTGGCTCCTCATTTGCAAATCATAGTAGAGATTCAGGTGAAAGGTGATGAAGCTTCAACAGCTGCAAAAGCCCAGTTAGAAAACTCTTGTTTCCTGGACAGAGCTTCCAAGAGAGTAATATTTCTGAGCCTTCTGTCACTTGAAGATGTGAATTTGTACCAGTGAGGCTGAACAAGTTCTCGTGAGCAGGTATTATAATGGTAACTTCTGCATGTGGTGTGGGAGAGAATCAAGCCTCCTGACCTCTATGTTGTTATTCAGTTGCTAAGTAGTATCTGACTCTTTGCAACCCCGTGGACTGCAGCAGGCCAGGCTCCCCTGTCCTTCACTATCTCCTGGAGTTTGTTCAAACTCATGTCCATTGAGTCGGTGATGCCATCCAACCATCTCATCCTCTGTCGCCCTCTTCTCTTGCCCTCAATCTTTCCCAGCATCAGGGTCAATGTGTCAGCTCTTCACGACAGGTGGCCAAAGTATTGGAGCTTCAGTTTCAGCATCAGTCCTTCCAATGAATATTCAGGGCTGATTTCCTTTAGGATTGACTGGTTTGATCTCCTTGCTCTCCAAGGGACTCCCAACAGTCTTCTCCAGCATCACCTCTAGGCAAGCTGACCCCTATAGGCAAGGTTTTTCACTAAAATCCCTCTGTATAACATGAGGGCACATGAACTACCATCAAGTTAAGTTCTTCTTCTTCTGTCTGCTGTTACGGTATTTGAACAACAAGCCTAATAAAAAGGATTTAAAATTTAAATTCCCCCATGAAACAGGAAAATGTAAATATCACATAAAGCACGCTACTCTAGCATATTCACCAGCTGAGGCAGGCAAAATGTGCTTGAGGTACGCCATGCCCTTCCATAACAGTGTGACTCTCAACCTACCTCAACAATGAGCTTGAGACTTACCCCAACGCTTCCTTTCTAATGGTTTCTAATCACAGAGGGTGGTGGGGTGAGCCTTTGCTTAATTTCTCAATGAGGTTCAGGACTGTGATACTGAAATTAGGCTCAGAATCGCTCTGAAGAGCAGAAAGGCTTCAGATTTTCCTTCGTGTCTACTGGGGCTTCTCTAGTGGCTCAGACAGTGAGGAATCTGCCTGCAATGCAGGAGACCCAGGTTCAGTCCCTGGGTGGGGAAGATCCCCTGGAGATGGGAATGGCTAATCCACTCTAGTATTCTTGCCTAAGAGAACCCCATGGACAGAGCAGTCTGGCGGGCTACAGTCCATGGAGTCGCAAAGAGTCTGACACGACTGAGCAACTACACTTTCAATTTCTACTGATACTACTCAGAGAAAAGCGACTTCATTTTCTTTTGTGTTTGTTTGTTCGCTTTTGGTAGGAGATCTAGAGAACACAAAGGAATATGGTTCCTCACATGTGGATGCCATTAGAACTTTCCCTCCAAATTTAATAGTAGCTTGTCTACTATTAAAACACTGGAAAACCCTGCTATCTCACTGAGAGGAAAACTGGCAACACTCTGTTTAGAATTGTGGATAACATGACTCTATGGGAACTGAGAATTTTGTAACAACAAGCTGTATCAGAAAACAGCTTTTGTGTCTAATCCTGTGTTAGTTACGGTCACTTCAGAAAAAACAAAAAAATAAACAAAGCCCCAGTGTTGCAATAAAAAATATAACAGTTGTACACTGAATTATTTAAACAGTTTCTTAAGAAACTTTCTATCTAGAATTTAATAATTTTCTGTTTAGATTTATTGATAGGGACAAACCTAAATACTAGAGCAAAATTATGTCCTCAACAGGCTGTATTACCAGTGGCTGTCTAATGCCACTCTTGATTTACAGACAAAAGGTTTTATGGACAGTTTTGTGGATCCAGATCTGCTTGCAGGGAAAGGCTCTTAAGTTGTAGAAACTGTTGATTAGGGTTTTGGAGGCCTTTTTGGCACCTTTAGGCAAATTAGCAGAAGGTGCCCCTATGGGTAAACAGAGTCCCAGTTTGGAGAGGGGAGAGTACCTTGGATTTCAGCTCCTCCCCGCCTCACACCAGCCCCTCCCTCTGCTGGGAGCCTGAAAGAAAAGAGTCTAACTTGTTTACCTAGTACTGAACCTGAAAAATGCATTAAGAGGTCTGTTTTCAGCCACTCTGTTGGTTTCTGGGTAGCAAAAGTCTTGTCAAATAATCTCACCACAGAGCAGAGGTCAGTGACCGTTTCACAACTCTTTAGTAAAATGACTCCCACAGCACCAAGTCAGAAGAATTAGGAATAAATCAAGAGATTCTATAGAGAGACAACACAGAAAAGAGCAAAGTCATGTGGTTTCATTTCATGACGAACCAGTTCTTCTTGACTTCAGGGTGGGACTGGTTCTACCTTCATATTTTTGACTCAGAAAGGGCACGCACATAGCTGAGATCAGCAGGTCTGGTTCGTTCAGTGGCATGAAGAGCCATGAGTGGCGTTCTACTGGTGAGCATCATAAATATGGAAGCCAGGTTTTAAGGTCCTGAGATCTGACTTAATGAGGCAACATGCTTTGGCTTAACGCTTCCTAATAACCCAAATAAGTTTCCAAGGAGACAGCAAACTGAAGCGCTCCTGTAAGGAAGCACGCATGGAAGGAGCTTCCAAATTTACCAAGATTTTACCAAAAGATTATTATTTTACCAAAATGTTACTCCTCTTAAAATTATTTTTAGTCTTCAAAAAATTTTTATTGGGATGCAGTTGATTGTTGTGTTAGTTTCTGCTGTATAGCAAAGTGAATCTGACACACATATATGTACAGATACGTACACACATACACATATATGTATAGATCCACTCTTTGTTTAGATTATTTTCCCGTATAGGTCATTACAGAGTATTGAGAAGAGTTCCTTATGCTATACAGTAGTTCCTTATCAGTTACTTATTTTATATATAGTAGTAGGTATATCGGAGAAGGCAATGGCACCCCACTCCAGTACTCTTGCCTGGAGAATCCCATGGACGGAGGAGCCTGGTGGGCTGCGGTCCATGGGGTCGCTAAGTCGGACACAACTGAGTGACTTCACTTTCACTTTTCACTTTCATGCAATGGAGAAGGAAATGGCAACCCGTTCCAGTGCTCTTGCCTGGAGAATCCCAAGGATGGCGGGGCCTGGTGGGCTGCCATCTATGGGGTCACACAGAGTCGGACACGACTGGAGCGACTTAGCAGCAGCAGCGGCAGCAGTACGTATATGTCAATCCCAATCTTATAACTCCTTGATTGCATAATTATTGTTTAGCAACAATAAAGTCTTACCAGATGTAAAGAGACTTTTGAAGTTCTCTCCTTTACCTCCTTATTGGGATTTCCACCCTGCTAACATTAGCTCCAAATGTAAATTAGGTAGCAGCATCTTGTTAATGAGTTCAGAGCCATTGTAGCTATTAACCATTAACATGTATGTCTCCAAAGGAAGGATAAAATGCGCTGAAGACATAAGAAGTTCAAACACACACACACACACACGCACACACACACGTGTGTGCGTGTGTGTGTGTGTATACATGGCCAATAAGCATGAAAAAAGCTCAACCACAGAAGCAATAAAGAAGTAAGATATTACTTTTGCCCATAAAATTGGCAAAAAAAGTTTTTTAATGGCACTATTCCATGCTCACAAACATGAGAAGGGATAGCAGTCTTAAAAACTGTTGATGAAAGTGTAAATTGGCACATCTTTCTGGAAATCAAATGTTTTATGTTTTATTCAAAAATTCACTGCACACTTTTATTTATTAGGTATCTATGATTTGTTAGGGATTTAAAATGTATAGTCCCTTCCTCCTTGTAATTTCATACCTGGAAATCTGTTCAATAAAGGGTCAAAGATTCTTGTAAATGGATGTCTGTCATAATATTTAAAAGTGAAAAACAAAAGAGATGTGGTTAAATAAATTATTGTATATTTTGAGGGGAATGATTCTTGAATGAAGTGGAATAGTGAGAAAAAATGATAAAAAAATCTTTTCTGTGAAAAAGACAGGGTACACAAAATTTAAAAACAAACATTCCTAATCCCATCCCAAATATTTACAGTTCTGAATAGCAGCAGCAGTATGGGTGTTTTTTATTTTCTTCCAGTGTTTTTCTATAGTTTTCAATTTTTCTACAATGAACATTTATCAATTTTAAAAGTAGTAGGAAGTAGTAAACAACAAAAAAGGAATTAGCTAAAGAGCAGATGTATTTAGAATCTGAAAAACATATAACTGAACAAGAAAACAGCAAAATGGTAATAGCAAAATTACATATGTACATTTGGGTGAAGATTTACAAATCCTCAAGATATATACATTTGGGGCCCTGAAACAACGTTGAAGGAACGTGTAAAAAGCATCAGAAAATGTTCAAAACAAAAGATCCATTAGAGATTACCTAGTTTAATCTCTTCATTGCACAGTTGTGGAAACAAAGATTAAGTATTACAGTGGCTTGATCCCTCACTGCAAGTTAAGAGACGAAAAACCTAGGACTCCCGCTTTCCAATCTATGCCATCTCCATAACTCTAGGAGCTGCAAATAGGTTTCATCTAAATTACAAGTGCCAGGAGTAGCTGTTTAATATCCTGTGTTGAGAAAGCTCAGGAGGAAAATGTGCATTAAGATCAGTGCTATCAGCCATAGGTAGGAGAAAAGGGAGTAAGTGCTAGGCATGCCAAATGTTTGACATTCCTGCCGAAACTTATATAATACTGTCTTCTCCAAACCAGGTGTTTGTCCCTATAAAATAGGAAATGTCTATTTCTAGGGAGACATTTAACATTAATTAGGCATTAATAAAACTACAGCTTTAACATGGAAAAAAATGAAGAGAGAGAAAAGTTTATCCTTTCCAACTGAAAAGGGGCAATTACAGGTTTCATAAAGGTGCAGCATCATGTTTCAATGAAATATTTATACTCTCTCTCCATAAAGAAGCTGGGAGGCAAGAGCGAAAAAAAAGTTGAAAGAGCAAACTCACGCCTTGACTCTGGAAAGCTATAAATAGAAATAAAGTTCAAAGACATGAGCGAAGCTGCATGCAAAAGCCTTGATGCTAAAATAGCCAAAAACCAATCATGCCTTGGACAAACTTCAAAAGGGTCAACCTCACGTAAAGGTTAGGAATGAATGAGTTCTACTGAGACCTGTTAACACTACAGTCTCTACAAGGCAAAGACATCTACAGGGAAATCTCACTTATGAAAACAGACACAAAAACAATAAATAAAACACCAGAAAATCAAATCCATCTTCATATTACATCAGGATCAAGTAAGGTCTACTCCAGGACTGCAAGGATGGTTCATCAGAGTAAAATCTAATAATCTAATATATTACATTTACAAATTAAAGGAAAAAACATATGACCATCTCAATAGACAGTCTCCTCCTAAAAAAAGAGGGATCTGATTAAATGCAATATCCACTAAAGAGAATAAAAATTCCCTTATTCCGTAAAAGATATTTACCAGAAATCTCAAACTTACTTATAAAACATTAGTATTCTTATTACCAACAGGAAAACCATAAAGATGTCTACTATTCCTACTACTATTCAACTTTATTCTGAAAATTTTAGCTAAGCAAGCAAGAAAGAAAATTTTAAAGTACCTGTGTTAGAATCAACTGATAATCTACTAGAACTAATAAAAGAGTTTAATAAGATAGTTTAATAAATGTAAAAAACCAACAGCTATCTTACATACTTGTAACTCTACCACAAGAGCAATAGACACCATGAAATATCTAGAAATAAACTAAGGAAGATGTGAGGAAAACTTTTAAAACTTACTGAAGTACACAAAAGATGACATAAATAAATATGAAATATATCATCTTAACGGATGAGGAAACAATTTTTTAAAAGTTCTCTAACATATAAATCTATAAATTCAATGCACTCAATAAAAATACCAATGGGATGTTTTGTTTTGTTTTGTTTTCCAATGGGATGTTTTTAAATGAAATTTGACAGATCCTGAAATTCATCTGGAAGAAAAAGGCATGAGAACAGCAACAAAATTATTTTAAAAATAGGAAGGGCAGGCATTATAATATATCAGAACATAATATTTTGGTAATTAGGCAAAAATATAATTCAAATAGAATTGATAGTGCAGAAACTGACATACACATTTGTGGGAATTTGGTATATGATAAAAGTGTCTTTTCAAATTAGTAGAGATAAGAATGGTTTATTTTAAAAATGTTATTGTTCCAATTGGTTTGCCCATTTGGAAAAAAAAAATTAGTAAAGTTAATCTCTACCGAACAACCAGTCACAAAGGTAAAATTTTGGTAGATTAAACAGATAGACATTAAAAACAAAATTATGAAAGCACTAGAATACAATAAAAATGGATTCCTTTCAAAACATGGCGTAAGAAAGGCAGTGTTAAGAAAGCTATACTATGCAAAAACTATACAGGAAAAGATAAAAGATTTGACAAAAGTATCTGAAAAGAATAATATATTAAAATACACCTGAGATAAAAGATATCACAATAAAAAAATTTGAAAATTAAATAATAAGTGACAGACTAGGAGAACAAATTTGTAACACAGAAAACTGAAGAGAATTAAGATATAGAAATATAAATAACTATAAATGAATAAGAGAAAAATAAATAACAGAAAGATGCATAAAGTATTACTTGTATAAACAAGTAATATGAGAAGAAAAAAATTTAATGTTCAAAAATAACATGAAAACATGTTCACTAGTGATCAAAAAGTATAAATTAAAACCACAAGATAGAATTTTTCATCTATCAAAGTGGCAAAAATAAAATAATGAAGATTAATAAATGAGTAACAACCCTTCATATGCAAGTGATGGGAACAGAATTGACACAGCTTTTTTAGAGATGATTTAACAGTCACCGAAGTTTTAAATGTGTACACACTTTAACCTATTATTACTATTTCTTGAATTCTAAACTATAGAAATATTCGGTCTATATATGGACCAAGGGGCATGAAAAAGGACATTCACTACAATATGGCTTGTGATAGCAGAAAAAAAAGAAAAGAATTCATACATCACCCATATCTAAGTAGTTAAATAAAGTCAGACATGGAATATCATGCAGCAGTCAAAATGAATTACTTAGATTTGTATGTACTAACACGAATAGCTTTCAAAGTTAGTTTACAGTAAATAAACACAAGTTGTAGAACTATACAGTTTGCACTATTCATAAAAAATAAAGAGAGGAAAAAAATAAAAAAATAAAGAGAGAGGAAAGAAGGAATGAATACAGAAAGGATGAAATTAAGACATTGCACAGAAAAGAAAAAAGAAAGAATGAAAACAATAAGATAATACCATTATTTTTCTATCAGTACATATATAAATGTGCACAAGAACATAAGAGGCAGATTTAAAAGGATACACATCAAGCTGATTACATGACTTTTTGCAGGGGAAACCAACATTTGGTGATAGAGCCAAAGAAAGTTTGCTTTTCTGGAGAGGCAACATAGAGCAATGATTACAAGCACTGGAGGTAGGATGCCTTGTTCTAACAGCTATTTAAATCAATCTGTGCCTCAGATGTCATCTGTGAGTTGGGGTAATAATAGTACCTACTCATAAGATTTACTGTAATCAATAAATTCATATACATTAAGCACAGGTCTGGCATATAGCAAACATAATATAAATATTAACAGGTAGGGTAATTTGTATAAATTTGCTGATATGTGACTGTTTTGATGTATGAAAATAGTAATTTTATATGGTTCAACTTAACATTATTTATATTTTTTTATTCTTTTAAATATGCATTACATGTTTTTTTTTTAAGGACTGTAGAGAAGGAAGGTTCCGGGTAAGATTAGTAGAGTACAGAGGGAATGGAAGAGTCGGTATGTACAGATGTATTAAATAATTTCAATATCTGAGTGTAGAAAGATCTTATCTTAAGGGAAGAAAGTCAATATTTAGAATACCTTTGCCAAGTAAAATTTGAGATATGCTTTCAAAATCTACTTTGTACATATTTCCACATAAATTCACTGGACCAAATCTTTCTATAGATGACTATTCTGTATAATAGTTATAATCTGATTAAACCTGGAATTTCAAAGAAATACTACAATAATGCATAAATTAGCATAAAATAAATAATAAATTTTCTTTTGTCAAAGTATTACACACTACTTTATTCTAAATAAACAGCATGTTTTCAATCTGTTATAATGATAACATTCATATCATATACAGGACATAGTTGTAACACACACACATGAATATTACAATATTGGAAACCATACGAAATGGATCTTTATATTTTAAAAAGGTTAGGCTGGCCTTAGTTTTATTTTGAATGTTAATATCAATTTTTAAATGCACTCTCTATAAAGACTAGTGAAACAACCTCAGCTGAAGTTAATTTAGAAATAGAAAACTATACATAAATATAAAAACAAATCTCTAGTATTAAATACACAAACAACTCAAGGAGAGAAGAGATTCCTAGGAAACGTTTCTATAAATAGTTTGACATTATTACACAATCTGCTCTGCATATCTCGTAATGGAAACATTGCTACGGGTGATTGAAGAAATAAGCAACTTTGACATTTCTAGATGTAACTTGAGGAGATTATTTCATCATAAAGGATTGGTATAGAATATACTAACCAACAACTCAATATCAAAACTCTCCTTGCAACTCTAAAACAGTGCAGAATGACATTTAAGATAATCCATTTATCACCATCCAATACAGGCTGCTTGTTCACAAAATGTCAGTGACAAGATAGAGCATTCCGATTTCTGGGCAATGAGTGCCTGCGACAAGGAATCTTTAATACAGCACTCACTGCATTTCCTTATATGCTACTGCCATACCTCGGACTTCAGCTCCCAGAAGTTTTGCAATTTATATGAGCAGCTGTACAAATGAAACGCCTTCTCTTTTCCTCACACTCCACAGAAACATTCTCCTCCAAGGATAATGAAAAGTCTGCATGTTCATTTGCAGGCAAGCAATGGACTCCTGGTGAATTCTTGATGTTTTTATTAGCCATCCCGAAAAAGCCCAGTGCTTCTGTTCTGGACAGCAGCAGTTCTAAAAATCTAAATAATTCTTTTGAATAACAATAACGGTAATCGTGACTTGGCTTTACACGCTACTTATTCATGTTTTACAGTGGTTTTGGACAAGGTACTTCATATGCTCTTCACCAGATCCCTGTAAAATTAGCCATGGATTATCAACGTTTTATAGGGGAAGAAAACTGAAGTTTGATTTTCATTTTTTAATTTAAGGTTCAAGCACAATTTTTTGGTTTAAGGTCTGCTAGCAAGCCAGAATCATTCAATATTACAGCTCAAATGATACTTCAGGTAGACTTAAGAAGCCTCCAATTCAAAGAGCACAAACTGATGTTCTGGTTGACTAAACAAGGCCCACAAACCTACATAATCTGAGATTTTATAAAAATATCCAAATTCCTGACTTTTCTTGAAAATGTAGCCACACTGGGGCCACCTTCTGCAGAGAAGCAACTAGATGAAGCTCATCACTACTACCTTCATTTATTTATTTTTAAATGTATATCAGTTATTTTTATTCATAAATAAATTACATAGACTCAATGTTACTTTTATTTTCTCAATTTGATTAAACAGTAGGAAAATAGGCTATAATGATAGTAGCATGTTTTTTCATTGCTGTCTTTAAATAGAGTACGTGTCCCCCAGTTCACGAGGTTGTCCATTTTACTTACTTTATCTACAATAAAATGCACAGATCTCAAGTAATAAGTTCAGTGAGCTTTGAAAAACATATATAACCATATAACCATCATGCAACCAAGGTATCCATTCCACATCATCCCCAAGTTCCCTCATTTCCAGCTACTTCCCTCCTCTTTCTCTTCCCTTCTCATTCATGTTTGTTATTAGCCAGGTAATAAATGTTACCAGCACTTGACTTTGAAGTTCCTGACCTACTTCAAATTTCCTCAGATTTCAGTCAGGAAACTAAACCCTAAGGAGAGGGAGAGCCAGGAGGAGAAGCGAAGCTCCCGAACCTCTGGTTCCTAACACCACCCTCAAGACGTAGCCCTCTCAACCTGTTGCCCAAGAGGTGACCTGAAAGAAATGCGCCCAAATACCCTCATAGCACGGAATCCCAGGATCACAGAGGATGGGTGAACGATGAAGGCTGTGACTTCACTGGGGATGAATCAGGTTTGGAAATAGCAATTAAGCCGCTAAGAGAAGTAAGTTAAGACAGAGACTTTTCTGGGAGGGTCACTGTGACCTAGATATGAGCAAGTTTACTCTCTCGGAAGCTGTGATGGGCCTGCTCCATCCCCACCATCGAGGGAGCATCTGGGGTCAGCGTCCTGCTGTGGAGCCTCGCCTCTGCTAAACTCTGAAATGGCAGGAGCCCAGAGGCAAAAATAACCTCTGCTGTCCGCGCCAGGCCACCTGCTTCTCGTCTGGGGCTTCTCATCTTTGCTTAGGAGGCTAAATGCCATATGGGATCCTGAACCCCTATTTTTTTTAAAAAATGATATTTATGAAATTAAACCTGAATGCACGTCTGTGTGGAGTCGACTCAGTGCCTTTTTCTTTCTCCCTTAATCCCTTTGGTTGATTCAGCTTCCACCTGAGGGTAAAGGTACTGTATGAGGAAAACCAGAAATAAGGTACATTCCTACTTTTACATTTAAGAGGTGACAGCATCCTTGGGCCAAAGTAAGCAGTTCCATATGGCTTTAAAGCAGCCATGTGACAAGGGTACCTCAACTACTCCATTCTGAGAATTTTTCTGTACTCTCTGGGTGCACGCTGGCACTAGTAGCAAAGAACCCGCCTGCCAGTGCAGGAGACCTAAGAGATGTGGGTTCAACCCCTGGGTCAGTCAGGAAGATTCCCTTGGAGGAGGGCATGGTAACCCACTCCAGTGTTCTTGCCTAGAGAATCCCATGGACAGAGGAGCCTGGTGCGCTACGGTCCATGGGGTCGCGCAGAGTCGGACACGACTGAAGAGACTTGGCTCACGTGCACTTTGTGCACATGGAAGAGTGAAATTCCTCCTTCCTAAAAGTTTGCCCTTTCTTCCCAAGAAAAATGGCTCAGGGGGTTGGATAACCCTGGCATCCAGAGTTGACTTAACCTGCATGCAATCATCAGTACAACCCCTGGGAACTACATAGGATTTTTTCTGTTTATTTCCCCTCACCAAGGTTTGAGTCTGTAGCCAATGAGAAGATACTATAGTTGAAAGCAACCAATGAAAATAATCTGGTCCTGTACTTACACTTTATGAATGAAGAAGCTGATCACCGGAGAGGTAAACTAGTCAAAAACTACACCTTTGTGTACACGTCCTGGGTTCAATACTCAATGCAACTTAATAATAAGTGTGTTTGTGTGTGAGTATGCTAAGTTGCTTCAGTTGTGTCTGACTCTGTGTGAACTTATGAACTGTAGCCCTCCAGGCTCCTCTGTCCATGGGATTCTCCAGGTAAGAATACTGGAGTGGGTTGCCATGCCCTCCTCCAGGGGATCTTCCCACCCCAGGGATCAAACCCACATCTCTTCTGTCTTCTGCATTGGCAGATGGATTCTTTACCTCTAGCGCCATCTGAGAAGCCACCTTAATAAAATACAGGACATCATTTTGGTTCCATGCCAATGTTATGGGTGAAGAGAAGCAACTCCATCTTGCAGATGAGAAGACTGAGACCTTGAGTAATGAAAAATTCACTTTCGTCCAGAACAATGAAGTCTGACACTAGACAAACAGTCATCTCTCTGAGCTCCCGTTTCCTTACCTCTATGGGATAATGACATTTTCTACTTAGTAGGATTGTTATGAAGATTCAATAACATATGAAGAATGCTAAGAAAGTATCTCAACATTCAATACATTCTTGTTGTTAGCTATTATTAACCAAAGGACAGAGCCAATAACAGAACCTTCTTCCATATTACCGGCTCGAGGCCCATTCCATTCGATCATGTTATAAGAAACTCAGATTTTACCTCATCTATACTGTAGTTAGAACACGCACGAAACACAGAGGTGAAGGACGGAAGTGGGGAGGCAACAGAAAAACTATCTGACACATGAAGATTGGCTGTTACTGAAAAAGGGCATCAGGTAATCATCATTCAGTTTTGCAACTGCATTTCATAGAAGAGTGTGGACGGGATTTTATTAGAAGGCTCTGCCAGAAGCATATTGGCAGATACAGTCCTGAGCTTGCAGTTCACCAGACACACAAGAGCCCCTCTTTAGGAAGGGGACCCTGCTTGGGCGCTGGCTCAAGTCCAAGTTAATGCACAGTTAAAAGTGGCAGCTGCAGCCGTGCTGAGACAGGGGGTCCCCTGGAGGAGGGACTGGCCAAGGAGGCTCTTCCCAAATTACTTATCAATTGTTAACAGAGACAACTTTAAACCACACACACAAAAGCAACCAAACCTCAACAGAATTTAGCCTCAGAAAATACAGATGTTAGAAGAATAAGTACAATTAGTCAACAGATGTATGAAAAACCTCAAATAAAGGCAAATCCAAACATCAGTGAGGCTGATTTTTACCTACCAGTTGGCTAGAGGGAATCTCTAAACTATAAGAATGTTGGCAAGAGTACACTGAAAACTTGCATACTCCTATTTTGCTGATTGCAGTGCATACTGGTGCAACCCCTTTGGAAACCAATTTGGCAATACGGACTGAAAACCATAAAAACAGTCATATCTTGATTAAGCAATCCTCCTTTCAGAGTCTAAGGAAGTAATCCAAAATAAGGAAAAAGCAGTATCAGTAAATATGTAATTGCAACATTACTTATAATGGTGGCAGATCAAAAGCAACTTAAATGTCCAACAATAGAGGAATGATTTTGCATATTCAATACATTTCCTTGATGGAATATCTTGCAGTCATATAAGAAAACTGCCTATAATTGTAAGTGAGAAAACAAAGGCTATGACAACTATTTTAAAACATCTGTATAAAATGCATATGCACTAGACAAAGACTCAAAGGGAAATATTCCCAAAACATTACTACTTGTTTGTGGCTGAGTGTCTTTCTATTTTTAAAAAAATGTTTCCACATGGTCAATTTATTACTGAGGAGATCCCCATTTTGCTAAAGTTACCATATTATGCATATATGCATATCAGTGTGTACTAACTAGCAGCCTGGAAAGCACAGCTTACTACAGATGATTTGATCTGACTAAAATGGTTTTATTTATTTTTAACTTAACATTTTAAAAATTTATTCAGCTACACTGGGACTTGGGGCTTCCCTGATGGCTCATGCGCGTAAAGAATCCGCCTGCAAAGCAGGAGACACAGGTTCGATCTCTGGGTCAGGAAGATCCTCTGGAGTAGGAAATGGTAGTAATCCACTCCAGTATTCTTGCCTGGAAAATCTCATGGACAGAGGAGCCTGGTGGACTACAGTCCATGCAGTTGCAAAGAGCTGGACACCACTGAGTGACTAAGCATTCATGCGTTGGATCTTAGTTGCAGCAAACGCGATCTTTGGTTGCAACATGAGAACTCCTTAGTTGTGGCATGTAGGATCTAGGTCCCCGACCAGGGATTGAACCTGGGCACCCTATATTGGGAGCATGGAGTCTTAGCTACTGGACCATTAGGAAAGTCCCTGGCCTGTACGGTTCTACAATAGTGAATTACCTGCTAATATCAAAAAGTTCAAACAGTTTCACATCCATAGCTCCTAGTGAGAAATCCAAGCATTCTTCACATCCCCACAAGGTACATCTGGTCAGAATGAAGATGCTACTGATCCTGCAAAAAGTCTAAGTGCTGGCCTGCTCATCACAGCTGCCGCAAGTCTTTTCATCCAAGCCTGCTTTACTGTAACCTGTCACCTCCCTGATTGCCGGTCTGTATGATTAAGAGGGGGGAAAAAAAAAGAACAGATGATGGAAAATGGTACCTAACTGAAATCCTTCTCTAACGGTGAGTCACTGCACATTAAGCTTAGGCTTTGGCCGGACCATTATATCACCAGAAATTCATGGTCCAGTCCACTATTATTTTCACAATACATGGCATAGGTGATTCTGGGGTCTTTCCTACTAACAAAAGGACAGTTGTACCCACCTGGATTCTCAACCCTGGTCATGTTCCTCAAGCGATATTTCTGCCACTGCAATCGGTCTGCTTTTTCCTTGAAGCTTGTCCCTGGCAAAGTCCTGGCCACCTTCTTTCTCCGAGCTTAACAGGACTACAGAGCCTGACACAATTCAGACACCAGTTCACAGCCACATTGCCCGAGCTGCTTTTCCACATTAAAAATCCAAATTATTTTCTGAGTTTCTTGAGATAGAGAGCCAGCAGATTAAAGAAGGTGCTTGCTCTCTCCCTGTATGTATTTGAGCTGTGATCTCACAGAACTCCGGCTCTTTTTACTGCAGGCAGATGTTGGCATTTTTCTTTTCCCAGGGGCAGAGGGTATAAGAACAGAGCCTGTGTCATAGAAAAGTAGAGAGGTAGCATTGCAAGGTATAGGGACCATCATATCTACTGCATAAGGATGCTGCATGTTTAGAATGTCTGGGAGCCTGCTGTTTGCAAATTTCTACCCAAAAGTCACCAATTACCATTAACACTCTGTGTTACATTCATTTACATAAGCCTCTGCCAAAGCTACAACCTTGGTAGATAAATGAATTAGAAAGAAAACAAGCAAAAAATTTTTTTCTTAAGTAATTTACTAGTTTTCATATCTGATCACATAAAAGCCAAAGGAGTGACTCTGGAATGAGGACCTTTAGCAAGCACAAGGACTCCAAGCAGAATGTCCTTAACTGTTTCCTAAAGCTGGGAAAACTGTTCTTCAGGCAAGAGAGAAGATTTATTTCAGATAAAGGACAAATGCTGTCCTTTAATTAACAACATCTATCTCTGGGACAAGCCCATCAGGTATACAATACAGAAGATTCTTTTAATATAAAGGACAGATGGCAACTTCACTCTTGGGACTTTCAAGGCTGCCCCAGAAAAACACACAATTTTAAAAGGCTTTGAGAATCCCCTAAGGAGAGCCAGGCAGGAGACAAGAAAGCTTCATCGCCCCATTTACAAAGTAAACCAGAAAGTGTCTCCGAACCATCCAGAAACACTTGAAGAAGAGCCGGGGGAAGCCGAAAGGGGAAAATAATAATGTCTGCCTCGTAGTCAGACTGTGAGTCTCGTGAGTTTCCTTTCCTCTCAGCCTGAAGGGCACCTGATGAGAAAGGGTATTAATCGAAAGTGCTGAAGAGCATGCCAGGCTCCACCATCAAATAACGAGAGAGCAAAACACAACTTTCAAGCCTCCTCATTTTTTCGTCTTCATCTTTTTTTAAATCGAAGTACAGTTAATTTACAATGTTGAGTCAGTTTCAAGAGTACAGCACAGTGATTCAGTTATCCATATATATCTATTCTTTTTCAGATTCTTTTCCATTAGAGGTTATTATAAGATACTGAGTATAGCGCCCTGTGCTATACAGTAGGTCCTTGCTGTTTACCTGTTTTATAGACAGTGGTGCGTATATGTTTTGTTAATATCAAAAACATCCAACCGGGCCACTGCCACCCAGCCGAGCACTGGGTTTGCTTGGTAAAAGGAGGCTAAGATGAGGTTCCCCAGCCCGAGTGGAATGCCTCTCCTTTTATGGTTCTCATTAATTTGACTCCACGCACACATGTGTTGCTACAAGATTCCTACAGCATGTGTTAGACCTGCCTAACTGGGTGCTAACATTGTAAACCACACATCAACACTTCTTGCCCGGGTGTTAATGTCTGTTAATGTCCTGCTGGGGAAAAGGCTCTTAGAACCAGCCCAGCGCCACAATTCAAGACAAGTTCGAGCCTTGGCGTGTTGACTCTAGACGGCGTATTTTATTAACAGCACTTTGGAGGGGGAGGGGTGCTGTGGCACGGTACTTGGTTTCAAGTTGCTGAGATGATCTCCACACAAGAAGCTTAAAGAGCCACACAAATCTGCAGGAATTTAGGGTTGAGGACTTAACCATGTGGAATTCAGCTACTGATACCCCAGATACCAAATTAGGCTTTTCTTCTGCTGCCCTGTGATGCTTCTAACACAAGGATACGGGGAGGAAAAGGGCTTGCCAATGTCATGGTGAGTTTCCCTGTCTGCACGTTTTCTACAATGCCTCTGAGATGGTGTATATTTTCCTCAAACTGTATTTCCTAAGTTCCCAAGAGCACAGATAATTTGCTTATATATGCAAAATGCATATATGCGGGCCACAGATAGAGGTGAAGGAAGTATATACTGTGGGCTTCTTTTCTATAACATAGAAGAATGCACATGCACACACAGATGCACATATATGAAAACAAGCTAATTAAATGACAATTTTAATCATTTGGTGGAGTTTCCTTGAGCTTTGCTTGGCACCACACAAAGTGCATATCTAAGCCACACAACTCCACTCCTGCAAAAAACTGAAGGAAAAGAAAAAGACACACACACAAGCACAACCGTCAAAACCGGATTTGCCCTTCTCTAAATTAATCCAATTATTCAAATGTCAGTTATATCTGTCACAGCCTGGCTCCTTGGGCCGAACCAAACTGTTAAAAATTAAAACTGTTTTACTTCGTTTAGTCTTTCTGCCTTTTTAGTGTTAAATCCACAGTCTCGACAAAAAGTTGTGGGATTTGACACCCAGTGCAACACAACCCTATTGCTGTCATCCATGCATAATTCACTTTGGAAATATGCACTTGCTTTAAAATGTTACTAAAATATACATGTAACATATGCTAATTGCACTGCGTTGGCTTGTAAGCTCCAGCCACTAGGTTAGATGTAAACTTCGCCAAGTGCATACACTGTACATAAAGGGATTATAAATGAAAGGAAATATCTCTGTCCCTAGCTCTCTGTCTCCAGCCTCGGCCAAACTGACAGCCCCAAATCCCAGTACCATCTAACATGCCCTTCCCGTGGAGAAGACAGCCTGTTCTCAGAGTCTTAATTACATCCCAGCTGACTGCCCAGCATTGCCAAAATCAGGCAACAAACGCTGGCCCTTCACTCACAATATGGTCTGCTAAACAGACTCCTGGTCACACAGAAAGAAACTTTCATGATGTGGAGAAATAAAGGGACAAGCAGGAGATCAAGGGAGAGCACAAATAGTAACCTAGGGGATGGAAGAGACAGAAACAATGCTTCCCCACCATGCCAAAAAGGGAAAAGCAGAAAAGAGAGGAGAAGAGAAAAAAACACAAACCTCCTCTTCCCAGAATCTTTGGGTACCACCGAGCCGCAGAATTTTAACAAAGCTATCCTTAATACAATGAAATCAAAGCCCTACTCAGCCAGCCAAGCACTGCTGCTCCTCAAGATGGGATGCTGATACCAAGACTCAGTAGATTAATGATGGTTAAGCAAGACTCACCCGCCCCACACGGATCAGGCCATTATAATTACAGAAGAACAGCGTGCAACATTCTACCATTGCAAATGGTATCATATGTTTTCCTGGCTGGCTTTTTGGGAAGGGTTTAGCTTATTTGACATGGGCAGAAGGTACTAGAATCTTACGGTTTGTATCCACCTGTCTCTCACATCTACATACAGAAAATTAAGTTTCTTTCTGTTTGTGACCACATTGCATATAAGTGACAACCAAGACGGTCACCCAACATAGAGGACATTCTTCGTTTGGCTCAATTCTAAATACAGACGAAGGACATAAATGAAATTTACTTTCAGGAGCTTTGGAAGGTAGTTCTCCAGAGCAATAAAAACCAAGATCAGCAAAAGATCCTAAAAGGGGGGTAAAAGAGAAAAAATTGCCCTGTGTATTAAAACGTCGTATGCTGAGAGAACCAACAGTGGTTTCAAATAATGAGTGCCAAATTAGCAGTTACAAGGGAAATGAGAAATGAACACTTTTCAATAGGTTTCCCATATTTTTCTACATTTGCTTCTTTTTGTCTCGCTTCTCTACAAGGATGGTGTTTTAAAAAATTAATGCACATTTAATTTTACTAATTCATTTTAGTATTGAAATTG
This sequence comes from Cervus canadensis, assembly GCF_019320065.1. Lineage (NCBI taxonomy): Eukaryota > Metazoa > Chordata > Mammalia > Artiodactyla > Cervidae > Cervus > Cervus canadensis. The sequence continues at coordinate 43,283,276 of NC_057403.1, forward strand.
TGTTTCTGAGGGTACCATGTATTCAACACAATGGGAACAGTGCCCCCTGGCATTCGATCATGGACCCATCCTGGGTCCATGGACCCATCCTGGTTGATTTGAAATTAAGCTGCTTCTCACATGGGCAACTCCACGAAGTTCCAAAAGGACTATGGACTTAGCTATTTTAATGATAGTAGAGGAGTCTCCCAAACAAAGCAAAGGCAGTCTCTAGTCAAATAGCAAAAATGACTCATAGGTAGCAAGTACCATTTACAAAGCACTTACACATATATACATCTGCACTAAGTTTCAAAGTTACACTGTAAGGTTGGTATTAGTCTTCCCAATTTTATAAAAGAGGCCACTGAAGGTCAGAGAAGTTAGATGGCTCATCCAAGATAATAGGGTTTTTGACCGCAAAATGCATGCTGCCCTGTGGTGTTGCTCTAGAAAACACAGAAGACAGAATGAAGAAACTAAATATTGTGTGTGTACAATGTTGAATAAATCAGAAGAACACTAGTGCCTTACTTTATAGGAAGAGTAGGGAGAGCAGACACGGGCTTCAGGCAGGTGGCAAGGTGTTGAAATGCAGCTCCTTCTACTATCTTCCCTCCTCCCCAACACAGTTACCCTTGGGCAGGGAAGATGAGGACATCAGAGATGCCTTTATTAGGACTTTCAAAGAGCACAACTAACTGCTTGCGCATGCCACCACTTAAACAACACTACCACTATCATCCTAGTACCACTACTAATTCCTTCCTTGTAAAGGAAAATTATGCCACTAGTCCCTATTATACCTGACAACATGATGGGATGTTTTATAAAAGGGGTCATTATTACAGGCCTGGAGTAACAACAAGGAAACTATTACAACTGTTAGGATAAATGATTCTGGGACTCACAAACTAGTTTTTTTCTTTTTTTTCTTTTTTGGTTGTTGTTTGTTTTCAGTTTTACCTCAGGGAAAATTGTGAGTTGAAAAAAAAAAAAGTTTCGTTATAATCTGAGTTTAGCATGGCTTAGCTAGAAATCATAATCTAATGCCTTATACGCAGCCCTAATATTAAATCTTTATACTGTTTTATCCTTTGAGCTGGTATAAAGCTATAAGACAAGAAAACAATGGGTCCAGTATACCTTAACAGTGCTGAGTAACAGCCATGTCAATGATTCATTATTTTCTCTGGAACTTAAATAATGAAGATTTGGAATCCTGCTTCCATTATAGAAACAGACTACATTCAAATTGCATCTTGAGAATTGATACCAAACATCCTTTGGGGATAAATTCGCTGCAATTTGAAGTCTGGGAAGGCAACCAAGATATTTAATGGAAAGAACATGGACACATTAAACATGTGCTTAAAGAAGAAATTTTTAAAAAGAGAAAGAAAACAACTTTAAAATCCAAGCCAACGGGAATGGTTTCAAATTATGCTGAGAGGACATCTCCCTTCCTAGCAATCTATGTATCAACTAATAAATGAAAAGAGAGTAATTCTGCTTGTGTTCTGGTTCCTGTAAACATGTGTCTTCCTCAAGGCTCTTAGGCCAGGGTTTGGCAAGCTAAGGTCCATGGGCCAAATCCTGCCACCTGTTTTAGTAAATAAAGTTTTACTAGAACACAGCCCCCCCAACCCCACCCTCCAGGTTCATTTATATATTGTCGACAGCAGCTCGTGTGCTTCGAGAGCAACCGTGACAAAGACCGTGTGGCCCAAAGCCTAAAATATTTACTATCTGACCTTTTACAGAAAAAGTTTGCCAACCCCTGGCCTTGAAAAAGACCTGCTATGATCCATGTGGCAGGGAGCTCAACCGATTCTAAATAACTCAGGCTTGTGAAAACAGATTTAAAGTTTATATTTGAAGAATTACACTTTGTTTTACGCTCTGGCAGGGTTTTTCGTTTTCATAGTAGTGGCCGAAAGCCTAGTGCTGGGTTAGCATTATTACTAGGAACAACTACAGGGAATTTTAGCAATCTGCTCAAAGTTCCTTGCTCAAAGTTCCACTACCTTCCAAGACAAGAGGAAGTCATCTCACAGAGGCACAAATCTCAAGCTGGTGACCGTAGCTTCAGAAGCAACAGACCCAAGTTGAGTCCCTACCACTAACATGACTTTAAAAACGTGAAGCGGAGGGTTCTCTGGTGGTTCAGTGGTTGAGACTCTGCCCTGCAATGCAGGGGACATGGGTTTGATCCCGGGTCAGGGAACTAAGATCCCACATGGTGAGTAGCAACTAAGCTGGCGCACCACACTAAGCCCTGACCCAGACAAATAAATTAATTAATTAAGAAATAAAAACGTGAAGTGGGAATTATTTCATCAGCTTTCAGAGACCGAGCTTCTTCATCAGGAAAGTAAGGAAAAACCTCTCTGCATGAAGGTGAATGAGATGAGTTGCTACAATGAGTGCGACGCCCTTACACAAGGTCTGACGCTCTCTAACTCAAGTCTAGGAGAGAAGAACGGAATTACTTCAGGATTTGCAGGATAAACTTTCAAGAGGCCTTCCTGCTTATGCACCAGTTTCCCCTCATCCAAATATTTGCTATCTTGAGAATCTTTTTACTCTAGTGACCTGTCTAGAGGTGGCTGAATTCCTAATACTAACAGAGAAGGGGTTTGGTTTCCTTCAATTTTTGTCTTTGGAAAGCCCAAATCTCAGGCAGCCTCTCTGCTGCCCTCACCTCAGGGGTCTTTCAAATTTTGACTCCTAACTCAGGTGGCGTTAGTGGTAAAGAAACGGCCTGCCAATGAGGGAGACATAAGAGACACAGGTTCTATCCCTGGGTCGGGAAGATTCCCTGGAGGAGAGCATAGCAACCCACTCCAGTATTCTTGCCTGGAGGATCCCAGGGACAGAGGAGCCTGGCAGGCTACAGTCCATAAGGTCGTAGAGAGTCGGACACGACTAAAGTGACTCAGCATGCACGCAGCAAGCTCTGAGGCAGGCTCTCTGGCTGAGGTCGCTGCCATGTTCTCCGTGCAATCCACACAAAATAGGCCAAATAATCAAGGCCCTATCAGTCACTCAAAAGATACAGAAGAGTAAGTGCAGGCAAGATTTGGAGAGAAGAGCTTATCACTCATGCTGGTGAGATACAGAAGCAGAAATATGAAGAAGAATGAGATCTGGATCTGAAATACACATGTGCAGCTATTATACTGGGCTTCCCTGGTAGCTCAGATGGTAAAGAATCTGCCTGCAACGCAAGAGACCTGGGTTCGATCCCTGGGTCGAGAAGATCCCCTGGAGAAGAGAATGTCAACTCACTCCAGTATTCTTGCCTGGAGAATCCTGTGGACAGAGGAACCTGGGAGGGTTACAATCCATGGGGTTGCAACGAGCTGGACACGACTGAGTGACTCACATGCTAGACACACAGCTCTGGGAAGAGACCCAGTGAAAGAGGTTAATGCAAACAAGGAGACAGTGAAGATGACTTAGGAGTGAGAACCAGTGATTCGGATGCTTTGGGAGGCTGCGGACATCACATCCCCAGCATACCTGTTCCAGTGATTACGCATGAGGTGCTCAAGAACTACCAGCCAGAATGGTGGATGCCAAAGGTGCCTTGTGAGAAGTCTTTTTTCACACTGCCCTTTACCTAAGAGTTCATGATGCAAGAGATTCAGCGATACCACCAAAGATGCGTCATGGGTCAGACTGGTGCAAATTGCTGATGATATTGGTTATTCTAACAATTCCCCGGGGGCCCATCCCAACATGTGCTGACTGAATTAATAACAAAAGTGGATTGAAAAGCAGATTTCAGGCAAAGCTGATAAATGTCTGACGAGACCTAAAATTGGAAAGTCTCCGATAATAATGAAACACAAGCCAGTGCATCTAGCTGGCAAAATCCGTCTTCCCAGCCTTGAACCAAAGTTGGAATCTACCCTGGAAGAATGCACAATAGAACTCCCATGAATGAGCTCCAAGAATTTAATACCTGTTGCAATTTTCTCCAATTTAGTCTATGAAATAATAACACAGACAGCAATTACCATAAAGGAAAACTTCAGGTGCAACAGCATTAGTTCAACAGCCGGGATCAAGTGTCAGCCCAGAATAACAAATTTCATTCATTTTATCTCCAGCTCTGGAGACATGCTGCTACTGGCTTTAATAGTCAGGAATGTCTGTTGGCTAAGTGACTCTGCAGAGCTAGTCAACTGAGGGCGGCCTGCAACAGTTTAATTGGGCAGCTCACGAGAATTTTATCTGGGAGCTGGAAGCGGTGGTCCCTAAACACGCATAACGCGGCACCCGATGCTGAGCAGAGGGGACTACAGGAGGAGAAAGGGGAAAAAGGAGAGCTTCTGATGGCGGGATCTCTCATTGACGCTGGCGTCAGCCTGGCTACAGGTGCATGGGAGTGGCAGCCGGAGAGAGGCGGAGTTCAGAGAGCAAGCCATCATTGATCTTGTATTGATTTCTGGACACGGCGCCCTAGATCCATTCCAAGATAGAATGACAGTTGTCGGTTGTGTGCTGATGAGAGATGAAACTGACTCGCACCAAGCAGCCCTCTTGTTTTCTGATCATGTTTCCTTTAGAAACACACCAACCACAGATTTTTCTTTTTTTTTAATTCCCGGACAGAGAAATCCAAACAAGTTTATCACTGAAAAAAGAGGGTTAGGGACTGGTTAATCAGCCATTTGTCTTGGCTGCTCTGGATCTGGGAGTCAAGGGGTCAAAAGCAAGCTCAATCGGGCCCTTTCGTTTTATCTCAGGTATCCCCCCGTCTCTGGTAATTGAACCCACTCTTCGCGGTCAGAGTTCCTGTCACTCATATGCAATGTCTGTCATTACTGAGAAATGCTTCATGTCATATTACACTGACAGAACCACTACAGCAAGGCTAGCGAGATTCCCCCAGCACCACAGCTAAGACAATGGGAACCTCTTTCAGGCCAGTGATGTTTAACATTTTATGTGCTGACACTGTGTCTGTAAGCACAATATAATGAAAGTCTAGTCAATGGGAGATAAAAATTCCTACTCTCGCCTCCTTCAGGGGCTGCCAGGCGAGATCAGAAATAAAACAAGCTGGCAGCTCCAATGATACCACTGCACCAGGGCCACGGCAGGCCTCTTCTAAGTGCGCCATGTGGATGCATACACCGACACACTCACGGCCGTGCACGCGCACTTGCGCCCGTTTGTTTTTGATCCGGCTGGTGTACAAAACTCACCCGTCCCTGGGCAGGGCATGCATGAGTCACTGTCACGGGGTCAATGACCTTAGAAATCAAACCCTTCTTGGAATGTGTTCTGGACACTCTGAAGCTATGAAAGGCAGGGAGGGGGTGGCCTGGCAGCACCTTGAACAAAGCATGACTCCATCACTGTTTGGAAGTCTCAGGATGAGTTCTGAGAAAAGGGTGCCCCAGAGAGGTGCTCAAAAGCTCCAGGTCCACTTGGGAGCACCACTGACCCCTGGTTTTCAAGGCCTTCAACCTACTTTCCCAGCCTCACCAGGCTGTGTTTCTTGCCACACAGTGTACACAGAAGGCTCCATGTTACTCACGCCTTTTCACACCTCTTGCTTTCATGCCCCTGGGCCTTTGCACATTTCTGTTTCATTTGGGAAGGGCTCGCTCCCTCCCCCACCTCCCTCAGGGCCCCACTCATAGGTTCCCTGTTTATGGAGGTGGCTGATGCCCCTGAGTGGTTCATCACCCTCTTTGTGGTTGAGAACCTGGAAAGACCCTGGGGGTAGTCTGAGTCCTCATTCTGGCGCTGAAACAAGTTTGAACACTGTGCCTCAGTTTCCTCACTCTAAAATGGGGTTAACAATAGTGTCTACCTCATATGGCTATTGTGAGGATTACATGAGATAGCCCACAGAAGCAGTTACAATGCTTACATGGCTTCCAGGCAGTACCCAGTAAAGAGCAGCAGCATTCAATAAATACCTGCTTTCATGACAATAATAATGATGCTGATAAAATATCAACAACAATAATAATAATAATATCACTGCAATTGGTATTCTCAAAGCACTCTATATTGGTGTGTGCTTAGTCATGAAGTGTATCTGACTGTTTGCAACCCCATGGACTGCAGCCCACCAGGCTCCTCTGCCCATGGGATTCTTCAGGCAAGAATACTGAAGTGGGTTGCCATTTCCTCCTCCAGGGGATCTTCCCGACCCAGGGATCAAACCTGCGACCCCTGCATTGGCAGACGGGTTATTTACCACTGAGCTACATGGGAAGCCCCTCTGTTTATAGTAGTAACACAGTATCTCATTTTTTCCACTGTGCTCCTCCACTTGGCACAGGGCCGTGGGCATCAACGCTATCTGAGAACTTGCTAGCAATGCACATTCTCAAGCCCCACCTGCAATCCGTGTGTGCACGTCCACAAGGTGGTCCCGATGGTGACCCCGAGGACACGCCCCCAGGCTCAGGCTCAGTGTCCTGACCTCCTGCTATAGCACTCCAGCTCCTCTGCCTCCCAGACCCATGTTCCTGGGAAATTTACTTAACATCTTTTTGCCTTGGCTTGTCTTGCCCTTGTTAAAATTAGGGATACTATTTAAAAAAAATACTGATTGTTGTAGAGGTCAAATTAATTCACATAAAGCTCTTAAAAATTCCGGGCCTGGCATGGAGAAGCAGTCACTGAGAAACGAACTCATACTTATATGGTGCGTGCTCGGTCACTCAGGCCTGTCAACTCTTTGAAATCCCATGAACTGTAGCCCCCCAGGCTCCCCGTCCTTGGAATGTTCCAAGCAAGAACACTGGAGTATTCTTGCCATTTCCTGCTCCAGTACCATTATTACCGACACACACAAAGCGCTTGGATGCTTTAGCAGGAGTTCCAAAGAGTTACTCCTGCAGTAGTGTTCACCTGATGTTCAGCCTCCTGCAGGCAGACAGCTTGCCCGATCCATCTCTGTAACCCCCAGGAGCTGAGCTCAGGCCTGGTTCCCTGGAACTCTGGTGAATCCAGAGGCCCAGGAGGCAGGCTGGCTATTGATCTGTGGTTGATGCTGTGTCGGCCGCAAGGCAGAGAAACAAGACAATTCACTTCGGACTCAGCGGCGGCTTTCCCGAGGCCCCCAGCCTGTGGACCGATTTTCTTTTGCTCAGATCCCCTCCCCGGTTCGGAGGCTGCCTTCACTAAAGGTCACACCCCCTAAGCCTGGTAACTTTGGATTTAAAAATCATTTTGACTTGATATTTTACAGGGAACATGGCAGGCTTAGTGAGTTTAATCTCTCTCTCTCTTTTAATACACCGGAGGTGGGACACCTTTTAACCTATCTGACAAAGCTTTAAAAAAGCCTCTGCTTAGAAACTGACTGCAGCCTGAAGCAGAATGTAAAAGCTGGCCGTGAGCTTTCCACGCTGGAGGGGGCCAGCCCACAGAGTCACAATCGCTCAGCTCTGCTCCGGCAGAAATCAAACTATACTCGCCAGTTCATCTCCTCCTCGACCCCTCCCTTGAGAAAATCGGAACCGGCAGAGGAAAAGAAACAGCTCTCCGGCCAGTAAGCTGGCCTTCTTTGAATGGCCTGCTTTAACAATCTCTTCAAATTGGCAGGTATACAACACACCAGGAGTATTAAAAGGCTGGTTTTGCAGCAAAGGAATGAGCTAACCTGCTTGGGAAAAGCTCCCATTTTAGACAAGCACCAGAACCATAATTAAGTAGTAAATGTTGGCTGTTGTTTATTGAAAGAAAACATGCTAACTACACTGATTATAAAAAAGACTCACATAGCTAGTCCAGTAGTGAAAACTGTAAGTCTAGGAAGGTCTGCTATTTATCCAACAGAAGACAAGATCCCTTCAAACATATCATCACAAGCTAGAAGGCATCAGCAGTTAGCAGGGGGTAGTCTCTAAGTGTCTAGATCTACAGGCATCGCTAATATCCTGGCAGCTGAAAGAATGTAGTGGGTTTTAAAACACATATTACATTTAAATCTAAGGGATAAATGAACAGACTCCATATCTGGCCGGCTGTTTCTATCATTCCTTGTCAACAAAAGGTTACCGGTGATTCCAGATTTTTTTCCCCCTACTTCCAGCAGTGAGAATGAAGGGGACTCAAGAATTGAAGATGCTATCTTTCAATCTCTGGGAGCAATATCAAGTAGATCCTGGCAATAGAGAGAGAAGCTGAAATGACACTGGTATAAAAATAATTCACATCTCTCTCTGAAGGCATTACCACTATCAAACTGGACACAATAATATGTCAAGTATGACCCCAGCAAAGCGTCACAAACCCTGTTCCCACTACTGCTTGAGGGCAGACCGTGCTGAGAGTCTCAGACCCTCTCGAGATCCCTACAGTCCAATACTAAGCATTTTTCTGGAGCCCTACCATGAACCGTGAAGAATTCAGGCAGGAGAGTTTCAGATCTCAAAGTACCAGGCTCTGAAGAATAAAATGAAGTCTCTTTACCAAACCAAGTGGGGAAGATGCACGTGGCAAAGATATTTTTTTATGCTGAAATATTACACGGCCAAATGTTCCTGTCAAATTGTGGTTTAATTACCTTGGCCCCCATGCCTCTTATAATCACCTGTCATTAGCGACAATGCTGGCATCTGTTTACACGTCTGTCAGAAATGCCAGCCTAGCTGAAGCCAGGGGAGAAGAAAACTTTTATGGGGCTATGGCCTCTGTTTAAAAAAAAAGGTCACCTTAAGGTTGACCTGTCACCACCCAGGGCCATCCCTCAAAAGATAACCTAAGGAAAGAACCCCTGAAGCAAACAGTGACTTCCAAGAGAAACACATTTTAAATAGGGTTGTTTATAGAGATGCTCAGACCAAAGAAGAAAATGTTGGTGATTCATGGGCTGTATTATGTCTCCTTTCAAGGCATTTCTGCTTGCCTCCAGGAAATAACACCAGTGATAATGTGTTCTACATTCCAATGTCTTCAGGGTCTTTCCACCCCGGTGCTCCCCTCAACCTTACAAGGTCACACCTGACACCTACTTCTTCCATTAATTCTTCTCTCCTCCTCCGGGGACTAAGTCTGCTCTCCTTGCCACTTAGTAGCTGCCACTGCCTACTCTATTTGAGAGGATTTTCTCCCTGAGACTGGCTTCACTGTAGGCCACCACCTCCCGAGGGTCCCCTTTTTTCCCCACATCCCTAAAAACAAACACACAGATCCTTTTGTCTTGACATTTTAGCACATCAACAGCAGATAAGTGAGAGAGCAAGTGAGAGAATGACTACATCATAGAGCTATTCGAAAACCTGCAACATTTTTAGTTCACGGTTAGTGATTTTGAGGTTCTGATGCTCTTGCAACACATTAAATTGGCCTGAACTGAAGTTCTGACCGTAACTGTCTTTATTTAATTTTTTCCAAATTCAGTTTCATCATCTATAGAGACATTAATACTCAACATTTGTACGATGACTCGGAGGAAGAATCATGAAAATACATACAAAGCATCAACACACAGTAGGTGCCCAGTATCTGCTGGGCTCCACTTTGATTCCCTCTTTCTTTCCATAAAAACTTTCCCAACTCATAATGACTACTGATTTCAAAGAGCCCGTGATTTACTTACGGCTTTTGCCATTTAATCTGGCATTTCTCTCACAACCAATTCTGTCCGCTTTCTGCTGACTACCAAACCTCGATTAGAAGACAGCACTGAACACAAAATGGAAACTTTCAAAATGTTCTGTAATGGAATTTGGATCCATTTCTATCCAGAGACACAAACACCATGATGGCATGAAACCTTTACCCCAGCCCTAAGCTCTGACCGCTCCTGCCTCGCCAGCCCCATCTCACAGTCTCCTCCTCTCGATCACACCTCTTACTCCTGCATGGCCAGGCTTTCTCAGCTCCTTCCACATCAGGCTCTGTCTCCTCCTTGGCACACACGCTGTAAGCTTTGCTGTAACCAAGGCCCCTGCTGCCTCCCTTCTGGCTCAGCAGCCTGTGAGTCCCACCATGAAGGGCAGGGAGGCCAAGATGCACACCCTCCTCCAGCTGCAACGGTGGGAGCACTTTCCTCCACCTTCTAAAATTTTGAGAATATTAGCCCCTTCTCAAACTTGTACGAGGGCCCTTCCTGGACGCACGCCCCCTCTGGAGTTCTGCACTTCATTTTTAGGGCCACCTATCTCCCTCTGACCTTCTCTTCTCTTTGACTTTAACCTTCGGCAACAGTTATCTCAGGGGACTTCCCAGGTGGTCCAGTGCTTAGGACTTTGCCTTCCAAGGCAGGGAGTGCGGATTCAATCCCTGGATGGGGAACTAAGATCCCACATGCCTCAGGGCCAAAAAAACCCAAAACATAAAACAGAAGTGATATCATAACAACTTCAATAAACATTTTAAAAATGATCCGCATCAAAAAATCTTAAAAAACATTTTTTTAATCACCCCAGGTTTCAGGGCTGGGCAAGGTGCCTTGTCTTCCCTTAAATGACAAGGTAACATTGTTCCAGGAACATATTCAAAACCCTATCCATACTCTGAGGTAGTTTTAGGGGAAAAACAATCATGTGTCTTGCCAAATAAAAGACCCATCCACATGTTAAGTTTCTGACACATCCTTTAAAAGAAGATGGTTTCTTTGCCCCACAAAGAAATCCGAGAAGTCTGAGTTTGCCTTGGTGGTGATTTCAATAACTCTAGTTACTAATTCCTGATTCCTGATTCTTAAGATGCAGTCACGCTTCCCTGGTGGCTCAGTGGTAAAGAAACTGCCTGCCAAAACAGGAGACACGGGTTCAATTCCTGGTCTAGGAAGATCCCACATGCTGCCGGGCAACCAAGCCCGATGATCACCACAACTATTGAGCCTGTGCCCTAGAGCCCGGGCACCTCAACTACTGAGCCCTCACGCTGCAACTACTGAAGCCTGCGTACTCTCGGGTCTGAGTTCAGCAACAAGAAAAGCCACTGCAGTGAGAAGCCCGAGCACCATAACTAGAGAGATTACCAAATCACAACTGGAGAAAAGCAACTAAAACCTAGCACAACCAATCAATCAATCAATAACTTTTCAGATCCATTTCCTCCCCTACCCCTTCCCTTGTCCCTCTGAGATTCCAGAATGAGTTAGACAGAAAGCTGTGAACTGTCTTCATATACATCAACCATCTATGAGCCTCTTTTCCTTGATAACCACTAGAGCCTGCTCCTGGGCGTTACACTTTGCATAGGACCTTAGCCTTCCTTATTAAGTCTGATGCCATGGGTGAAGGAAAAAAAAAAAAAAGGATTTATTTTACAGATATGCTTTGGGGGCAGCTACTAAAGGGTATTCTGCTAGCTCACTATGGTCAAAGAAATCAGCCATAGCTGGCAACATCACACATTGTTTCAGAAAAATGCACTGTGGAGAACTGACACTGTACCTATAATTTCAAAAAATCTGCTCATGTAAACCAACCAGCGGCATGTTCTGCCACATAATGGAGAAATTCACAGGATGCTGGCCCCCCTGATGGCTTCTGTGGCTATAAAAGCCCCTTCATGCTGGATTTTTTTATATTTGGTAAATTAATAGTTTACTGTTCCAAGATTCCTCCGTGTTTATATTATTGCTTTTCTAACATAAAAGTTTGCAGTTGTTATGGAAACATATGGTAACATTTGCTGCTAAATTTTAAATGCATTTTCTACCCCTGTTACACACCTGAAATGAAGCCAAAAACTCTCTTTGCTTTACATTAGGGTGAAATTCAAACTGGTCTGAATGACTATAAATGGTTACTGTTTGTCTTGGCTCCTACCTGTATCAGATTTAGACGGAGGAATCTTAGGGAAAGAAATTACACGGGATAAAATGGATATTTCTAAATTACAAGGCCTGCAATTCCAGTGGCTCCAAATATCAGCTTTCTGTTTCATCTCAGCCTGCCAGCAAGAAAATGGTGGGGCTGGACAATAAAAGATCGACAACATTTACTCTCCAGAGCCAAAAACTTCTTGTTTTGATTATCCTGAAGGAGGAGGCTGCCAATCCTGATCAGTGAAGTCTTGTTAGCAAATTAAATGGTTGTAGATTACAATGGTGCAAAACGTGAGTTTTAGCCCCTGGCTTCAACGTGAAATGACAAAGGTATACATTCTTCCAACCCATTTTGTTCAGCAATTTTCCTCTTTGAGCATCTCGTGATTCTCAAGTAATTGTTCATGATGACTCTCGGCCCTTGGGGACCTTGGCTTGAAAACACTTACTGAAGTTTTCTAAGTGACCCTATTAGCAATTTCTCCACACCTTCACACCTCATCCAGATAAAGTTTCCTTGTGCAGTGTGACTAGTCATAAACACTGGGAAAAAATGAAGCACTTAGCTCAGAAAAATATCAGATGAGATCTTGCCTGTTTGAGCATCTTTCTGGAATTTTAAATCAAGATGAACCGAGTCACAGAAGAACTTCAGATGTGCACATTCAGTCTTGCTCTGGGATGCAGGAGAACTAATTCCCACCTACATCTTGGTCCTGGGGGCTTGATCTTCCATGTATTTCATTTGTTAAAAGTCAAGATGAACTGTCACAGGTTAACTCTCTGCCTTTTCTTTCTGGGACTATAACCATGTTATGTGCTTAAGATCTCCATTTTAAGTTTCAGACAAAATCAGACATTATTTCTATATATTTGAATTGAATGGGTGAAAGAATTAGGACGTTTTTCTAAGCATGGAAATATGAGAGGTTGCCAAAGATCTTTTGCTCCCTAGGCCCTTGTTTGGTAAGAAATAAGTGTCACTTAATGGGCTGGACTTCTCATGTGGCTCAGTGGTAAAGAATCCACCTGCCAATGAAGGAGATGTGGGTTTGAACGCTGGGTCAGGAAGATCCCCTGGAGAAGGAAATGGCAACCACTCTAGTACTCTTGCCTGGGAAATCCCATGGACAGAGGAACCTGGAGGGGCTCCAGTCCATGGGGTCACAAAGAGTCGGACATGACTGAGCATGAACGCATACATGCATCCCCTAATAACATATAAGCAGAAGGGTCTATGGCAGTAACTAAAAAACATAGCTTTATCATCTCCCTGCCCCGCCCCTTTTCATTAACTTCAATAAAAAATCTCAAGTTCCAAGTCATCTGTGCAATACTTAGTATACTTTAGAATATAGAGCAGGACCCGACCAGTAGCACAGGTTACAGCCTTCACAAAACATGGATGACTACTACATTATTATATTACACATACATAATATGTATAATATATGTGTATAATATCTACAAAGTTAAATATTATTTACATTATACAATGGGCCTCCCTTGTGGCTCAGCGGGTAAAGAATCTGCCTGCAATGTGGGAGACCTGGTTTGATCCCCGGGTTAGAAAGATCCCCTGGAGAAGGGAAAGGCTACTCACTCCAGTATCCTGGCCTGGAGAATTCCATGGACTGTATAATCCATGGAGTCACAAAGAGTCAGACACAACTGAACTACTTTCACTTTCACATTACATAATATATAATTATATGCAGTATGTGTTTTCATGTTTGTCTACCTTTCTTCTTTAGACAACAGAGGGTAATATTTCTTAACCCAACAACATGTAGAAAAATACAATAATTAATTAAGGCAAACATCAGAATTATTTTGCAATATATACATATATCAGATTATCATATTGTACAACTTAAACTTATACAATGTTATACGTGAATTATATCTCAATAAAGCTGAGAAAAGCAGGTGGGGAGAAGACACAAGAAGTTCAGTGCCTGGGCTCAAAGCTCTGGTCTGGCCACTTATAACTTGTTATCTTGCCTTTCTGGGTCTTAGTTACCTTAACTGAAGTATCACCTGAGTTTTAAGGTATCTCTATAAAATGGCAATTAAAACAACTCTGCCTTCACTGGGTTGGCATGAAAAATAAGCCAGGAAGTATGGGGGAAACACTTAGAACAGTACCCAGCACATAGTCAAGATTTACCAGAGGTTAGCTACTGTTATTAATGATGATGATCATCACCATCATCGTCTTCATAACTAACAGCATAATTATGACTAAGATACATGTTTCCTAATCCCTTCAGTTTGTTAAGGACAGCACTTTATGATGTGCTCCACCATCATGATTTTTAGCAATATTCATGAACCACTTACACTATTATATTTCCAGAATTTTTCTTTAAGTCAATTTAAAAAAATAACCACACAACTTAGATTCTTCCCTGGCAGTCCAGTGGTTAAGACTCTGTACTTTCACTGCAGGAGGCATGGGTTCCTTTTGGTTGGGGAACAAAGATTCCACATGTCACGTGGTGCGGTCAAAAAAAAAAAAAAAAGAACTTAAAAAAAAAAACAAAAACCAACAACTTAAAGATGGATTTTAGTCCTGTCCTCAACAATATGACTTGGGAACCATGGATCCAAATGTCAATCACGGTATATTACAAAATCACCTTCTGTACCACCTCTGCATTGCATGTTACTCTTCAGGGGCCTCTGAGTGAGGCCTTGGCACATTTCCAAAGGGCCCACCTAGGCATGAACTGGGAGACACTTTAGATTTGACAGAAACCTACCACCACCACCATCCACATGGACAATACACAGCCTTGTCAAGGGACTGAAGTGGATGACTGTTACTGAGCTTACTTCCCTTAGCACATACTCAGGTCTGAATCCTGTCTTGGTGCTGAAGGATTGTAAAGAACACCGTTTCATTAGCCTACGTCCCTAGTAACGAGAGCATCATGCTGGTGGGCGAGACTATAGACAGGGCGGGGGCCTTGTGAAAGAAGAAAAAAACGATGCTATACCAGAGGTCTCCTCCAATCTCTGCAGACCGCATTAAATGTATTTTGACCCCTGTGCTAACCCATTTTCCTGTGATACATTTGGTACAGGAAAAGATTAATTACTTATGAAAATCAAGAGAACATCTCTACAGCAAATATATTATCGCCGTATAGGACAGGACATAAAGGTTTGCACTTGCACCATTAGCTTAGCTATAATAAATGAGATGCTCTATGTGATGTATAATATGGTAAAGAAAACACATCTGTTTGCTTCTGTAGAAAAGTGCATAGCTGCACCTCACCTGAGTCTGCAAACACTTAGGCCCTCCACAACAAAGCTGCATCCCTCAGAACAGCGATGCCTGAAAACCATTATCCATGGATAATTAACTGTGTCAGGACACTGAGGTCCTAACATGAGGTCCTCATAATTCCCCACTAAGGGAAAGACAGTAAAACATTATTATAATATATTACTGATATTTAATAAGAAGACTGTTCTATTTGTGTGTTATTAATGCAAGCTGTAAGTTACAACAGTGTCTGAATTATTCTTAGTTCTTCTGGGCACTCTATCTTGAAGGGCACAGCAGTGCTTGGAGCTGAAGAACCATAAAGAAATAACTTCCACTTGGGATTAAAATTTTCAAGATATATTTGCAATTTGTTCTGTTTATTTTCCCTCTGATCACATGAAGATATCCACGGTGGACATTTATCACTGGAAAGGCCATTGCTAAAATGACCACTATTGAGGAAGTTCAAAGCCACATGCTGGTGAAACATGTCTAGTAGACTCCTTTGATCTTGAGTAGAGTCCATCATTTTGCTTTCTCCAAGTATTTTGGTCATTTTGAGACTCTCCCCTGTAGCACAAAGTATTTAAATTTCTCCATAGCCAGGATCTTTGACGCCTGAAGACAAAAGCCTCTCTCCATTTATTAGGATGACTTCCTACCGTGTGGGGCTGTTCTTTACCTCGTAATTAAAATAGCACCTGAACATGACCATCTGTGAATGCAGATTAAGTTTTTACAAAACGTGAATATTGTTTCATTTTTTTCCCCTGCCAAATACTCCTAAAACTCATAATTTCTGTGACATACTCCCCCCTCCACTGCACCAGCCCCCAAAAGCTTAAATAAACTTTTATTCCAAAAAAAAAAAAAAGGAAAAAACAGTAGGGTAAACATTTTGCCTCTCACGGCAACCTTCCATACATCAATAAAATCCATAAATTAATGTACAGCCCTATAATTTGTTCAAAGAACAAATGAGCTGTCAGTCTTTGCTTTCTGTTTCTAGGATTCTGTCAGTTTATGGCAACCCAGAGACACAGTTTGCCACTTAATTTTCCTCTTCCTTTTTCAAATACACACATTTTGGAAAAGACATTATTTATACAAAAGGCTGCCAAGACATTGGGTTAGGATGGATTTGGATATACAGACTATTTCACAAGCTAGTCTTATTTAACCAAAATAGAGTCTCTTTGGGAGTCTTTTGCACAAACTGCAAATCCATAAATGCAGAGATTATAAACATTGATACAGGCATTCCTTCCAGAGGGTTTTCTGACCTGATGTTAACTTTACATTAGAAATTCATGTTTCTTTAGAAATGTTGGCTTATTTCAGTGAAATGGTTCCTCTGGTATAGTTGGGGTTGTGATGTCAGCCTGGCTCCTTCCTAATAACCCTTATGAAATATTTACAATGAAATTGAACCACGCATGTGTAGCAGTTGACTCTCACAGCCGCCAAGATCTAGAATTATCTTTTTCTTTTTATTAAAGGAAAGAAATCATTTTTTATATTTTCCTCTTCTCCAGAAGATCAAACCCACATGTATTTAACAACTTCCCTGACCACACCTCCACGGGGCCATCAGTCTGAGCAAACAGACTGAAAGATTATTCTGTCCACATGACATCTTTGTGCCATGAAGGAACAGCTGGGTTCCCCCATGGCGGAGCTGGGGATGAGGCATAAACTTGAGGGTGTAATAGGAGAAATGGTGATCACCAGCAATGGAGTCCCTGCCCTACCTTCCTGAAAACCAAACTCTTCATTGGATTCCAAGCTGCCAACATTTTTGCAGACACCCTTTTTATAGTGACAATGAGCACCATATACACCTCATTCACTTTGGAAAACTCTCATATGCTTCCTCTGTAAAAGGAAAGATGAAAGATTGCCAAGTTAAAGGCAAAAAAAAAAAACAAAAAAACACGCAAATGTTTCCTCCAAGCAAGAACTGACACAGAACAGAACAACATTACAAGGTCACAGTACTCAGACTGCCTCCTAGTTCCCTGGCCAGGGTCATTACCTCTCTTCTCTACAAGCATGAGATGGCGGAGAAGATTTTTCACTCAAAGCAGGCAGGGACTTGCATTCTATACTCAGAACCCTAGCCATACATCCAATCTGCAGACATGTATTGATTGGCCTGAATAACACATAAAAACCTTTCAGTCAGTTCAGTCCAATTGCTCAGTCGTGTTTGGCTCTTTGCGACCCCATGGACTGCAGCACAGTAGGCTTTCCTGTCCATCACCAACTCCCAGAGCTTGCTCAAATTCATGTCCACTGAGTGCATGATGCCATCCAATCATCTCATCCTCTGTCGTCCCCTTCTCCTCCTGCTTTCAATCTTTCCCAGCATCAGGGTCTTTTCAAATGAATCAGTTCTCTGCATCAGGTGGCCAAAGTATTGGACTTTCAGCTTCATCATCAGTCCTTCCATTGAATATTCAGGACTGATTTCCTTTAGGATTGACTGGTTGGATCTCCTTGCAATCCAAGGGACTCTCAAGAGTCTTCTCCAATACCATGGTTCAAAATCACCAATTCTTTGGCGCTCAGCTTTCTTTATAGTCCAACTCTCATATCCATGCATGACCACTGGAAAAACTATAGCTTTGTCTAGATGGATCTTTGTCAGCAAAGTAATGTCTCTGCTTTTTAATGTGCTGTCTAGGTTGGTCATAGCTTTTCTTCCAAAGAGCAAGCATCCTTTAATTTCATGGCTGCAGTCACCATCTGCAGTGATTTTGGAGCCCCCCAAAATAAAGTCTCTCACTGTTTTCATTGTTTCCCCATCTATTTGCCATGAAATGATAGGACTGGATGCCATGATCTTAGTTTTCTGAATGTTGAGTTTTAAGCCAACTTTTTCCACTCTCCTCTTTCACTTTCATCAAGAAGCTCTTGAGTTCTCCTTCTCTTTCTGCCATAAGGGTGGTCTCATCTGCATATCTGAGGTTATTGATATTTCTCCTGGCAATTTTGATTCTAGCTTGGGCTTCATCCAGCCCGGCATTTCGCATGATGTACTCTGCATATAAGTTAAATAAGCAGGGTGACAATATGCAGCCTTGACGTACTCCTTTCCTGATTTGGAACCAGTATGCTGTTCCGTGTCCAGTTCTAACTGTTGCTTCTTGACCTGCATACAGATTTCTCAGGAAATCTTATTTTCAAATAAAAACCTTTGAATTATGGCTAACATTCAAATTGTTAGCTGACACACACAGTCTGAATTTCCCCCCTTCTCTCGAAAATGTAGGAGACCTGGTAAGACAGATGCAGCCTCCTTGCTGCCCACTTCAGATAGGGTGTGAACTTCCCCGTTTACTTTCAACCCCACTTCTCTGTGTTCATTCATCCAAATGATCTGCCAGGCCCTCCCTGCAGACATCTGAGTTTGCAGCGTCTTGTCTGAATTCACTAGAAAACTCACAAGTACCCAGGTATTCAGCTGTTTTATGGTCGAAAGCTCAGAAGAACATGTCTGTGATTAAGTCCAACCTCTCTTCGGGCATGATTTCACCGTTTCACGAGCCCTCAACACAGGGTCTCCCCAGAAAAGACGAAAACTCGAAATCGAAAAATTACAGGTACTCCAGTGTTCATAATAGCACCATTTACAGTAGCCAAGACATGAGAGCAACCTAAGTGTCCATCAACAGACGAAAGGATAAGCAAGATGCGATGTGTGTGTGCTTAGTCGTGTCTGACTCTTTGTGACCCCGTGGACTGGAGCCCACCAGGCCCCATGGAATCTTCCAGGCAAGGGATCTTCTCGACCCAGGGATAGAACTCACGTCTCCCGCATTGGCAGGTGGATTCTTTACCACTGGGACACCTGGTTAGCCCCACATATATATATATATATATATAAAACGTGTACATATTACTCAGCCATAATACTGAGTGTAATAATGTGTAACACTACTCAGCAATAAGGAAGAATGAAATAATGCCATTTGCAGCACCATGGATGGACCTAGAGATTATCATACTCAGTGAGGTCAGACAGAGAAAGACAAATATCATATGACGTCACTTAGATGTGGAATCAAAAAAAAAAAAAAAAAGGATATAAATAAAAGGATAAAATATTTACAAAACAGAAATAGACTCAAAGTCATAGAAAACAAACTTATGGTTACCATAGGGTAAGGGCTGGGAAGGGATAAATTAGGAGTTTGGGATTAACAGGCACACACTACTATACATAAAAAGATAAACACGTAGGTAATGTGTAGCACAGGAAACTATACTCAATATTTTGTGATAAACTAAAATGGAAAAGGATCTGAATATATATATAAAACAGAATCACTATGCTGTATGCCTGACACTAATAAAACACTGTAAATCAACTATACTTCTATTAAAAAAAAAAAACAGGTCTCATTCTCTAAGTCACATAGCCCAGATGTGACAGTCTCCGGGGCTGTTGGTACAACACAGTCTCCTGTGTCCTGTGAACACACAGGACGTGCTCCAAAACACACAGGGAGAAATGAGCAGCTCAGGTAAGGACTACTTTCCTTGCCACGCAGAGCCGTCACCCAGCATCAAGCCGGTGCTGTTTTGTGTTTGCACCCCTCGGATTCGCCCTGAGATTTCCACACGCACGCCTACTTTCTTAGCACACCCGCTCTGACTTTTCTGCCACAGCCTGCTTCTATGCTGCTGGAAGATGCTGTGCTTAAGAAGGCTCCCAATCCTCAGAGGCCCCCTCAAAGCTTTTAAAGCGAGCATAACATGAGGAATTTCAAATGAAGAACCAACAGCGGAAAGATCATTTACAGTAACTATACAAACAAGCTAAATGAAAGACTGGTGTTCAAGTCATTAAAAATAATAATGCCAAAGCCCCGAGGGCTGAAATGTAAAGCTTCTGCTTCGTGCGAGGAAACTGAAAAGAAGGGTGTTTATTATCCCAATCAGAGAACCTGTTAATTTATTTAGTAGGCAATTTTAAGAGGATGTTCGTTCACAGCGAAATCTCACTTGATCAGACTGGAAAACCAGTTAACAACCAGAAGGAAAACATCGGCTGAAGCCCAGGCTTTGGCCAGACAAGCATTAGCTGGAGAGACCAGGGCATCACTGGGAAAGATCAGGGCATCACGGGGAGAGCCCAGCGTGGGGTTCCTGGGAGACACAGCCCCTGACGCCTCTGGCCCCTCTCCTCCTGGGCTCTCCGGAACCAAGCCCAGACTTAGTTATAGAGTCATCTCTCTCACACTTTGCAGATGATGCCTAACATCATGACAACAGAAAAGGAACGAGGTCTCCGGACCTGCCTACCTACAAGTTTCTGTAAAGTAATGAATACAGACAGCTTGGGGACCGTTCACCTGTGCTGCCTGCCTCTTCCTGTCTGCAGAGTGAAAGCACCAGGGATTGGCAGAAGGCACTGGTCTGACAGGGCCAGGACAGCCTTCCTCCTTGGTGACAGCCTGGGCCTCCCCTCTTAAACTTGACCCACCGTAATTCCTTCACGATGCGGCCGTGAGGCAGCTGACAGTAGCAGCTGTGGCTCCTAAGCGAGATGGATGGAATTTTCATAACTGGTTCCCCAAGTTACATTTTACCTTCAAGATAATTTATGAGCTGCTCCGGAGCCTTGAAGAGACAATATGCTTGCCATAAAATTAACTGTAACAGTCTTGTAGGTTATAATTAACACTGGGAGGGTAGCACCAACTGGATGAAACACATGGCATAATTGATGGTGAAACTGGAAAGGGGGCGAGCGAACAGTATCATTACGGCACACGCTGCCTTAGCAGAACTGATGCTTTCCAGGGGTTAATTACTATCGCCTTCTAGGGCCGCTGCTCTGGTGGGGAAGAGGCCGGAGCTGGCCAGGGAGGGCTGGAGATTTCCTGGCAGGGTCCCGGGGCACCTGGACACGGAGGCAGAGGCTATCAGCAGGCTGGGGTGAGAGGCAGGCTGAACCCAGAGCAGGTCGAGCATCTGGCAGGATGCTTCCCGGATTTCAGACCGGGAGCTCCACGCGCCTGCCTCCTAGACATGACTTCATTTTCTCCATAAACCGCATCTTTTTCAGTGATGATAAAGATCTGGATCAAAAGAAGGGAGCTGGAACTTCCAAAATGCCCTCCCCAAGGCTTAGGATAAGTCATTCAGAATACAACGTTAACAGAATCGAACCATTTCAATGTAACATGGGCAAAAGTTCGTAAAAAATTAAGATGGTCCATGTTAAACCTCAGGTTTATTAAATCACAAAGTGGCACCCTGTCCAGAGAAGAGGATGAAGAGAAAGCTAGTAAGAAATGTAAGAAAAGGCTAGTCGATCACTCATCTCTTGGAAAGAAACACTAAGCTATGCCTTTCCTGGCGTGGATACTAAAAAGCCTGATCAATACCGCCCAATCGCCGAATATTCTAAACACACAGGAATCACTCAAATAATTTCAATAAGCAATGTTAAGGTGACCGGACCTATTTTTGTTGTTTGATTTGTTTGTTTTGTTTCTGTCCTGGGACAAGACAGTGAAAAATCATCCTGATAAATGAGGCAACAGTGTCCCCTACAGGCCGGCAGAGCTATTCCCTACCCCCACCCTTCACCCCATTCCTTCCTCAACTGAAAGCCAGAGTTAAACTTTTATCTAGAACCTGGAATATCCATTACAGGGAAAATTTATAAAATACACTGGGGACACCCCTAAGATAAAATAAAATTACTGCTCTTCACGTGCGGTAAATTGTTTCCTAGATATAAACATACTGTACTGCAGTGATTAACCCATTATAGAGAAGATAAATGTTACCCGTTCAGCCTAAGGAAATCTACTCAAATCAGCCTTAACTAACCCGGCTCTGAAATTACTCCACTTAAAGGATTTACAGATCCTTGGAGGCTAAACTTTGATGCTCTCATCTGGGCCCCTACTCTCCCAACTTCTAAGAGATTGTAACCAGTACAGAAGAGATGACATAGCTATAAATGTAATAACTTTACTTTCAAGGATTTAAGGTAGGGAGATTTATAAAGTATGAGCTGGAAACTACTTCCTTAGAGAGAGAGAGAGATGCCCCCCACAACTAAAAAGTATGAAACGCGCTTAGGTACCAGAGGAAATACACATTTACAGACACACGCCCATCTATCTCCACGCTTAGACCCAGGCCAAGTACTAGGAGAACATGTGAGTGGCTGACAAAGAGGAAAGTCTTATTACTCCAGCTCCGGCTATGGCCACACAGCAGAGGTCTGAGCTGGGTTGTCTTGGCTTAAATTCCATTTCCACTGCAATGTAGGAGACGCAGGAGACGCAGGTTCCATCCCTGGGTCAGGAAGATCCCCTTTAGGCGGGCATGGCAACCCACTCCAGTATTCTTGCCTGGAGAAACCCATGAACAGAGCCTGGCAGTTGACAGTCCATACGGTCACACAGAGTCGGACACAACTGAAGCAAGTGAGCAGACATGCATGCTCTAATAGCTCTGCTGCCCTGGGCAATGACTTTGCATCCTTCTGTCTTCCTTTTCTCACCTCCTAAAGCATTTAAAACTTTGTCTGGCACTTAGAGAGTTCTCACTAAATGTTCACTGCTACTCTGGCTAAAATTAGGACAACTTCAGGTTTCAAGGACAGTGGAGGTAGAAAGGTAAAAGCCTTCAGGAGTGACAACTACCCCAACTTTAGTGGCCCCCTGGGCTCTAACTCAGAGGGTCACACGTTGCCAGAGAGGGAAGATGCCTTCGAGGTCACTGAATCAAGCCACTTCTTTTGTAGACAGAGCTGCTGAGATCCGATGTCTCTGACGTGCCCAGAGTCTACAAGCCAGCTGAAGACAGGATTCAAATTGGTATTCAAGTCTCTGTCAATTTGATGTGACCATCCTTACTCAAGACAGGGCCTGACATGGGTTGAGTTCTAGCTAACGTTTCCTCCTTCACCAATTCAGCAACATCCAGCCATATCACGAAGCTTGGGTTTTACATGGGGGCACTCTCGCAAAGGAGAGGCCAGTTTAAGTGAGTCTGGCTTGCACTGCTCTTCACTTTTTTGTTTTGATCTGAAGAGGAGCGGAATTTTTTTTCCTAATTTTTGGCCACAGCATGTGGCATGGGATATCTTAGCTTCTCAACCAGGGATCAAACCAGTGCCTTCTGCAGTGGAAGCAAAATGTCTTAACCACTGGACTGCCAGGGAAGTCCTTGAAAAGGAGGGGCAATTTTTATTGAGCACATAGTATGTGACAGGTATTTGCTGTAGGTGTTTTCCATGGAATCCCTTAAACATTTCTAAGGAATAGGTTCTCTTACTATCCCCTCAGGCAAGTTACAAATGAGAAAACTGAGGTTCAAAGGGGTTAAGTAACTTGTTGAGTTCATCACAACTTGCCTGGAGTTTCAGAAGTAGATCTGAGATTCAAACCTAGGCCACCTGCTCAGCATCTATGCTCCTAACCTCTATACCGTAGTCATAAACTTTACTCTGGAAGAAATCATTTTTCCCCCCTTAACACTGAGACCTCTCTGGAGACAAGGCAGCCCAGATTTTATCCTCTGGCCCATAATCACATCGAGCTTTCTCCCCTCTCTCACACACACTTGAAAACAGGAGGCTCTTACCCACGTGTAGGCTGTACAGTTAACTCAGTGGAGCAGCGGTCCTCACAGAGGCCGGGCATATAAAGAATCACACAAGAATATTTCCGGTGCACCCGCCACTTTCATCTCTGGGACAAGGACTTCTCCAGAATCCAGACTTAACCCCTTTGCACTGCATTATTAGACAAGATTATTATTTCCCCTGGTCAAGTGTTATTCATTCCTATAACCTGAGGGAGTACAGTAGCGTCTGGTCCCAGGTAGGCACGTGACAGATATTTGCTAAATCAGTGAGTGATGACTGAGTGCTCACTCACAGTCATCATAAATACCATCTATTAAATGCTGGACTGCATTGTCACACTGTCACGTGTAATCTTCCCCCACCCCCGACGCCAATGAGATATGTATAGCTTCTACTGTTTACTCTTAAGAGATACTTGTGAATACAACATGATGTGAATTTAAGCCTTCTTTAAAGCGAAGACATTTAAAGTGACGCATCTTTTGTGTTAAAGTCATTGGAAACTAGGGTGCAAACTATCTAAGAAAAAATTAATGCTGTGGACTCCAAGGATGGTGAGTATCAGAACACTGGCATTCCCTGACTGTGTCACAAATCTGACCCACTAGGACTAGAGTTGCAAGTTTGATAACAAGTGATCATCTTAGGATGAACATGAGAAGAGGAAATTTTATCTCTGTTTCAACTGAATGACTGTATTTTGCTTCTGCTGTGTGCTGAATAGGTAGGACATGGCAACTGTGAACACTTTTTTAAAAAGTTTTTTGGAGTGGACCATTTACAAAGTCTTTATGGAATTTGTTAAATTCCATAAATTTAACAAATGTATGTTATTTGTTAACATAATTGCTTCTATATTAAATTTTTTGGGGGGTTTTGGCCACAAGGCATATGGGGTTTTAGCTCCCCAACCAGGGATCAAACCTGCACTCCCTGAATTGGAAGGCGAAGTCTTAACCACTGGACGGCCGGGGAAGTCGCCACACATTATTTTTTTAAAGAAATGTTCAGAGTTCTACTCAGGAAAACACTTTTTATTGATCATTCCACTTGAATAGAAGCTCCATGAGAGAAAAATGCTCATCAGTTTTGTCCACTGCTGTTTCTAACACCTGGAACAGTGCTTGATAAGTAGCTGCTGCTTGATAAGTATTTAATGAATAAATCAATGAATGAACCCATGTTTTCTCAAAAAACTGAAGAAGCACTGCCTCTAAGAAACAGCCAGCTACCACTCAGAAAACTGCCAGGAGCAGGGCCCATACTGAAGCCTATGTGTTGATTTTACAAATAAGATGCGCAGAAGTCAATTGGCTTTTGTCCCCCATAAAACCGTTCAAATCGTGACAGTAACAATGGTAATAACATTAACAACACTTGCTTCCTTAAGATAAGTTGCTGTATCTTGGAAGAAAGGTAACTTTATCTCTAGACTCATTTAATCCCTGTGCTCTAAATTTATACAATGTTTCATTTCCTACACGTTTATGAGGAGGTTTTATGGAGTTATCCGATTTTATGGAGTAATCTGGTTCAGAGACACAAAGGACATTCTTCTGCTAAGGGCAGCAGAAAGCGGAGACTGCAATTATTAAAGGAGATGGGGCAGACGCATTAAAAAGAATGACATGGATGACAACTAGCCGGCCAGTGCCTCCCTGCTCCCCTACCCCCCACGCTACACACACATTTAGCTCATTGCAGGGGGCAGCCACTGAACTGGAGATGCCACAACTTCTGGTTCCCAACTAACCTGACCATTCAACTGACATGGTCAGATGACTCATCACCTGTTGTCTCACAGGACAACAGCCTCATCATCCCATGGGCCTCCCTGCGGGCTCAGGCTGTAAAGAACCTGCCTGCCAATGCAGAAGACACAGGCTTGATCCCTGGGTCTGGAAGATCCCCTGGATAAGGAAACGGCAACCCACTCCAGTATTTTTGCCTGGGAAATCCCATGGACAGAGGAGCCTGGTGGGCTGCAGTCCATGGGGTTGCAAAGAGTCAAACACGACTTCACGACTGAGCAACAACATCATTCCATAGCCCAACCTCAAGGCTGGTGAGTCCACTTTCTGTGACCACGACTTCCTCGTATTGAAGACAAATTTGGCCCCAATGCCTCGTTGCCAAGCCTGAGCTCATCACTGTGCTGACACCATCAAAGCCCATCCGGATATCAGCAGGTAACCAGCAAAGATCAGCTGCCCTTTGAAATATGGACTCGAAGCCATACTCAGCCTCAGCTCTGCTCTCCAGGCCTGAAACCGACCCCTTACTCAGAGAAATGCCCTGGGGAGGCCCTTTCCCCTCCCCCTGTTCTTCCTTTCTTCATTCATTCAATTTTACTTTCGGGAAGGACAGGGACTCAGGAACGCTGGCTCAAGGAGACCATGTCTGTTTGTACTGGTCCCGGCTCAGTTCCATGCTGCTCACTCCTGGGCTCTTCCTCGAGAACCCAAGCCAGTCTGTGCCCAGAGCGCAAGGGTCAGAGGTGTTGGGTTGGGAGTTAAATCCCAGAGACTCAGCGCCTATCAGAGATCTCCCCTTATATCCAGTTTCCAGGTTTCCATCCTTGGTAGGATTAGACGACTATAAACTCAAAGCAATAGGCCAATATCTCAAATGCTCATTCCTCCTCAAAATTATGAAGGAGGGACTTCCTTTTTTCCCTCTTTTTAATGCATCTTTCTTTTTAATGCGTCTGCTACATTTCCGACAGCATAGAGCACAGTTACCTGTATATAGTAAGCACTCAGAAAATAACTTATAATTGCAAAACTGGACGGGGGCAACCTATCAGGCTTGAGTAGAATTCGGGCCTGCCAGCAGACAAAAAGAGAGATCAGATAACCATGGAGAAAACTGTGTGAGCCTGACAACCAAAGTTGATCCACACAAAATGTTTTACCTGTTGCATCCATATCAGAATTCTGAAGCTGATTAGCTTAGGAAAGTAAACGCTGTTCGTTACAAGATCTCGGTTATAACAACTCGATTTTGTAGCCTGTCCAAAGTGGATCCATCCTGGAGGTAAGTGATGATGGTTGGGGCTGTGGAAGGTAACAGGATGGTCACATCTCAATAATAGATGTCTGGGTGTTTTACTTGCCCAGAAAAAGATGGTAACTTGGCAGTTTTTTGAGAAGCCAAAGCCCAATGTGGGAAAGACATGTACACATAGACATCTAGGGGGACTTCCCTGGTGGTCCAGGGGCTAAGACTTCACCTTCCAGTGCAGGGGGTGTGAGTTCGATCCCTGGTATGGGGGCTAAGATTCCACATGCCTCTTGGCCAAAAACCCAAAGCATAATACAGAGCAATATTGTAACAAATTCTATAAAAGCTTTAAAAATGGTGCACATCAAAAAAAAAAAAAAAAGACAACTAGGTCTACAAAGCTACTTTTAACTGAAAAGAAGTAGTTCTAAAAGTTTTTCTAAGAAACTACCATAAACAAAAAAAAACCATGATTTCAAGGTTCATCCCCACTGTAGCATGTATCAGTTCTTCATTCTTTTTTATTGCCAAAAAATATTGGCTATAAAAAAGAAAAAAAAAAATTTTCTCTATACCACTTTAAGGCTCCTTGGACCCAACTGAAATTGTCTACTAGGGAAATATAGTAAGCCCTGTTTGAGCCTAGAAGTGGGTAGAGCTTAGGTGAACAGACTTTCCGTTGGATTGGGCTACATTCCCATCCAGTGTGCAATGTTCAGAGATTCTATAATGAAAGAAATCTAGGAGAATGGTAGAAGCGGGATGTAGGGGAGAATCAGAAAGAAATAAATACACACATGGGCCACATGCAAATAAATAAAGGACTGGGCACATTCATGCCAGCTTCATTTGGAGCTCTATCCATCCTACAAGCCATATACCCTAACAGGCTCATGACCTCTTTACCACTTAAAGGATAAGTCCTTAAGTCTGTCATGTTTTAAAATCTCCTAATTAAAAAAAAAGTGGTATTAAACAAGCGCATGAAAAGATGCTCAACATCATTAGTCATCAGGGAAATGCAAATCAAAACCACAAGGAGATAACACTAGGATGTCTATAATATAATCCAAAAAAGGGAAAAGAACAAGAGTTGGCAAGATTGTAGAAAAATCGAAACCTTTAGGTACTACTGGTGGGAATGTAAAATGGTGGAGCAGTTGACGAAAAGAGCTTGGCAGCTCCTCAAGAAGTTAACCATGGAGTTGTTATACGACCCACCCATTCCAGGCTTAGGTTTGTACTCAGAGGAGCTGAAAACGTGCCCCTCAAACACTTGTACATGAGTGTACACAGCAGTACTATTTGTAAGAGCCAGAAAGTTGGAAACAACCCAGATGTCCATCAACCAATGAACAGATCAACACAACATGGTCTATGCATACAACGCAGGATTTTTTGGCAATAAAAAGGAGCGAAGAACTGATACAATGGGGATGAACCCTGAAATCATTATGCTAAATGAAAAGACGTCAAGTACAAAAGGTCACATATTGCTTGATTCCACTCGTATGAAATGTTCAGAATCGGCAAATCTATAGAGACAGAAAGTAGATGAGACAGAAAGTGGTTGTCAGGGACTGTAGGGAGAAGGGAAACTTGAGAGTGGTTGTTCAGTTTCAGGGTTTCATTTGGGGGTAATAGAAATGCTCTGAAATTGAATAATGGGGATGGTTGTACAATCCTGTGTATACTCTAAAAAAAAAAAAAACACTTAACTGTGTATTTTCAAATGATTCATTTTATGTTACATGAATTATATCTCAATTTTAAAAACCCCTGAATGGCCTGGCTTTCATCTTATTTTTTATATTTGCACCTTGCCGAGCAAAAATTTAAAGGAGAATGCTTTAAAGTTAAAAAGCACACTTCATTCTGGAAGTGTACCTCATCTCCCTGAGTTATCCTTCACCCAACCCAATGAGATTTCTGCTCACTGCAAATCCCTGTGGATATACACAGTCAAGTCAAAACCTAAGATGAAAAATATGGTAACTTTGAGTAATGTTTAGTAGATTTTTATTTCTATTTTAAACATAAGCATTGTCCGGGTGTGGCTTGTATGATGCAGGCAACAGTGTTCAATTAAGGAGTTTTCAACAGCATGGCAATGTTAGATTTCAGAGACATCTACAGTTAAATACTTTCCAGGGAGGGTTAGTGCAAAGGGCCACTCTTGTGGTCACGACAGCTCTACTGCTTTCTCTTCCACTGCTTCCCACAGCCTCTTTCTAGGAATTTGCTCAGTTCTCATTCCCAGATAAACTGGCTGCTGAACACACACTAAGAATTTATCTCATGCACAGCACCTCACACAGTATTTTATATCGAATAGGCATACAAAATACACAAAAATGCTCAGGACTTTTCTGGTGGTCCAGGCATTAAGCATCCACCTTGCAATGCAGGGGATGTGGGTTCGATCCCTGGTGGGGGAATTAAGATCCCACATGCTACAGAGCAACTAAGCTAGCACACCGCCAACTACTGGGCCACACTGCAACAAAGAATCTAGCGTGATGCAAGGAAGATCCCTTGTGTCATAACTATGACCCAAAGTAGCCAAAGAATAAATTTTAAAAATGTATTTTCTAAAATGCTCATTGAATAAAATCACCATCTTTCAGAAAGGATGAGCCTCTGAAGAAGAGCACAGAGATTTGCGAACACCAATGTCGCTGGTCAGAAACCAGGACAATCAGAGCCCAGAGGAAGCTGGGAGAGAGTTTTAGATAGATTGCTTGCTTAGTCGCTCAGTCACGTCTGACTCTTTGCGACCCTATGGGCTGTAGCCCACCAGGCTCCTCTGTCTGCAAGACTTCTCAGGTAAGCATACTGGAGTGCGTTGCCATTCCCCCCTCCAGGGGATCTTCCCGACCCAAGGATGGAACTTGCATCTCCTGTGTCTCCCACATCGAAGGTGGATTCTTCACCTGCTGAGCCATACGGGGAAACCCCTTAGACAGATTACTCTTCTCAATTCACAAGTAAAGGAACACATAGCTTGAGACTGACCCATTGTTGGCTCTAATCAGCATTGTTATGATGTTTCTTTGAAAAAGGGATAAAGAAAGGAATACACATATCTACTCAATTAACATTAGGCACTTTCTTATTTTTACAGGAAAACTGCCAAGTGTAGGAGTAAAACAGTATGCAAGAGTCACATGTATATTTACTATCTAAAAAAAAAAAGAATGTACAACGTTCAGCGGCCAGTTGCTGAAACGGATTGCAATTTTTTGGTAAAGCATTTTTGCTAAGCTTGACTTAGTTACGTTCTCTCGACTAAGCATGCAAGCAGGAAAAATAATAATTTGCTTCACATTCTGACATGTTCAAGGCAAAGGAAGCCCATTCCTTTCCTAAGCTGACTACAAATAATTATTCCATAACAAACACGCCCTCAGATTTTTCAGTGATCTAGGCAAGACGTCAGGGATTTGTGTAAAATAAACAAAGGCACTGATTTTTTTTTTTTTCCTTCTTATTTAGAAAAACAATTCGGGCCTGGACTTGGAACTGTACCTTTTCTTTAGGGTACTTTTCAAATGATAATTTCTTCCACTGTCACCATTAAATCTTAATCCATTCCAGCTCCTTGCATGGGTCATTGAGTCTATATGTACTGCTGTTATTTTAAAATGTTTCCCCTTGGTAGGGAAAGAGGGGGAGAAAAGATGTTGAGGACCAGATGGGCCTCTTCACAGTTCATTTATCAAACCTAATACGCTGGGCTCCACCCTCCTCTCACTCACTACCGCGGTTAAACTTCCATATAATTTGGTAATCATTTTCATTATCAGAGAGTGACCCCTGAGCAGCCGATCCCGGGACACCCAGCCCTTGCAGCTGCTCTTTTTCTGCCTTTTCCTACAGTAGACCTTAAGAACCTTCGAGTTTATTAGCTGCAGACTGACCTTCGGGCTGCAGAGGTCAAGAAGGGGTCAGATCAGAGGGCTTGGCCAGTTCTTTAAAAGCTATAACAAGCTGTCCATCAGGCGGAGTGGACTGTATAAACAAAGCCAAATCTTCAGAAATTCGGTACCACTTCTGTTAACACTTACCCTGCATTCACACGGCTTCTCCCGATGTACTTGGGATCTTTCAACTCCAGGGAAGTGAATAGACAGCCCTAATAAGCCTATTTGGAGAGGGTTGTTTATGGGATTACCGGGCTTGGGGAAGGAAACCCACAGGACTCAGATATGCCTCGAGAATCCCAGGGTCGTGTGACACTGTGACAAACTCAGTTACCCCGAGTCACGCAGAATTGACACTTTCCTCCAAAAGCCAAATTACAGGGAACATATGCTTTCAGTTTAAGAGACTTCAGTGCATCCCAAACAATGGCTCGGCTCCTGGCCCTTGCAGAGACAGACAAATATTTGAAAACCAAGTTACGAGTTGTGCAGAAGACAGCCTCCCTAATATCGTTCACATAAACGAACCTACCAAAGCCTTTATTACAACAAGACTTCCACTAAAGCTAGCACCAGCTGCGGAGTCTCAGTGACCTAAATTTCTTCAAGTCCTACTCTTACTCTTTCTAATGCATTCTCTAAGGTGCAGTATCACGTAATTAGAGTCATCTGTATTTAACTTTCGGAGGGAAAAAAAAAAATTTCTATTACCTAAATCTCATGGATCCCCTGATAGCTGGGGTGAAAAGTAAAATACTGTAAGCCATTGCTTGGCCTTTGGCAAGCACTAATTATTATCTGTCAGAGTACGTTTTGCCTCGTGTAGTTCCGAATTTACACAATAGGCCCACCTCTGAAACCCAGACCACTCTGGGTTAATGCCAGAGAGGGTGTTTTATAACTTTCACCACCGCATGCCTGATGGACACTCCAGGCGATGCCCAGTTCCAGACGGCCAGGGGAAGCTTTGATGAGGCAAAGAAAGGTGGATGGCAACCGTCTGTTTATACAGACCGCATGGACGAGTCTTTTAGATAGATCAATGGGATGGGAAACATCAAATGGGGCTGGTCGAGGGGTGGGGGTCGGGGGTTGGCGGGGGAAGGATTACGGTTATTGAATACTCTGAGGACACTTCTGAGCTCTCAAGACACTGCCCTCTTGAAATTTTCTTTCAGGTGTTTGGTTTTAAGGAGGTCTGCAGAGTGTCAGCGGCTAAGCTCTTTCTTGTCTCCTCCCCTGCCACAAAGGAAACTCGACAAGTTTTGTTTCAGATGCTAGACTACATCAACTTCAGCCCTGGCTCCAACTCCTGATTAAATTGTTAGTAGTTAAGGGCCAGAAATGCAGCAACCAGACTCCTTTTAAAAACAGGCCACTTTTGGCCATGCCGTCTGATGCGTTGGTGTATTAGGAAATTATTGTTAACAAAGCGAATGCTTTCAGCAGAGGCCGTCCATTCTTGTTCTCAACATTTCTTCTAGCTGTGCTGTCTGCGGAGGGGTTGCGGGGATGGGAGAGGGTTTACAGGGGACTTCTTTCCTTTCTTTTCTTTCCTTCTTTCTCTCTCTCTCCCCTTCCCTCCCGCCCATCATTCCTTCTATCTTCCGCTGTCTTTCTTTCTTCTTTTAATATATTTTTTAGATTATTTTTTTTTTATGTGGGCCATTTTAAAGTCTTTATTCTATCTGTTACAATATGGCTTCTATTTTATGCTTTGCCTTTCTAGCCACGAGGCATGTGGGATCTTAGCTTCCTGACCAGGGGTCGAACCTATATCCCCTGCATTGGAATGAAAAGTCTTAACCACTAGCCCGCCAGGGAAGTTCCTTCCCTTCCTTTTGTATTTAATAAGAATCACCAGGGGAATTCTCTGGCAGTGAAGTGCTTAAGACTCCACGCTTTCACTGCTGAGGGCCCAGGTTTGATCTCTAGTCTGGGAACTAGGATCCCACAACCCTCACAGCACAGCCAAAAAAAAAAAAAAATCACCAGCAGAAAAGATATAAAAGGTCAAAGAGAGAGAGCAATCTCTTAGATGTCCCCTCATGGATATTCTACAATTTAATAAAATATGCATACTTTAGTGAATATACGTATTTAAATTGTAATAGAAAGAAACATTTTAAATTAATTATTGAAACATCGATTGAAAATCATTTCATGACTGTAGTTGAGAAACTGTCATTCTCCCTGACCACACTACAAAAAGGGGGTAACGGGAAAATGTGACTGGGAATTTTAAAATGATGGTTTCAATGCAAGTCTAAATTCAGAAACAATACACATATGTGAAAAAGCAGCTTTCTGATAACGAATGATAATGGATAGTTCATACTCTTCACTGTCTCCTTTTTTGGAAAATGCTCATCTTCAGCTTTGTTCAAGCAAATCTATTTTTATGATAATTGTTACTAGTAAAGCCATTAATTATTATAAATTCTGTTGCATGAACTCATTTGGAGAATATTATGGCTATCAATAAATGTTCTTCACTCCCAGGCACACAGAATTTTTAAGCATCGAATAAGACTCGGACGCAGAATCCAGCATAATTTTCCTGACTCCTCTCCTCTTGCTCAGAGACTGATGGTAATTCAACAATACACATTACACGTCTAAAGGATAATTTTAACATTTGAAGGAACTGATTCTTTGCTTCTACCAGCAAAGCATTTTTCAAAGAAAAGCAGGATAACATGGTACTTAGCATGCAAGAATCCATTCTGTAAAAACTGATGACCTATAGACACTTTTTACCAGCCACAGCTGTCTAACCACAGTTAAGTCCATGTGCATAGAAACGGGGCTGAAGCCAAAGTCATCTCTATTTGGTCAGTTCTGAAAACGGGGTTGCTGCATAGACTAAGTGTAAGCAATCTGCCTCCCGCGTGATGTAAGAACACTGTGTGAATTTCCTAGACACCTGCCCCAGCTAAACAGCAGTGCTGACTTTTAGACAGTTGATTAAAAGGGTTCTTCAGCATCAGGTACTCAGATTATGTTATGCTCAAGATGTAAACATTTATGCTAAAGGCTACACTCGAGGATAAATCATATATGCATACAGATGACATCATGGATCACTGCAATTAATGCAGGTACCATGGGCAGGAAAGAAAACTTTGGCTGAAAGCATCTGTAACTTGCTTCTATTTTTTCATGGCCCCTCCACTGAGAGGGATGAGGCCAGCAGTCAGGAAGGGCTTCCCCAAAGAGAGCCCTCATTTTCCAGGGACAACAAATCCCATTTCGTAATAGAACAAACCTGGCATGCCACTCTCTCCTCAGGTTCTGGCGAGTGGTGATCGCGGCGAGGATGGACGTCAACATCTCATTCTTTTGCTCCATGGAGATCCCCTCTCTTCTAACTTCACGAAGCACAGCGCTTGTCTAGAAGAAACGATCCCAAAAAGAGAAAGTGAAAGTGAAAAATTAATCATGAAAAAAAGCCCATAAGCAAATAAGGACAGTAAATCAATGGCTTTTTTATTACAGTTCCCCTGCTAACAAATCAATACAGTAAATGATGGTCAAAAATGGCCAGCATATATTTTGTACTTAATCAATGTACACGGCACATAAGGTAAACTCTAAAGCTCCGTTGCCTTAAGTAACACGTCAAGATGCTGTGCGTTCTCACTCTAATTTTCTCAGTGCACCAATGATTTTTTTTTCCCTGGCAACTGCCAACCACGAGCTACTATTAGAAATTATTTTCACGTACGCTTCACTCTGTGTTGTTTGTTTGGCCTCTTAAAAAAGAACAGTCTCTGACTTTCCCTCTGTTTCCTGCCACCCAGCTGAGGCTTACTGCACTGCCTTTCTTATTTGAATCATTAATTTCTATTTCCAGCCATGCCAGGAATTTTTTTTTTTTTTGGTTCACTCCATTTTCCTTGCTTGCTGCAAATCAAGAGCTTACGAAGAAAGGAACACTAACAGCACAAGAATCAGAGAAGAGTATATCTCTATGGATATCTTTCCAGGTTTGAAAATCCACTACCTGCTTCAAATAGTAGAGACAGGGATTCGTATGCATTGTAGACACATGATTTGGGGAAGAATCTGCTATTCCATGGTTATGGCTATGGTACTTTAAAAAAAAAAATTAGGTGAATACACAGGTGAGTACAAAAACACTCGAAATTTAACACTGCTTTTTTAAGTAGTTGAAAAGCAAGCGCATCACACCTGGCTCACTCTAATAACTAGCGTTGCATCGAAACTCAAATTTGAAATTGTCATTTCAACTTTACAACTCACCTCTGTAGGTTCTTTTTATATGTATCTGAAACATGCAAATGTCTGTGACACTAGAAAAACAATTAAGAAAATAATGGAAAGTATTCTACTGGTACTTGCAATCCAAGTGAACAAATGCCTTTCAAGTTCTAATCACAGAACTTTTCTTCACATGCATTTACCTTCATATATTAACAACTGGAGTAGAAATCTTTAGGGTTTATAAATGTTGTTCTTCATAGAAAGGTTGGGGGGGGGGTGCTTCTTTGGAGATGTTATAACCAAAGCAATTGCTAAGGGGAATAAAACTGCCACTTTCTCTGTTCTAATCACTTGGTATATTCCTTATTTTGGAGTAGGAAATGGCAACCCACTCCAGTATTCTTGCCTGAAGAATCCCATGGACGGAGGAGACTGGCAGGCTACCATCCATGGGATCGCAAAAGAGTCAACCACGACTTAGCGACTAAACAATTCCTTATTTAACTGATGTCCACACCTTCACTGATGTGAAGAGTACACTCAACATCTGATTCTCATGGATCTTGACATACTACTATCCTCAATCCTCTATAACATTTTACATTGTATGCTTAATATCTTCAAGACAACCGTGAGAAGACATGTGACACACACTTGCAGTTTTCGTTGCCCTCCATCCATACCCAGTCCCCCTTTCCTGTAACAGCACCCAGCTCTCCTTGTGGGGGAAGTCTTTTATTGTATGTAATCTTAGCGGGACTGTCAACCAAAGTGTTCTGCTCTCCCCCATCAAGGATGTGGGCCAGGCCAACCTAATTCTCTTTTCCAGGACTTCAGACACTTAAGAATGACAAAGAAGGGGGGGGGGGTTGCAAAATGTAGTAGTAGCAATTTATCTATATTTCCACAGTTCCTACCACCCATGGTCCTCAAAGTATTCCCGGCTTCCTGAAATTTGAGTCCAGATCACTTTCTTTTTTTTCTTCATATACATAATTAAATTTATTTCTTTTTAATTGAAGGATAATTGCTTTACAATATTTTATTGGTTTCTACCAAACATCAAGAAGAATCAGCCATAGGTATACATAAGTCCCCTCCCTCTTGAACCCTGCTCCCACCCCCCTCCCCATCCCACCCCTCTAAGTCGTTACAGAGCCCTGGCTTGAGTTCCTTGAGTCAAATAGCAAATTCCCATTGGCCATTTTATATATAGTGGTTTATATGTTTTCATGCTGCTCCCTCCATTCATCCCACACTCTGTTCCCTCCCCACCCCGAGTCCATAAGTCTGTTCTCTCAAACTCTAGAGTTTCTTTGGACAACTTCAGCTATCCAACATCCTTTCAATAAAGTCCCACTTTGTTCAAATTCACTGGAATCGGTTCCTGTTGCTTACAATCAAACATCCTAACTGATACAAACAGTTAAGACAGGAGAGACTTCGCTGGCCAGTCCAGAGGTAAAGAATGTGCACTTCCAGTGCAGTGGGCATGGGTTCAATCCCTGGTCGGGGAACTAAGATCCTGCATGCTGTGTGGTACAGCCAGAAAAAATAAATAAAAGTACAGACCTTACAGATCAGACAGGAAACGGTATGTCCACTGGAAAGGATCCACAATAATGTGTCTAGCATTAGTCAGGAAAAGGGTCCTCTCTCTGCCTCCTGGACCCAGAATGACAGCTACTCTACTGGTGATATAACCAAATGCATACTGGATGAGCTCCTAGGGCTTCCCTGGTGGCTCAGATGGTAAAGAATCCACCCACAATGCGGTAGACCTAGGTTTGATCCCTGGGTTGGGAAGATCCTCTGGAGGAGGGCATGGCAACCCACTCAAGTACTCTTGCCTGGAGAATCCCCATGGACAGAGGGGCCTGGTGGGCTATAGTCCATGGGGTCGCAAAGAGCTGGATACTACTGAGCGACTAAGTACACATGAGCTCCTAGGATAACAATACTTGTGGCCCCCCAGCACTGGGAGGAATGCTGGGTTTCTCTAGGTGATTCTAAAGCATGACACCCAGGCTCCCAGTGTTGAAAGCAGGGGTTGTAAATTCAAATACTGACAAGGACCAGAAAGGCAACATGGGTAAGTTAAGCAAGGTACCTGAAGAAAGCATATGCTTTGTCTAAAAAGACAGTCGCTACTCAGCCTCAGCCCCAGGCAACTCTGCCATTCAGAAACGCTGTTTTGGTGGAGCCAGATTTATGAATTTTCAAAATAAACAAGAACTCTGTTCTTTTTTTAATGTGAAAATGCCAAATCTTAAAATGTCAGAAACTAATTTTTTTTTAGTTTTTAATTTTATGCAAATTTGATTTGTTTTTAAAATTTTTATTGAAATATACTTGACTTACAATGTTGTGTTAGTTTCAGGTGTACGGCAAAGTCAACCAGTTTTATATATATGTATATTTTTTGTCATTCTCTTCTACTATAGGTTATTACAAGATATTGACTATAGTTCCCAGTGTTATACAATAGGTCCTTGTTGGTTACCTATGTTATATATAGTAGTGTGTAAATTTTAATCCAAAATTCCTCACTTATCCATCCTCATCCCCTTTCTTCTTTGGTAACCATAAGTGTGTTTTCTATGTCTGTGAGTCTGTTTCTATTTCATAAATAAGTTCATTTGTGTCATATTTTAGATTCTACATGTAAGTGATATCCCATGATATTTGCCTTCATCTGACTTACTTCACTTAGTATGATAATCTCTAGATCCATCCAAGTTGTTACAAATGGCACCATTTCATTCTTTGGCTGAGTAACATTCCATTGTATATGTATCACATCTTCTTTATCTATTCATCAGTTGATGGACACTTACGTAGCTTCCATGTCTTAGGCTATTATAAACAGTGCCGCTATGAACGCTGGGGTACAGGTATCTTTTTGAATTAAGTTTTTCCCCAGATATACGCCCAGGAGTGTGACCACAGGATCATATGGTAGCTTTATTCTCAGTTTTGTTTTGCTCTGTTTTTTCTTTTTAAGGAACCTATGTACTATTCTCCATGGGCTTCCCTGGTGGCTCAGTAGTCAAGAATCTGCCTGCTAGTGCAAGAGGCGGGGGTTTGATCCCAAGGTCAGGAAGATTCCCTGGAGAAGGAAATGGCAACCCACTCCAGCGTTCTTGCCTGGAAAATCCCACGAACAGAGGAGCCTGGCGGGCTGCAGTCCATGGGGTCACAAAGAGCCAGATATGACTGAGCGACTAAACAACATACAGTTCTCCATAGTGGCTGCACCAATTTACACTCCCACCAACAATGCAGGAGGATTCCTTTTTCTCCGCAACCTTTCCAGGATTTATTATTTGTAGACTTTTTGATATTGGCCATTCTGACTGGTATGAGGCAATACCCCATTGTAGTTTTATTTACATTTAATACAATTTTTAAAAGTTACTTTCCATTTACATTTATTACAAAATATTGGCTATATTCCCTGCATTATACAATACATCCTTGAGCTTATCTTACACCCATGGGTTTGTACCTCCCACCCCCCATCCCTATATTGCCCCTCTCTGGCCCCCCAATTTTTTTAAATACCATGTGGGCCAAACAAGAA
Organism: Cervus canadensis; assembly: GCF_019320065.1. Taxonomy (NCBI): domain Eukaryota; kingdom Metazoa; phylum Chordata; class Mammalia; order Artiodactyla; family Cervidae; genus Cervus; species Cervus canadensis. Next base: position 43,321,655 of record NC_057403.1, read on the forward strand.
ACAATGGCTAGATGGAACTCAGGCAGCTGCCAATTTGTAGCCTATAGTGTACAAAATGTCTTATTTCAGAGAGGTCTTGGCATCAATGGGTACTCTAACAACAGCATTGCTCCTTGTCTGTGACACCCTACCTCAAACACTGAAAGTCAGAAGGAACCTCAGGAAGTCATGCAGTTTATCACTATACCTGCTGGTACATATTATTTTACCAAAAAGTGCTTCAAATGGAAAATAAAATACACATCCAGATGGCTCCAAAGACATGATGAAAATAAAATTATTTCTCTATTTGACTTCTTAAAAAAAGTCGTTTATCTCTTCTTGGCCTTTCATATTGTTTAAATTTTATCCAGAAGCCCTAGTTTACCACGGATCCTGAAGAGGAAGGATTGAAGAAAGTTGAGTTCATGAGGGCAGAGGACCATGTCTATTTAGTTACGACTGTATCCCCACTGCTCCCCTAATGACTTTGATTTTTTTTTTTTTAGATTTTTTTTTTCATTTATTTTTATTAGTTGGAGGCTAATTACTTCACAACATTTCAGTGGGTTTTGTCATACATTGACATGAATCAGCCATGGAGTTACATGTATTCCCCATCCTAATGACTTTTAATAAATGCTTGTCAAACTGGTAATAAAAGTAGGAACTGGAAAAACAAGTATTGCAAAAACAAGGAGCAATGGAAGACTGTCTTCTTTTAAGAAATTACTATTATAGAGTCTGCCTGCAATGTGAGAGACCCGGACTCAATCCCTGGGTCGGGAAGATCCCCTGGAGAAGGGAATGGCAACCCACTCCAGCATTCTTGCCTGGAGGATCCCATGGACAGAGGAGCCTGACGAGCTATATATAGTCCACGGGGTCGTAAAGAGTCAGACACGACTGAGCAACTAACACACACACACATTATTATTATTATTATTACTATTTTATGAGTTGATAAAACTCATAGAAGCTGAGAGACAGTCATGTGCTCCACCAAGGAGCTCTTGTCACTTCACAAAAGGACTCACTTCCTGGTCTATTTAAATAACTAGTTCTCCTAGTTCTGAGTTTCCCAAACTTTCGTCATTCTAGTTCAGTCTCATAATTCTTTTTTTTTTTAAATTGATTAATTTATTTTAATTTGAGGATAATTACTTTACAATACTGTGGTGGTTTCTGCCATACAGTGACATGAATCAGCCTGGGGTGCACATGTGTCTCCGCATCCCAAACCTCCCCCCACCACTTCCCTCCCCACCCCATCCCTCTGAGTTGCCCCAGAGCAACAGGGCACCAGCTTTGAGTGCCTTGCTTCATGCATCGAACTTGCACTGGTCATCTATTTTATATATGTAACATACGTGTTTCAATGCTATTCTCTCATAATTATTGAATATGGGTATTCTAACAACAGCATTGGGCTTCCCTGGTGGCTCAGATGGTAAAGAATCCGCCTGCAATGTGGAAAACCTGGATTCGATCCCTGGGTTGGGAAGATACTCTGGAGAAGGGAACGGCTAACCACTCTAGTATTCTGGCCTGTAGAATTCCACGGACAAAGGAGCCTGCCAGGCTACAGTCCATGGGGTCACGAAGAGTCAGACACAACAGCATTGCTCCTTATCTGTGATACCCCATCTCATCCACTGAAAGTCAGAAGGAACCTCAGAAAGTCATGCAGTTTATGACATGTCTGCAGGTACATATTATAATAGATATCAATTATTTGTATATAAAGTATTAATGTCTGTGTTCAGTCACTTCAGCTGTGTCTGACTCTTTGTGACCCTATGGACTGCAGCCCACCAGGCTCCTCTGTCCATGGGATTTTCCAGGCGAGAACACTGGAGTGGGTTACCATTTCCTCCTCCAGGAGATCTTATATTAATACCTAAAATTTTTCTTTCAATCAACTTATATATATATATACTAACTCTAATTCTCTTCAAAAGAAAAATGGGGAGGGGGGGGAATGGAAGACCAGTGCTACTTGTCATAAATGAGAAGATAACCAGAAAAATAATATATTAAAAACAAAGTTAAATGTTCCTCTCATTCTCAGTTCAGTTCAGTCCTCAGTTATGTCTGGCTCTTTGTAAACCCATGGACTGCAGCACGCTAGGCTTCCCTGTCCATCACCAACTCCCAGAGCTTGCTCAAACTTATGTCCATCGAGTCGGTGATGCCATCCAACCATCTCATCCTCCGTTGTGTGCTTCTCCTCCTGCCTTCAAATCTTTCCCAGCATCAGGGTCTTTTCCAATGAGTCAGTTCTTCGCATCAGGTGACCAAAGTACTGGAGCTTCAGTTTCAGCATCAGTCCTTCCAATGAATATTCAGGACTGATTTCCTTTAGGATTGACTGGTTTGATCTCCTTGTAATCCCCTCTCCTTCTAGACGGATATTATTGTTGCTTGCTGAAGGTTCTGAGGCTGAAGCTGGTTTCTTCTTTGTAAAAGAGGACATGAACGTGTATGGGAGAATGTTAGAGACATTATGAGTCTAAATGAAGACCTCCTGGACACAGTCATAGAAACTGAAAAGGCGCTGAAGATGTAATCAGCTTCTCTGAGTGATTCTCACTATGTGTAGAGTCCTGGAATACCACCTAGCCTCATCTCAGGTCTGCATCCCATGCTCTAGATGAACTGCCATGCTGCACCAAGTCGTTTTGCTCCACAGTGTCCAACTTTTTGCGACCCTGTGGACTAACCCGGAAGCCTCCTCTGTCCATGGGATTATCCAGACAAGAATACTGGAGTGGCTTGCCTGCCCTACTGCAACGGTTTTCCATACTTCACAGATAAACCTCTTTCCTCCCTAAAGGTATTCTTCTATGAAACTCAACATATAAAACAAACTGGAGCACTTTTTTTTTTCTGAAGCTTTGAAGGTATGGAGGACCGGAGGTTCTCCCCTTGTTGTGGGGTATCTCTTCAAAAGTCTAAGGAAACGTGAGACACAATTTGCCAACCTCAAGCCAATAGTGTTTAAAATAGCATTTAAGTGTTTAAAAGTTTATACATTTTTTGCTGGTAGGGATGCAACATAGTGTCATTCTGGTAGAGAGTTGGGCAGTTTTTTTATAAAGTTACACACACACTTTATATTATCACCAGCAATCCCATTTCTGGGGATTTACCTAAAGAAATAAACACTTACGTTCCCACAGAAACACATATATAGATGTTGATACCAGCTTTATTCATAATTGCCCAAAACTGTAAATAACCTAAATGTCCTTCAAAGGGCAAGTGGATAAACACACTGCGATACAGCCACACAGTGGAATATTCCTCAGCAAATAAAACTATTGGGCAATTGATACATGCAACCCACTTGGATGAATCTCAGAATCATTAGGCTGAGTGAGAGAGGTGAGGCTCCAGAGATAAAAAACACAGGATCATTCCATTTATCTGACATTTTGGGAAAAGTAAATTATAGGGACAGAGATCAAATCAGTGAGGGAATTTAGGAAATGATAAAACTAGTCTGCAACCTGATTGTGGTGGTGGTTATAGGAGTTTAGACATATGTTAAAACTCACAGAACTGTATATCCAAAAAGGTCAATTTTATCATATGTAACTTTTATAAAATTTAATTTTAAAAGTTCACATTTATCACATTTTTAGGACAAGAAAGAATGTAGATAACACGTTTACATATAAATATATTTAAAAGAGAAGCAGTTAGTTAAAAAATACAGAAAAATGTATCTGGATTACAAAACAAATTCTGTTACAAAAATTTTTTTAAGATATTGGAAAAGGCTGGCTGAACTTAGATTGAGCATTCAGACCCTAAAATACAGCATTTCATAAGATTTAGAGTGAAAAGAAGTTCTTTCACAAAAGGAAATCTCAGAGTGTCAAAGGGCATTCTTTTTATAAAAATTGTGATACTTTTATCCTTATAATAGTGTCAGCTCCCCAAGGGTTTCCTTCCCATTTAGGCCACCACAGAGCGCTGAGTAGAGTTCCCTGGGCTGTACAGTGAACTATGTACAATGTGCTATACAGTGGGTTCTCAATAATTATCTATTTTATAATACTGAATATTCTGAATATTCATTGGAAGGACTGATGCTGAAGCTGAAGCTCCAAGACTTTGGCCACCTGATGCAAAGAACTGACTCACTGGAAGAGATCCTGATGCTGGGAAAGATTGAGGGCAGGGGGAGAAGGGGATGACAGACGATGAGACGGCTGATGGCATCACCGAGTCAATGGACGTGTGTTTGAGCAAACTTGGGGAGGTGATGAAGGACAGGGAAGTCTGACGTGCTGCGGTCCATGGGGTCACGAAGAGTTGGCCACGACTTAGTGAGTGAAGAACAACAAAAGTGTATATAGGGGCTTCCCAGGTGGCGCTAGTGGTAAAGAAGCTGCCTGCCAATGCAGGAGACATAAGAGGGGCGGGTTTGATCCTTGGGTTGGGAAGACTCCCTAGAGGTGGGCATGGCAACCCGCTCCAGTATATGTCAATCTCAGCCTCCCAGTTCATCCCATCCCCTCTTTCCCCCTTAATATCCACGTAAGAGAGCTGGCTATTCAAATCCCAGCTGCCACTTCCTCGCTATGGCCTTTCCCACAACTGTAGGATGGAGAGGACCACAGAGCCTCCCAATGAATTCTGGTGAAGCCTAGTTGCCCAGTCTCATGCCATTATGATTATGAGGGTTTAGTTTCATCTCAAATGCCCTCATCCATCTGTGTCAGGCTCTGCTATTTCAGCAAGAGGATTCCCCAAAGTGTCTACAACTTGAAGATTTTCCAAAGGGGAACAGGCAACCACTGAGTGGCCACAGCCATCAGAAGCCTCTCTCAGAAGCCAGGGGCGCCCTCCTTTGCACATCCCTCACAGGAGAAAAATCCTGATCCTGGGGGGGTGGGCTTTATTTTTAGAATCAGTTTTGATTTCACTGTACATGACATTATTAGTAGATGCCTCTCTCTCTCTGAGACCACTACCCAACATGTGCCCTATTCTTAGTCTTCCAGGGGGGTTCCTCACTGTGGGACCCTCAGCTGTGCTCAGCCCAGGGTTGTCTTGGTTCTCCTGTTCTCTCTGTTGCCTGCACTCTCTGTGGGCAAGCTTTCCCTCCAATGGCTTTACAGGTCCCTGCAGACCAACAACTTCACACGGACTTCTACCTACAAGCAGACCTCTCTGCTGAACTCTGGTCCCACAGAATCAACCACTAGATGGTTCTCCTTCGACATACATCTCAAAATGCCATCTCAGCCCCAGCTCGTCCACTTGTGAACTGCAATTTCTGTTCTCCATCAATCTGCTCCTGCTTCCTTTCAGTTCAGTTCAGTCGCTCAGTCATGTCCGACTCTGTGACCCCATGGACGGCAGCACACCAGGCTTCCCTGTCCATTACCAACTCCTGGAGCTTGCTCAAACTCAGGTCCGTCGAGTAAGTGATGCCATCAACCATCTCATCCTCTGTCGTCCCCTTCTCCCTTCCCTTCCCTAGAATGACAAATGACACCACTACCAATGCAGTCACCTAAACTAGACATCCAGGAATCATCCTAGTCTCCCCTCTTTCTGTTCTCTGCCCTCCCTACACCTGAACATCAACACCCATCATTCCTCTTTGTTCAACAGGACTCAGACTTACTTCTTCCCCACAGCCTTTAGACTTGGCACAGGACATCTCTCATCTGGGCCATGAAATGGTGTCCAAACTAGCACCTCTGGGTCAGTCTCACCCCTTTTATGAATTTACCTCCTACAAGAGGAGTACGCCAGAGTCAAAGGAGATAAGAAACTTCAGCCTCCAAAACTCCACCTAAGCCAGAGCAGCTTACAGGCTTCACGTTCATACAGACTTCAGTTATTGTATTTGAGAGATACAAAACAATAATTTTTAAAGCCCAGATTCCTTAATCAGAAAAAAAAAAAATGAAAAACCCTCTCATTTTTATACAGGCAGTGCTGACATCTCAAATCTTAGCTCCATCTCTCTTCTATTCCACATTAAACTAATTGCCATTCCCTGAAAATACATGACTATTCTAGATTATATATTTACTTGTACCTGGTTATATAACTTACCAGTAACTACTAATTCTTCAAGAAACATCTCAGATAACACCTCCTCTGTGAAGTCCTCCAGGAACCACATCCTTCCACCAAACTAAGTAGAGTGGATCATCCCTTCTTACGGGCCACCCTTGAGCATCTCATAAACCACTTCATATTCCACTGTGATTAATTATGCACTAGAGCTTTCCTCTTCCAGAGTGTGAGAGCTCTGTGAGAACAGACAGGGTCCATACCCGTTTCTTTTCAATCTCCTCTAAGATGCCAAGTTTGGCGCCAGTTGTGAAAGTGGACTCCTGATAGAGGCTTGTGGAACATATGAAATCAAATGACATGTCTGAGCATGTCTGGTGAAGAAGATGAAGTCTAGTCACAGAGTATTATTCAAGACCAAAAACAATGTGAAAAATAAGCTTTGGTCTGATTCAAACTATTTCTAAAGATAAATCTAAGAAAAAAAGTTATAAAACCTATTTTTAAACAAAAGTATCATGAAAAATGAAGCATTTGCAATCAATCCCCAGGTGACTGCTTGGGGCAATGTTCATTTGGATGGATGTATCTAAAAATAGATAGTTTTACCACAAAGCTATGATAATATCTAATCTATGCATAGCCTCCTGATAAGCCAAAAGAAGAAGTCTTACTTTGTCCATTTCAGCAGAGAAAACTATTTTGAACTCTGGCAACCCACAGCATTCTAATGACCTCCAAGAATTCTGCAGTGTTTTTAGCTTCTCCTGGCTCAAAACTTTATGCATAAAAGATTAAGTAAAAAATAAATAAATAAAATAATTTTTAAAAAAAAGATTAAGTAAAATGTCCAGAACTAGAGAAAGAGAGAGGTTGAGAGAGAAAGAAAGAGAGAGAGATTGAGAGTGAGAAAAGAAAAACCAAAACTCTAAAGTTCTAAGAGGACTTAAATTTTAGGCAAAGGTTTCAAATCTTTCTTGGAAAAAAAGTCTCCCAATCCTGAATTCATTCAATTAACCCTGAGCAATTCACCTAACTCTTGCTGGCTATATTTTTACGTTTGGTAACTTTCAATATGTCCTAATTCTAGGGCATCTTTAGGGAAGCACATTATGAACATAACTTGCAATATGCAGAACTTATACCATATAAGATTTTCAGATAGGAATCATTCTTAGATTTAAAAGGAGAACTACAGTATTTACTCATTTACTAATAATGGAAAGTAAATCCTTCCTTCTTTTGGTTCCTTTCTGACCTGGAGTAACAGCTTCCGACAGGCCTTCAACTCCAAAACCTAGGCTCAATATATCCTTCTTACAAACCAGAGAACTGTGTCTAAGAAAATGTATGGAAACAGGAGGCATTCAACAAATATGGCTTGTGATCCCTTGTCTTAGTTCATTAAAAAAAAAAAAAAAATCTGCTACTGTTTTTCCAATTTCAAAAGCCATACAAACGCCAGGATGCCAGAAGTTGCATACATTTCCCATCTTCTCAGCATCTCTCAACCCTTACTACCACCAAAAAAATCCTACTGTTGTGGTGGGAAAAAATGCCATTCCTAACACTTTTTATATACATAGCTGCCTCATGTTAGGGCTGTAGTTCCCCGCTGCACACACAAATTACAAAGATATGCCCTGACTGATAATGAGGGCTAAAGGTTCAACTTGCGAAGAAACTTGGTTTAAGATGTTATCAGCTGGGAAAGCTATTTCATCACATCAACATTGCCATGGGCTGTCAAAAACCCAACCAGGGCTCCCTTCTTCAAAAGTCCAGGAGCACTTTTTTTTTTCTTTCTTTCTCCCCGCTAACCCAGCCTGGTTTTTTTTTGTTGTTTTTTTTTTTTTTAAAGAAGAAGAAGAAAAAAGGCACAGAACCCACTGAGATAGCCTTGGTCCCATCAAAGAGAGGTCGATCTCGGGTCTGCCTTCATTGACTGAGTGTCAGTTTCAGATGGCTCTTTTGTGAGGCCTCTGCAGCCCGATGCTGAGTGATGCCTCCGCCTTTTCTAAACTGGACTGGGCATCGCCGAAGATTTCCAGCGTGCTTGGATCCACAGCCCAGCAGAACAAATAAACATTCCCCCTCGGCCTTTCTGCCTACATTATCTCCCTCTCCGGGAGCAAGAGGTTTTGAGGGTGCTAATGTTTACACAATGTTCAGACTTTCTTCCCCCTGTTTCCTGAATTTGAGAAGACACATCCTGCATGGCCTGGGCTAAGAGATAACACCAAGTCACCACTGGGTGCCCCCGTCTACCGGATGACTTAAGGCTGCCGTCTTCTCCGCCCCCCACCTTTTTCCTCCCCCACCCCTCGCAGTCTTACCAAGGAGGGCAGGAGATAAGCTAGGCTGTCGTGAAAGACAGACGCTAAGGCAGAAGTCTCCAAGAGGTGGCCAACAAAGCAGCCTTTTATTTCCACCTAAAGAGACGCTTGGTTCAGTTCGTCTCAAAGACCTGCTTTAAGGTGCATGAACATCTCAGTAGAGTTTACCAAGTGAATCCTCAAAAAAATGTACCCAGAAGACATATTCTGGAGCTTATCCATTGTGTGCTATTGAGAGGTGGGAGCCTGCTGGGAGTAATCAGGAATGTCTGTGAGAAAAGAATTCAGGGCAAACCTTTCTTTGATCCATCTTCTCATCTGTCAAGGGGTCTATGTTACCGCATCTAGAGTTCTTAGGACCATTACATGAGATTATCCAGCACAAGTACCCTGCCCAACACTTGGCACACACAAAATGCTCAATAGATATTAGAAATTGTCATGACTGATATCAGCAGCATTCTGTTTAAAAAAAAAAAAAACTGGGGGGGAAAGATCAAAGAAGATAATGAATACTGATTTTTTTTTTTTAAAAATCCTAAAATACTACAGCCATAAATGGGAATAACTACTTACTTTTTTTCCCCAAGGCACTTTCATGGTTACTTCCCACTTTTCCCCTCCGAACAGTACAGAAATCACCATGTTTAATGTGGTTCACTAAAAGCTACAGAGCCAAAGCAGCCTGCCTGCCTGGTCCTGGGTGAACTCTCAGGACAAGTCACGTGGGTGCCCGCTGGGATGGCCAGGCTGCTGGGGGAAACGGCAGCCTCGCTCCAGGCGTTAGACCAGGTGCCAGGGCGGTGAGCAGAAGCTGAACCTCAGAACCAAGCTGGCAACCACGGTGTTTCAGAGGACGGTGAACAATGATCCTTGTGATTGTCAAGGAAGGCAAGAAGGAAGGAAGGAAGAAGGGAAGGAGGGAGGAAGTGAGGGGAAAAGGGAGGGAAAGAGGGAGGGAGGAAAAAAAAGAAAAAAGGAAGGAAAGAAAGGCGAAGGGAAAAGGGGAGGAGAAATAAAGAGAGGGGGGAAAAGCAAGCAAGAAAGAGGAAGACAGAAAGAAAAGGAATAAAAGGTGAAGAGGGGAAAAAAGTGTTGTTTATAGAAGCCAGCTGCTGGGGCCGTGGCGCCAGGGACCCCTCATCCTGCTACTTTACGCCTGCAACCCCACTGCCCCCACTGGGACCAGCACAACTAAACGTTGACTTCAATGCTTCAGAGAGCACTCGACTGATTTTGTACATGATTAATTGCCGAAGACATGGCTGGCCATATGGAACAGAGAAAGCATCAAGTCATTCATACTTCTGTATGCGATTGCTTGGCCCCTGTTGTTTTAATGTACAGGAAAGAGCGAGTATTGCATAGCCCTGGTGTCTTGCCCCTGACAGCCCATTAAGAAATCTCAAAGCACCTAGTCGAAGTTAGGCTGTTGGCTTTTCAATAGCAGCCTAATAAAACAGAAGCCAAGCTTTCCAACCAGTCTTAAATCTTTCACATACAGTACATTAACTACTGGGGCTAAAACAACGGGCTTCTTATGATAGGAAATGGGATTTGATTTCTAGTCTCTGCATACTTACTGAAAGCCTTTTTTTGACCTTTATGGAGTTTACAAAAATCATTGTTCTTTTCCCTCTGTTTTCCAAAGAGCCTAATAGATTCGTTTGTTTCAGCAGAGTCAACACTTAGTCACTATTTCGTGCAGTCTGTATAATAAAGCTGATTCATGGGGAAGTGAGAGAAACAGCATAATTATTCTTGCCAAGAGAGCCCAGGAATCATTCTAGCTTCTGAAACATTCACCTTCTTTCAAAACAAGAAAGAAAGAAAGAAAAAACCTATACACTAGGGGGGAAAGTCTCACACACACACTCTTATTACTCTCGCCTCCCTTTCCCATCACTCTGCGAAATGAACCCATTCACTGTGGGAAAGAATATCCATTTATTTTCCAGCTGTTCTCCTGTTGGCCCAGGGTGATGCTCCACTCCAGGCCAAAGAGGGTGCCACCTCAGGTGTCGTTCTAGTCCCCAGCTTACGGCCTCTTAGCTTTCTCCATTACTAAAATCTTTGCAGACTATTACTTTCCATCTAAGGGAACCAGGTATATATTTCTGTAATACTTTCCTTTCAAGGATTTTCAAATGACAGCACTAAAAACTAATAGCATCAGTAGTTTCCTTTGTCAGTTCTGACATGTGTTGGCAGAGATGACTTTGTTGGTGCTTTTCATTAGAAAATATTTATATCACGTTTCATGTCTCAGGACTTGGAGGTGTTGAAATTATCCTCACACCAGAAGACACCATATATGGGAAATTCCTCTTGACGGCCTATTCATTAGTGGGGCTGTAATTGCCTCTACTGCTGAAATAAGCTAACGGCCCATGGAGGGCTCCAAGTCAATGGGAAATCCCGTCTCCCCGCTGCCTTGCCTTCTCTGCAAGATGCTGGTGACTTCCCGGACGAGCAACTCAACTAATCAACAATATCATGACATAAGAGCATCTGAGCAAGGCCACTGGAAGAAAGCAGCAGCAAAAGCCTTAAAAGTGACTCAGTGATGTGAAACGAAGACTCAAGAGCACAGCTTCTACAAAGAAAAGAGTGTGGGGGCTTCCCTGGGGGTCCAGTGGTTAAGGCTCTGTGCTCCCAATGCAGGGAGCCCAGGTTCAGTTGCTGCTCAGGGAACTAGATCCCACAGGCCATGCAGCCAAAATAGGAAAAAAATCCAGAAATAGCCAAAGTAAAAAAAGAAAGAAAGGGGAGAGAAGAAAAAAAAAAAAAAACCTACCAGATCAATAAAAATAGTAAGAAAAAAGACAAGAGAGTGTTTTCATTGACCATTATCTTACAGTGATTGTTTTATTATACTATGCTCTATAAGGTGTGAGGATGATGGGATTCCCATCTCATAGATGGAAAAACTGAGATTGGGAAGGTGAAATGCCCAAAGTAAATACACATCAGTGGCAGAAGGGCTAGAGTGCTAATTCTTTACATTTCTAGCTGACTGTTTACTGAAATGGAAGTTCTACTAGATAATAAATACATCAAGATACTACGTGTAATGCTTTATATTATATACATTTACCTAATAAAGAGAAATACATCTAAAAGTGCCTTTCTAAAGTCTTATGCAAGGAAACAAACCTACCATAGCTGCAAAATCTTCAATAAAGGAAACAGAAAGGTTTAGGGACATTCCTGGTGGTCCAGAGGTTAAGAACTCACTTTGCAATGCAGGGGACATGGGTTCGATCCCTGGTTGGGGAACAAAGATCCCATTTGACTTGGAGCAACTACTGAGCCCATGCACCAGAACTTAAGAGCCCGCACACTGCAACTACTGAAGCCATGGGGCTCTGGAGCACTCTCGCTGGAACTTCTGATTGGCGTGCCACCACCAGAGAGTCTACGGGCTGCAATGAAACACCTCACACATTGCAACGAAGACCTGGTGCTGCAGCTAAGACCCACTGCAGCCAAATAAGTATTTTTTCAACAATAAAATAAAAAAGGAATGGGCCTTTCCACCATTTTAAAAGAAAGAAAGAAAACAGAAATGTTTCAATGGCAGCCATGGTACAGAGCAATACCACCCGGGTCTCGAATTCAGTCTCGACATACACACACACCTCACGTCATGAATACTGTTAATAGAATGACAGCCGACTTCTCTTCAGTTACTCCAGCACTGCCTTGCCTTATCTTCGTCTTTTCATCAAAATCTATTCACTCCACAAATAAGAGCAAGAACTCTCCCAAGGCCACCGCAACACACACACACATGCCCCCAACCCCCAGCCTCCACTTCTAAGAATCTCGCTGCGCTAATCTGTTTGTTGTCGGAACTGTTAATTGAAGGTGGAGAATGGGTAGCCACACCAAGCGCTCTGTAATTGAGCCTCGGATGATGTCTGGCCTAAGAGTGGCTTAGCGCCTTCCAATCCTTGGGCCAGTGAAAAGGTACCCGAGATCTCCATCAGATCTGCTCCCCCTGCCCCTGCAAACATCAGGAACACAAAGGCTGAAGTGGTCTGTCATGCACACTGGATTATATGAAGTGTAAAACATTGGGGGAAGGAGGGGAGGGGAGGCGGGGAGACCTCTGAAAGGGAACGGGGAGGAAAAAGAAATCACACTTGCAAGAAGATCCAGCTGACAGCTCAGTCCCTAACAAGTGAGCCAAGTGAATATGTTTGAAAACATTGTGATGCAGGAAGAGCGCGGGCCTTTTGTCTGCGGCCCTACAGTGTGTCTAACCCAACTGCTGCCCGCATCACTGAACATATGTTTTCTACACAAGAACTGAAGCAGAAAAGGCTCTTTGTTATCATTCACTCCTTTGTATCTACTGGCTCCCCAACCCTACCTTCTGCCCACCCCCCTCTCAGTCACATCCAGACCAAAGCCCTGGTAGAAATTGTAACTGCTCAGGAGAGCGAGGCCAGAATGACCCGCCAAGAACCTTCGACTGCCCCCTGGGGCCTTGAGAACTGCTTCCCACAAAGCGGCAATAACAGCCCAAGGTTCATTTCTTTATTGCCTACTAGGTGCTAGGCATCGAATCGAGCAATTTATCAACAGGATCTCATTTCATCAAGAAAACAACTGTTTAAGTGCCACCTCTATTTTTTTTTTTAATTAAAAACATTTTTAAAATGTATTTATGGCATGCAGGATCTTAGTTCCCGGACCAGGCATTGAACGTGTGCCCTCTGCAGTGGAAGCTCTGAGTCTTAACCCCTGGGATGCTAGGGAATTCCCATCCTCTGTTTTTTAAATGAGGAAATTGAGGGATGGAGAGAGTAAATAACTCCCCAAAGCCGCAGGGAAGAGTCCAATTGTAGACACATGAAGCTGGAAATGCTAGTGGAACATTTTAGCAGACAGATGGTCTAGAGTATGAGAGAAACATGGATGTCAGACTTAAAGATTTGTAAACACACACACACACACACACACACACCATTCTGCACTTAATTGTTACTCTATCTGAGTTGACAACTGGATGGCATAGAACTCAAATTGATTAAGCAAAGCTGATGGGGATGGGTAAGGAAGAGAATGCTACAGGAAGCAAATCAGGAGGTCTCTTGCCCTGTGGATTTTAGGATGAAGAGAAAGGACACAGGCTCTTGAATCTGACTATTTCATGGCTGAGTTAGCCATGGCAAGTGACTTACCCTCCATACCTCATTTCTTCATCTATAAGAGACTATTTCTAGCACCCACTTCCAAGGGTTGTTGTTGTTGTTCAGTTGCTAAGTTGTGTTTGACTCTTTGTGACCCCACGGACTGTAGCATGCCAGACCTCCCTGTCCCTCACCACTTCCCGGAGTTTGCCCAAGTTCACGTTCATTGAGTTGGTGATGCTATCCAACCATCTCATCCTCTGCCACCCTCTTCTCCTTTTGCCTTCAATCTTTCCCAGCATCACAGTCTTATCCAATGAGTTGGCTCTTTGCATCAGGTGGTCAAAGTACTGGAGCTTCAACTTCAACATTAGTCCTTCTAATGAGTATTCAGAGTTGATTTCCCTTAGGATTGACTGGTTTGATCTCCTTGCTGTCCAAGGTCTCTTAAGAGTCCTCTCCAACACCACAGTCTGAGAGCATCAATTCTTTGGTGTTCAGCCTTCTTTACGGCCCAACTCTCACATCCATACCTGACTACTGGAAAGACCAGAGCTTTGACTACACGAATCTTTGTCAGCAAAGTTATGTCTTTGCTTTTTAATACACTGTCTAGGTTTGTCATGGGGTTGATGGGATTCAATTTTTTCATATAAGGTCCTTACAGAATAGTGGCTGACAAAACTACTAAAATTAATCATCATGTTTCTACTTCCTCAGCCTTTGTTTTTCCCTCTCTCCCTGTTCAGTCTATGCAGTTAAGCTGGTACCTCTAAGCTAGATGCCTTCCAGGTGCTGCTGTTGATGGCGATGTTGCTGTTGCTGATGATGATGGTGATGATGGTGACAATGATGATGGTGATGATGGTGCTGATGGTGCTGATAGTGATGCTGCTGATGGTGATGACAAAGCAGCTAACATTACTGAGCACTTATGACACCCCAGGTGCTATTCACATGCATTATATCACAGAATCCTAAAAATAAGTCTGCACGATAAAAGTAGTATTATCTCTATTTTACGTATCTTAAAAAACTGAAATGCAGAAAGGTTAAGTAATTGGCCAAGTTTTACACCATGAGTAAGTAACAGAGCCAAATCTAACCCCTGCATCAGCCTCCAGGGACCAAAGTCAACACATGTGTAAACTGATTTACACTTTACAAAGTGTTTTCATGAACACTGTCTCATGTAATCCTCACAACAGCTACGTGAGTTAGATAGAGCCAGTGTTATTAACCTTCTTATTACAGATAAGGACTCTGAGGCTCGGCTACATTAAATAATGCATTCAATATCAAAATGAATATAGAAATCAAGCTATGACTGGACATCAGGTGCTCCAACTCCAGGCCCAATACATTTCAAACACATGGAGCATAAGGAACAGGTTGTTCTGAAGGCAAATTTCCATGCAATAAATCAAACAATCTGAGTCTCTACTATAAGGCTGTCTGTAGTCTGTAAGGCCATAGTACCTGACTACCAGGAGCTTACTATCTAGATAGACAAATAAAATATATACATGGGGTGGAAGGTGACCAAACAAATAAAATATATACATGGGGTGGAAGGTGACCAAAGGGGTTATGTAAATTAACTGTTGAACTGTCAGAATTGATTTTGATTTACAAAACAGTAAACTGTCCCGTTCATAGCCAAGCATAACCATTACATTATTATTTAATCCTGATCTGCTAAATACTCTTATCCTTTTCATTTTGAGGCAATGGAAACTAAAATGTGAACCCGTGAGAACAAAGATATAACTAAGAAATTTCAACATAAAGATCGGCCCACCCTTAAAAAAAAGTCTTATTTTTCTTGATTCCTGAGGTCAGAGCTATGTCCTGCTGTAATGAAGCTGCTCATGCTATTGACAATGTGACTATTAAAACTCTAAATGAAGTAACAATCTGGTAGGGAAAGATAATTCAGTACAGGTCACGTGGGCAGAGTTGCTGCACTTGTCCACAGATAAAATCTACCCGAGACAAATGCAGTCCCTGCCTGTTTACACTCTCTGTAAACACCACTGCCTACCAAGTCTTCAATGTCAGCATTACTTGCTGCTTGGTGCATATCTGCTCAGAGAACACACACACACACACATACACACATGGTCTGGAGACAGAGTTCTCAAATAGGAACTCAGGAATTATTTAAATGCCTATTAAAGCAGCAATTTAAGTACATATTACTAATGCATTAATAGTAGCTATGAAAAGAAAAACACATTTCAGTGGCTAAATAAATACAACTAGAGAGGTAATAATAACAAAAACCACCAGAAAAATGATCAATGATTGGACCTTTACCACATGCCAGATCCCGTCCTGATCGCTTCTCATGGATTCCTTGTTACTTCCTCATAACAGTTTAGTGAAGCAGATTTATCATTATCCCAACTTACAGACAAGAAAACCAAGGCACACGAGTGTTAAATAACTGGTGTCCAGTCACACAGGTGGTAAGCGGTGGGGTCAGGATTCAAACCTAGGGGGTCTGGTAGCAGAGTTCACTCTCTCAACCACGCAACTGTGTAATGACTCTGGAGCACATCCTATGAAGCCGGGATACGGCATCTCATTTAACCTTTCCAACAACCCCTTAAGGTTGGTTGGTATCATTTACAAACCCATTTTACCAGTGCTTAATAACTGGTCCAGGATCTCATTGTCAGCAGGTGGGAGAGTAACGGTGGTTACCAGAACCGGGGTAAATGCTGCTAAGTTCTTAACAATGATTTCAGTATCAGACTAGGGTTCAGAGATGGTCTCTACCTGTAGAAGAAACAGTGGCTTACTTTCTGATTGTCTGGAGTCCCGCTTAGACACAAAGACAGAAGACCTGAGGTCACAGGGAATAGCATTTTTCAAATCCTGAAGACAACACCAAATGGTTGTTGAACCTCATCTCTACGCAACTATCTTTCCACCTAAATTTGCTTCACATATCCAGACCCGTCCCAGCTATAACGTCCAAATCAAGGCTGAAAATGACATCAATCAGGGCTTTTTTTTCACCCTTTCTCACATTTATGAATATCACACATGAAAGGAATATGAGTGTCAGATGGAGACACTAACTTTTTTTTTCATTTTTATTTTCTATTGGAGTAGAGTTGATTAACAATGTTGTGTTAACTTCAGGCATACAGCAAAGTGATTTGGTTATATACATAAATGTATCTATTCTTGTAAAAATCTTTTTCCCATTTAAGTTGTTACATAATATGGAGTAGAGTTCCCTGGGCTATACAGTAGGTCCTTGTCGGTTATCTATTTTTATAGTAATGTGCATATGTCAATTCTGCACTCCCAGTTCATCCCCACCTCCCCAGACCTTTCCCCTTTGGCAACCATAAGTTCACTAACTTCTGAATGCCAATATTATATAGAAGGTTACAAAAATCTTTGAGTTGGGCAGATTTTACCCTGTTTATATATTTAGTGCCACAGACAGCAGCCATCATTAGATCTTACATGTTTTGGCTTAAGCAATAGAAATGTAGCTTCTTTCTGGTTAGGCTAATAAACCTGGTGTTCACATCAGCCATTAATACAAGAACATGACTGAAGGAACATCTACAAATGTATCAGATTTGTGTCTGAGGTTTATGAAAATGAGATTTTTCAACTCTAGACTTCTCAGGAATTTATAATAGAAAACTGTCATTACACTGCACTCACTTTCTTAAATTATTCCAGCTGCAGTTTGGAGTAAAATCAACAATGAAAACAGCTCAACGAGAACACAGAGGGGGTCCTTCCTGGTGATCCAGTGGCTAAGACTTGGCACTTCCAGTACAGGGTGCCCGGGTTCGATCCCAGGTCCGGGAACTAGATCCCACATGCCACAGTGAGGAGCTGCAACTAAGATCCAGTTCAGCCAAACAAAAAAATATTAAAAAACACAACAAAACACAGAGGGACTCTGCACACAAATGGGCTACTTCACACCTTGCAGCAGAAACAATAATGGGAATCAGTCCAGGAGTCTGCCTTTGCCCTTTAACTCATTTTTTATTTAAAAAAAAAAAAAAAAAGGTTTATTTTTCATTTATTTTTGGCTGCACTAGGTCTTTGTTGTGGCATGCGGGCTCTCTCTTGTGGCACATGAGCTTCTCAAGTGGTGGCACACAGGCTCTAGAGCACACGGGCTCAGTTTAACTGTGGTGGGCAGGCTTCCCTAGTTGCAACACGAGAGCTTCGGTGCCCGATGGTATGTGGGATCTTAGTTCCCTGACCAGGAATAGAACCCCTGAGTTGGAAGGTGGACTCTTAACCACTGGACCGCCAGGCAAGTCCCCAACTCATTTTTTAGTGCCTCCTATTTAACGAACTCTGATTCTAAAGCTAGAAACTATATTTTATTTATCTTTGGGGAAAGAAAACAATTATTTCAACTTCAATTACTGATACCGTTTTAAAACAATCCCTTCCATGAAACACTTTGATACAAACCAGTACAGACTAAGCGGGGTTTCACCTGAGCTTTATAAAGGTAATGTGGTCACCACAAAGTTGCTCTGAAAGCCCCAAAGACAACAGAAACCACATTTCTGTCTTGAGTGATACAATCTAAAAGCTGCTAATACTACTGCTGTTGGCACAAATTCCTACTTAACTAACTGGCTGCACTCAGGCCAGTTTTATGCTTTGATAAGCAGATATTATTGGCTCATCTCATAGAGATAATTGCCTCTCCTGCCTTGTTTAGTGGTGTTACATTCCATACCCGAAGATTAAACCGTTGTAGAAAACCCGTGGTGGGCACGGTCCTTTCATGTCAAAATTGTCTCCGTGAGACTGAACCAGGACACTTTAACTTTGGGGTTTAGACAATGGGTTTTCTGAAAGGATTAGAAAAATGGGCAACAACTGAACCTCCTCCTCCCTCCTGTTCAAGTCCACCACCTGCTGTGGCATTTTTGTTTCAGTAACAATGCAGCCTTCATGTTCGAGGCTCATATTTAATGTTTGCTGAACTGTCCCCTTTGGTTTAACTCTTAAGGAGCAGAAAAAAAATAGATTTCTTTTTACCAAACAAACAAACAAACACACCAACCTACTTTCCTGATTGGCTCCCAATCAATAAACATATGTAGATCATCAGCCCGCTTACCTTCATACACCACCCTGGCATCAGAGTTATCAGAGTATAAGAGATGCTCTTATCTTTAATAAAGTATTATTGGTCACTAAGAGCTGCAAAGCATTTGTGATTTCATGGTTCGCTACAGTAACAGGTGTGGTGGTAAACAGGAATGTAAAGTGTTTTAAAAAAGTGGGGGGGGGCGGGCTGGTGCGTGGATCACTTCAGAGACATTAAGCAGCTTTAAACACTGACAGCAGAAAAGGGAAAATTTTTAAGCAATTTGGTCGGGTCAGTAAAAAGTAACACAGGTCAGAGGAACAAAATGGTACCCCAAAATTCGGCCCATTGATAAATGGCCGTACTGTCTCGTGGTCGGCTGCACAGGCAAAGGCAGGCAACTGTTGGATGAAAACGAAAATATGCTGTCTTTGTGGTGCTCGGACAATAAGTTACTTCAGCTTGGTGAGCGCCTGAGGCCCCCATTCTCCCCGTGTGCGCGGCTGGGGTATACATTAATGAAAACAAAGGGGTCCGTTTTCATTGTAACCATGCAGAAGGGTTAAGCATTTGACCTTCAAGTATGGTGCGCTTGTGCTGGGTGGAAAGGTTCTTGACAGTATCAACAAGAATTACTGCTGTTCCAGAAAGGAGACACAATTAAAAACAATCTCAGATGCTTGTTGGACAGCTGTTCAAGTTTCAGCTCCGAGTGACCTCTAAGGACGCTACGTGGTTAACGGAGACAATTTAAGATATTTTAGTGAGTCCCTTAACCATTCACCATCACCCTCCTTCCACTTGGGAGTACCTAGTCTGAACCACACAAGTGCTTTTCCAGTGATGAGATTTTTACGCTGTGGGGTTTACCCTGAAAGCCGTTTACCTCCCCAGTCTATCCTCCACTTGCGATCTGACCACCCTGAGGAGCAGCCACAGACCAGACCTTACTGGGGACTTTGGCAGAAGGCTGGAATGTGTGACTTGAGAGAATCCAACTCCTTTAAAAGACAAGGGCGTTTTTTCTTTAAAGCAAAATCTTATCACTCTCTACTTCCCAAAAAAACGATCTTACTGAAGGAAAGTTTTTCTTCTGTTACGTAATGACTTCTCCAAAAAAAGAACTTTCCTTGCACAAAAACAAAATCATCTATTTCCAGTCTGCAAGAGAGAAAGCGCCGAGACACCCCCAACTCGGAAACAGGTCAGGACAAAACAAACAAAAAAAACACAAGCATTTCTTCTGAGAGAGTGAGGAAGACAGTTTGAAGAGAAACAGAAATTCTGAGGTAAAAGACAAACTCCTTTGTCTCGGCTGAGGGAAACCACTGTCTTTCTGCTGTTTGATCTTCTTTGAGTCAGCGAAGACTCTAAGACCCCTCTTCCACAAGTAAGAGAGTCCCTGGGAAGTGACCAGGAGAAGGTGTGGGCTACCACAGGGGCAGGAACATGCTGGAAAGTGGAGGCCATGCCGCCGGGGCCTGCACCCGCCATTCAAGGCACAAACCATCACAGCCTGCCCCGGACTTGAGGAGGTGAGACTTCCCACATCTCAGGAAGAAAGGAAGTCCCATGGAGGTAAAACAAAGGCAAGAGACAGGCCAAATCTCGTAAAGAGTGCGGCATGGGGAGAGTTTTGTTTGTCAAACACACGTTTACCCTCAAAAGTCGCTGGGCTTTGATGTTGCCCCAAACAGAAAACCTACACGGTTTGCAAGATTTACAGCATTTCTAGCTGCAACACTTTCATGCTCCAGGGTTTTTCCTTGGGAGATTAAGGTTTATTTTCTCCCCGATGTTCGCTGTGTCTGACTCTATGAGAGCCTCATGTGAGACGAGGACGTTTTCTTGCCCTCTGACTCATCAAATCCCCCAACTTTTTATTCATCAAATCAAGTTTTTCTTTTTTTTTTTTTTTCCAGGGAACAAAAGCTGCTGGAGATTTTCCAAACTATGGGCTAATCACTGTCATTCTGACAAGACAGAAGTGTTTCTTTTGCAAACAGTCAACTCCTAAGAGAGATCACAGAAGAGGGACTTAAAAAAGGCTGTGCTAATCTCTACATTATAAAAGGCCACACAATTCATTTCTTAAGTTGAAACGAAGAGACGCAAAGGAGATGGGAAAAGAAACAAATCACCACCTCGGCCTGTACATCAAGGCAGCCTGCTGCAAACCTTAGCGCTCAAATAATCGTAAGTCGCATGGAACAGAAGCGCATCAAAGGGGCCACTAGAGGTAGAGTTCACCGGAAGGCGCCCTTGGCATTTCTACTAGCTCTCCTTTCTTTAAGTTGGATCTGATTCTTCTGACCTCAATGTGAGACCTGATCTGTAAGGACAGAACTTTCTAAGGTATTAGGTCAAGAAGCTGCTAGTAAATTTCAACTGATTCATGCATCTACTTAATTAATTCCAGCTTGGCTTAGAAAAATGGCAGGTTGGACCACAGAATGAATCTTCGCCTGGAGGTTGGTGGCTCAGATGGGAAAGAATCTGCCTGCAATGCAGGAGACATGGGTTTGATCCCTGGGTCAGGAAGATCTCCTTGAGTAGGAAATGGCAACCCATTTCAGTATTCATCCCTGGAGAATTCCATGGACAGAGGAGCCTGGCAGGCACAGTCCACAGGGTTGCAGAGTTGGACATGACTGAGCAACTAACACTTTTGCTTTTTTTTTCTGGATGTTGAGATTTCTTCTCACCATGGCACTGTTGGCCAACGTTTGGACCCATGAGCAGGCCATTTCCTGCTTCTCACAACACTCCCATCTACCTACACAAGGTTCCTCCCTTCATGTTCTAGTTGTCTAATGTAGTCTGCAGACAATGATTCTATCGCCATGGCAAGTGGGGATCGGCCACTTCTGCCAAAACAAAAGGTGAAACACCAAAAAGAATCCCCTACACACAGACTTAAACAACACAGCCTTGACAGAAAAGAAGTCTATTCCCACTGGAAGGAATGGAAAATGTAAACAAGCCCCTTGGGTGTCTTGTTCATAATGATGCTAACGGAAGATGCTTCTTTCCCACTCAAGTATGTCAATCTCTTCAGAGGGCTTCAAGCATCTCTGAAGTCCTAACACAGAAAACCACAGAAACACACTGGGGCGGAGAAGAGACTTGTCTGACAGCACCATATGATCAGCAGAGGCTAAAACATAACCAGCTATGCTGGCTTCCACCTGCACAACCTTCTAAGGTTACTAGTTGAGGCTGCCTTAGGACACATGTAACTGTACGTGCGTGGCTGCTCAGTCACTCAGTCATGTCCGTCTCTTTGTGACCCCAGGGACTGCAGCCCGCCAGGCTCCTCTGCTCATGGGATGTTTTCAGACAAGAATCCTGGAGTGGGTTGCCCCTTCCTCCTCTAGGGGATCTTCCCACCCCAGGGATCAAACCCATGAGTCTTGCGTCTCCTACCCTGACGGGCAAATTCTTTACAGTGAGCCACCTGGGAAGCCCACACATAGAGATGGAAGTGAGATCTTACTCGAAATTGCAACCATCTGAACCTCCTCCAAGCACCCCAGCTACACTCTGATAAGACCCAATCCCTTCCCTTGGCCTTTCCACCATGGACACACACTTGTGCAACAATGAAGGTATGTCTGTCCCTTTGAGGGTCAGTTTCTTCCATGAAGTTGGCAACAAAACACACCTTGGATTTTAAGAGTTCAGCCCTGTAGTTCCAGTATTGATTTTTCATTTTGCCCCATAACTATCACCACAACTGATATATGGCCATGAACAGGCTCCTTGGCCTTAGAGACCAAATTAATCATGAAAATCAACAACCTGTTTTTTTATGCCACAGCGTTCAAGGTTCATTTTCAACATATATTGCAAAAGCCTGAGCTAGCATCCAGTGCTATTTTGGAGATGCGTTGCTAAACTGCCCCCATTTATGTTGGAATATGATGATGGTTTTGCAAATTAAAATGTTTATGGCTCTAGGTCAGCCTTTATTTAGTCAGCTACCAGGCAAGTGAAGGTCCACAGGCTGACAGCTGGAGGAACTCAAGAATTCTGACAGCTAACTGCAGCTCCCCCATCTGGCTAAAACGTACCTCTTCTCAGGCGCCTCGGGTTGACCTACACATCCCTGGAAGACAGAGCTGCTCTGAGAAACCTCGTCTCAGGTCCCATCACAGCAATGTGCAGCCTGGTCCACCAGTCTTCACCCTCCTTGTCCTTCTGCCCTTACCGTCTTCCTGGAATTTTCCAAGCTGAATTCAACAGTAGGGTCCCTCTTGACCCTACTGACCTCCCATGGGGCTCGACACGACGTCTCCTTCAATTCTACCACCTGCCCCTGGTTTTCTTTGCAGCCCTCTGACTGCCATCTCCTATGCTTAACCTTTATAATATTAATAGACTCCACCTGTGATGTCCCTTGACTTCTTCACCGACCTTCTTGCTCACTCACTCTACTTTCTTCTGCTGTCTCCATATTGATGGCTGCCACATGTTAGGGGCTTTCAAACACAGATGAACAGATGGGAGAACACTGCCTGGCACATGATAGGCATGGAAAGAATGTCTGCTGAAGACATGAATCCAACCCCCACGTCTACACTTGCTTCTGGCATCTCTACCAAGCTCCAAACCTTCTGTGATTTCTAGACCATCTTAGATGTTCTACTGGCTCCTCAAAGTCAACATGGCGCTTCATGTCCTCCTCTTCTGTTCCTTAGCTTGGTAAATGGTATCCTCATCCATCCAGTAACTAAGATTGGATAGCTTGTGAAATTTCCCATGACTTTTCCTCATCTCTCGTCCCTAACATCCAATTACGAAGTTCTATATGTGTGCGAGTGTGCTCAGTCACTTCAGCTGTGTGACTGAAGTGGAGTCTTTGCAACCTTATTGACTGTAGTCTAACTTATGTACCTCTCTAAACACTAAGCAAAACGCTGGAATTTATCCCTCTTCTTATTTTCTCCATCACCCTCCCTGGTTCGGAACCTCATTACTGCTCACCAGTATATTTGCAACAGGTCTTCCTGTCCCCAGCCTCTCCTTTCTATAATCTATCCACTGTGCTGCAGCCAGTTACAGTTTTGAAAAATGAAACCTATTCAAAAATCTTTGAAACCAAACCCCTACCATGATCTCTAGAATTAAGGCCAAATTGCTGGGACTTCCCTGGTGGTCCAGTGGCTAAGACTCCATGCTTCCAATGCAGGGGGTCTGGGTTCAATCCCTGGACAGGGAACTAGATCCCACAGGCCTCAACAACTAAAGAGCTCTCATGATCCAACTAAAGATCCCGCTTGCCACAATGAAGATCGAAGATCCTGTGTGCCACAATTAAGACCCAGGGACATATGCATACCTGTGGCCGATTCATGTTGATGTGTAGCAACAACCATCACAATACTGTAAAGTACTTATCCTCAAATTAAAATTAATTAATTTTTTAAAAAGACCCAGTGAAGCCAAATAAATAAATAATTTTTTAAGGCCAAATTCCTAAGCATGCCGTTCAACGCTCTTCATAAGATGGTCCCGTTCTCTCCTTTTCACTTGTTCTCTAGTTCCTAGGTGCCTACCTCTCTTGCTTCTATTTCAGCCCAAAAACAGGCTCCCCAAGCACCAGTGATAAGATACTATATTGTTTCTACAGGCATGCCCTAATGTTCTAGAACTGAGCCCTTGTGCCTGCTGCTGGCCTTGCCGAAAATGGGGCCTGTCCTTCCTCTTCACCTGTGAAAATTCTGCCTATCCAAAGTCAGTTCACTCTTCAAGGTATGATCAAAAGGACACTCCTGTTCCACGAAGGCTTCCCCAGCTTTCTCAATCTGACTCACATGCTCTGGGCACTCCCACAACACTCTGTTTCTCCCTCTTGTTTGACCTTCCACATCGTGCCTTATTTACGAGTATGTCTATCTCCTTAACAAACATGTAAGCTCCATGAGTATAGCAACTCTTGATATGCTCCATTGCCTGACACATTAAATCTTTAAAAAGTCAGTATCTATTTGTTGGGTTCAACAGAAGTCTCACCTGGACTTTGCACCCCTCCAGTGAACGCCAACTGACCACAAAAGTAATCTGTCAAAAGACTTCACAGACTCGACTAGAAGAGGACGGAACAATTAGGGAATGGTAATCTGGGCACCATCCCACGTCAGCTGGTCAAAGCAAGAGGGATACAGGACTCTCGGAGAAGGATGCTAAGTTATCTTAATTTCAGCCCACAGAGTAAACAAATGGATACTCTCTTGGGGGCTTAAAGGTTATCACATTTCTCCCTCATGCTTGAGACATGTTTATAAACACAGAAGGCTATAATAAAACTCACATGAGAGACAAAACTCAACTCCACCAAGTGTTTACATTCTAATCAGGGTAACAAATCACTTCTCACCAGGAGATTCCAAGTCAGTCAGCATGAGGATTCTTGTACGTGTGCCAAAGATACCTTGGGCCGGAGACCCTCGGGTCCCTTCAAAGCTGGATGGTGACTCTGGGCATTGACACAAGAAGCATAAGAAAGAATGGCCTCTAAGTGACACTGCTGAAGCCACTGTCCTCATTCTGCATGGCTCCTAGTGCCAAAATGTTCGGAAATTGCATTTGAAAATGCTGCCCTTAATTGTAAATCCAACCATCCCTGGGTAGGGAAGATCCTCTGGAGAACAGAATGGCCACCCACTCCAGTATCCTTGCATGGAGAATTCCATGGACAGAGGAGCCTGGCGGGCCATAATCCACAGAGTCACAAAGAGTCGGCCATGACTGAGCAGAAAGAAATGGATACTTCAGGAACAAAAGTTCTCAGATTGGATATGTGGGATGGGAAAGGGATAAGTCTCGAGGTTGATTCCTCTACTTCTTGCATGAAGAGCTAGCTGAGCAGTGGGTACCATTTCCTGAGTCAGAGAACTCTAGAAGAAGAAGGTAAGATGGTAAAGAATCTGCCTGCAATACAAGAGACCCCGGTTCGATTTCTGGGTCAGGAAGATCCCCTGGAGAAGGGATAGGCTACCCACTCCAGTATTCTTGGGCTTCCCTGGTGGCTCAGATAGTGAAGAATCTGCCCGCAATGCGGGAGACCTGGGTTCAATCCCTGGGTTGGGAAGATCCCCTGGAGGAGGTCATGGCAACCCACTCCAGTATTCTTGCCTGGAGAATCCCCGTGGACAAAGGAGCCTGGCAGGCTACAGTCCATGGGGTCACAAAGAGTCGGACACGACTGAGCGACTAATCACAGAAGGAGACTAGCTTTGGGGGACTGCCAGCCCCACTCTAGGCAGCTTGAATATAAACTGCATTTCCTGACTTCAACCATTACATGCGCTGTTCCCTCCATGGGAGATGTCTACTCTCTCCCCATTGCCATCGTCACCTGCTGAAATCCTCCCCACTCCATAAGACTCAATTCAGAAGTCCCTGCTGATCAAGAAGACTCTGAAACCCTACCCATCCACATGTACCCCACCACCTCCCAAGCTTTTAAAGCTCTGTGTATACATTTGTTGACATCCTCTTCTACCCTGTATACCAATTACAAACATGGCTGTTTCCCTCCTGAGTCCTCCCCAGCATTTTGGAAATGCAACAGGCACTCAATACATTTGTGTTGTTTTAAAGTGAGACAGCACATTTTTAAAGCTTAAAAATGTTTAAAGTGAGACAATATAGTTGTCCTGGTTTAAAGTCACCGGGCTTCCCTGCTGGCTCAACTGGTAAAAAAATCTGCCTGCAGTGAGGGAGACCTGGGTTCGATCCCTGGGTCAGGAAGATCCCCTGGAGAAGAAAATGGCAACCCACTCCAGTACTCTTGCCTAGAAAATTCCATGGACGGAGGAGCCTGGTGGGCTCCAGTCCACGGATTTGCAAAGAGTCAGACACAACTGAGCAACTTCACTTCACTTCACTTCAAAGTGAGATAGCATTTCCCGTTAATTTGTTCAAACGTCCATGTATTCATCCATTTGATCAAACTGAACTTTGTGAGAGGTCAGATACCTGTTGAACAGTCGTTCTCAGCCCTGAATACATATCAGAATCATTTGTGAGGCTTTTTAAACCTACTGCAACTTGGCCACACACTGAAATCCACCAAGCACCACAGATGAGACCAATTAAATCAGTATTGCTAGAGCCAACACCCACAGGATACTTTTAAAAATTAATCTTGCATGATTCAAATGTCCAGCCAAGATTGAAAGTTATATCTGTTGAACCCAAGTCCCTGGACATCATCCTCAAGTTCTTAAAAAGCTGCATAGGGGTCTCTCATGTACAACCTAAGGTTGAAGACCTTGAAGGCAGAGAAATCACATTCCAGAAAAGGCTGAAAAGATAAAGTTTTCAGCAGTTGGTAATGGATCATTATTGGATGTTTTTAAACAAAGGAGTTTGTAGAATGGACTAAACCACGAAGAAGGGACAGCTGACCACTCAACAATATCACAGGGGCTTCCCTGGGGTCCAGTGGTTAAGACTCCTCCCTTCCATTGCAGGGGAAAGTGTTAGTTGCTCAGTCGTGTCTGACTCTCTGTGACCCCATGGACTGTAGCCAACCAGGCTCCTCTGTCCATGGGATTCTCCAGACAAGAATACTGGAGTGGGTAGCTATTCCCTTCTCCAGGGGAACTTCCTGACCCAGGGATCAAATCCACGTTTCCTGCATTTCAGGTGGATTATTTACAGTCTGATCCAGCAGGGAAGCCCCCCATTGCAGGAGGTGTGGGTTCAATCCCTGGTCAGGGAACTAAGATCCTGCATGCCACATAGCATGGCCAAAAAAAAAAAAACTTTTTAATTAAATACATATATATATATATGTATGTATGTATGTATGTATGTATAAAGCACTACAGGTATAAAAAGGGGCAACTCAGAAAGAGTCTACACCCACAAAGCACGTGTGTCTTCACGTGCACATGAACAGTTACGGTCCTACAGGGTGGGCATTGAGACCACAGAAAGGACAAGGCGGAGTCCCTGCCCTCGAGCTGCTTAAAATTCTAGCACAGGAAACAGATGCATGTATTAGATATCCATTCAGAGAGTGATAGATGCTCTGAGGAAAAATAAAGCAGAGAAAGAAGAGAGAGGAAAGGGCCACTCTGAGGGGGGCTTCTGAACAGAGACTCGAATGGAAAGCATGGATTCTAGGCAAATGTAACCATAAGACAAAGCTGGGAGTCTACGTGAGCTGGAGGGATGACTTAGGTGAGAGGTGAGGGGGCACTGAATTAGCAAATGGCAGGAGGAATGAAAGAAGAGGACAGGTTCAAAACAATAATGCTGAAAATATGCCAGGCAATATACAAAACACTACACTTACTACTGTGGACAAATCTCACCATAATCCCAATAGGGCAGTACTTTCAGCACACCCATTTTACAGAAGAGGAAGCTTGAGGCTCCCCATGTCACTGCCCAGTAACATACACTCTTACTTAATTCAGCCAGGGCTCAGACTTGGCTAGCCTGAGACCGGAAGTTCTTAACCCAAAAGGATCTAAGCTTGACTACTTCAAAGGGGACAGGACTCAAATCGACAAGACTTGATGACTGATACTGTGGGTTATGCCATCAACAGTAGAACCTGACTTTACAACACAGCAAGGGATGTGACCCATCAGGGCCCAGAGTCATAGAAGGTACCCCACCCAACTCCTGAGAATGAAAGTCTACCAACACAGTTTAGGAAGGGGTCAAAGAGGACCTCTCTACCCCTCCTGAGACCTCTTCTCATCCTTGCCTTTACCTGGAAATATAATTCTAACCACTCTCTGATCATCTCAATCCTGCCCAAAGTCTTCCTGCAATAAATTCTTACCTAGGAACTGTGTGTGCGGGGTGAAGGCTTGAACTCACAGTTGCAGAGCCAAGCAGAAAAGGGCCAGAAGAGAAAATGAATCATTGTTTAAATGACCTAATGAAGACTGACAGATGGAGGAAGAATGAAGGTGAGCAGGAGAGGCCAAGGAGGTTCATCACAGTGGAACACAGCCACCAAAACTCACACCTGAACAAAGTCCAACAGGAACGTAACCTTCAACAGAAAATCAGGCAACATGCCGTGACTCTGGCAGCAAGGAGACCACCCCCACCCTTCCCCTTCCACTGCTGAAAACAGCTACAGCATTGGGCCCTAAGATTCAGCAGGGTAAAGGGCCACTTACTTCCCATATAAAACTCAATCCCACTACGTAATGATATCACTGGATGTCAGAGGAACGATTCTGATCACTTGGACTGATTCAGCTGACTTGGCAGACAACTCCATGGTGAAAGAACAACTTCCTACAGTTACCAGCCAAAGAAATATGAGTGTTCCTTGCTGGAGCCTCTAATTCTGTCAGAATTCTTTGGTCATATGTAACAGAATGGAGCTTCAGCTAAGACTATTACAGTAATTCAGAGAGCAGACCCTGCAACCAGACTGCCTGGGCGAATTGCAAACCCCAGCCCTGTAGCTCACCACTTCTGTGATCTTAACAAAGTCACTTAACCTCTCTGAGCCTCAGTTTCTTCATATGCAAAACAGTAACTGCTCTTCACCAACTGTACTTGCAAAAAGTCTGTTAATATACTGCCACTGGTAAGGATGTGAGGAAAACAGGCATTGCATCACATAAACTCTACATATGAATTGTTGTTGTTGATGTTTAGTCGCTAAGTCATGTCTGACTCTTTAGTGACCCCAGGGACTGTAACCCGCCAAGCTCCTCTGTCCATGGGATTTTCCAGGCAAGAATACTGGAATGGGTTGCCATTTCCTACTTCAGAGGATCTTCTGAGCCCAGGGATCAAACCCACATCTCCTGCATTGGCAGGTGGATTCTTTACCACTACATATGAATACATACATATAAATATACACCCATACACACACATAGAAACTCTATGACAAACTCTATCTATGGAGGGCAATTTGACCATCTCTCTTAAAACTGAAAATACACATATTCTTTGATCCAACAATTTTACTCCTTAGGTATTACCTAAGGATGTTATATGTGAAAATCTTATGTACAGGAATACCTTATTTTTTGCACTTTGCAGATATTACTGTTTTTTATAAACTGAAGGGATCAAAGTAACGACAATATTCCAGAAGCTTAAGTCTGAAGATCAAACTCACAGGGAGTTGTTAATCACTCAAGAATTAACACCTCATGCCTTAGAAGTAATCAAACTAGTCACTAGAAAATAATAACATCACACAAAGAGAAAAAGTGAATGTCTAGCAGAAATCTATATATAAAAGGTGGGAGAGACTAGAAGGAACAGCCACCATTTACATTCCAAACAGTGACTCAGTCTTTCAAGTGGTGTGACTGACATACCAAATTGCAATGGCAAATATAAGACAGCATGGAGGGCCATCACTAACCTGGAGCTATTAGCTGAAGAATGGGTAGACACGCATGGGAAAGAAAACGCTTTTTCAGCCGTGGAAATGACAGATGACCATACCCGCTGTCCTGACTCAAATCAAATAACTCATGAATGACACTCTTGGCTATGTTTCAAAATATTTCTATGCAAATACTCAGGTCCTCAAGACTGTCGCCTCCGTAAGAGGCAGTGGAGATGTCATTCCCTCCAGATCACAATTCCAACATCAGACAGAGAGATAGGAAGGGAGGGAAGAAGAAGGAAGGAAAGCAGGAAGGAGAAGAAAAGCAAAGAGAAAAGAGACCTAAGGTTCCTAAACACAGAA
Organism: Cervus canadensis; assembly: GCF_019320065.1. Taxonomy (NCBI): domain Eukaryota; kingdom Metazoa; phylum Chordata; class Mammalia; order Artiodactyla; family Cervidae; genus Cervus; species Cervus canadensis. Next base: position 43,351,949 of record NC_057403.1, read on the forward strand.
GAGAATGGTGGTGAACCACTGGTTCACATAAGGGAAAACCTTTGACGAAAAGTCCAAAATTATTAGGCTTGTATTCAATTTTTAAAAACATAAGTATAGCTAATTTACAATGTTGTATCAGTTTCAAGGACACAGCAAAGTGGTTCAGATATACACATATATGTATATATATATTTATATATATATACACATACTATATATATATATTTTTTTTCAGATTCTTTTCCAATGTAGGTTATTACAAGATATTGAGTATAGTTCCTAGTGTTATACCACAGGTTCAATAGTCATTTTTGAGGCAAAAAAATAACAATAATAATAAAAGACCTTGGTTGGAAAAATGCTTCAACTCATTTGTAATTCTTTTGAAAATGTAGTGTTGTTTGTTTGCTGTACTTAGGATGAAAACAGTGCAAATAATACAATCTTGACTTGTTTCCCAAGGAAAATCTTTACAAATGCAAGACAATAAAGTAGTTTCAAAAAAAAATAATAAAGTAGTTTCATTTTATTTTCCATTGTGCATGTGTGGCACTTGGCTGCCCATGACTTTGATAGGAAAGCCAGTTATGAAGGGGTGAGAGTCCTGTACCTTGCAGAGAAATGCATTAGAAAAAGAAGGCCCTTGTTAATCTTCTCATTTCATTACTGGACTTCCCCAAAGTCTGCTCCATTCAGTCTTTTCAAATCTGTGAGCAGAGCTTGTGTTTTCCTGCAACAGTGTCTCTGGCTTCAGCCATCTTTGAATTGAGTCCACCATGAAATTAAAAGACGCTTACTCCTTGGAAGGAAAGTTATGACCAACCTAGACAGCATATTAAAAAGCAGAGACATTACTTTGTCAACAAAGGGTCCATCTAGCCAAGGCTCTGGTTTTTCCAGTAGTCATGTATGGATGTGAGAGTTGGACTATAAAGAAAGCTGAGCACCGAAGAATTGATGCTTTTGAACTCTGGTGCTGGAGAAGACTCTTGAGAGTCCCTTGAACTGCAAGGAGATCCAACCAATCCATCCTAAAGGAGATCAGTCCTGGGTGTTCATTGGAAGGACTGATGCTGAAGCTGAAACTCCAATACTTTGGCCACCTGATACAAAGGGCTGACTCATTTGAAAAGACCCTGATGCTGGGAAAGATTGAAGGCAGGAGGAGAAGGGGATGACAGAGGATGAGATGGTTGGATGGCATCACCGACTCAATGGACATGGGTTTGGGTGGACTCCGGGAGTTGGTGATGGACAGGGAGGCCTGGCGTGCTGCGGTTCATGGGGTCGCAAAGAGTCAGACACGACTGAGCGACTGAACTGAACTGAACTGAACTGACGATCTAGCTATGAAAATCCTCCTCTGTAGTCCCAGAAACCTCTGTCAGAATCCACTTTTCTCCTTTGTTTTCCCTCTCTCGGAATTGCCTACTGCCTTGTGCCTTATCAGTGTGGGAGACACAAGTCCTCATTTTTTGAATAACTTCACAATACCTACCTAAACTGGAGCAAATGAACAATTAAATGACTAGGGTCAAGAAAAAAAAAACAACACTTCTATTCTTTTGAGTCTTCAAATATATCATTATTGTCCAATTTTCTAAGGTACCTTTAACAAGACTATCTCAGCATGGAGTCATAGAAACTACAATGCAAAGGGGCAAAGATTCTGAATTTTCAGAATTTAAAGACAGAAACTAAGTGTCCTCATACACTGCTGCTTTTATGAAAATTTCCTATTCAATTGCCAGGTTTTTATTTTAAAGACAACTCAATAAAAAGGTCAGGTTCTTTCAGGGCTCTTACTTGCCTTCAAAAATATAATCAAGGCTATTCCCATCAAGACAGAAAACAACACTGCTTAATTAACTAAACTAATAAGCCAGATTCTTCCTCTCAATAAAGAAAAAAAGAAAAAAATTAAAAGACAGGTCTCGACCTAGAGATTACCATACTAAGTGCAGTTAAGTCAGACAGAGAAAGACAAATAACCATATATTGCTTATATGCAGAATCTAAAAAAAAAAAAATGATACAAGTGAATTTACACACAAAACAGAAACAGATCCACATACACCTGAGACCATCACAACACTGTTAATCAACTATACTCTAACATAAAATTAAAATTAAAAGTTTAAAAAGAAGAAATAGACCCACAGTCATAGAAAACAAATTTACAGTTATGAAAGGGGAAGGAGGGGTGAGAGGGATAAATTGGGAGTTTGGGATCAACAAATACACACTACTATATATAACACAGGTAACCAACAAGGACCCTACTATAGCACAGGGAACTATACTCAATATTTTGTAATAACCTATATGGGAAAATAATCTAAAAAAGAATATACATACATATGTGTGTGTGTGTGTGTGTGTGTGTGTTTGTATTTATGAATGTGTGTCTGACTTTTTGCGACCCCATGGACAGTAAGCCACTAGGCTCCTCTGTCCCTGGAATACTCCAGGCAAGAATACTAGAATGGGTTGGCATTCCCTTCTCCAGGGATCAAACCCAGGTCTCCAGCACTGTAGGCAGATTCTTTACCAACTGAGCCACCAGGGAATTCCTATATATATATTTGTGTGTGTGTGTGTGTGTACATACATATATATATATAACTGAATCACTTTGCTATACACCTGAAGCTAACGCAACAGTGTAAATCAACTATACTTCAATTAAAAAAAATTTTTTTTTTAAAGACAAGCCTTGAGAACCCCAGCAGGCCACCTTGTGCAATGCATGCCTGCCTAAGTGGTCACCATCTATATTTATTCTTTCTCAAGATGACAATGAGATGGTGCACTCCAGAAGAACCAGTTTTCAGAAGACCTGGGCATCGGCAGCAAACATCTTCCTCAGTAAAGGCAGGGGAGGAGGGGGAAGGAGAGGGGAATCTTCAGCCCCCAGTGGTATTCACCCCAACATCCTCTGTAAGGCTTAGATTCCCCACAAGGAGCCACGTCAGCTACATGGACTCAGCCACGCCAGTTCTGCTGCTTAGAAAATGATGACCAAACTTCTCCCTTTGTTCTGGCAAATGGCTTCCTGTAAGAAAGCAGTCAGCCTTTAAAGTTTTCCAGTGCAAAGGTCTCTCCTGGTTTGTATTCCTCCCATCTCCAGCCCTCCACACACACCACTGCCCCTGGTCATCCCCACCCCCGCTCCCACCCCCCTAGAGGAAAAGCTCAATCCCATCAGAAGGCAAGTTTCTTGGTTCCAAGTTGTGCTGGGTCTCAAGGACTCCTGGAGAGGAGAGAAAGCTGGTCAACTGAACATTCTTTCCTGGGCTCTGTCTGAAGTGCAGACAAGCAGCAAAGATGAATATTAATATGCCTTCCATCATCAAAAGCTATTGCATACCCAAAGGATGATAAATATTTTAATCAATGCTCGGCTTGTCTAGCAGAAGTCAGTTTACTCCTCAGAGACTTCCCTAGTTTTGTGCCCCAAACCTGTCCAGTCCACGGTCCGCTCCCTCGCTGACTTGGGAAATTAGTCATAAAAAGTCCAAGCTTTGCTGGGGAACACATTTACTTTTATGACAATTGTACTTTATTAAGTTTTTCAAGAAAAGGAAAATCTAAAATGTGAAGGATGCCAACAAATGAGGCAAAAAAAAAGAAAAAACATGATTTTAAGTTTTTGCAGCACTGCTACTCAGGGAAACTTAATAACCTACTTATGTCTCTCATTTCTTTTTTTAAAGAGTTTTCATATTCGCGTATGTTGTTTGCCAGGGATTGCTCCATCTTCACAGGGCAAATGCCAAAGGCATAAAACAGAATGTTCTGGTGCATCATCTGTGCTCTTGATACTGTTATTATTTTTTAATTTTCAAGATGTTTGGGGGGTACTGCTGGGAGGGTTGTGTTGGTTTAAAAATAAAACTAACCCCTCAATATTCCCGTGGATCAGGACCAAACATTCAAGGAAAATGTACAGAGTTAAAAAGAATGCATCGTGACCATATGTAAAATAGATAGCTAGTGGGAAGCTGTATAACACAGGGAGCTCAACCTGGTGCTCTGAGGACCTAGAGAGGTAAGTGGGGTGGGAGGTGGGAGGGAGGTTCAAGAAGGAGGGAACACATGAATACCGATGGCTGATTCATGCTGATGTATGACAGAAAGCAACAAAACACTGTAAAGCAACTATACTCCAATTAAAAGTAATTTTTTTAAAAAACAGAAGCAATATTATAACAAATTCAAATCGACTTTAAAAATTGGGAGAAAAAAGGAAAAGAATGCTTTGAAGGCTGTGCCATTGATCCTGAAAGTGAGGAAGTGGCAGGGCTGGAACAATGACCCAACATGAATTAATTTCCTTTATTATTATTATTTTGGGGGACTGAACCCAGGCTTCCAGTGGAAGCCTGGAATCCTAACCACTGAATCACTGGGAAGTCTCAAGTTCTTTTTTTAACTGAAGTATAGTTAATTTACAATGTTGGGTTAGTTTCCGGTGTACACCAAAGTGATTCAGTTATACATATACATATATTATCTTATTCAGATTTGTTTCCATCATACATTATTACAAGATACTGAATAGAGTTTCCTGTGCTATACAGTAGGTCCATCCTTGTTCTCTATCAATTTAATATATAGTAGTGTATATGGTGGCTCAGATGGTAAAGAGTTCACCTGCAATGCAGAAGACCAGGTTTGATCCCTGGGTCAGGAGGATCCCCTGGTAGAAGGGAATGGCTACCCACGCCAGTATTCTTGCCCAGGAAATGGACAGAGGAGCCTGGTGGGCCACAGTCCACAGGGTTGCAAAGAGTCGTGTCCGACTCACCAGTAGGACACTAGGTGACTAACACTTCACTTCACTTCAGTATGTATCTATTAATCCCAAACTCCTAATTTTCTTTAACAAGTTAAGTGCTAAATATCTACCAGGCTGGATGAAGCACAAGCTGGAATCAAGACTGCAGGAAGAAATATCAATAACCTCAGATATGCAGATGATACCACTCTTATGACAGAAAGTGAAGAGGAGCTAAAGAGCCTCTTGATGAAGGTGAAAGAGCAGACTGAAAAAGCTGGCTTAAAACTCAGCATTCAAAAAACCAAGATAGGCATGCAGTCCCATCACCTCATGGCAAATAGATGGGAAACAATGGAAACAGTGACAGACTATTTTCTTGGGCTCCAAAATCATTGCAGATGATGACTGCAGCCATGAAATTAAAAGATGCTTGCTCCTTGGAAGAAAAGTTATGACCAACCTAGATAGCATATTAAAAAGCAGAGACATTACTTTGCCAACAAAGGTCCGTCCAGTCAAAACTATGGTTTTTCCAGTAGTCATGTATGGATGTGAGAGTTGGACTATAAAGAAAGCTGAGAGCCAAAGAATTGATGCTTTTGAACTGTGGTGTTGGAGAAGACTCTTGAGAGTCCCTTGGACTGCAAGGAGATCCAACCAGTCCATCCTAAAGGAAATCAGTCCTGGGTGTTCATTGGAAGGACTGATGCTGAAGCTAAACCTCCAATACTTTGGCCACCTGATGCAAAGAGCCGACTCTTGGAAACGACCCTGATGCTGGGAAAGATTGAAGGCAGGAGGAGAAGGGGATGACAGGAGATGGAGATGGTTGGATGGCATCACCGACTCAATGGACATGCGTTTTAGCAAGCTCCAGGAATTGGTGAAGGACAGGGAAGCCTGGCGTGCTGCAGTCTGTGGAGTCACAAAGAGTGGGACACGACTAAACGACTGACCAACAACAACTTACTAAGTATGGGGCACAGTTTAAGAGCTGGGGAAATAGTAGTGAATGAAACAAAGTTCCTGCCCTTATGAGGATTATATGTAGAGGCAGACTACAAACACGTACATGGTATCACGGCAGGCAGGGGAGAGCAGGAGGAGGAGAACAGAGCAGCGCTATACTCTCTCTACAGTCAGAGAGCTTAGTCAGAGGAAACTCTCCCAGAGGAGGGACAGGAGCAGAGAGATGGAAAGGAAATGAGGGAGTGAGTTAGGCAAATAACCGAGGGGGGAATGTTCCAGACACAGGCAACAGCAAAAGCAAACGCCCTGAGGCAGGAGGAAACTGGGCACGTTCTAAAGATGGTAAAGAAGGGAGACTTCCCTGGTGGGCCAGTGGCCCACCCTGCAACTACTGAGCCCATGCATCACAACTAGGGTCTACATGCCATGACCAAATATCCCACGCGCTACAACTAAGACCCAACATAGTCCAATGAAGAAATCTTTTTTAAAAAGTTCATTCTGTTTTTCTTTTTTTGTAAAGAAGGCTAGTGGAGGAGGGGGAGGGGAGAAAGACTATGCTGGGGAGAGAAGGTGGGGGCAGGAATAGATAGATCCTAGAGGGCATCAGGCCCCTCAGAAGGAAGTTGGATTTCTTTTCTTTTTTTAAATATCCTTTTCCTTTACAGTTTCTCATAGGATACTGAATATGTTAATAGTTCCCTGTGCTGTATAGTAGGACCTTATTATCGATCCTATATCTAAAAGCTTACATTTGCTAACCCCAGCCTCCCACTCCATCCCTCCCCTAACCCCCTCCCCTTGGCAACCGCAAATCTGTTCTCTCCGAGTCTGTTTCTGTTTTGCAGATAGGTTCATCTGTGTCATTGAGATTCCACATATGAGTGATATCATATGGCATTGTCTTTCTTACTTACTTCACTTGCTGCAACATGGATGCAACTAGAGATTATCACATGAAGGGAAACGGGATTTCTGGATGGGATGGTGAGATTGGGACCAGGGAGTGAAATGACTTGACACATTTGAAAGGAACACTCTGACAGAGGTGAACATAAGTGGTAAAAATAGGGAGGTTATTTACACCAAGGTGGTTAACAGACAGAGTGGTGACGAGTGGCCAGATCATGACTCTGTTTTGAAAACGGAGCTAACGGGATTCATTGATAGATCAAGAGATAAACCAATAGAATTCCAAGGTTTCTGACTGGGCAGTGAGAAGCACAAATTATTGACCTGTGCAAGGAAGGCTGGGGAAGTTATGGGAATCAAGAGTTTGGTTCTGGAGTTGTTAAGTTTGAGATACTTACTACTATATGGCTGAAGAGCGTATACCCTTCCCAACTACTGTTCAGGTGCCCCAAGATATGAGACCCCAGTACCAACAAAAAACTAAATTATTGCTGGTACTGGCATATTCCGCAACTTTCATTCGTTAAAAATAATTCACTGGTGACTGCATGAAAAGTTTATGACATTAAATAAAATACAAGCCCTCTTAATCCCCCAACATCTGTTAAAGAAGATCTGATGCATAATTCTGGTCAATTTCATAATTGCTCATTTAAATTAATAACATTGAAGTTAGAGGGATATATATATACCATCAAGCAACCACCTGTTCCAGGTGTTTATAACCAGGGCAGGTATGTCTCACACTGAAAATTAATTTTGCAGATGGCTAGGAGACTCCAGATTTTTATGTGAAGGCTAATTTTGTCCATCAATCAAAACCAAGTTGGAGATTATCTGAGATTTTTCCCCACATCAAGGAAAAATTTACAAATAGGACAGTCACAGGTGGTTCCAGGTGGGCTGAGATCATGCAAGGAGATACAAAAAAGATGATCTTAATTTACGTGTTAGGGAAAAGGCAGTGTTAAAAACTATAGCTAGCCAGTGGGAATTTTCTCTGTATGACACAGGGAACCCAAAGCTGGTGCTCTAAGACAACCTAGAGGGGTGGGATGGGGAGGGAGGCGGGAGGGAGGTTTGAGAGGGAGCGGACATGTGTATGCCTGTGGCTGATTCATGTTGATGAATGGCAGAAAGCAATACAAGGTTGTGGAGTACTCTTGCCCTCCAATCAAAAGTAAAATACAATTAAAAAAACATATTGTCATTTAAAAATGAAAATGGCCAGAGATACTTTCAGGAACACTGGAAAGTCTACCTCAGGTTTCTTTAGTTTTTTTAAAAAAAAGGTCATTCTTTTGCAGATGTTGACAAGAAGAGAGCAGGATGATGGTTATGTTTCCCTTAATGCAGGAAAAAGTCAACTTAATATGTTCCCAGAGCTCTCTAGTAAGTCAGATTTTGACACTTGGAGCACATTTGTCCAGAGAGACATTTTTGCAAAATATGGGAAGATTCCCAGCCCTGGCTCCCAAAATATCTAGCCCAAAGTCAAGAAGAAACGTTACCAGAGTAGCCTTGAGCTCCAAACCATTATGAGTCGCTTTAGCTCCAGGACTGATCCCAGTTCTACAGGAAGGGAAATGGGAAATGGGCGTGGGGGGGTGGGGGCGATGCTGATGCCAAGGAGACTGAGTCAAATGATCTCTAAGTAAGGAGTCTGGAATGGCCACTTGTTTACACTTCTAACATCACTCCTGGTGACGCCTTCCACATGTTCAGTACTTTTATACGTTACAAACTCTCTCATTTGATCATCAAAACAGTTTTGTTCAGAAGAGAACAGTTTTAGGGACCTTTCAGTAACCAACCTGGGAAATAAGATCCTACGATCTTGATAATATCCCCAAAAGTTGGCACATTTATCCTTTGGAAATCTTGCTTCCCTTGCAAAACTGTAGGTCTGTAGTTTAAAAAAAAAAAAAAATCATTTTATTCTATCAGACTGAGCTTTTCTAGACTATGTCAAAGATATTTATAAAAAGATAAATGACAGACTAGAGCTGAATTTAATGTCCTACTCCCTACCCCTCCTCCCCCAAGAAACCAGAGGAAGTATACAATTTGTTTTATTCTCTATCTTTTCTAGGAAAAATGGAAATTCCCACCAGCCCAATCTGGCACGAAGGTTTCTGAATTTACATCTGAAATGCTAAGATGGTCTGCTAGTCAAAGCAATCCAAAATAAATTCTAGCAGCCTAGGCTCCCATAGCTCCCTGGGGGAAACTAGCAGGCGCTTCACACCTTTATATCAATCTGAATTTCAGCGTAGTGAAAATCGTATATAACAATAGAATCTGTTTACTTAAAAAATATATAGAATGTATGTGAAATGTGTATGTGTGTGAGTGTGTGTGTTTATTAACACATGCTAGCAAAATTTAGCTAAAGCCTATGAAATCAGGCTCAAATACTAGAAACCTTGGCTGTTTATTCCACTTTTCTCTCACGCAGAGTTAAGAGAGATGGCAAGGCTGTTTCACGTGGAATTTCCCAGCTCCTGTCACTGTCTCACCATCTTCAACATTTTTAGTCTTGTTCCCATTGTGTGCAGAGCGGCAGTACTGAACAATCCTCTTAACAATTCCTGGAATGTAACAGGGACATTCGAGTCCTCGGTACCAGTAAAGCTCAACTCTCACACAGCTCACGGAAGGGTTAAAAACAGAAAGTCCTACCCACTGGTTTGCTCTGATGTTTCTGGAGATATTGTCACTGGATGTATCCTCAGTAGAATTCCATTCAACACCTCTGTCTTTAAGTACAAAGCTGTAGGCTGTAGCAGCTTTAAGAAACATAAGTATCCCTTTTTTCTGCTGCACAGTATCTATGTGTGAAATTCTCTAAAGGGGTTTAAGTATTTACCCTGAACACTATCAGACGGTTTCTAAAATTTTCCTTATCCAGTTGCAAAAACACTTCAAAGAGAATCATAAACAGAGTCCTTTGTGCTTTCTATGCACATTCTGCTTCTAAGGCTTAAGCCTGAATTCTCTTGGAATTGGAAATTTCTTTCCAAAAAGACAGAATTTACAACACTTTTTTTTTTCCTTAATTCATGATTAAGTCTGCAGCAACAAAGGAAACAAATTGGGAAAATCTGAGAGAAACCCAGAAGGCAATCAAAGGAATCCAAACCTGTTCGAAATGCATTGCTAAATTATCCATACACTTTTCCCCCAGATATTTTACTTTTAATATAACAATACAGAGGTGTGGAAGTAGGGGTGCGAGGGGTGGGGAAGGAGGCATATGGAAAGAACCAACCTTCAGGGAAGACATTTAAGGTAATAAAAAGAATGTGAGCAGAGGATTTTAAGCCACTATAGCCAAAAAAGTGGCTTTTTTCTTTTCTCCAAATTTCTAAAGCTAAACATAGACTATTCCCAGAGCTCAGAATCTGCACACATAATTTGAATTGTTGGGTGCTTGAGACTGTCTACCTGCCTCCAGTCTGCTTCTTCTGAGCCACTCAGTACTGGACCAAAAAGGGGAAAAGGAATTTAAATTTTCATTTAAAACCACTAGACATTTCACACCAGATTCTAAATTAATATGCTTTGCTCCTTTATCAGAAATGCTAACTCTGAAAAACAGAAGGCAGCATTAATATTATTAATTTAGCAAATATATTAAAATAAATAATAATGTAAATAATAGACAATAATTTAGCAAATATATTAAATTAATAAAATTAATATTATTAATTTAGCAAATATAATTTAGTATATACACTAACACTAAAGGCAAGAGATATGTAAATATATATATACACACACACATATATATAAGTTAATGACTTCACCATTCATAAGACAAAAAAGATCAATATTTATATTTATATCATTTTCTTCCTCACACCTTTAAAAATTGCTAATCCTGGAAGTTTAAAATGAACGTAGCTAACTAAACTATAATATGATAGCAAAAAGCAGTATACCCAGGATATATTTCAAGATGTGAAAAAGCAGCCTTGTTCCTCTATTCAGTTACAAAGAATTTAATCTAAAGCACTGTGATGATAGCTTCATTAATCTCTCCAAAAACAAACAAACTGCTCCTGGCTCCATCATTCCCCACCTCTGGGTAACCTACACTAAGGAGGGCTCAGCTAGACAGCAGCGGACAGGCTCCGCACTCTGAGCCTTCTCAGAAGATTTACACGGGCCAGAATGACAAGCTAAAAGGCATGACTCATCTTGAAATTAAACTATTACAACTGACTTGTAAAGGACAACTTTCACATTCTTAAGTACCTTTCTCTCTTAAAACTTTAACAACAAGACACGGGTAACAGTCTGAAATAAAACACCTACTCATTTTCCATGTCTCCCTGCTCTCCCGTGCCAATTGTTAACATAAATGGGTAGAATTAAATGTAGCCGATAGCTTACCTAACATAATTATATGTTGTGTTTTACACTGTTTCAAAACGGATACATTAAAATAATCCAGCCCTGGCTCCAACCCACTAAAGTCAATAAAGGTTATTAAGGCCAACTGCCATATAAATGCACTGCTATCCCAGTGCGAGGAACTGTCAAGACAGGAAATGCAATTCAAAACACTGAAAACGATCAGGATCTACCCTTCTCCTCTAGAAAAAAAAAAAATTAAAATTAAAAAGCCATAAAGGAAGGAGGAGGAGATTTCTCTCCACTACAAAAATCATCTGTATTCTGAAAATGTTTACTCTGGAAACTCTTCTAGAATATTCTATTGGACTATATACCAAATTGACCTCTTTTTTTTTTTTCTTAAGGTCAAAAGGCAAGGAATAAATGTCATCAATTTAGAGGACATCACACCTAGCATTCTTTTCTGTATCTCAGTGAACTTGATAGTGTTAAAGCATTTTTTATAGGTAAAATAAATGTCAGTTTTGCAGAGCGCGATACCAGACCCTATGAGACAAACGGCCTATCCGCTGAATCTCTGGCTACAGTAAGACTTCCTCACCTCACAGGAGAGTTCAGCTTTTCTTTTTTTTTTTTTTTTTGCCCAGAAAGCAAAGCCTGTGCAGTTTCTTTCAAATGGTAACTCTCTTATCCTGAGATAGCCCCGTAACATGCTAATCTCAGATGTGGAGTGGTGGGCTAGTTTAAAAAATAAAATAAAATACAAATATTTGAATAGCATTAGAGTGTCATCATACCTTCCTGAAGAGCAGAATTGAGAGGAAAGACTAGGCTAAGTTCCTGGATTATAAGAAAGGGTTTTGGTGCTTTTGGGCTTAATGGCTCATAAATTCATGAGGCAATATTCAGGGAAAATGTGATATTTCATCAGAATGTCATTCAAATATAAGGTTTAACATTTACATCACAAGAGCATGCCCAGAGAAGAAGTATCCTCAGGGAAAAAAAATGGCAAGAATAAACAGTGTGATTAAAAAAAAAAAAAAAAAGGAGCTTGCTGGAACAGGGGATGGGCAATGGAGGCTAGGGGAGTCTTAGAGATAGCTGACTAAACTTTTTAAAATATGTGACTGGTTATGACATGTGAAGCAATTACCATTAATGGAAGAAATGTGATTTCAAAGCTCATTTTCCCTTCTTCTTTTAGATCCTACCTGAGACTATGCCTTCCAACCACAAAGGGGAAAAAAAAAACACAAAGACAGAGAGGAATTCCAACACAAGTCTCTTCCCCAGTACGAGGGCTGTCAAAGGGTGCTTTAATCACAAGCAAAAGGTGAAAAGTAATGTACATATTGCCTGAGGTTTTTTTGTTTTATTTTCTCGCCAAAGGAGATCGATGCTATGTGGCACAACAGACAAAGTGCATTAATTAGGGAAATCTTTCCACAACACATACACAACAAATGCAGAAAAGCATAATGATAAAGAAGAAGCATTTGTCTAAAAGGATCATCATTTTGAGTCACGTATTCCCTGGAAGCCAAGTGAGTGCATTCAGAAAGGCTGTTTGGATTAGTCTAATTCTATAGAATCCAAATGTGCACCAAACACTGCACTTTTTATGTTAAATTGCTGTTGAATTTGTTAACCCACACTGATTTCCTGTGTTATGGAATCTTGGAGATTACAGCTAACTTGAAGCAACAGGGATAATTCTGGACAGTTAATGGTACATTTGTCTGCATTTTCTTGAAAGGCTTAGTTAGCATCCAGGGGCCTCAAACTGGTAGCTCAACATTGCCCCCTACTGCTCACAAATGAAAAAATCGGAGGCAGGCTGGTACAAAGTAGGAATGTAACCAGCCCGCGCCAGTTCCATCCCCAGCACACAACTATCCGTTGGCAGGGCACCACCAGTCACAGAACCATAGCCTTTTCCAATGATTATTCTCGTCTCTCCCAATAGCAAAAGTACATTATTACGAGTTCGTTAAAAGTCATTACAAAAAGGCTTGAAGCAAAGCTTAAATTTAATTTAGAAGTGTCATTCCTTTTATCTTGGCCCAAACCTTCACTCCGCTGATAACCATCATCCTGAGACTTGCTGAGACACAGAGCCCATTGATTTCACTTAGAACACTCAGTAACACCACACCAACTGCAAGGAAACTGGCTCTGGCCAGTTCCCAAGACTGTTCTTCTTTTTAGTATTTTTACACAAGAGTTATGAAGAACAGATAGTTTATCTAAAGAGCCAGCACCACCAAGTTAAAAAATATATATATATATTTTAAACTATTTAGTTTTATATATATATGTGTGTGTGTGTGTACATATATAACTAGTTTAAGTGAATTCGTAATGAACATCACCCGTAAGCTCACAAAACCAAAGATTTCACTTTAAAAAAAAAAAAAAGCCCTCGAACAAAAGCAATTCAAAAATATATTTTTTAAAACACTACAAGTGAGTTTCTTTCTTATTTCACCAACTCTAATTGTTTAATTGTTACAGTTTGCCAACTCTAATTCAAAGAACTGTTAAATTACAATCCCAAAGTCAACCTATGTCTTAAGATCAAGGTTCAGCAAGAAAAGAAGTTCTAACTCGTATGTGCGTGCTAAGTCACTTCAGTCTTATCCGACTCTGCCACCTCATGGACTGTAGCCTGCCAGGCTCCTCTGTCCATGGGGATTCTCCAGGCAAGAATACTGGAGTGGGTCACAATGCCCCCCCTCCAGGGGATCTTCCCAACCCAGGGATCGAACCCACGTCTCCAGCCGCTCCTGACTTGCAGGTGGATTCTTTACCACTGAGCCACCAGGGAAGTTTCTAACTCATGTAGATAAATAAATAAAACCAGAATTACACTGTGAAAACGAAATTCTCTCAAAATGAAGCTGCCTTTATATATACATCCCAGGAAAAACTGGATCATACTCTGCACAGCCTAATTTTAGGAACAGAACTAACCGAGGAAATTTCAGCACGAAATTTTCATCACCTCCAATCCAGTTGTACAATGCTCCATTTTGAACTGATTCATGTCTTTGGAGAAATCCATTTTTGTGATACTGTTAGTACGCTAAAAGGATTACAACATTCCTCCCCCTAAACACACATCCATGAAAAGGTGTGGTTTAGAGATTTAAGGAAAAGGCTGGATAGCCGGGACTTCTGGATTCTGATTCAGACTTTCAAACTGGGGTGCCATCACGGTTGTGATTTGGTATTTTCATTATTATAAAACAGGGATTGGCAAAAACTACCTATTTTTGCAAATTGGTCCACTGTTTCTAGCACATCTCATAAAGTCTGCACAGCAGTATTCTCTCAAGAGTTTAGCAGGCTTTTATCACTTTTCCACTACATTCCAAACTTGATGATCTGGAGGCAGAACAGTGAGGGGGTGCGGGGCATGACCCTAGAGCTGGTCTTCCTGAGTTCAAACTCCAGTTCCCCGACTCAGCTGTATGACCTTGAGGAAGTTAGGGGAACCTTTTGTGCTCCAGTCTCCTCGGGCTTCCCTGGTGGCTCAGACGGTAAAGAATCCGCCTGCAATGCAGGAGACCCCGGTTCGACCCCTGGGTCAGGAAGATCCGCTGGAGAAGGGATAGGCTACCCAGGCCAGTATTCTTGGGCTTCCCTGGTGGCTCAGCTGATAAAGCATCTGCCCGCAATGCGGGAGACCCAGATTTGGCCCCTGGGTGGAGAAGATGCCCTGAGAAGGGAAGGGCAACCCACTCCAGTATTCTTGCCTGGAGAATCCCCATGGACAGAGGAGTCCATGGGGTTGCAAAGAGTTGGACACGACTAAGTGACTAACACACAATACCACACAAAACTCTCTGTGTAAAATGGGAGAAAAATACCTACTTTATGAAATTATCATAGACATTAAATAAATTATATATATAATATTTAGAATGGTGTATGGAACTTAGTAAGTACCATGTGCGTGCATGCATGGCAGTCACTAAATCATGTCTGACTCTGCAACCCCCTGGACTGTAGCCCACCAGGCTCCTATGTCCATGGAATTTTCCGTTTCCTCCTCCAGGGGATCTCCCCAACCCAGGGATTGAACCTGTGTCTCCTGCCTCGGCAGGTGGATTCTTTACCACTGAGTCACCTGGGAAGCCCGATTTGGTATTATTACTACAATTTAAATTTAGACTTAACCCAAGTGGCCTCAACATACCTTCCAACAAGAGTTCCTACTACACATGCCCTGAATTCCATGCTCTGGTCACATTATACTTCCCCCCTTATCACCTTGTTTCTAGAATGACTGGGACATAACACTTCTCTCAGAACGCCTTCTGCAACCGACCCTCCTTCTCCCCACTCAAGGTCCCCAAAAGCCACATCTGTTGTTCACAACTGTCCCAGCTCCAATGCTCTGAATTTAATACTCCTGCCTCTGGACAGTGATTTTTTTCTTTAAATCTCTATTACAGGATTTCATTTGAGTTAATGTAACACCTGGCTATATTCACGCTTCTCTCCTTGTTAGCCCGAACGCAGTGGTTAAGGGCACAAGCTCCAGAGCCAGGCGGCCTGGGATTCAGTCTCCCTGTGCCACTTACTCCATGACCTTGGGCGAGGCACTTCATTTCTCTAGGCCTTGGTTTTCATGTCTATAAATTAACAGTTCCTGCACCTCACCAGACTGTCGTAAGAACTTTAACAGTTTAACTTTAAAAGTTAATATAGGGAGAACTCTTAGAATAGTGCCTGGTACCTATAAAAATGTAGATGAAGTTTAGGAATTATTGCTGCATTGTTCTCATGGTCACTTCCCAACATATGTCTAACATGGTGCCTTGTACATAGGAAAAGTGAGAAGTGAAAGTCGCTCAGTTTCATGTCCAACTCTTTGTGAACTTATGGACTATACAGTCCATGGAATTCTCCAGGCCAGAATACTGGTGTGGGTAGCCTTTCCCTTCTCCAGGGGATCTTCCCAACCCAGGGATCGAACCCAGGTCTTCCACACTGCAGGCGAATTCTTTACCAGCTGAGCCACAAGGGAAGCCCAAGAATAGTGGAGTGGGTAGCCTATCCCTTCGCCAGCGGATCTCACCAACCCAGGAAGTGAACTGGGGTCTCCTGCATTGCAGGTGGATTCTTTACCAACTGAGCTATCAGCGAAGCCCTGCATGTAGGAAGTGCTCAGTAAAGGTTCATTGCACTGAACTCAGCTTGTGCTGATCAAATCCTAGCTGTCTCCATTACCTTACAAAGAGTAAGTACAGTGGATTTAGAATGTTGTGTTAGTTTCAGGTGCAGACCAAAGCCACAAATACCAAAGCATATATATATACACACATATGTAAACCTATTCTTTTTCAGATTCTTTTCCATCATAGGTTATTACAAAATACTGAGTAGAGTCCCCTGTGCTATACAATAGATCCTTTCTGATTATTTTATACACAGGAGTGCATCTATGTTAATCCTAAACTCCCAATTTATCCCTCCTCACCTCCCTTTCCCCTCTGGTAACCATAAATTGGTTTTCTAGGTCTGTGAGTCAACTTTTGTTTTGAAGATGATTTCATTTGCATCATTATTTTAGATTCCACGTATAAGCTATATCATATGATGTTTGTCTTTCTCTTGCATTGACCCAGGCAAAGCAGGCAGCCGAGGGCTGAGAGGGCATAACATCCCAAGAAATCCGCTCCCAGATACTTACCAACCACTCCATCTTCCTCCACATCTCTTCCAGCTGACTCATGGGCTGATACCACCAGTCAGTACACTTTTTGTGTCGACTGCCTTGAAACCAAAACTGTCTCAGCCATTCAAACTCGACCTGGGGATCATAAAGACAAGACCGTGGTTATAATGTCCCCGTGATGGACAATCAAGGACAGTGGACTTCGTCACTCAGCTCTCCTCCAGTAACTTCACAGCCATAGGGTGAGAAAAAGTGAGAAAAGCTCAGCCTAACCAGTTCCCAATATAACTCAAAGTCTCTGGAGCCTTTTCACACAGTCAGGGAGGAAGTAGACTTAGAGCTTAGGGAGACAACCCAGGTCAGACTGGGGAGGGGGTTTTCAGCCACATTCATCATTCAGACATGAGGAAGCTATCAGTCAATCACGACAAATCCTGAGATCCTAAAGCATATGACAGCCTGCGCTGTGTAGGGTGGGAAAGGCATAATCAAACAAAATATGTTTTCATTAAACATCTTTATTAAAGATTAGTGCTGCAAGGAGATCAAACCAGTCAATCCTAAAGGAAATCAACCCTGAATATTCACTGGAAGGACTGAAGCTGAAGCTCCGATACTTTGGCCACCTGATGCGAAGAGCTGAGTCATTGGAAAGACCCTCATACTGAGAAAGACTGAAGGCAAAAGGAGAAGAGGGCAGCAGAAGATGACGTGGTTAGATGGCTCAATGGACGTGAATCT
Source organism: Cervus canadensis (assembly GCF_019320065.1). Taxonomy (NCBI): domain Eukaryota; kingdom Metazoa; phylum Chordata; class Mammalia; order Artiodactyla; family Cervidae; genus Cervus; species Cervus canadensis. Next base: position 43,369,387 of record NC_057403.1, read on the forward strand.
GAGCAAACTCTGGGAGATGGTGAAGGACAGGGAAGTCTGGCGTGCTGTAGTCCATGGGGTTGCAAAGAGTCAGACACGACTTAGCGACTGAAAAGCAACGACGAAAAGAGCAAAACACAGACACATATTAGGAGGTACCAATTTTAAGTAATTTTAGATCTAAAATAATCAAAGAATTTACCCATGGGCCAGGAGGAGCTGGCAGTAAGGTGTTCATGTAACTGAACAATATAAAGTTAATCATGGAGGCACACATGACACCTACAGAACCATTCAAATTGTCACTTTCACTTCAGTCAGGACAAATGACAATAGGTAAAAAGCACAGTAAAGCCACTAATCATTTCTCTTCCTTCCTAAGAACCTACTGTAGTAAATTTCAAATATTTCTCTCCTCAGCACCCTTTTACTCTAGCCAAATCCCATGATTCATCTGGTAACCCATTGCCTTTCCCAGTTTCAGTCCACGTGGTCTGGGTAGCGCTCTATTTCTAAAACCAGGAGTGGAACACGCAACCCTATCTGAGCCAATCAGCCCATCACACTTCTCCAGCCACAGAAATGGACTTGGGGGAAACAGGCATATGATCAATAGAATAAGACTGTCAGAAGATTCAGGAAAAGGATTCTGCAACCATTTTGAAGACTGGAAAGAAATGGAGGCAACACAGCTGCAAGATGAACAGATTAAAAAACCAGGTACTAGTCAAATCAACTGACTCTTGATCAAGCTGTTCCTGAAGCCCCTTAGGCTTAAACCATTTCAGGTTGAGTTTTCTGCTTCCTGCACTGAAATAATCCCAACATATGTAGGTGAGAGACTAACTTAAGCTTTAAAAGAGTAAGAAGTTGTTTCCTATGTATTTTCTATCACTTATCTTCAGTTTGAAAAGCAAATTTTACCATCAAAGTACAACTTCATTCATCCCAAAGCTCTTTTTACTTCTGCTGTCTAAAGAAATGTAGAGCTTTCACAGCTTAATATTGGTTAAGGCTGGCTTTGCTAAGGTAATCATGTTCCATATACAGGCATTGAGTTATTATAGTCTTCACCTGTTACCATAAAGAATTTTTTGTTTGTTTATCCACGCTGAACTTTCATGAGGCAAACAAAAGCAACTTGTGAAGATTTAACAATGGTGAAAACCACTCAAATGACTAACCTGAGAACACCAGTCATATGAAAGGGTTTTAGTTTACATTAACTAAATGTTTGTTTGATATGTAGAACTGATTTCAGTTAAAGCTGTTTAAACAGGGAAAAAAGGGAATGTAGACAATATTCAGACAATAGCTGCTAAACTTTATCTGTGGTATTAAAAGACAGTGGTTAACAGAGGCAAACTTTACTGCTTTGAAAGGAAAATGAATACAAGTGTAGTTCAACTTCTCTGAAAATACAGGTTTAACAACATTATTTATTACAAGGAAAAAAAAACAGAGTTCTTTCCAGATTTCACATGAAATTTGTTCACATTACAGGAACAGCCTGTCAGCAAAGCTTCAAGCCCCTATGTTAGGGAGAGTTGAAAGGGTTTTGCTTTTAATTTTTTTTTAATCTTTGGGCTGGTTATTTCCATTATGACAACAAAACACACAAGCCTTGGCAACCATGATATCAGAGGAAACAAAATAATTATCATTTGTAATTAGTTCATTCAGTCTGTAAAGGTACAAGAGTCTGGATTTCAGTAAATGAAAACTCAGAAGAGTGGAGCATACTTGGAAACTCTGCTATAGGACAAGGTAGCAAAGAAAGATCTTGTCCGTTTTAATAAATAATGATGTTTGCTTCCTCTTTAGATGCCCCAACTATCTTTTGAAACAGACAGTGTCACGGTTAAGAATAAAGTCTCTGGAGTCAGTTCTAGGCTCCACTCCCGAACAGCTCTGTCATCTGTAAAATAAAGATAATTACATAATCACCACATAGTTTTGTGGCGAGGATTAAGTGGGTTAATAATGAACAGCCAAGCATGCCGGACACTTGGGAGATACTAAGAATACAGACCAAAGGAGACCACAAGGCCCAGCATTCCTTGTCCTCAAGAATCTCACAATCTTATGAAATTTTTGAGCAAGAAAAGTTTTAACAACCATGTCAATTCACGCTCACCCCCTGTTCCACTGAGGCCGGTCCAGAAAAGTTCAACCCTGAAACTTATACCCAACAAGAGTTTTTTTTTCAGGCGTGGAAGTACTGCCCATGAGATACAATCTTTGTGGGCATGAAACCCACTGGCATGCATTTTAATCAACTCCGTAACCTGGCTTTTTCACTCTGACATTGTGGGCAAAAACTATTACAGGATATTCATCAAATGCTGCCCTCGCCAGTTCTAACATTGCCAAGATAAGCAGTTGGCACTTTCCTTAAAATTAATTAAGAAAGCAAAAAATATTTCCAGCTGCCTGATTCAGTTTGGGTTACCAAAATAAAAGCAATCAGCCACCCTTCTACCCCAAACTCTGCAGATGAGGAAGGAAAGAGGCAGGGCAGATGCTGCATAAAACCAAAGGGCCAGGACTCAGAATAGAGCACAAATCCTATTACTTCAAGGCTAAAAAGAATCAGTCTCACCATACTGGCTGACTGACAACGGTCTAGCCATGACTAGAGGAGGCTCTTCAACTCTTCTCCAGAGGGTAGTCCCTCCGGCCAGGCTCTCAGCTTCTCTTGAGGTGCTGTCATTGTTCATGAGGCTTTTAAACCACACTCCCAGGTTTCAGACATGCACTTAATGGAAATTCACTAATATCTGATCTTTGGCGGAATGGCAACACAATGATACGGAATTCCCACAGGTGTCAGAAGGTGCACTGACAAGTCTAGAGAACTTGCAGGATCCTAAAGGGCCTTCTGAATCATCAGAGAAAAATGAACACATGTTTCCAACAGTGTTAGTTACGTAGCTGTGACCCAGAGAATCATCTCTTAGAACCTTTCTAATTCACCTGCACCTGACTGCTCTGTGGAACAGTCAATAGAGGGGTCAGTCAAGAAAAGCTTTTCTCCTAGAAATGTCTAGAAAACTCTGAAGGTGAAGCACAAACAGAATCCATCTGCTGACCTGAACCGTAGTCACTGGGAACTTAGGCAATGGGGAGCAAAGCTTATAAGATTCCCAAATCACATTTCTGAGTCACTACATCACTGCACAATTGGAAATCATTTGCATCACTCTCACAGGTAAGCAAACGTCACCTACTTCTGCCAAGTTAGTTTCAATCCTTGGTTTGATCCCAGGTCAGCTTATGCATGAGGGGTGGGAACATGCCCACAGGGGTAAATGTCTCACTGTAGTAAATGAAATAAGTGTTTTCAAGCAGAAAAATATTAGAATGATATTAATATCTAACATTAGATATTAGAACAGGGAGACATGCTAAGGCTCAATCTACAAAGAGTTACTCCATGAAAGCCCTCTCGCAGGAGTTCTAAGGAAGATACAGGTCTGATCAGCACAAAATGAGAACCAAATGATGACATCAAATAGTAATGGGTTGGCCAAAAAGTTCATTTGGCCAATATATTGTGTTCATAACATCTTATGTTTGTAACATCTTATGGAAAAACCTGAATGAACTTTTTGGCCGTGGAAAAACTTGAACCAACTTTTTGGCCAACCCAATACATTCTCCTAGGGGAAATTTACTAGGTGACAAGAATGAATTCCACATTTTATAATTTTTAAGAAGGAAAAGACTATTTTATAAACACAGAGGAAGAGTCTATTAAACTTGACCAAAAACCTGTTTAAGCATCTTAAATTGGAAAAACAATATATCCTTCAGGTACTGAGTTCCGATCTCCAAGGTCCCCAAACTGCTTAGTTATAAACTATCTAAGACAAGGAAGACCAACCACATTGAAACCTGCACAGCACAAAGGTCTTCAGACATAAAACCAAAGGCTTCATCCTATAATTAGTCCAGCAAAGGCCTCTGAGAGACAGGAAAGCACACAGTAAGAAGTGTGGGGAGGATTACGGACACTCATGCTCTCATTCACAGAGCAGAACACAGCAGGGTGTGAGCATGCCAACTCGCGTGGCAGAAGAAGAGCATCTGATGACGTGCCCTGACATGTGGAATTCATTCTGAAAGCAAGGACATGACCTTGAAGAATCAAAGACTGGGGGCTGGAGAAGACTGGTAAACATGCTACTTAGATTAAGACCTCCCCATTCAAGCCGAGGCTAGCCTCAAGGGGCTAACGTTTCTGATACATCTCTGCCCCCATCCCCCCCACCCCACTAACATATACAATGTCAAAAGCAGCCAGCCACTTTCTCAAGCACATGGGTTCAGATGACAGTATTTTTCCTCTGGTTAGATAAACAGTGTGATTTTACAGACAACCCCCACCCATCGCTGGTAACAAAACATCACAGTCAGTCACAGAAGACCAGAAAGGATGGAAAAGAGCCCACATACATGTTAAAGAACACATTCATCCCGGTGCATCGCTAGCCTGGCTCCTAAACCTGCAAGGTGTTTACAGAAGGTGATACGGAGTAAGACATAACTTTGCATCCAAGTCTAACTGAGTGAGGTCACTGGGCCCACAGATGCTTCTCTTTCCTCAAGTTCTAGTTCTCAGCAGGGTCTCCAGCAGGAATTGGTGGCAGAGAACACAGGCTACTTGGCAAACAAAAGGGAGTGAGGAAAGTCAGTCCTGGGTTTAGCTGAGCATTAGAAGTGATTATTATTTCCCTGAAAGGCAGAATTTCTCTGCCTTTGGTTCTGGAGATTATGGCATATTTCACAAACTATGGAGCAGCTCATAAGATAATTAAATATCTTTTTAAAGATATTACATGACATTAAGATAGAGACACAGATTTAGAGAACAAGTGTACGGACACGAAGCAGGGAAAGTAGGGGGAATAAATTGGGAGACAGTGACATTTACATACTACTATGTATAAAACAGACAACTAATAAGAACCTACTGTATAGCATGGGGGGAAAAAAGAAGCGGGACAAAACAGTAGGACATATATTAAGTTAACCTTAAAAATGCATTCCAATATACAGTAGGTACAGACAAATACTGTTTGATTCCACTTACATGAGAATAGGGAAATCCATGGAGTCAGAAAGTACATTGGTAGATGCCAGGAGTCAGGGGTGTGGTGGGGCAGGGGAGGCTGAGGACGGGGAACGGGGACTTAAGCGTTTAATGGGGATAGAGTTTTGTGTTTAATGGGGACAGACTTTCAGTTTAGGAAAGCTAAAAATTTGGGAGACGGATGATGGTGAGAGTTGTACCACAACGTGAACCATAGTGCTACTGAAGCATACAGTCAAATATGTTTAAAATAGTGTGTTTTAAAATAAAACAGTATGTTTTATATTATGTGACTTGTATCACAGTAAAAAAAAAATTGAAAGAAAATATTAATGGCTCTGTGTGAACACTGTTCTCCTCTGCTCAAAACCCCTCAGTGGTTCCCTATTACCCTCAAAGTAAAAAGCAAAGTCCTGGTCCTTACAGACACCTCCAACAACCAATACGACCTTCGGCTCCTCGTCCCCTGACACCGTCTCCATGACCTCATCTCCTGGAACTCTCAGCCCCACTCCCACCACTTACACGGGACTGTCCCTCAGCTAGTCCATGAACACCAGGCATTCTCCCACTGCACCAGCCCATGCAGCGGTTTTTCCCTCTGCCTGAAACACTGAGACCTGGATATCCACGTGGCTCCCTCCCTCACCTCCTTCAAGTCTCTGCTCAAAGGACATCTTATAGTGGGGATGCTCTCTGCTTATCTTAATCTCCTCTACTTTAGTTTTTTCCAACATATTATATAATGAACTGATGGAGGGTGTTTATTGTTCATCATCATCTCCCTGCACTAGAATGTCTATTTTACTTACCAGTCTATCCAAAAACAGTAAAGCGTATGCCTACAATGTGGGAGACCCGGGTTCAATCCCTGGGTCGGGAAGATCTTCTGGAGAAGGAAATGGCAACCCACTCCAGTATTCGTGCCTGGAAAATCCCATGGATGGAAGAGCCTGGTAGACTACAGTCCATGGGGTCGCAAAGAGTCAGACACGACTCAGCGACTTCACTTCACTTATCCAAAAGCACCTTTCCAGAGAGCTTTGTGCATGTTCAGTAATTATTTATTGAAAAGATGATTGAGAACATTTTTGTATTCTAAATTCTCCACAAATCATTCTAACTACATCAAAGAAAAAGTCTTTGATGGATGACAATCTTCAATAATTCTCTACCACTTGGTAACCTCTTTTTTTATATAATTTTTTTTAAGGTATATTTACCCACCATGAAGGGCTTTCCAGATGGCTCTGGGGGTAAAGAATCCACGTACAATGCAGGAGACACAAGAGATGCAGGTTTGATCCCTAAGTTGGGAGGATCCCCTGGAGGAGGGCATGGAAATCCACTCTAATATTCTTGCCTGGGAAATCCCATGGACAGAGGAGCCTGGCGGGCTACGGTCCATAGGACTGCAAAGAGTCAGATATGCTGAAGCGACAGAGCACACACACATGCACCCACTACAAAATTCACCCATTTTCAGTGTAGAATTCAATGACTCTTAGAAAGTGTATGAAGTTCTGCACTAATCTTACTTCTTAACATGAAAAATGAAGACTGTAGGCCCAGTACCTTCTTTAGCCAAAAGCATCTGCTAGAATAGCATAACATTGCTATTTTTCACAGGCTAGAGTTTTCTGGTTATCTTTTCTTTTGGCTGCTGATATTGGCTTTCCACTTAAAAGTGGTAATATAAAGCTTCCTTTTTAAAGATTTTATTTACATAAAAAATGAGCTGATTCTTTAGAAAATACTGAAAAGATAACAATAGATACAGTCCAAAGATATAGCAAAAATTGACAGGGTATTCATGAAAATACCAAACTTTGTGAAACACTGACTCAGGGGACCCAGACCTGCTGGTCTCACAGACTTCAGAATTTTGTAAACAAAAGGCACCTGCTCTGAGGATTTGCCTTCAGTTTCCATCAGTCCTCATTGTAAGATTATCCTTCATGGGCCTCTTGCATTTCTACATGCCTTGCCTTTTGTTTCAGCCTCTCATTGCAAGGATGTGTGTATGTTAATACCCTTGGAAAATATAATTTCTCTCCCCAGAATAAAGGGCAGGTTTGATAACAGACTTAGAGGAAAAAGATGCGCCTTGATATGGAGCAAAGGAAAGGCCTGCCTACTGCCCATCACAAACAGGTTACCCCAGCCCGGGCTCCTCTCCTATTGTGCTAGGCTTGATCGCTCAGTCGTGTCCAACTCTTCAACCCCATGGACTGTAGCCTGCTAGGCACCTCTATCCATGGGGATTCTCTAGGCAAGAATACTGGAGTGGGTTGCCATGCCCTCCTGCAGGGGATTTTCCCAACCGAGGGACTGAACCCAGGTCTCCCGAATTGCAGGCAGATTCTTCACTGTCTGAGCCACCAGGGAAGCCCAAGATAACTGGAGTGGATAGCCTATCCCTTCTCCAGGGGATCTTCCTGACTCAGGAATTGAACAGGGGTCTCCTGCATTGCAGGCGGATTCTTTACCAGCTAAGCTACCAGAGAAGTCCCCTCTCCTATTAATAGAATGTAAACCCTCCATGCACATGCCATCTGGCATATGCTAACTGGCCCTCTGTGCGCGGTGGAGACAAAGGCTGGCAGAACTAGCATGAAAATGCTGATGCTCTGGCTACTATCTTGTTGGAAGCAATGAACCATCCTTGGTCTCTGACACTCGCAGCAAACAGTGGCCGATTACTTCGTGAGCTACAAGTAGGACAGAATCACCACAGTTCTCGGAAGCCCTTACCTCATTGTGGATTTCTTCTCCTTGTTTCAAAACCACCGACTCCAAGGATTTCAAAGAGATTTCCCCGTTGTCTGCCTCATCGCGGACATTCTGCAGGGCCACCTGGCAGCGCTGTGAGATGTATTCCAAGGTCCCCGTCGAGCACTGTGGAGATAGAACCAGCCACCAAGGTGATAAGCGAACTCCAAGTTTACCAGCGCCTCCCGTCCTAGGATGTCTGTCCTCTTCCTGGGCATTTACCTGCCTCCCTCTCAACTCAGCCTATGCTTCTTAACCCAAGACTGACTACAGCAGCTTTCTCCCTGGGCTCTGTGCTCCCACCCTGGCCTCCCCTGGGCCACTCATGTTGCTGTTTTCTTATTACGTAGGCTTCGCATCTCCAGAGAGTAGGCTTCTGGAGGCTAAAGCCCTGTTTCCAAATATGTATACTCTACACATACCACAGCACCTAGAACTGAGTCTCTTTTTTTTTTTTGGCCCTGTTGTGAGGCATGTGGGTCAGGATTAGTTGCCTGTGGGATTGAAGCTGTGCCCCCTGCAGTGGAAGCATGGAGTCTTAACCACTGGACCTCCAGGGAAGTCCCTGAGTCTTAAATATATATATATATATAAAACAAAAACTTAATAAGTACCTATTGGAAAGTGCTAGTCACTCAGTCGTGTCTGAATCTTTGCGACCCCATGGACTGTAGCCAGCCAGGTTCCTCTGTCCATGGGATTTCCCAGGCAAAACTACTGGAGTGGGTTGCCAATCCCTTCTCCAGGGGACCTTCCTGACTCAGGGATTGAACCTGGGTCTACTGCATCACAGGCAGATTCTTTACCATCTGAGCCACCAGGTGATAGGCCGTAAGTACCTATTGGAGGAATAACTAGTTAACCAAGAAGTCAAGGATGCAGACTTTATCTCAAGTGCCCTGCACCTAAAAATGAGGGAAATAAAAAGGTAAACAGACAGTGGAACTGGTTCAAAAACACCCAAAATACAACAGCAATGGGGGGGGGGGGGCGGAATGGAAGCTATAAACACAGAGCAAAGGATTCATTTTCCTTTTCGGCAAGAAAGTGTACACTAGGCAGTTGCAAGTGGTTGGCAGAAGAGAACCTTCAAATCGTGGAGAATCTGTGACTCGTGCCCTCAAGGCATGTTCAAAAGCATCACCTAGTACCTGGGCATGAGCAAAGGCACAGGTAGCAGGCCCATCTCTCTTTCATCTGTGGGAGCAAACAGAGGTCAAAGGGACAAACTCCTTTGAATGAGCATATGTCAGAAAAAAAAAAAGAGGATGCAGGCGGAGTGTGCATCCGTTTGTTTTGATAATGACACAATTTCCTAGGATGATAAAAAGCAAGTTATAAATATCCTTTAGACCCAATGAGGGAAATGTCTCCCCAAAGTATTTTTATTATTTACAATTTAAACGGATCCCGTCGAAATAACCTTGAAGGCTAATCCCCTGGTACAAAAATTCTTTGCACGGTTACTGCCACTTTACACAATGTGACCTGGGCACGCCTCGGGGCGGGGGGGGGGACAAAGTTTCTGTGCCAAAACCAGAAGCTTGACTAATAGGTATTTTAATATGATGATCCCAAAGTGCTGGGAATAGAAGGGCAGCAGCTCCAATGTGCTACAAAGAAAAAACAAAAACTAGAATTGAATTACCACTCGCCTTTGTCCCACGGGCAACTCTACAACATATTTTTTTCATGACACTCTGTCTGTAAACATATTCCACCTGTACCTTTACTTTCCCAAGTATGGTGTAACCTCCATGAGAGGCAATTAACTGAAATGCCATCTTCTATAACAAAAGATTAAAACAACACAGAACTTCCCATCAATAAGGGACCCGTTGAATGAACTCTGGTGAAGCCATACTTGCTGCCACCAAAAAAAAAAAAAGAGGGGGTAGGAATATATATACATCTTCTGGGTGATTAGAAGTCATCTGATATAAAGAGGAAGATGACTTCTAATCACCCAGAAGATGTAAGATGACTTCTAATCACCCAGAAGAAAGAACCTATAATCAGGACTAGTTTTTTTAGCTAACAGTTGTATTAAGATATATTAATAGCTCACATGTCCTAAAATTTACCCACTTAAAGCATATAATTCAATGTTTTTTAGTATACTGAGCTGTGCAGCCATCACCTCAGTTAATTTTAGAGCACTGTAATCACTTGAAAAAAGAAACCCTGTCCATTTCAGCAATCATGCCGTCTCATTTCTCCCAGCCTTCCCAGCTCTAGGCAAACACTAATCTACTTTCTGGGTCTATAGATTTGACTACTCTGTATATTTCATATAAATGAAATCATACAATCTGTGGTCCTTTGTGACTGGCTTCTTTCACTCAGTCTTATTTTCAAGGTTCTCCCATGTTGAACTGTGTCGGTATCCCGTTCCTGTTTATTGTCAAATAGCATTATCAAATCATTCAGCCATAGGGATATGACACCTTCTGTTTATCCATTCATCAGAGGATGAAACTTTGGGCTGTTTCCACTCTTTGGCTATTATGAATTAAGCTACTATGAACATTCATGTACAAGTTTTCATTTCTCTTGGGTATACACCTAGGCATGGAATTTCTGGGCGATATGGTAATTCTATATTAACCTTCTGAAGAAGTGCCAGACTGTTTTCCAAAATGGCTGCACTATTTCACATTCCCTCCAGCAATGTATGAAGGCTTCAATTTCTGCATGTCCTCAGAACACTTGTTAATGTGATTCTGATTATAGCTATCTTCTCATGTGTTTATGGGCCATTTGTATATCTCCTTTGGAGACATGTCTATTCAGATCCTTTACCTTTTTAAAAGGTTGGATTCATGTCAAAGTATGGCTAAAACCACCACAAGTGTGGTGGTTTAATCGTAAAGCATAATTGTAAAGGATAATTGTAAAGCAATTATCCTCCAATTAAAATAAATTAATTTAAAAATTTTTTTAATTTTAAAAAAGGTTGGATTATTTATCTTTTCAATCACTGACTTGTAAGAGTTCTTCACATATTCTGAAAATGGGCACCTTGTGAGATATATGATATATATATATTTATAATATATTCACAAATACTTTCTCCCATTCTGTCAGTTGTGTTTTTTACTCTTTGATGGTAACCTTTGAAATATCACAATTTTAACTTTGGTAAAGTCCAAATCATCTATTTTTTCTTTGATAGCTTATGCTTTTGGTATCATATCTTTTAAAAAAATTTCCTACTCTAAGAATCACATGCTGCCGCTGCTGCTGCTGCTAAGTCGCTTCAGTCGTGTCTGACTCTGTGCGACCCCACAGATGGCAGCCCACCAGGCTCCTCCGTCCCTGGGATTCTCCAGGCAAGAACACTGGAGTGGGTTGCCATTTCCTTCTCCAATGCATGAAAGTGAAAATTGAGAGTGAAGTCGCTCAGTCCTGTCCGACTCTTAGTGACCCAAGGGACTGCAGCCTACCAGCCTCCTCTGTCCATGGGATTTTCCAGGCAAGAGTACTGGAGTGGGTTGCCATTGCCTTCTCCTAAGAATTGCATACTGATAAGTAATTATTCATCAAGGTTAACTAAAATAAAGCAAAACAAAAAATGCAGAATAGTGTGCAGGCTACTAGCTATGTAAGAAATTTTTAAAATTATCATTAAATACATATGTGTTTGCTTATATATTTATTAAATATCACTGAAAGGATAAAAAAATATCTGATAATAGCAGTTGCCTCTGGGGAAGAGGAGCTGGTTGGGTTGAGGAGAGACACATATCAACTGTACACGCTTAGACATTTTTTGAGTTTTGAACCATTTGAGTACCTATTCAAAATATAATTATACATAAAAATTTAAATTTAGAAAAAAAAAACAGATATTCTGTGTTGAATCCCAAGAACATTCTATCACAACCAGAAAAAAATAACCTAAAATCAAATAAAGATTGAGTCATCAGACATAACCTAATCACATTTTTGCAACCAAAAACTGAATAGATTTCTGAGTAACCAAAATGAATTTCAGAACAGCATTTCCTTAAAACAATCTGCTTCCTACATATTGTGAATAGGCAGAAAATAGCAAATTATTTTGTTTGGCACAGAAAAAAGGTCAAATTTAATACTGCATGAGGGAAAGGACAGTTGTAGAACAAGTGAAGCTATAAAGTTGCATGGACTTTTTTCTATATATATTGAAGGAAACAGTAATGTTAACTATAGTGATGGGGAAAAAAAAATCTTTTCCCTCTTCTGTTATTGAAAAACAGTTAACACTGAGGAAACCAGACCTGAAAGAGACACGTGCACCCCAATGTTCATCGCAGCACTGTTTATAATAGCCAGGACATGGAAGCAACCTAGATGCCCATCAGCAGATGAATGGATAAGGAAGCTGTGGTACATATACACCATGGAATATTACTCAGCCGTTAAAAAGAGTTCATTTGAACCAGTTCTAATGAGATGGATGAAACTGGAGCCCATTATACAGAGTGAAGTAAGCCAGAAAAATAAAGATCATTACAGCATACTAACACATATATATGGAATTTAGAAAGATGGTAACGACAACCCTATATGCAAAACAGAAAAAGAGACACAGAAGTACAGAACAGACTTTTGAACTCTGTGGGAGAAGGTGAGGGTGGGATGTTGCGAAAGAACAGCATGTATATTATCTAGGGTGAAACGGATCACCAGCCCAGGTGGGATGCATGAGACAAGTGCTCGGGCCTGGTGCACTGGGAAGACCCAGAGGAATCGGGTGGAGAGGGAGGTCGGAGGGGGGATCGGGATGGGGAATACGTGTAAATCTATGGCTGATTCATGTCAATGTATGACAAAACCCACTGAAAAAATTAAAAAAAAGAAAAAGAAAAAGAAAAAAAAAAAAGAAAAACAGTTAAGATGAAATTAAAAGTTTTAAATAAGATAAAACTGCCACCTTACCCTATTTTAATTGAGTGTGATTCTTCATCCACACATAGCTATAATCAATATACACATATCAATGTATATGCTGTTTTTCACTGTTTGTACATAAGTATTCCAAACTACCATTTGCAATGCTGCTCAATGAGCCAAAATTAACAATTTAATTAGTGAGTCACATAATATGAAGGTGTTAAGGTTCTATTCAACTTTTCACTACTACTAATCATGCCAGGTGAATAGTTTTTTTATATATACACTTCTTTTGAATTTTTTCCTAGGTCTGAGATCAAAGATATTATTTAATATCTTTACCATACCATAAAAATATTCATGGTGCCTTGGACATATCCCAATATAGCTTTCCAAAAAGTATGCTTATTAGAAAAACTACCAGAAGTGCATGAATGTACAGTTTTACTGTAACTTCACCAGCACTGAATATTATCATTTTTGATTTTTGGTAGAAGTAAAAAGTTAAACTTAAAATGATGATTTTTTTTTTAATTACATTTAACTTTAAGGTACTTTTTGAAGCCTGTATATACAGGATCATGTAAAACAGAATGAGAAACTTTTTCTTTTAAAAGGCCAGATAGTAGATATTTTAGGCTTGCAGGTCATAAGGTCTGTGTTCAACTACTCAGCTCTGCCATTGTAGCTTCAAAGCAGCCATAAACAATACATAAGCCTGGCTGTGTTCCAATAAAACTTTATTTACAAAAACAGCTGGCTGGCCCACAAATCATAGAGGGTACTGACCATGATCATATAGAAAGCAGGATAGTCACATCATTCACATTACATGTATCTAACCAGTAAAATAACATAAGCTTCAACTAAAGTAGAGATAAAAGGTACAGGTTTGGGATTATATTTTTCTCCTAAGAGCATCACTGTACATCTCCATTTCTTTTTTTTTTTAATAAATAAATTAATGCTCAAAACTTTCCCTAAAAACTAGAAGACACAAATATAGCTATAACTAAACAGAAAGCTAAACCTCAGGACATTTTTAAAGCACTGCCACTTTAGTAAAGTTGGTCATCTAGGAAAAAAGGAAGTGAGACCAGAGGTGTCCTTTAAAACACAGTTATGAAGGGCTCCTTATTGTAGGAGGTGGAGAAGGAAATATGCTCTGATCTCTTACAAATTTTAATCCCAAATTTCCATTTGTCTGCTGGACCTCTCCACTTAGCTCTAACTCAGACTGTTTAAAAGTGAACTATATTCTTTCCCTAGTGTCTTAGAACGACCTGCTTATAGTAACGTCATTTCCAAATCATCCAGACTTGCAACCTCAGAGTCGCCCAAGAGCCTGTCACATGACAAGCATCCAGTAAAGAGATAATTGGTTAGTGTGTTCATTCATTCACTTGTTCATCCATTCATTCATTCACCCACTCATTCACTCTTATATTCCCTCCTCCACTGCATTCAGTTGCCAAGTCTGTCACTACATTTCCTACATTAGTCAAGGGAATTTCTTCTTTTCTCCTGTTGCCACTATTTCAGTTCAGACTAATAGGTTTAATTGATGTCTTTATCATTTTCATCTTCCAAAAGATATCTCCAATATGTCAATACTACAATAAATAAATCATCAATAATCCCCATCTACCAACCAATTTTGGAGTAGGAAATGGCAACCCACTCCAGTATTCTTGCCTGGAAAATCCCATGGACAGAGAAGCCTGGCGGGCTACAGCCCATGAGGTCGCAAGAGTCGGACATGACTGAGTGACTTTCAGTTCACCAACCAATTTAAGTTTGTGAAAGTGAAAGTGTTAGTCGCTCAGTCAAGTCCAACTCTTTGTGATCCCATGGACTGTGGCCTGCCAGGCTCCTCTGTCCATAGAATTCTCGAGGCAAGAATACTGGAGTGGGTTGCCATCCCTTGTTCCAGGGGATCTTCCTGACCCAGAAATTGAACCTGGGTCTCCTGCATTGCAGGCAGATTCACTACTGTCTGAGCCACCAGCAAATCCCCTAATTTAAGTTTAAACACACCTAATATCCAAGATCTTTCACAATCTGGTCCTATTTAGGGATCAGCCTTTATCTGCTAACTCTCCTTTTCTAGCATCCTTGGATTCAGTCAAAGTTGAGCCATTCAATATTCCCCTTGTAGCCCCATCCCAAACCAATCACAATATTTCCACCTGAGTCCTCATCCCACTAGCTGACCTCAACTGTCCTAAAATTCCCTAATCCCTACACATTCAAGTCCTACATGTCTACCTGTCAGATCACTCATGAAGTCTTATGCTGTTTTGCTACTCTCTATTCTGTACTCTACCTCCTCTTAGATGGGAGGCATCTTAAAGATCCCACACATGTCAGTTACTGCTGTTCAGAAGTGTCTAAAAGAATACCTTGAACACTGGAAAGTTACACAGAAGTTTGCAGAATGGATGATAGAACTAAAATCACTTCCCTTCTTCTGAGTAGTAGCTTTTAGTCAATAGCAACTCTTCCAATTAAGATTTGTTGATGACATAAATTCTCTTTACTGTGTTCATTCCAGTGTATCAACAGAGAGTATCGCCTTCCACACAGAGTTTTGGCTGTTCCTGTCTCCTACTAGCTTTTCATCAGGATAATTGAAAAAGACAGTAATAGTAATAGCAGGAGAAATAGCAGTAGCAACAGTTGTAGTAGAGGTAGCAGCAATTTAATATATATGTATAGCAGCTAACCTTCTTTGAAGGCATATTCTATATCAGCCATTGTTCTAAAACACTTACACGTATTAACTCATTTAATCCTCATAAGAACACTCTGAATTAGATATGATTGCTATCCTTATCAAATACATTTTCCCAAACTTCTTATTCATCATTTTACACTAGCCCTCGCAGCACAGCACTAATCACCCTGTCCACTCTTCCAGATTGAATTAGGAAAGATGCAAAGATATGTGCAAGTAGCCACACACTCCAAGTGTGTGGGAAAGTTCTGACTAGAAAGACAGATGTCTATACCACCTTGTATTATACAAAAATGAAATCTTTTTTTGCCTAACACAAAGCACATGTAAGATGCTCTATTCTGCTTGCTCACTTCCTTTTGCCTTCCTTCACTCCTCTCTTTCACCTTCCTTCCTCTTACCTCCTTCCCTTTGTCCCTTCCCCCCTCCCTCACTTCCTTCCTTTCTTCCTTTCTAACAGAACTTACTTTTAGGTCTCTAAGATAAATTATTTGTGCTTTTTTCTATTTAATATTTGCCTCTCAAACTGAAAAGCTAGTTCAGCAAAACTAGTGGGCATACCCATCAAGCTGATGGCTCTCTCTCTCTCTCTCAAGCCTTTAGTGCTGCTGGACACAGAACAGGCCCTCGAATATTTAGATGAATGATTGAATGGAAGAAACAGGAAAGGGAGATAAAGAGAAAGTGGGGTGGGCGGTGGAATGCTTGATGGACTTGCTGGCATCTTGATTTAAACAGGCACACGCCATCTCAGCCACCTAGCAGCATGACCAGTCTACCAGGAAAGCTACTTAATTACCAGCACACGTGACATCGCCTTATAGACGCAACAGTATCAGGACTAGAAAGGCTGCACTTTTGTGTTTCCCTAACACTTTATTTTATCCCTTCTGCCCAACTTTCTCACACTGGTCCCCTGCAGTATAGTGAAAAGTCAAGCTCTAAAAGCAAAGCACAGATAACAAGTTTGGATACGAGGTCAACTTGTAATCCTTTTCATGATCATTCCCCCTGCTCTCTACAACCCTCCCTACCTAAGCACACACAACATCCCAGGGTGACTACTAAGGGCTTCCCTCATCTCTTAACTTTCTATTCTGAACTAGTCTAATCAGCTGACTATCAGCCACTGCAAGTGGTGGCAGAATTTAGCAATCAAGCCTGGGTTAGGAACCCGACCAGGGAGTTCAGAAATTCCCTGGCACCACTGTAACTATCTCCTTAATTTACATTCACATGCCCAGAAGCCTGACCCAAAAGTTAATGGGAATGTAAATTCTCAACCCTCTGAGCCCAGTTACAACTAACACATGCACAAGCACACAGATCTACCCACCTTGACCTTGACCTTGACAGGTACCAACACTTTAGAAAATCTCCAACCAGCAACACCTGTCAAGGTCCCCTCTTGCAGGTACCTTTTCCAAGAAACACAATTTGGAAGAAGCAAAACAGACTTAGCCCAGGCTGTGAAGACACTTTTTACAACTGGATCCAACACAAGTCAAAGCTCAAAAAGCAAGTAAACAGAGGCTAAAGTCTAGTTAGATGGAAGCAATTTTCCTATCAAATATTCTTCCCAAGTTCTATGATAAATTGCTCATGCAACCACTTCTGTCACATCCAATTAAGTTTGAGTCACATTTTTATTTACACTTACCTCTGCCACTCGATGGGTGGAACTAAACCGAGGTGGTAAACCAGCCAAAACACAGTGTTGGTGGGTGGCATTGAGATCATCTGCAGGAAAAATAGCAAAAATTAAAAAGAAAAAAAAAGCATCCAACATGCACTTATCAGTCACTAAATAGTATTTAAATTACAAAGTAAACAGTAAATCCATCATTCAAGAAGAATGACAAGAACCAAAAATATAACAATTATTTTGTATAATCTAAACTATTCTTTGCAAGTAGGATGACTTTATAGAGATAAGTAGATAGATATACATATACATATGTGTGTGTGTGTGTGTGTGTGTGTGTGTGTATAGTCATATGGTATAAAACCATTGTGGTGTAAAGCCATCAAAAACCATGACACTTTCAATAGAGAAAGGTGATGTGATTAATAATTACCTTAGGACAACAGGCGTAAACCAGGACTATACTTAGCCAACAGGCTATATGGTTACCCTACTTATCTGAAGTCTTACGATACCCACTCACCACTATTTATGGGTTGAACTTCTTTCTCTTTCTCATGATATATCTAATTCTACTCATGCTTTATGAATAAGCCAAAATTCTTTCGTATTATTTGGAATTGAACATCTTTCATCTGAAAATCTGCCTCTTTCCCTCCCCAATCAAAGTATCAATTTTGCCCTAACAATTTTCCAGGCAGCAAACCAACCAACTCAGCACGTTGCAGCGCTTTGGCTCTCAGAAGAGAATTCAAGCCTACAGATTCATGACCCAAAAATGGAGTAGGTGGTGAATTCATCAGCTAAAGAATATGCCTGAAACCACATGCAGTGGGAGAAAAACCAATGGCCAAGTTCTTGTGTATTCTATGAAATGATGCCACATGGGAGGCAAAAATCTGTATCACCTCTGCTTAGAGCATAGCTTCTATTCCTCTGTTAGTAAGAAGAGCACCAGACTGTCCCTGGCAACACATGACTTCCTACCTAAGCGACAAAGACTTCTTAGGAAGACACCAAGAAAGACAACGATTTAAATTAGAAGGCAAAGACCAACTACATGTCAGCAAAAACAACCTATAAAATTACCTCTAAACATAAGAGAGGAAACGAAAAATGCCAATTGCAGGACATTTGTTTATGGACGTTAGGGAGTAACCGAGACAAGGATGGGCTTCCCAGGTGGCAAAGAATCCATCAACCAATGCAGGAGACACAGACGACACAGGTTCAATCCCTGGATGGGGAAGATCCTCTGCAGGAGGAAATGGCAACCCACTCCAGTATTCCTGCCTGGAAAATCCCATGGACAGAGGAGCCTGGCGGACTACAGTCCACGCGGTTGCAAAGAGTCAGATACGACTAACAGACTGAGCGCTGAGGACGATGACAAGGTTGACCTTCTTGCCTCGTACAACTATAAAACACAGGAAGACAGAGCACGACACAACCCCAAATACAAGAGAAATTAAACAGGTGAGTCCTACAACTGCCCTGGCTTTCTAGCTGGAAACAGGTTCACAGCCACAGAGTAGGGAGGGAGAAGTCAGAATTCTGAGTGTTCAGCTTTCCCTCTTGCTGAGTTGTGAAGACAAAGAGTAGGAAGACCAGGGAGCAGGGATTTGTAAGACAGAATACTGCAATAGAAGATTTTGTGCAGGGAGAGATAAAGGAGACATCTACAGAAGGGTTCCTTCCAGCCTTTGACTCCATGCTCCTGTGCACATGTGAATGAAAACTTGCCCCAGGCAGGAAAAGAAGCTCCAGAAACCTCAGACTCACATCAGGCCAGGACTGAGTTCTCAGCGGCCAGAACGGCTCCTACCACCTCAGACAATAATAGTCTTTGTGCTTGTGTCTTCACTTGCTCAGTCATGCCGGACCCTTCAGGACCCCTCGGACTGTAGCCCACCAGGCTCCTCTGTCCATGGGATTCTCCAGGCAAGAATACTAGAGCAGGTTGCCATTTCCTACTCCAAGGGATCTTCCCAACCCAGGGAACTAACTGGTGTCTCTTGCATCTCCTGTATTTGCAGGCGGATTCTTCACCACTGCACTGCCTGGCAAGACCCAGATAAGAGTCTTTACAAAAGCATAATCTAAGAAGTAAGGTTAAACAAGTCCTATTTTAAAGATGGCCCAAGATCCACCTAAAAGCTTAAAAGCAAGCCCCAAAAGAATCCAACTTATTCCAAATAATTTACTCACTCACTAGAGCAAAGTCCAACACTACTTAAAAGAGTATAACAAAATCAGACACCAATAAATAAAATTGGCCATAACCAGTATTCACCCAAAAGTTAACAGAGAGAAATAAAAGATATATGATACAATAGATAACTAAAGAGAACCTACCATAGAGCATAAGGAATTCTACTCAATGCTTTGTGGTGACTTAACTCGGAAAGGAATACATATAACTGATATATACATCATACACACACACACACACACACACACATATATATATATATATATAAAACTGATTCACTTTGCTATACAGCAGAAGCTAACATATTGTAAAGCAATTTACCTTCCAATTTAAAAAATTAAAATTAAATTAGGTTTGTTTTTTTTTTTTAACTGTGGCTTAAGGCCTGAAGAAGACTGGATGACCCTTCTCTTTTCAATTTGCCCTCTGAGGATTTCAGTTAAGGACACACCTGAGAATTTCTAGTTGATCCGAACTATTTTATCTGAAGCCAAACAAAAACAAAAAGCAGGGGTTGGAGGAGTTTCCCCAGGCCAGATGCCCATAAAGGATTGAAACAATTTCCAAGAAATATATAGATGCCATTCTCACCTATCCAAATAAAAGCTTCATTGCTCCCTGGCTGTTAACACTGGGCTCTAAAGACATCACAAGGAGGGAAAAAATCATCTTAATGGGCAGATTTCTTAAGAGCTTTTGTTCCACTGAGGGGCAACTCAAAGGCACTTAAAAAGGCAGGCCAAGTGGCAAACACAACATTAGAAGTAATAGTCCGAGGTGTGTACCTTTATTTAAATCCTTGGCAACTCTCTAATCAAACAACTCTTTTGAAACTGCTCCCAAATGTCTCTAATCCTTTATGACTTTTAGAAAGAACCCTGTATTTTCACTGTAGGACTTCAAATTTGTCTAAAACTCTAATTCTATGAACGTGGCTCAAACCTCATGGATTGTACATCTCAAAGGATACACTAAAGATGTCCCTAGCTTTAAAGACTAATCCTAATAATTTTTAGAAAGAAAACATTAAAGAATGCCTATTTGCCAGAGTTATCTCAGAAAACAGCTAAAAAACTGACTATACTCAGGAGCAATCAGAGTTTGTAGAATTCATTCAACAAAACAAATAGAAAAAGAGCTCTCCCTCTTTGCAGGCTAAATGCTGCGTGCTCTATCAGTGGAAGGAGAGAACTCTGGACATTCACTGTAGCATGAAATCTCATCTCATATATAAGAGACCACAGATGCAAAGGCATAATTTACGCTAGGGTGATCAATTCATGCCCAGTACCTTTCTGGCTTTAATACAGAAGTCCCGAATCCTGAGATCCTCACCCCCACCCAGACAAACTGGGACAGCTGGTCACCCCAAATTTAACCCAGCCCTTATTTTCTTGGTTTTGCTGTCCAATGCGTCACCAGGGGCTATTGCGTCCCCAAATTTCTTAAAGTAACAATCAGGAGCTTTGCTAAAGGCACTCCAGAGCTAAATAAGCCCAATACTGAAATCCAATCTTCCCAGTTTCACACAATCACTGAAGCTTTTCATTCTTACTCACCTGTCCATTCTCATCCCTCAATCTTAATATTTATGACCTTATTTTTCCTAGATGTGGGGACATCCATGACTGAGAACATTTTCAGAATTTAATAGCCAATGAAAGGGGGGAGGGGAGTATTCCCGATGAGACGACAGTAGAGACCCAGACCTCTACCTACCCCTTTCCTAGATTCTCAATGAGACGATCAAAGAAATACCAAAAGAATGAAGACTCCTTTCAGTGCTCAATATCAGGGAAAGATGCTCAATATGCCAGAAATTACAAGGGACTCTGCTGGATACAGTATAAGTGGAAAGAGATTAAAGAAAGGTAACATTGTACTATAAATTAATTATACTTCAACTAGAAAAAAAATACCAGGACTTCCCCGGCAGTCCAGTGGTTAAGACCTCCCCTTCCAAGGCAGGGGGTAAGGGTTCGATCTCCAGTCCAAAAGCTGCCAGTGTTTGCTCATACTGTGAGCATCCATACCACTCAAAGACAAAAACAAGTTATTCAGTGCACTCCAGTTTATCAAGTCTCTCCTCTGACCCTGCAAAGATACATTTTCTTTCTTCTTCCTTCAAGTGAAGTATTTGGCCAGGAACCTATACTGTTTTCACAGAACCAATCTTAACACCAAGCTGCCTGTTAGCTGGTGCTAGTATTCTTTCTATAAGGAAAAACAGACAAGGAAAAATATTACTAGACTGGAACAAAATTCCTATAGTTCTAAGGAAAGGAACCAGTTTGACAGAAACTGCCTCTTCTGAAAAAGTTTTACTCAAATGGTCAGAAAAAAAAATTTCATAAAAGTCTCAATTTTTCAAGAAGCCGCTTGATTCAAGAAGGCACTGCATCTGTAAAAATGGGGCAAAGTAATCATGAGGATGGAACAGCATGAGATCAGGAAAGGCTGCTTGGAGTTGATTTGTTTTTTTAGTAAGTATGGCTTCATTTAAAACAAAGCTTGACTACACCACAGAATGCATGCTGCAGAAAAACCAAATTACCCAAGTGAATGGGAACTCAAGAAATTCTCCCAGAACTCGGAGGGAAAACAAAAATTAGTGACAGCAAAAGATAAGACATGAAGGGCAGAGTCTGGAAGCCAAAAGAGATAGAACAGGAATCTTAGAAGGCAGAAAACAGAGCAATGAAATAACAATCAAAGAAATAACAGAAGAATATTTCCCAAAGTTGTAAAAAGGCCTGAGTCTGTACTACAAAATGGCTAATCAAGTGCATAAACATTTTCCGTTCAAAAATTAAATATAAAATATAAAAAATGTCCAAAGAAAAGGCACAACTTGCTATAATAGGATCAAAATGAAGATGATTTCAGGTATCTCCTTAACATCAAATATTAGAGGTCAAGGGAACAAAATCTATAGAGCTTTAAGGTGGAAACCTCCTTACTCAAGATTCCTATAGCCATTAAAGGAGATATGAATACATGTAGGTATAGTAAGTCACACTCAAATAATGCAAAGACTCAGAAAACACGCCACCACCATTTCCCTATCATTAGCCTTCACTAAACACTGTTAGAACCTATACTTTAGCTGACAAGATGGCAATCAAAATAATTAAAACCACAGTATAAAAAGACTAGCAGTGAACATAAAAGTTGTTAAATAATTTTAACATGGCTACTTAATTCAGCACTAGTAACATTAATGAGCTTCCACGGTGGCTCAATGGTAAAGAATCTGCCTGCCAGTGTAGGAGAACCAGCTTCAATCCCTGGGTCAGGAAGACTGCCTGGAGAAGGGAATGGCAACCCACTCAGGTATTCCTGCCTGGAAAACCCCACGGACAGTGGAGTCTGGTGGACTACAGTTCATGGGGCCACAAAGAGTCGGACATGACTTAGCGACTAAATAACAACATAATTAATAATAAATGAAAGTAAGTACACTTCATTTAAAAAATTTTCTGTATGAAAACTTATTTTAGGGACTTCCCTGGTAGGCCGGTGGTTAAGACCATAGGTGTCCAGTGCAAGGGGCATGGGTTTGATCCCTGGTTCAGGAACTAAGATCCCACATGCTGGGCAGCAGGGTCAAAAAATTTTTTTAAAAACATTTTTTTAAAGAATTGTTTAGAAAAATCTGAGTCAAAAATTTAAAAGAGTATATATTTTTTAAATGCCCAGTAAAAGAACAGAAGAGCTGAATAAAGTAAGCATCAAGATGCATGTCACTAACATGTCAACAGAAAAATGGGCAAAAGATGATCAGCCAATGAATAGTAATAGAAAGAAGAATACAAATGGCCATGAAACATGGAAAGTGTTCAACATCACCAACAAGTAAGTGTCCTTTAAAACAACAGCATGTTATTTTCACTCACTAAATTGGGAAAAACATTTTTAAATTGTAATGCCTGGTGGTGCCTAGGGTGCAGTAAGGTAGGTTGGTAGAAGGAACTGATAAAACACATTTCATACACTGTAGGTAGGAAGGTAAACGGAGAACATTCTGATAAACAGTCTAACCATACAATATGTACAGTCTTTACGCGTCAGCATTCTCATCCTTACTCAGGTGCCTCACTTCTAGTAACTCTTCCTAGAGAAACAACTATAGATGCAGACAAAGATTAGGTACAAAGATGCTCACCAGAGAGATATATTTGATACCAACACACTGGTAATAAACAGCATGACAAAAGTAGAGGACTCCTACTTAAGCCATTTTTTAAAATTCACATTTTCGAGGAATATTTAATAAGGAAAAATATTCAAGATATACAAGTATTGGAGAAAAAAGACATAAAACTATTGGGGAAAAAACAGGATATAAAACATTACTGTTTTTGTTGCTCTTGTTCAGTCGCTCAGTCGTGTCCGACTCGGTGAGCCCGTGGACTGCAGCACACCAGGCGTCCCTGTCCTTCACTGTCTCCCGGAGTTTGCTCAAGCCCATGTCCATCGAGTTGGTGATACCATCCAACCACCTCATCCTCTGTTGTTCCCTTCTCCTCTTGCCTTCAATCTTGCCCAGCATCAGGATCTTTTCCAATGAGTAGGCCCTTCGCATCAGGTGGCCGAAGTATTAGAGTTTCAGCTTCAGCATCAGTCCTTCCAATGAACATTCAAGCTTGATTTCCTTTAGGATTGACTAGTTTGATCTCCTTGCTGTCCAAAGGACTCTCAAGTGTCTTCTCTAGTATCACAAATCAAAGGCATCAATTCTTCAATGCTCAGCCTTCTTTATGGTCCAACTCTCACATCCATACATGACTACTGGAAAAACTTTAGCTTTGACAATGTTCACCTTTGATGGCAAAGTGATGTCTCTGCTTTTTAATACGCTGCCTAGCTTTGTCATAGCTTTCCTTTCAAGGAGGAGGCGTCTTTTAATTTCACGGCTGCAGTCACCATCTGTAGTGATTTTGGAGCCCCCAAAAATATAGAGTGTTGCTGTTTCCATTGTTTCCCATCTATTTGCCATGAAGGGATGGGACTGGATGCCATGATCTCAGCTTTTTGAATTCTGAGTTTTAAGCCAGCTTTTTCACTCTCTTCTTTCACCTTCATCAAGAAGCTCTTTAATTCCACTTCGCTTTCTGCCATTAGAGTGGTATCATCTGCATAGCTGAGGTTGTTGATATTTCTCTCAGCAATCTTGATTCCAGCTTGTGCTTCATTTAGCCTGGCATTTCACATGATGTACTCTGCTTATAAGTTAAATAAGGAAGGTGACACTATACACCCTTGATGCACTTCTTTCCCAATTTTGAACCACTCCATTGTTCCACGTCCGGTTCTAACTGTTGCTTCTTGACTTGCATACAGGATTCTCAGGAGACAGGTAAGGTGCTCTGGTATTCATAAACATATCTAATATATTAATTTTCTAAACATTATATCTGCTGCTGCTGCTGCTAAGTCACTTCAGTCATGTCTGACTCTGTGCAACCCCATAGATGGCAGCCCACCAGGCTCCCCCGTCCCTGGGATTCTCCAGGCAAGAACACTGGAGTGGGTTGCCATTTCCTTCTCCAAAACATTATATATAATATGATATTAATATCATATTAAAATTATATCTAATACTATATAATCTGATATTAATTTTCCCAGGTATAGGAACATATTTTCCCAGGTATAGGAAAAAAATGCTAGAAGGAATCACACCAAATAGTTATGAATGTGGCTATCTCTGTATGGTCATATTATATGATGTACTTTTGCTATCCAATTTACAGTTTCTTACAGTTTACAAATTCTTTACAGTGAGCATCAATTCTAATATTTCATTTTTAGCATGTCTGAATTTAGAGCACATCTTAAAATTGACAGTTTGTTTTTGGGGGGTTGGTTCTTTATTTTATTTATATTTTTAAATTTGGCTGAGTGGGTCTTCATCACTCAGGCTACTCATTGTGGTGGCTTCTTTCTTGCAGAGCAGGGGTTCTAGGGTGTAGACTTAAGTAGCGTCAGCTCGTGGATTTAGTAGTTGTGGCTCACGGGCTCTAGAGCGCAGGCTTAGTAGTTGTGGCACAGGGGTTTAGGTGCCCTGCAAAATGTGGGATCTTCCCAGACCAGGGATGGAACCCATGTCCCCTGCATTGGCAGGTGAATTCTTAACCACGGGACCACCAGAGAAGTCCTTCACAGCATCTTTGACTGAATAGCATACATTATTACTTTTGTACTTAACAATAAAAAATAAAACAGTAAGTATGATTTTTTTAAATGCAGAAGGGAATGCTCAATGAAGAGGTCCTCAGAAAGGAGATATTCGTTCCCCAAATAGAAATGAAAGAACACCGCAATCAGTAAAGGCAATAACAGCTTTGGTTCGTTTTATACATCTTTTGCAGTATAATTTTCCAGGGGACTGAAAACTCTTTCACAGAAACAAGTACAGAGGTGAAGAGGACCTCAGGGTACACACCTTTCTCCCTCTTTGTTTTCTGAGATTAACTTTTATGGAATGCTTAGTTTATTGTTGGGTTGAGAAGAGAATACTTTCTTGAGGTTAATCATTCATTCCTGATTTCTAAATCAGCAAAAGGAACTTTAATCCCACTTTAGGAAGGGCTACCTTTTCTCATCCTCGTAGCAACTCTTCCCACGAGACAGAAGGGCAGAAGGGGATCATGGAAATGGAGAGGTGAGGTTAGGTTAACAGAAAACTTGAATGAAGTCTCTTCTCTTCCCACTTTGTATATACAAAGCCACTGCTCCAGTGAACTCTGGACCCCAGAACTTCCAAGTAAAGCTAATGAATGAAACTAAAGTAGCCACTTAAACTTTTCAGTTCTGTTCCTTCAAATACCTTTTGACTTCTTTCTTTAGTCACTCCTATTTCAATATCTGATTTTCCACTGGCAATTGAAGATAGCTATTTTTAAAAAAGTAAAAGTGTTAGCTGCTCAGTCACGTTCAGTTCTTTGTGACCTCATGGACTATAGCCTTCCAGGCTCTTCTGTCCTGTAATTCTCCAGGCAAGAATACTGGAGTGGGTTGCCATTCCCTTCTCCAGGGGATCTTCCTGACCCAGGGATCGAACCCTGGTCTCCTGCATTACAGGCAGATTCTTTACTATCTGAGCCCCCACAGAAGCCCAAGATAAGGTTTCTGGCTAATACGTAGGGAGGAAAAAACGCTGTTCTCTCCAGATACTTGGCAAGTTCCTATTCTGTACAAGGCACTAAATGCTGTGTACGGTACAAAAATACACTTAATGGCTCTGGTCTAATAGGTGAGATAAGACTTCTATATCAATTGCTACAGTCTGGAGGGGAGAGAGAGTTATGGCAGCCACACTGAATGGTTGGAGTCACTGTCATTGTGGCTATTAAATTTTTTTAATGTCAATTCTAAATAGGTGAGTTATACATGTACCTAGAATAAAGGAGAAAACACAACATGGTGGAGGGAACAATATGAAAATGTAAGGAGAAAGAGTTATGCCAGGATCAGTTTTAGGATAAAGTCACTATAATGAGCTAAGGACAATAATTTATAACGTTTTATAATTTGTAGGAAATTTCCTAGCACTTTTGATGCCGTGGCCAGAAATCATCGGAAAACTAAGATGCTAAAAGCCTCGAACCATGTCCAAAAAAAAGTTGAAATGTTTATTGGGCCTAGAAGAATTATTCCTCAGAGACAGTTTAATGGGGGTATAGTGCCACCATCATAGTGGCAGTGGCTTAGTCGCTAAATCGTGTCCAACTCTTGTGACCCCAGGGACTGGAGCCCGCCAGGCTCCTCTGTCCATGGGATTCTCCAGGCAAGGATACTGGAGTGGGTTGCCATTTCCTTCTCCAGGGCATCTTCCACATCCAGGGATTGAATTCGCGTCTCTTTCGTCTCCTGCATTGCAGGTTGATTCTTTACCATTGAGCCACCAAGGAAGCCCAATGAGGACATAATCTGCTTGAAATCTGCTGCAGGAACTGACTGATTCAAGAAAGTTAGACTTATTCCTGGTCTAATCCTGAGCTCAGTCAACAAAAATCAATTAAACAAATACATCTTTTAAAGGCTTCATTCATGGTCATTCTCCCACTGTTTTTTATAGAAGGAGCAAAGAGCATACACAGGATATTCAATCAAATTAAAAGCCTGAAAAATTCCTTCCCATAGCCTGTATTTTTATGAATTACGCTGTAGAGATAACACAATAGCCAAAGAGGGCATAGTAAGACTGCCAGGCAGGGACTTCCCTGGAGGTCCAGTAGTTAAGAATGCACCTTCCAATGCAGGGGACTCCATTCGATCCCTGGCTAGGGAACCAAGATCTCACATGCTGCGGGGCAACAAAGCCTAAGCTCCACAGCCAGACAGCCAACACCGCAATGAAGAGCAAGCAAGGCAATGAAAGATCCCATGTGCTGCAAGTGAAACCCGACGGAGCCAAAAGTAAATAAGTAAATATTTAAAAAGAGACAGAGAGAGACTGCCACTCAATGGGGAACACTCCACCTACCCAACCCACATGGAGAATTATCTCAATACCATGTGACTGACTGAATGATCCAAAGAGATTAAAAGGACTTCATAATTCATAGTAATATATTCATCCTCAGCTTAAAAAAAAAAAACTTTGACGGTTTTCTTATAAAAAAACGTGAAAGAGAATGTACAGATTGATCCAGACACTGTGTCATTTGGAAAATTCTATGATGCCACATCGTTATCTGGATTAGTTATGAGGAAGTAAAGCATGGGTCACTGAAGGAATAGACTGTCATGGAAGATTCTAAAAGCTGTCTCTAGAGATCCCAGAATATAAGATGAATGGCCATCTGTTTTGGCAGGGATCTTCAAAACCTTTTCCAGCCAGGAGCTTTTAAGGATAGAATAAATATTTCCTTTTGCCTATACTGCCATGAATGAAGAGGAAAAAGGCAATCCTTGGTTCATTCATTTCACTCATTGATTCAATCATTTATTAAAGCACCTACCATGTTCAAAGTACTGTGGTAGGTCCTGGAGAGAGTATACATTTTGGGGAATCTAAAATATAGTAGTCAGAGGTCATTTTTAGAATACTCCAGAAAAAGACGAAGACACAGTACCTGAGTGACAACGGAATTCTCCTAGGAGTGCAATGAGAAGAAATCTCAGTATAACTGTGTCAGATGGGTTTGAACAAGGCAGTGTTTATCAAAACATTAAATAAGTAGCATGATACAACATCTAAGAGCATAGAGCTAGCACCATAGCATGATTCTCCAGTCAGTAAAAATAGACAAAGGCAATGATGAATTCCAGGGGGAGAGGGAGAACTACCCAACAAGAAAGCCACAGCTCAAACACAAAACTAGCTAAATAATGGAGCATGATTCTGAGCTTTTGATGAGGTATGAAATCTTGACCTGACATTTGCAACACGTTCTTTCAACTGATGCAAGTTTAGTGATTACAGTGGATGAGATCCTCTACGTATGCATCCAGTCACTCCATTTGGTTCTACAATTAATAAGACATACATAAGCACTGTTAAGTATGGGTTTTCAAATTTCAGAATCAATATACAGAGAAAGCATGGTCCTCTTATCAAGATTACAGATGAGTCTGTAAACATTATACAGTTCAGAAGTGTGCAAGCAATGATATGGCTGAAATACCAGAAGTCAAGAGAGTGCGTCTATGTCTTGGCAAAAAGTTGATCAGTTAAGAGAAAAAAACCTTGAAAATAAACATAAACTGGCAAAAGTTAGGAAGACTGAGAGTGTAAGAGAGCCAATCCCACGTTTTTCTTCATGAAGAACTGATAGGCCTTAAAGTTGTTAGATGAAAAAAATTGAAGTATTAAGGATATTTTAACAGTTAAGCAGGAAAGAATCAACTAAAGAATAAAATGTGAATACAGTGAAAAGTAGTTACATCTAAGAAATGGAACTTGGGGCAAGTGGCAAAGAGGTTTTCACTTTCCATTTTAGATCAACCTCCACTGTTTAAATCTTTATTTCCTAGCACATATATTATTATAATAACAACAATAATATGGATGAGGTACTGACATGAAAAATTCTCCAGGACATATTATTAAGTTAAAAAAATCAAGTAGTATACACACACACACACACACACACACACACATATGTACATACTCACACACAATAAGTCCCCTACATACAAACAAGTTCTGTTCTGAGAGTACATTCTTAGGTCCAATTAGTTCGTAAGTCCAACAAAGCCTAAGTACTCAACTAACACAATACCGTACTGTCCCATTTGTGTTTTCTTAAAAAGCAGCTGTAACATAAATATATCTACATAACTATTTATCTTAATGCTTATAAAAGGAACAGACAGAAGATAAAAGAGTACTTCCACATTTTATTCTACGCACTTCCATATTATCTGAATCCTTAACAGTGAGAATATATGTGTATTCATCTATGAGTTGGTCAACTAATATTCTTTTTTCCACGTTTTTAAAGAAAAAGATTCCACAATGATATAATTAGTAGAGCTAGCATAGTTCCATGGAAGAAAGAACAGGTTTGGTCTCAGAAAAATCTGGACTTAAACATAAGCTTCACTAGATATGTCACCTTGAGCAAGTGATTTTACCTCTCTGAGCCTCAATTTCCTTTTTAAAAAGGGGTTTTATGGTGCTTTATGGGGATAGAATCCACGTACCTGCTTACCGGTGCTGGTGGCTAAGACGGTAAAGAATCCACCTGCAATGCAGGAGACCTGGATTCGATCCCTGGGTTGGGAAGATCCCCTGGAGCAGAAAATGGCAACCCACACCAGTATCCTTGCCTGGAGAATCCCATGGACAGAGGAGCCTGGTGGGCTACAGTCTATGGGGTCACAAAGAGTCGGACACGACTGAGCAACTAACATTTTCACTTTATGGAGCTTTATGGAGATACAATTCACATATCAAATAATTCACTCATTGAAAATATACAACTTACTGCATTTTAGTGCATTCACAGAATTGTGCAACCATCACTATAAACTAATTCGAGAGTATTTTCATACTCCTAAAAGAAACTATATACTACCCACTAGCAGTCCATCCCCCTCAATTTTCTTTTCTGGGGAAAAAAAAATGGTGACTAGAAGGGGACAATTACACACCTCACAGGTTTGTTATGAGAAGTAAATAAAATATATCAAAGCCTCCAGCTTAGTGCCTGGCCCTCAGGAAGTACTCATCACACACATTTCAAGTAAAGTTCACAACAGAAATACTACAGAAATAAACAAAAAGACTAGGTATGATAAGAAAGTGGCAGATCCTTCCAAGGACCTAGGAACACACTCAGGTATCCTATCCTCAGAGCCTGTGACACCAGCCTTGTCCTCTCCCCAATTTGTCTGAATGCCAAAAAATCTGGTGTGTAAAATATGTGTTAGTTGCTCAGTCGACCCCAACTCTTTGCTATCCCATAGACTGTAGCCCGCCAGGCTCCTCTGTCCATGGGATTTCCCAGGCAAGAATACTGGAGTGGGCTGCCATTTCCTTCTTTAGGGGATCTTCCCTACCCAGGGATCAAATCTGGGTCTCTTGCATTGCAGCAGCTTCTTTACCATCTGAGCCACCAGGGATATCAAGTCAGAAAGCCCAAGTTTGAAAATGTCAGCATTTAGGGGAATATTTTAGGGCAAAAAGTTTCAGAAGAGACACATCCTCAACCCTGCAAAAAAAAAAAAAGTGAACAGCAAGAAGCAGATACTGCGGTTGCTGAGCAGGGAAGGAGCACACGCTAGGTTCGCATTGGACAAGCAGCTGAAACTACACTGTCATGTTCCTACTTTTCAGAGTGAAAATAAACATGACAGGTGCTCATTTGGCTGTTCAAGCACTTTCCACTTAAATGGCAATTCCTCAAGCTTACGACTGCAGCCTGAAGTTATAATTTACTACTATTTCTGTATTATTCCCTTGCCTCGGCAGAAAGCAGAATGTAGCACCTACATTTCAAGACCCATGAGAGGTAATAAAGTATAATTATTTAGAATTTATGATTAAGCCATATATTAGAGGTCTTTTTTGCTTCAGCTGGTCAGCCAGAGGTTGGAGGAGGGAGGGAAAGGGGTCAGAGGAAAAAATAACACAAGCCTTTTCCTTTGAACAAAAGGTCTAAGACAGGGCAGGACTGACGGACACCTGAATGATTTACAAAGCTACCATGGTCTCCAGGCGAAGTCCCAGAAAAGCCCCAGTCAAGAGACTTTTTTAAACTCCTAGAGGCCTCTGTTCTTCCTGCTCACAGAGTTACAAACTCCAACTCTACTGCTTGTGTTGACTCCCGAAATAGAAGCATGGCACATTTTCAGGTTACACCACATCAAACGTTCACAGTGCACCGGGTCTTGCTGCTCTAAGCCATAGGTATTTCAGAGAAGGTGAACCTCATCAAGGAGAAAACCACAGGTCAGGCTCTATAAGTAAACCCGGCCCCCACCAAGGCAAGACTGTGGTTACCACAGAGCTCTGATTCAACAATGGCCAGATGGCAACTCTTCTCACCCGCAAGAATCAATTGGGGAGATTTCCCTTCCTTGTAGTTCCTTTATGTGGCTACAGAAATATATACATGGAACGATTAGGTGCAAAGCCGGCCAAGCTCAGGGCGTGGAGCAGGGTAAGAACCCAGCACTCAGCACTCTTCTATCACCCTCTCCCTCACTGGTTCTCCAATATACCATGACCCAGGTCCCACTCTTCATAATGAATCCCCATGTTCAAGTTGTAATTCAGAAAGCGCTTTCCATAAACTTTCTTTTTTAAAAAAATGTTTTAAATTTCTTTTAATTGTATTTTTTTATTTTATTTTTGCCACATAGTATGTGAGAGCTTAGTTCCCCAACCAGGGATTGACTGGAACCCATGTCCCCTGCATTGGAAGCTCAGCCTTAACCACTAGACCACCAGGGAAGTCTCTATACTCCTTTTTAACTTTCTTTTTAATTGGAGAGTAACTGCTTTAAATGTTGTATTGGTTTCTGCTATGTAACAAAGTGAATCAGCCAAACGGATACATGTGTCCCTCCCTCTTGACCCTCCCTCCCACCCTCTAGGTCGTCCCAGGGCACTGAGCTGACTCTGTGTGCTATGCAGCAACATCCCACTAGCTAGCTATTTTATACAAGAGAGTGTATACATTTCCGTGCTACTTTCTCAGTTCATCCCAGCCTCTCCTTCCCCTTCGTGTGCACAAGTCCATTCTCTGCATCTGTATCTCTATTCCTGACCTATAATAGGTTCCCTATACTTCTTTATTTGACTTCACAGTAACCCTGGGAAGCAAGTGTCATGAAGCACCAGCTTTTCAGTGGAGGCAGAGGCTCAGAGCGGAGCTAACAACACACAGCCCACAGACAAGAGGGGAACCTGGGGGAACCTGGTCCCCTGACCGGACATGGCCTTTCTATTATTCCACCCTAAACTGCTGGTGAGGGGACGCCAGCCCAAAAAGGAGATATTGTGCATTTCAATTGATATTGCTGTTCTCTTTTTTGTCGTGCAATTTTTACTTGGCAACTGGAGCTTTGAAAGAGCTAACTGGTACAATAACAACATGTGAAAATGAGATGTAGTTGGATTTAAGGAAACAAAAGTAAAGAGAGCAGAGAGAATGGAGTCGTGAAGAGTGATATGTGAAAAATAACAATAACAAACAAAGGGGTGGGCGGAGGAGGTTTGTCCAAAAGGTTTACCTAGCACTCACCTTTGTCCGGAACCGTCCCACCTCTACACTCGGCTCCTGCTTAATGAACATGATTTGGTTGATGTCCCTTGAACTGTATAATCGGTTCCACACAAAAAACAAACCCACAGTTTGTCTCCAAGCCACTTTTAAGTCCCTAACTCCCTGGTTGCCTTCAGTCTATGGAAAACATCTGTGGCAAAGTAAATCATCCCATTCTGAGAAAGACCAGAGTGTATTTTTTTTTCTTCTCTAAGTGTGTTTTGAAGTCCTGGTTGGAAAATTAGTGAAAATTGTAAATCTGCTTGCAAATCTGGTCATGTCTAACTCTGAGATTAGGGCAAAGATTCCAATTTAAAAGTAAAACCGTGACAACCCCAGTTAAGCGTGTCCTCAGGCCCCGCCAGCAGGGCCTGCACTCCATTCCACAGGCAGCGGGTTTATCACAGGCACCCGGCACGCTCCCCGTCAGACACCCCTGGAGGGCTGACTTGAGACAGCAGGGTTTGGTCTGCACTTCCTCTGCAGACCAATATATTATTATAAATTGAGCTAAACTGTTTCCTTTTCAAAAGTGCTATGAAGTTCAGATTTCAGGTATCAGCACAGGGCAGGGATCCCGGGACAGGGTTCTTTAGAGTACTTGGCTTTTAAAAAGTAAAGAGAAAAGGTAGCTTTCGACCATGGTTGCTTTTATTTTTGTTTTGGTTAGCCTAAGAGGAGGTGCGGGACAAGTCATTTTAGAAATCAAATATGACATCTTAATAAGAAAACAGATTCCAAGCACAAACTGGAGGTGCAGTGTGCTATGCTTGGCCGAGTTCACTAAGTTATCAGTTATTTCACCTTTATCTGAAGGCAGGAGTTTGGAAATCAGAACAATATGTTCTGCCTCTGATATCCGCTCCTATTAAATGACACCACTCTTCCTTTATCACCTACAACAGCTAAGTGGAACCAATGTATATTCTAAAAATGTATATTCATTATAATAAATAAGTTAAAAGGACAATGCAATTATTTAATATTTTCATTTTTAATGTAATTTCTGAGCCAAAAAAAACCTAACTTTAAAAAGAAATGGAGGGCATCCCTGGTAGTCCAGAGATTAAGAGTTCGCCCTGCGATGCAGGGGACCCTGGTTCAATCCCTGATCTGGGAAGATCTCACATGCTTCAGAGCAGCTAAGCCTGTGGGCTGCAGCTACTGAGTCCATGCTCTAGAGCCTGGGAGCCCCTAACTACTGAAGCCCATGTGCCCTAGAGGCTGTGCTCCCCAACAAGAGAAGCCACAATGAGAAGCCCATGCATTGCAATGAAGAGTAGCCCCAGCTCGCCACAACTAAAGAAAGCCCACATAGAGCAACAAGCCGAAAATAAATAAATGAATAAATGATTTTTTAAAAACGAACTGAAAAAGAAAGACGCAAACAGACCACAATCGTTACCTTCTTTTCTGCCCTTCTGAACAATTTAGTCTTAAGCCTTCAGGTAAGGCAGAGGCATCACACTGAGGAAGGAAGAGAAGCCCAGAGCAGAAGTCAGTGCCAGAGATGGGTGCAGAGGGCCTCCAGGCGCGGGGACCAGACGGCCTGACATGGGTATCAGAGCACGGGTGGGCTAAACTGACAAGTTTCAATCCATGATTCTGACCCACTGTGTAACCATGGCTAAGTCACTACATCGATCTAACCTGATCTTTTTTCTCAACAGAGCTGGTATCTACTTCTCAGGGTTACTAAGAAGATTCACAGAAGGCTTGACTTGTCATTAGTCCACAGTAAACATAGCTGTTATTCATATACTACTGTTATTCCTGGGCTTCCCGGTGGCTCAGTGGTAAAGAATCCGCCTGAGAAGGCAGAAGACGCAGGTTCGATCCCTGGGTCAGGAAGAGCCCCTGGAGTAGGAAATGGCAACCCAGTCCATTATTCTTGCCTGGGGATCCCACAGACAGAGAAGCCTGGCAGGCTACAGTCCTTGGGGTCACAGAGGAGTCAGACATGACTTAGTCACTGAGACTCCAACAACTGCCATTCCAGGTACATATTTATGTACACGTTGGAAAGAGTCTAAAAGCAAAGTACCAAAATAGGCATGAACCTGATTTTTAATTTCTTCTTTTCACTTTATACTTTTCAGAGTTTCTTTTCTCTACAATGAGCATATTCTACTTTTTCAATCAGAAAAGAAAACATGAGATGTTACTAAATAAATGGAAAGTAGCTGAGCCTTTACAATGTCATTTACTACTTTTAAACATAGAAAGTTAATAAAGCTATTAAAAATAGCACTATTCTGACTCCCATTTCTTTTAAAGATGCAAAATGTTACCAGAAACTCGAAGAGTACACAAAAGGAAAGTGATTTACTGGATGAAATTACAACCTATTTATACTCACGGTAAATATCCACATCTGGGTGCTATATTAAAAAATGAAATAATAGTCTGTTTTACCTATAAATGATGCTCAACGATGGGGCAAAGACTTGAGAATAGAAACTCAAATCCTGAGACAAGCAGGAGCGGGGTAGATGAAGAGATGACCTTACCCCTAAAAGCATTCCCACCTAGAGATCTTCAATGAATTGGGATCAAATCTAAATGGTCCCTTTGAGAGCAAGAAAAGCACCAAATAAGAAACATGCAACCACATACAGCCCTCTGTCCTGCTTCACACGAACTGAGTGACCTTGGGCAAATTACTTAAAAACAGATTGACATCCTGCACCATCTCCCTAGCAAGGCTGTCTGGAGACTGACTGAGACGGCTTATGTGAAACTGATGTGTAAACTGGAAAGCAACATGCAAATCGAAGGCAAGAGATTTGGAGCTTACTTAGATCAGAGGATGAGATGGTTAGACAGCATCACCAACTCAATGGACATGAATTTGAGCAAACTCCAGGTGACAGTGGAGGAGAGGAGCCTGGCAGGCTACAGTCCCTGGGGTCGC